>NC_071529.1:22500-731043 GCF_027887155.1 Malaclemys terrapin pileata | reverse complement strand
ACAACACTAACACCTGCCTTAACCCTTACAAGGGAAAAGGGGGGCAAGATGGACAGCGCCGCCATCTGGCCTAAGGCCTCAGGATTTAAAGGGGTGCTGCTGGAAGGTGGCAGCTGCTGCCCATGTGGACAAGGCACCCTGACCTTACTAGGGGCTAGGCTGGTTCAGTTAAAACTTCAGCTTTACTACCACCAGCTGCCTCACGTTAAAGTCCCACTGCTCGTCTCTGTGTGCTAATCCACCCTTTCAGTCCTTGTCTAGACGCAGCCTGGAGGGGGGCAGCGGAGAGCCTCGTGCTGTGCTCTGACAACTAACAACCCTGAGCTGGGGCAGATGGCCAAAGCACAGGCCCCCCTCGCCCAGGCACTGGCCATCTCCCAGGAGCAGCGTCACCGGCCCTCGCAACTTTTTCACTACCACATGGATTTGCTGGGCGAGACCCTCCATGCCTCTGCCAATGCCAGCCCTGCCTGGGGGAAACACCCTCTGATTGGCTGCCTTCCCCATTGCCCCGCCTACTGGGGAAGAACAGCCAATCATGGATGCTGCCGGAAGCAGGCAGCACTCTACTCCCTCCCCTCAGGAGCCAAGAACCCAGTTCTCACAGGAAGGGAGGGAAAAGGAGCAGAGAGTCACCGGCTCAGCCCTGCCTCCTCCTGTCACCTCCTCCTGTGGACAGGATGGGGCCTCTGCCCCATTGCCCTTCCCTCAGCAGGACACACCTGGGAAGTGGGCTGAAGAGCCCCTGGAGTCACACGTCCCCAGCCTGGAATAGGCAGAGGGGACCCCACTGAAACCCCCCGAGCCTGGGAGAGGGAGGGGAAGAGCCCTTGGAGGAACAGAGCTGAGAGGGTGCAGGGCAGAATGGATGTGGGGCAGATTCGTTGCTCGACCAGGGTGGGCAGATATGGGGCTGGTTGCTGCTGCAGCAGGGGCCAAAATCACTGTAAAATCCGTGCTGGCTGCACCGATCCTCACCCACACCTTGGCGGGGGCAGGGCATCTATAGTCAAAGACAGACCAAAACCACAATATGGTGGTCTTTTAAATCACATGATTTTGGGCCAATCTCCTGAGTCTGGAGTCTGACCATGACTTTTGAACCTGTGGGGTTGGCCATGCTGCAGGAGGCTCCTGCTCGCAGCTGCACAGACTGGGTGCTCTCCTGGGGACTGCCTCCTTTGGATGGCATTGGCATCACTGAGGCATGCCCCAGAATGCATTGCAGGCCCTAGAAAAGGGAGCCCACTGAGGTTGGAGAGAGATAAGGAACCTGCCTGTGCCTAGGTGACCAGACAGCAAGTGTGACAGGGGGTGGGGAACAATAGGTGTCTATATAAGACAAAGCCCCAAATATCGGGACATCTGGCCACCCTACCTGTGTCCCACCCTGAGGCCTGGGGGTTTGGGCTGGAGATTCTCCCCACAGGGCACCCTGTGGTTCTGGGTGTGTACGTGAGAGAGAACCGAGGGTAACTTCTTCCAAGCACAGGGGAGGGGATGAGGACGGGGACCTGAGCAGCAGGAACTCTTCACGAGGAGCCTGCAAACAGGTGCTCTGGTGAGGGGCTGAACTGACTTGTTGCTGGAGCCATCAGACTAGAGCCAGAATTTCCAAGGGCTCAACACCTGCAATGGGATTGTTTAGTCTGCAGAAGAGAAGAATGAGGGGGGATTTGATAGCTGCTTTCAACTACCTAAAAGGGGTTCCAAAGAGGATGGATCTAGACTGTTCTCAGAGGTGGCAGATGACAGAACAAGGAGCAATGGTCTCAAGTTGCAGTGGGGGAGGTCTCAGTTGGATATTAGGAAACACTATTTCACTAGGAGGGTGGTGAAGCACTGGAATGGGTTACCTAGGGAGGTGGTGGAATCTCCTTCCTTAGAGGTTTTTAAGGTGATGCTTGACTAAGCCCAGGCTGGGATGATTTAGTTGGGGATTGGGCCTGCTACGAGCAAGGGGTTGGACTAGATACCTCCTGAGGTCCCTTCCATCCCTGATATTCTATGAATGGGGGCAGCGTTGCAAAGAGCTCAGCTCCCCTTTAGATACATGGTTGGACTTTCAGAAGAGCCCAGCACACTGTGGCGCATGTTGGCTGCTGAGCCCTTGAAAAGCTGGCCCCTTGTGCCTCAGTTTCCCACCTGTACAATGGGGATAATAGTATGGTACTTAACCACCTTCGTGCAGGGCTTTGAGACCCTGGGCTAGAAAAAATAAAGCCTTGTCGACATTACCACTTACAGGGCCGGATTAACCTTTTGTGGGCCCGGCCCTAAACATATTTGTGGGGCCCCATGGGGACAATGGAGTATGGCGCAGGGAGGTTGGTCCCCAGAGTGAGGGGCTGGCTGGTGGCAATGGGACATGGCATGGCGGGGACGGCCCCGCTCTGCTCAGCCCCACACTTTCCCTCTCCCCCCGACTGGCTGAGACTAGCCAGGCTTCTGCACCAGTCCTAGGCGGCTCAGCTTCGAGGAGACAGTTGGGCCCCACAGGTGGTGGGAAGCGGAGATTGCCCGGAGCTAGAAGTATGCTGGGGTCTGGCCAGGGGGCAGAGAGGAGCTGGTGGGTGGGGCCAGCTGGCCAAGAGGAGCAAGTGGTGGCCTGGGGGAGTCAGCGGGCTGGCAGGTCTTGGGACGCAGTGCAAGTGGAACGGGCCAGGGCCCCTTCTGAGCATGGGCCCGGCTCTGTAAATCCAGTACTGGCCACTTACTTTTGTATCACTTATGTCGCTCAGGGGTGTGAATAAGCAACCCCGCAAGCCACGTAAGTTACAACAACCTAAGCACCAGTGTGGACAGCACTTCTCCCACTGACATAGCTACCGCTTTCGGTGGAGTTATGCTGATGGGAGAGCTCTCTCCCATCGGCATACAGCATCTTCACCAGACATGCCACAGCGGTGCAGCTGTGCTGATGTAGCACTTCTAGTGTAGACTAGCCTAAGGAAGTGCAAAATATTAGTATTATTTTACTGAGTGACTTGCCCAAAGCCACACAGCAGGTCAGTGGCACAGCCAGGAACAGACCCCAGAAGTCCTGGTTCCCAGACTCTGTCCCTAACAAGCTGAACGCAGTTCTCATTATGGTTCAGTTCTCTCTTTCTCCACAATGAAAGGAAATTAATGAGCATGCACTGGTAGCATTTTGCTTGCATTTATTGCTAATGTGCATTAGGAAATTTCCCAATAGCCCAAGCGAAAATGTTCCAAGACATAATCACGAACGAACAAGAGAAATAATTTCCCTGGCCTGCAGCCAGCGCTCATCAGTGAGGCTACTCCATGGGAGTGCATCTGAACACATAACAGCAGCAGCGGCTGATGTGGATGCCGACGAACACCATGGTGATGAGGACATAGCTTGTGAGGATGGCCTTGATGGCATATCTCGTCTCGGGGTCATCGAGGGTTCGCTTGCGGTGACCTTGGAACCCCACGGAGAGCCGGAAGCCAGCAACCATTTGCCCCTCACGCCAGCAGTAGTAAGTGCCCCTGTCGTCCAGCTGGGCAAATCGAATATGCAGGTGGTTGCCATGGTCAATGAAGACCCGCATGCTTCTGTTGACCCCAGTGAGGAAGCTGGTGCGGTACAATCGAGTCGAATCTTTGTCCCATGCCACTGCATGCTCTGGCCTGGCCCCGGGGCAGGCAATTATCAGACCGCTGCCAAGGAGTTGCTTGTGGAACTGAATGGGGACTTTGGGCAGCCAGGGTTTCTGGCCAATCTTTGCAATGAGATTGGAGATGGACAGCACTCCTTCCTCGGGACCTTTTGTCTTTACACAGGGTGTCAGGCAGCTTCGGATGACAACCTCGGGCTTCCTGCGCCGGATGATGCCCTGGAAGCGCCCGGGGACAGATCTTGAGCCACAGGACACCACATCTGTCGGGACTGTGCGGTACCTGGGGTAAAGGTAGGCGCTCTTCACGTAGCAGAGGCCAATTCTTCGTTGCTCACCTCTCACCCCACAGCGGTCACACTTGGTCCAGTCCCAAAAGGTGGTGAACATGCTGAAATGCTCTTCTGTATGATCCTTCTGTGGGTGCTGGCTCCTGTCCTCAAAGGCCACTGTGATGGCCTTGGAGGGCTGCACATCCACATCATAGCCATAGAAGAAGTCCCCTGCCTTGGTACCACAAAGATAGTGGCCTGAATCCTTCACCTGGGCCTGGAAGATGATGAGACTGAACATCCTAATGCTGAAACGCTTCAGCATGTCGCTGCCCACACGGATGTGGCCCGCGTCCAAGAACATGGTTCCATCGAAGTCTGTTAAGACCTTGGTCTGCCGGCTGCCCATGCTCTTCTGAAAGTACCACACGACTGAGGTGACCTCCTCTGGCTTGCACTTACAAGGGAGCTCAAAACTCATGTCAGCCAAGTAGGCAGCATTGTCAAACATCAGGAAGGCCGGGCAGGGTGTTTTCTTGAATACATCTTCCTTCTCCATGATTGCAAAGGCATGGAGAACATCTGCCATCCCAAGAAGAATGGCAATTCCAACCAGCCTCATCTCCATTAGCCAGTCTAGATCCTCATTCAAGCAGTGCAATTAAATGGCATCAAACCATCCCAAGATTCTTACTGATCCTCTGGTCACTAAGGTTAACAGCCAGAGAACAATGCTGGGGCAAAGATTGTTTTAATACGTTTCACTATATAAGCATGGGGGTTTTGTAGTCGAGTTCGGCAGTAGACTCTCCCCTCTGGAACAGCTTTGGTCGATGGGAGAGGGTGGATAGCAGTTGGGATTATCTCATCACAGCCTAAGGCTTGCTGGGGAAGCTATTGTAAACTGTTTTAAAGAACTTCGTGTTTGTCCTGCACTGAAGGTTCAAGGCTATCAACTGGGTGCTCAGAGACATTAACTCTAGAACCTTTTCTTTTTTCCTCATGTCGGTTCTAGAATGTGAACACAGCCCTGAGAATGGGAGTCTCAGACAATAAACAAGCCCTTGCAACTCAAGGCATGTTACTGACGTGTACACAAAGGCAGCACTGAAACGCAGCCTCCTCTGAGTGCAAGGCAACAGCCAGGTAAATCACCTGTACACAGTACAGGTATGCGGTGTGGCAGGGCACCTCCTGTGCCTCACGGGCCTCCGGGTTACTCCCTTGGGTAATAGGGGGCCTGGAGTAAACCAATCTGACTCTGGAGGGTTTTTCTCTTCACTCCTGTTTTATTTTCCCTTCTTATATGGTGGGTGTAAGGGTCTGGACTCACCTCTGCGGCGCCTCCTACTGGTTATCCTGGGAATTAGTTCAATCCAGCCCAGAACACCGCCTGCAGGCCGGTGATCCGCCTTACTGCTACTGGCCCCCGTGTCCCTCCCAGGATCCCGGTGCCCCTTTACCTGGGTCTCCCCCTCCCAGGGGAACCCCCACCCACTATCCCCACCTTGCCTTAGAATAAGGCCACTGCCAGTCACCAACTAGCCCCCACACCCTGGGGCAGGCTGCAGTATAAGCCACTCATCACAGGCAAGGCTGGGTTTGGACCTGCTGCCTTTGCCTAGCCCTGGGTTGCCCTCTGCAACCCCCAGTACCCCTTGGCCTTCTACTAGGCCGCAGCCTGGGGCTTTCCAGGCTGGAGCTCCCCAGCCCTGCCCCACCCAGGTCCTCTATCTCAGGTCCCTGCAACCAGGCCCTTCTCTCGCTGAGTGCAGAGAGAGACTGCTGAGCCTCTGGGTGCCTGGCCTCTAGAGGGCCAGGTGGGCTCTGATTGGGGCATGGCCCAGCTGCAGCTGCTTCCCCCAATCAGCCCAGGTCTTTCCTTCCACAGCCCCACGCCCTGGGGCAGACTGCTTTAACCCTTCCCAGGCAGGAGCGGGTGACCACCCCGCTACAGTGGGCCTCAGGGTAGGCCCAAGAAGTCCCCTTCAGCAAAGCAACAGAAACCCCCAATGCAATCAGAAATGCTTTCCCCGCCTCTTCTTCCAGGGTGTTACCCTACTACACTGGCTCCTAGTTACCAGTGTTTCCCCAAGCAGCGTTATCTTCGTTTCTTTCCCTAGAGGGAGGGGAGACTGCCTTCCAGCCAGAGAAAGCTTTTCCTTCCCCCTGCCCTTGCCCTTGCCCTTGCCCCGGCTGCAGCCTGTCTCTCATCTCTCCCCTTCCCTCTCTCACCAGAAAAGGGGGTTTTAAAGGTCACTGGCAGCCCTTAACTGGGCTGGGCTCAGGTGTCTCTAGTTAACTTGAGGTCACCCTTTTTCCGCTCATAGGGAACAGGGCTTTCATCATTTTAGGGCTGATAGATCTGCCCTCCACCACTCTATCTTGCCCAGAATATCAGGGCAAACATTGGTTGTGAACACTGACGCAGAGCAGACAAGACCTCCATTGTTTAAGGTTTTGGTTGACAAGCTGCATGGGATCCCGTGTATCCCTCTGGGATAGATGGATGGGGAGGGCTCAGCACTGTCTGCATTTGACCCCATGGTTTCAGGGGGTCCTGGGATTTCAAACCAGACCCTTAGGCCATTAAGCCCTCCTCGCCTTCACCTTTCCAAAAGCTAGAGTTTGCGGCACTGGATTTTATAGAATCATAGATTAGGGTTGGAAGAGACGTCAGGAGGTATCTAGTCCAACCCCCTGCTCAAAGCAGGACCAACCCCACCTAAATCATCCCAGCCAGGGCTTTCTCAAGCCGGGCCTTAAAAACCTCAAAGGATGGAGATTCCACCACCTCCCTAGGTAACCCATTCCAGCGCTTCACCACCCTCCTAGTGAAATAGTTTTTTCTAATTCCAACCTAGACCTCCCTCACTGCAACTTGAGACCATTGCTCCTTGTTCTGTCATCTGCCACCACTGAGAACAGCCGAGCTCCATCCTCTTCGGGACCTCCCTTCAGGTAGTTGAAGGCTGCTATCAAATCTCCCCTCACTCTTCTCTTCTGCAGACTAAACAAGCCCAGTTCCCTCAGCCTCTCCTCACAAGTCATGTGCTCCAGCCCCCTAATCATTTTTGTTACCCTCCGCTGGACTCTCTTCAATTTGTCCACATCCTTTCTGTAGTGGGCGGCCCAAAACTGGACGCAATACACCAGATGTGCCAAATAGAGGGGAATAATCACTTCCCTCAATCTGCTGGCAATGCTCCTACTAACGCAGCCCGCACCTAGATCCCCCACTGAGCTGCCCGCACCCAAATTGCCCCATACAGAACCCTCTCAATCAACACCTGGATCCCCCCACACTGAGCCCTTCCACATTTGGATGCTGGTGGGATGAGCCTGCCGGCCCACACCTGGTGCACCTGGCACAGAGAGGCAGGGCCCTGGGGTGTTTCTGGGGCAGGCTCAGTTCTTGCACTGTGTCAGGGTTGGGTGCAGCATCACCACTGAGTCCATGTCCCGGGGGAGCTGCAGAGTGACCGCCCACCTCTGTGCAGCCAATCGCCTGTGCTCCCCAAGGCTACGCTGGATCCTCCACATTTATCTGACAAATAAAATTTGCAGAATTTTTAATTTTTGGTGCAGAATTTTTAATTTTTTGGCACAGCATGCCCTCAGGAGTACGACTGTGGAAATTAGCAATGTACATTCCATGTATTTATCCCAGATTCTGTTTAAGTAGGGGGTCAGATCAGTCCCAGATATGGCTGTACACATGAACCCATTCCTCATTTGGCTGTTACCTGTTTAACTATTATAATACAGCTGCTTATGTTTCTAAAATCCCCTGTTGACCAAGAACACGTAGCCAGATAAAAGAAAAGAGGGGAATTAATCTTCTCCCACTAATACTAGTGATTTTTCCCATCCCCAAACACTATATTCAATGCTGTACTACTGATTCACAGCACGTGTTGTCTGCTGTGTGATGGCCCCTCCCCCAATATAATCCTTTTGGTGACTAATATTTATTTGTACCAGGCCATTCTTCTAGACAGGTGAAGCAGGTACAAAGTAAAACTCAATCAACAACTTTCTGTAGAAAAGGGGCTCTCACTGTCCCTCCATCTTTGATGACAGAGCAGTACAGGAAGGGTCCCTCCTGGCCCTCAGCTCCTAGTAATCCTGGTGGAGTGTGAGCTGTAGGGTGAGCCTGTGCTCCTTCAGCTAACAAGGTAACATTTCACCAGCTCTTTAATTAGTTTGTCATCTGCCTCCTTTCGCTGGCCAGCCCCCCTCAGAGGGGTTTCTCTCTCAGCCTCATTCTCCTCTTCCTGCAAAGCAGCTGTACCTGCTTCAGCTGTGCCCTCAGGAAGGCCATCAGCACCACAATTCCTGCCCATGCTCTGTAGTTTCCCAAACAAGTCCCTGCAGCTATCCTTCTCCACCTGGCTCAGGAGAGCCACATTGAGTCCAAAGCGCTTGGTCCCAGAAAGGCTCTGTAATATCTGAAGGACGGCTTCTCTGTCTTCCCTACAGGCATGCTCGGCCAGCACCACAAGAAATTCACCCAGGAGGCCAAAGCCAACGTCAGCTTGAAAGATTCTGCCCAGGCCCTTGCCACCGAGCTGAAACAGGAACTGGTATTTTTCCTGTCCACTTTTCAAGCATCTGCGCCAATATCTGTAAAAGTCTGCAGACGTTTCAGGGAGTCCATCCCATCCCTGGATGAAAAGATGATCAATAACAGTTTCATAAAGCAGGTGCAGAATTCCACCAGCTGGTGGGTGTTGGGAGCAGAATTCCCCTCTGGACAGGTCATTCCATAACTAGTAACTGAAAGGCTGTGCTATCACTGAGTTTAATTCGTAAAGTCAAAATGGCTTTGCCACTCAAGTTTATGGTTTTATGGTAAATATGAGTGAGTGGGTGAGGGTGTATGTTGTGCTGGTAGATTTTTTTTATTTGTGCACCAGGTGAATGAGAGGTATGTGCTGTGGTGAGAGGCTATGTGTGTTCGGGGTTAGTGTGTGTGCTGGTTGTGGTGTTGTGTCTGAAGTAGCTGTGCTGGGAATTTGTGTTGATTTGTATTTGTGGTGCAGGGAGATTTGTGTTGAACTGTGTCTGGGGGAGTGCTGAGAGATGTGTGTTGATTTGTGTGGGTAGCAAATGAGGGGTTGTATGCTGTGGTGAGTGTGGCGCTGTGTGTTTGGGGTTGTTGTGTGGATGCTGCTGGGAGATTTGTGTTGATTCGTCTGGGTATGTGTGTTATGGTGTGGAGTTTGCATAGATTTGTTGGGGGAGTTTATGTAAAGTTGTATGGGTGACAATTCAACCTTTGAAGAACTGTGGCAACTGGTCCAAGTAATTCACCGTCTGTGCAGTCTCCCTTATATCACTGACTCATTACAACCAATGAAACTGTTGTATGCAAACTACATGTAGCGTAAGGGTACTGATTGGTTGAATTATCTCTGATATCACAATGGCTAGAACTCTTGGCATGGCATAGACAGATGCATGCCTTGCTGTCACATGGGTGTAATTCATAACATCAGAATGGCAGAGGACTGAAAAACTGGACAGTAACAGACCTGCAATCCCAGTGATGACTGAACAAGCTGATATTCTAAACAAAACGAGCTTTCAACCACGCTTGTGGCTGTTTCCATCATTTCACACAGACTCAGAAGACATTCCACGCTTCAGAGTGACACCCAGAGTGAATCCTGGAATATTATTATATAGATTGTTCCCTAGGGGGTGCTTTGCACTTTCCTCTGATGCAGCTGGTCCTGGCCATTGTCAGAGACAAGAGGTAGGACTAGATGGACATTTGGTCTGATCTACTGTGGTGATTCTGGAGATTTCTTTTACTGCTTGTCTACACATTGTGCTAAAGCAGGGGTTCTCAAACTGGGGGTCAGGACCCCTCAGGGGGTCGTGAGGTCATTACATGGGGGGGTCGCGAGCTGTCAACCTCCACCCCAAACCGCGCTTGCCTCCAGCATTTATAATGGTGTTAAATATATTAAAAAGGGTGTTTAATTTATTGGGGGGTCGCACTCAGAGGCTTGTTATGTGAAAGGGGTCGCCAGTAAAAAAGTTTGAGACCCACTATGCTAAAGCTATTGTGCTTTAAAATTCACCCCCGCCCTTAATCCGAATTAACTTTTAAGTGTAGACAAGCCCTCAGCTCAATCCACTTTGGAAGTAGATTAAACTAAAGTGGAACAAGGCACTCTTATTCTGGAAAACGTGTCCACACATGGAGTTATTCTGGAATAGCTATTGCATTTTAAATTCACACCCTACGTTAATTCGAATTAACTTTTGTGTGTAGACAAACCCCTACTGATGGAGTTTTCCTCCTCACCTGGGCTAGCTCCATCTCTCTGTCCTGCTTGCCATTAGCTTGGGTAGCATAGGAATTCCACAGGATTTTCTTCTTTCCCATTTTGTCCTTTTTCTCTAGAGGTTTCAGGTGTGATGCCAGCACAATATCCCTGCAGGAAATATAAAGGGAGTGGTAAACCCAGCAAGAGCAAATGCTCGCTTGAAATTAGCGCCATTTCCAGTTTGATTCCTCTCTGTGAGACTGGCACAGTCACTGAGTTTGTGATGCAAAGTTCTACCATGTAAAAGATGTGGGTTCAAATCAAGATCACAAAATCTCTTGTGGCCAGATCACATGTTCCCAGTTACCGCTCACTACTACACTGACTAACATGCAAGAGACCTGATTCCACTTCTCAAGTCTGATCTCTCATCCCAGAATGAAAAGGGGCTAAGGGCACTGTGACAGAGAGTCTGGACCTCTGTCCCTAACTGAAAGTTCCTAATGAGAGAGAGAGAGAAAGCATGTGTGTGTCAGAGACCTGCAGACTGGTCTGTGAAATACAGTTTCCAAGTGGTAGTTAAGCCATTGGAAAGGAAGCTATTACTCATCCTTACGGATCTTTGTATCCTCACTGGACTCTCTCTAAGGTTTGGTCTACACTAGAGTTAGGTCGATGCAAGGCAGCTTACATCAACCTAACTATGGAAGTGTCTACACTTAAATTTTACTCCCGATGTAACTGCCCAGGTCTGCTGACTTAATAACTCCACCTCTACGAGTGGCGTAGAGTCAAGGTTGATGTAGTTAGGTCAATGCAGTGTCAGTGTAGACGCTGCATTGCTTACATCGACTGTTACTGGCTGTGAAACGCTGTCTCACAATGCCCCATGCTGGCAGTACAATCGATACAAGAGCTCCTGGTGAGGATGCGCACTGCAAACACAAGAAGCAAAGTGTAGACAGGCACAAGCGATGTAATTACTGTGGCAGCTGTATGCTGACATGTTAATTTTGTAGTGCAGACATGACTTTAGAGAAAGCTGCAAGCTTGAGCCCTTATTGCATGTATAGGGCCTTGTCGACACGCCACAGTTTTGTCAACAAAAGTCAGCTTTGGTCCACAAAACAGTGGAGGTGCACACACTGCAATGTTCCTCCTGCTGATAGAACTCTCCTGCTACGCTGACATAAGAAAACCACCTCGACAAGAGGCACAGGGCTTTTTGCAACATGGTTAGCGTGACACAGCGTCAGTGTAGATCCTGTGCTTTCTTGCGTTGTCCTAATTGGCCTCCAGGAGGTGGCCCACAATGCCCACCGTGACTACTCTGATCAGCAGTTTGAACTCCGCTGCCCTGAAGGTACACAGGTATGCACCTCTCTCACGTTTAAAGGCCTGGGAATTTTAAAAATTTCTCTTCCTATCTGCACGGCGTGGACAGTTCACACAGCATCTTCCCAGCTGACCGTGCCGGCTTTGCACAGTAGACGTGCTCCCGCATGGAGTACACCAGAGCTGTTGGATCTGCTGGGTCTGTGAGTAGAGGAGGCTCTGCAGTCGCAGCTTTGCTCCAGCCGTAGGAACTTTGATATCTAGTACAATTAACGCTCAGAAAGCAAGCACTACAGGGGTCATTCAAGGCAGCAAGTAAACATTGCCTGGCTGAATGCATCACTTAAAGACACATTACTGGGAATAATTGTCAAAAGTTTCCTTCAAAGCCTCCCTAATTTGAATACTCCCCCTGCTGTGCCCCTCTTATTACCCTAGTATCTGGCTGCTCAAATCAGCAGCCAGCCGATCTACCTCAGTGCTCCACCCCTGTGGAAACTTTTCCCCCTTCGCTTTGCAAATGTTATGCAGAGCAAAACAGGCTGCAATAACTATCGGAATATTTTCCTCACTGAGGTCCAACCTGACAAAAAGGCAGCACCAGCAAACTTTTAATCAGCCAAAGGCACATTCAGTGATCATTCGGCACCTGCTGAACTTATTGTTGAAGAACTCCTTGCTGCTGTCTAGGTTCCCAGTGTAAGACTTCATGAACCATGGGAGCAAGGGCCAGGCGGGGTGTTCCAAGATCCCTATGGGCATTTCCACATCCCCTGTAGTGGGGTGGTCCCCCACTCCTACCTGGAAGGGCTTAAAACAGCCCTGGCAGAGGGCTGCAGCTCTAAAAGCTGGGCTGATTGGGGAAGCAGCCACAGCTGGGCCACGCCCCAATCAGGCCACAGCTGGCCTGTATAAAAAGGCTGGGAGCCAGGAGCTCAACAGTCTCTCTCTGTGTTCAGAGAGAGAAGGGTCTGGCTGCAGGGAGCTAGAGACAGGGTACTGAGTGGAGCAGGGCTGGGGAAAGGCTGGGGAGCTCCAGCCTGGAAAGCCCCAGGCTGCGGCCTAGCATAAGGCCAACAGGTACTGGGGGTTGCAGAGAGCAGCCCAGAGGTAGGCCAAGGCAGCAGGTCCAACCCTCCTTGCCAGTGATGAGTAGGCTGATACTGCAGTCTGCCCCAGGTGTGGGGCTAGATGATGACTGGTAGTAGCCTGATACTGAGGCGAGGTGGGGATAGTGGGTGGGGGTTCCCCAGGGAGGGGTAACCCTAAGACTGTGGGGTTACTGCCAGGGGGCAACACCCCAGGTACAAGGGCACCGGGGTCCAGGGAGGGACATGGGGTCCAGTGGACAGGCGGATCACTGGCCTGCAGAGGGCGCTCTGGGCTGGAAATCGAGCTGATTCCCAGAAGAGACCAGCAGGAGGCGCCGCTGGGTGAGTCCGCACTTCTACACCCCCAATTAAATCTTCTGGTCTGGAAAGTCCCAACATGCAGCTTTCTATACAGTTCAGTGTTCCTAAAGATGCATGCATCATGCACCTTCCCTAACCACCCTGCTTTGATGTCAGTGAAACAGCCCTGGTGATCCACCAGCACCTGCAAGACCATGGAGAAGTAGCCCTTCTGGTTCACGTACTCTGTCACAAGATGGTCTGGGGCCAAAATTGGGATATACATTCCATCTATTACTCCACCGCAGTTAGGGAATCCCATTGCCTCAAAGTCATCAAGTATTTCCTGCACATTACTGAGAGCCATAGTCCTTTGTAGCAGAAGGTGATTAATGGCCCTGCATACTTGCATCACCACAACCTCCACGGTAGACTTTCCAACTCCAAACTGATTCACGACTGGCCGGTAGCAGTCTGGAGTTGCCAGCTTCCACACAGCAATCGCCACTCACTTTTCCACAGTGAAAGCAGCTCTCATTCTGGAGTCCTTGCGTCCGCCGGAGTGCTGGGGCAAGCTCTGCACACAGTTCCAGGAAGGTGGATTTGTGCATCTGAAAGTTCTGCAGACACTGCTTATCATCCCAGACCTACATAACGATGCGATCCCACCACTCACTGCTTGTTTCCCGAGCCCAGTACCGAAGGTCCATGTGCAGCTGCTCCATGAATGCCAGCAGCAACCTTGAATTATTTCTTTCCATGGCACGCAGCAGGGCAGGCACCCCCAATTCACATTCTGATTCACAGCTCATGAAATACTGCAGGACCAGCCGCATTGTGTTCATAACACATCACCAGACTGGTGAGCAGTTCAGGATCCATGCTTTCAGGCAGTGATGAGCTTCCAAAATCCTAAGAACCAGTTCCCTACCGGGTCCACTCGCTCTGGGTTTTCGGTGGCAGGTCCTTGACCGGGAGCAAGTGAAGGACCTGCCGCCGAAGTGCCGCGGAAGAGAGAAAGAGCTCTGTGTAAGCTTGAAAGCTTGTCTCTCTCACCAACAGAAGTTAGTCCAATAAAAGATATTACCTTACCCACTTTGTATCTGAAAACTTATCTACCCAAGAAATGGCAAGAATGTTCTGGCTCTTAAGTGTGAACATTAATTAACAATGGTGAGCTGAAGACAGTAACCACCTCAGCAGTATTCAGCAAGGGCTCCATTTGCTAGTTGACGGAGGGACACTGAGGGCAAGTCTACATTACAAAATTAAGCTAAGTTATGTCGACATACAGCTGCCATAGTAATTAAATCACTTTTGCATGTCCATGCTCCTTGTGTTGGTGGTGTGTATCATCACTGGCAGCGCTTGCATCGATGCAGAGAGCAGTGCACCTTGGGTAGCTATCCCACTGTGCAATTCACCACTCACAGGGTGTTTTGGGAAGGGTTTGCAATGCCTCATGGGGGCAAACAAATCACACAGGGGTGACTGGGATTGGGAATACGGTTTCAACGTCCCATGATGCAGTTTTCTCCATCCCATAATTTTATCTGCATCACATAATGTTTCACGCTGCTTTTTAAAAGCTCCGCAAACCTGCGCGTCCACCATCTATCTGTGTGAGAAACATGGATCCTGCACTGCTCTGCACTATTGTAATGCGTGTTGCGAGCATGGTGCGCCTGATCCTGCAATATTTGCAGAGCCGCCAGAGTAGCCACAGGGAACGTGATGATTTGTTGGAGGCCAGATTGCTGTGGGACATAGAAAGAAACAATTCAAGGTTGTTGTTGGCATTCATGAAGCAGCTGCAGACAATGGAGCACCAGTTCTGGGCCTGAGAAACGAGCAATGGCTGGTGGGATCACATTGTTATGCAGGTATGGGATGACGGGTGGCTGCAGAACTTTTGGATGCGCAAGGCCACATTCCTGGATGTGTGTGTGGAGCTTGCCCCAACCCTCCAGTGCAGGGACACCAGAAGGAGAGCTGCACTGATAGTGGAGAAGCAAGTGGCGATCGCTGTGCAGAAGCTTGCCACGACAGATTGCTACGATCAGTCAAGAATCAATTGGGAGTTGGGAAATCCACTGTGGGGGTTGCTGTGATGCAAGTGAACAGGGCCATCAATTGCACCCTGCTACGAAGGACTGGAACTCTGGGCAATGACCAGGACATAGTGGATGGTTTTGCAACAATGGGGTTCCTGGACTGCAGTGGAGCAATAGATGGCATGCATATCCCTACTTTGGCACCAGACCAGCTTGCCACAGAATACATCAACAGAAAAGACTACTTTTCTATTGTATTGCAAGTGCTGACCGATCACTGGAATTGTTTAAACAACATCAACGTCAGATGGTCAGGGAAGGTGCATAATGTGTGAATCTTTAAGAAGACAGGCCTGTTGAGAAAGCTGCAAGCAAGGACTTTCTTGCCAGACCAGAAGATTACCATTGGGGAACTTGAAATGCCAATAGTGATCCTGGGAGATCCTGCCTGCCCCTTATTCCCGTGGCTTGTGAAGCCATACACTGGTCACCTCAACAGCAGCACTGAGTGCTTTAACTACAAACTCAGCAGGTGCAGAATGACAGTTGAATGTGCCTTTGGCTGATTGAAAAGCCGCTGGTGATAATAGCAGATAATAGCAATAGGTGCATTTGCAATGTTTTATTACTACACACACAGCACTCATTACAAGATTCATATCAGGGTGCAAAAAAACAATGCCAGGCAGAGTACACTACAGCAACACATGTCACTCTGGTTCACTATTATAATGGTCTTTCAAAGCCTCCCTGAGCTGTATAGCTCCCCATGAAGCTCTTTTAATAGCCCTGGTATCTGGCTGTTCAAAATCAGCAGACAGCCATTCTACCTCCATCCTCCACCCCAGCAGAAACTTTCCCCCCTTTGCTTCACAGATATTATGAAACAGTAGGCAGCTATACCATTGGGATATTTTTTTTCGCTGTAAGAGTGGCATGTCTGCGGCTCTGCACCAGTGACTATTAGCCTGCCTTGCTTTCTGGTAGGCCTGCTGCACCCCCTTGGCTTTCATGTGGCACTGCTGAGGGTCCCTCTTTTAGCCCTTCTCCACTAAGCCTTGAGTGATCTGCTCATAGATATTAATGTTTTCATGGCTGGATTGGAGCTATGCCTGCACAGCCTCTTCTCCCCTCAGACCTGGGAGATCCACCACCTCCTACGTACGCCAGGCAGGAGCGCATCTGCAGCATAGTCAGCTGGGCAGTTGCTAGGTGAGCTCTCCATGCTGAACCAACAGGAAATGGAATTTCAAACATTTGCAGGGAGTTAGAGGGGAGGGGCATATACCTGTGTTCCTGGCCACCGGGCAGTGGAGTTCAAAATGGTGACCAAGAGCAGTCATGGTGGGGCATTGTGGGACATCTCTTGGAGACCATTAAAGTCGACATAAGTAATGCAGTGTCTACACTGACACTGTGTCCACCTAAGTACGTTGACCTAATGCTGGACCTCTTGCAGAGGTGGAGTTATTAAGTCGGTGTAGTGAGCCATCTACATCAGGGGAGCAACATTTTAGTGTAGCTGCCTTACGTCGACTTAACTCTGTAGCGTAGACCAGGCCTGATTCTCACTTGAAAACAGGGACTTCAACAGTGGTGCTGGAATCAGAGTACAGGGCAACGGCTGACTGCTAGAGGAAGCTTTGGACAGTAGCACAGCAGAGACTGAGAACTGGATGTGATGTGAACTTGTGGAAGTGATTCTGAGAAAGATTAAAAAGAGAAAAACTACAATGTAGCTGGATACAGATGGATGAACAAATGGAAATGTACAAACACTTCTGGGGTCTAACGTGGCATATGTTTAACAGCATGGGAACTGTGGGATAGCATTGGCAGGCTATCTGATCATGACACAGCAACACGTACTTTAGCTACATCCTCACTCTAAAGTGGGTGGGCAGAGACATGCACTACAGTGGGCCACAAGCTTGTACCTACACCCCCAGACAAGCTAGCACACGCATGTTCTGAGGACATACAGGCACGTGTCTGGGGGTTTATATGTGGATGGAGAGGGTGTTCTAGATTTGATTCTGACAAATAGGGAGAAACTGGGTGAGAATTTGAAGGTGGAAGGCAGTTTGGATGAAAGTGATCATGAAATGATATGAGGTCATGATTCTAATGAATTGTAGGAGGGAAATATTCCAAATATCCTGTTGGAAGCAAGTTTAAAAGAGTTCAGGATTGCTGGCAGCTTTTAAGAGGCATCATTAAAGACAAAAGAGCAAACTATCCCAATGCATAGGAAAGACAGGAAGTATGGCAAGAGACCACCCTGGCTTAACCTGGAGATCTCCGTCCTGAAAGTCAAAAAAGAATCACAGAAAAAGTGGAAACTAGGTCAAATTATGAAGGCGCACATAGGGACAAACCTGTAGGGACAAAATTAGAAAGGCCAAGGCACAAAACAAGATTAAACTAGCTAGGGACATAGAGGGTATTAAGAAAACGTTTTACAAATACATTAGAAACAAGAGGAAGACCAGTGACTGGGTAGGCCCATTACTCAATGAAGAGGAACAGACAATAACAGAAAAGGCAGCAACAGCCAAAGTTTTAAATGCCTTTTTTGCTTCAGTTTTTGCTACAAAGGTTAGCAGTGACCGTGCAACTAACATAGTGAACATCAGTGTAAATGAGGTAGGGTCTGAGGCTAAAATAGGGAAAGAACAAGTTAAGAATGACTTAGGCTATGTCTACACTACGCAGCTTTTAGAGACATGGCTGTGCCGCTACAGCCATGCTGCTAAAAGGCGCGCAGTGTAGCCACTGTTTGTCTGCAGGAGAAAGCTCTCCTGCCGACAAAAAACTTCCACCCCCAACTAGTGACATCAGCGTTGTCAGTAGGAGAGTGCTCCTGCCAACAAAGTGCTGTTCACACCGGCAAAACTTGTCATCGGCAAAACTTTTTGTCCCCTCAGCACAGGGGACCACTGTACTAGATGACCTATCAAGGTACCGTCCAGTCCTACATTTCTCTGAATCACAAATATGAAACTTTCATCCTGATGAAAGAAACATTCCATTGTTATATTCCCAATTCTGTGACTCGCCATAGAAAACAAAATCCTGCAAACCTGAATTCTTCATAGGATGCCACCTTCTGATGAATGGCTCGGAACTTGGCATCGTTTTCTCTTTGATACTTTTCATCAGCAGCAACAGCAGCCTGCAGTTCTCTCTCTAAAGCACAAAAATCTATTGCTCCAGTTTCCTCCATTTCAAAAACCTAAGAGCAACACATATAACCATGAGAGTGACTTTAGGTGCATAAGCATCATACAAGAAAATACTCCTCACTCTCCCATCCATCCATTTCATCACTAGAGTTCTTGCTAGACTCACTATAAGTAACTAATAATACAGGGTGTGTCATGCATTAATGATCCCACCTTAGCCAGGCAAACTCCTGTCTTAAATAATCACTTCAAAGTATGCCATAGGTGCTGGAACTAAGGGTGTGGGAGGTGCTGCAGCACCCCCTGACTTGAAGTGGTTTCCATTATATACAGGGTTTACAGTTTGGATCAGTGGGTCTCAGCACCCCCACTCAGCTGATATAAATTGTTCCAGCACCCCTGAAGCATACCCACATTTTCCAGTGCAATTTTATTACACAAATGTTTTTACTCTGGACTCCCAGTTAGTCACTGAAAACAGGTGAAATTGTATATCACTTTATCATCAGACCCCCTAAACATTAACTTAAGGCTGCCAGGATATAAACTTTGCTAAAATTACAGATTATGTTACAGTTAATGAATCCTAAGGGTTAAAAACAATGTCAAGGGTCACGTTGCCAGAGAGTATAAACCATTTACAGTTCACACATACTCTTAACAATATTCAGGGTCAGACACAGACACTGAAAATAAAAACACTATTGCCAGTCAGGCACATGTCCTCATGCTGAGTAGCATGTTACCCTGCAAATCTTCCCATTTATTTCAATGGCAATACTCATGGAGTAAGGTACTTTTCAAAGTGTATCAGGGTGTGGCACCCTGTGTTTTATTTTCAAAGTGCTGAAGAAAAGCTCTGGGTGGCTCAAAAGCTTGTCTCTTTCACCAACAGAAGCTAGAGAGACAAGGTGGGTGAGGTAACATCTTTTATTGGACCAGCTTCTGTTGCTGAGAGACAAGCTTTCAAGCGGCGAACAGCAGAGGCTAACAGAGGGAGTTTGCCTGGGAGCTGTCCGAGAGGAGGTACGCTAAGAGCTGCATTAGGGGGGCTGTGTTGGTGAGTATCTGTTGCTGGGACAGTTGGTCAGTTTGACCGTGTGCTTGATTGCTTGCTTGTTTGTTTGAAAGTGTGAATTGGGAGTGCTTTGTTCCAGGTGGGCCTTGAGTGGGCCTGACTGGTATATAAGGGCAGTCAGCAGCGAACCAGCTGAGCGGCAAACAGCAGAAGCTAACAGAGGGAGTTTGCCTGGGAATTCGCCTGGGGAGAGCTCACTGAGGCTTTCATCTGCAGGTTTCTCTGAGTAGTTACTGCAACAGCTGAGGAAGCTCTTAAGAGGACGGTGATATGGAAGGTAAGCGATCAGCCGTTGTAACCTGCACAGGTTGTGCCATGTTTGTCTTTCTTCCACAGGACAGAAGCGACTTTGTCTGTACAAAGTGCAAGCTGGTCTCCATATTGGAAGAGAGGGTTTGAGGTCTGGAGAAACGAGTATCGACTCTGCGTTGCATAAGGGAAAATGAAGATTTCCTGGACAGACATCAGGAGATGCTTCTACGGAGAGCTGGCTGTATTTTAAAGAGTCCTTATTGTGGTTGCAGGAACAAACCATCCCGATGTGTAGAAAGAATAGTAAATATGGCAGGCGACCAGCTTGGCTTAACAGAGAAATACTTACTGACCTTAAACGCAAAAAATAAGCTTATAAGAAGTGGAAGATTGGACAAATGACCAGGGAGGAGTATAAAAATATCACTCAGGCATGCAAGAGTGAAATCAGGAAAGCCAAATCGCACTTGGAGTTGCAGCTAGCAAGAGATGTTAAGAGTAACAAGAAGGGTTTCTTCAGGTATGTTAGCAACAAGAAGAAAGTCAAGGAAAGTGTGGGCCCCTTACTGAATGAGGGAGGCAACCTAGTGACCGAGGATGTGGAAAAAGCTAATGTACTCAATGCTTTTTTTGCCTCTGTCTTCACAAACAAGGTCAGCTCCCAGACTGCTGGATTGGACAGCACAGTATGGGAGGAGGTGACCAGCCCTCCGTGGAGAAAGAAGTGGTTCGGGACTATTTAGAAAATTTGGACGAGCACAAGTCCATGGGGCCGGATGCGCTGCATCCGAGGGTGCTAAAGGAGTTGGCGGATGTGATTGCGGAGCCATTGGCCATCATCTTTGAAAACTCATGGTGATCGGGGGAGGTCCCGGATGACTGGAAAAAGGCTAATGTAGTGCCCATCTTTAAAAAAGGGAAGAAGGAGGATCCGAGGAACTACAGGCCAGTCAGTCTCACCTCAGTCCCTGGAAAAATCATGGAGCAGGTCCTCAAGGAATCAATTATGAAACACTTAGAGGAGAGGAAAGTGATCAGGAACAGTCAGCATGGATTCACTAAGGGGCAGTCGTGCCTGACTAACCTAATTGCCTTCTATGATGAGATAACTGGCTCTGTGGATGAGGGGAAAGCAGTGGATGTCTTATTCCTTGACTTTAGCAAAGCTTTTGATACCGTCTCCCACAGTATTCTTGCCGCCAAGTTAATAAAGTATGGGCTGGATGAATGGACTAGAAGGTGGATAGAAAGCTGGCTAGATCGTCGGGCTCAACGGGTAGTGATCAATGGCTCCATGTCTAGTTGGCAGCCGGTTTCTAGCGGAGTGCCCCAAGGGTCGGTCCTGGGGCCAGTTTTGTTTAATATCTTTATTAATGATCTGGAGGAAGGTGTGGACTGCACTCTCAGCAAGTTTGCAGATGACACTAAACTGGGAGGCGTGGTAGATACACTGGAGGATAGGGATCAGATACAGAGGGACCTAGACAAATTAGAGGATTGGGCCAAAAAAAACCTGATGAGGTTCAACAAGGACAAGTGCAGAGTCCTGCACTTAGGACGGAAGAATCCCATGCACTGCTACAGACTAGGGACCGAATGGCTAGGTAGCAGTTCTGCAGAAAAGGACCTAGGGGTCACAGTGGACGAGATGCTGGATATGAGTCAACAGTGTGCTCTTGTTGCCAAGAAGGCTAATGGCATTTTGGGCTGTATAAGTAGGGGCATTGCCAGCAGATCGAGGAATGTGATCATTCCCCTTTATTCGACATTGGTGAGGCCTCATCTGGAGTACTGTGTCCAGTTTTGGGCCCCACACTACAAGAAGGATGTGGAAATATTGGAAAGAGTACAGCGGAGGGCAACAAAAATGATTTTTTGGGGGGGTCTGGAGCACATGACTTGTGAGGAGAGGCTGAGGGAACTGGGCTTGTTTAGTCTAGGGGATCTAGGTGCAGGCTGCGTTAGTAGGAGCATTGCCAGCAGATTGAGGGAAGTGATTATTCCCCTCTATTTGGCACATCGGGAGTATTGCATCCAGTTTTGGGCCCCCCACTACAGAAAGGATGTGGACAAATTGGAGAGAGTCCAGCGGAGGGTAACAAAAATGATTAGGGGGCTGGAGCACATGACTTGTGAGGAGAGGCTGAGGGAACTGGGCTTGTTTAGTCTGCAGAAGAGAAGAGTGAGGGGGGATTTGATAGCAGCCTTCAACTACCTGAAGGGAGGTCCCGAAGAGGATGGAGCTCGGCTGTTCTCAGTGGTGGCAGATGACAGAACAAGGAGCAATGGTCTCAAGTTGCAGTGGGGGAGGTCTAGGTTGGATATTAGGAAACACTATTTCACTAGGAGAGTGGTGAAGCGCTGGAATGCGTTACCTAGGCAGGTGGTGGAATCTCCATCCTTTGAGGTTTTTAAGGCCCGGCTTGAGAAAGCCCTGGCTGGGATGATTTAGGTGGGGTTGGTCCTGCTTTGAGCAGGGGGTTGGACTAGATACCTCCTGACGTCTCTTCCAACCCTAATCTATGATTCTATAAAATCCAGTGCCGCAAACTCTAGCTTTTGGAAAGGTGAAGGCGAGGAGGGCTTAATGGCCTAAGGGTCTGGTTTGAAATCCCAGGACCCCCTGAAACCATGGGGTCAAATGCAGACAGTGCTGAGCCCTCCCCATCCATCTATCCCAGAGGGATACACGGGATCCCATGCAGCTTGTCAACCAAAACCTTAAACAATGGAGGTCTTGTCTGCTCTGCGTCAGTGTTCACAGCCAATGTTTGCCCTGATATTCTGGGCAAGATAGAGTGGTGGAGGGCAGATCTATCAGCCCTAAAATGATGAAAGCCCTGTTCCCTATGAGCGGAAAAAGGGTGACCTCAAGTTAACTAGAGACACCTGAGCCCAGCCCAGTTAAGGGCTGCCAGTGACCTTTAAAACCCCCTTTTCTGGTGAGAGAGGGAAGGGGAGAGATGAGAGACAGGCTGCAGCCGGGGCAAGGGCAGGGGGAAGGAAAAGCTTTCTCTGGCTGGAAGGCAGTCTCCCCTCCCTCTAGGGAAAGAAACGAAGATAACGCTGCTTGGGGAAACACTGGTAACTAGGAGCCAGTGTAGTAGGGTAACACCCTGGAAGAAGAGGCGGGGAAAGCATTTCTGTTTGCATTGGGGGTTTCTGTTGCTTTGCTGAAGGGGACTTCTTGGGCCTACGCTGTGGCCCACTATAGCGGGGTGGTCACCCGCTCCTGCCTGGGAAGGGTTAAAGTAGGATTACCATATTTTAATTTTAAAAAAGGAGCACACTCCACGGGGACCTGGCCTAGCCCCGCCCCTTCCGCAAAGTCCCCGCCCCAACTCTGCCCCCTCCCCTGGACGCTCCACCCCCTGCTCCTCCCCCTCCCCTGCTTCCCGCAAATCAAATGTTCGCGGGAAGCCTGAAACAGGGAGGTAGCAGGTAAGCTGGAGCGGCCCAGTGGCTCCCTGTGGCGGCCGGCCGGCCCAGGCCAAGAGGCTCTGGCCCCGGTGTCTCCCGCCTGGCTCGGCTCGGGCCCTGGCCGAGCACCCCGGGCCGAGCACCCCTGGCCCAGCACCGCCGGTCCCGGGCCAGCTGAGCACCGCTGCCCCCAGCCGAGCCCCCCGCCGAACACTGCCGGCCCCCGGTCCCGCACCCCCGGCCCCCAGCCGAGCACCGCTGGCCCCAGCCCAGCTCCCAGCCGAGCAACGCCCTCCCTATTTTCCCGGGCACGTCCAGCTTTTGGGGATTTGCTCCCCGACGGGGATTTGAGGCCCAAAAAGACGGACATGTCCGGGGAAATCCAGACCTCTGGTAACTCTAGTTAAAAGCAGCCTGGGTAGAGGGCAAATGCAGCATGCCCGGGGGAGGGGGGCGGGAATTTGGGGAAGGGGTTGGAATAGGGCGCGGAAGGGGCGGAGTTGGGGCGGGGCCGGGGTCACGGGAAAATGTTTTTGCTTGGGGCAGCAAAACACTTGGAGCCGGCCCCGCCCCTCCCGCCCCCCAACCCCAGCCGGGAGCGTTCATGACCCGCCAGACAATTCTACTCCCACGTGTGGCCCTGGATGTCCCGGGCGCGCCCCCCACAGCCCCGCCGCGAGGGACCCAGCGGCGCCTGCTCCACTAGCGGGCCCGCGGCCGGCGCGGGGCGCGGAGCGGGGCAGGACCGTTTCCCCAGGGCCCGGCCCGGCCCGGGCCAGGCCGCCTCGGAGCTGAGCCCACCTGGCCCCCAACGCGCCGGCCCGGCGCCCGGCCTCACCTGCGGTCTCCATAACAACGGCCGCGTCGCGGAGCCGAGGCCCCCGGCTAGGGCTGTCCTGCCGAACGCCTGATCAGAACCGGCTACCCAGCCGAGACGTCCCGGCCCCAGGGGCCGCGGACCCAGCCGGGCTTACATCTCCGAACTTCCCGCCCCGGCCGCGGCGCTGGCTGCAACGGGGTTTGAAGCGGCCCATTAGGCAGTCGCACCGCCAGCCCCCGGGTCCTTCCGCGCTGGTGTCGCACTGTCGCAGGCAGCGGCTGCGGGAACGGAGCGCGAGCGTTGGGTGAGGCGTGCGGGCCCGGCCTGAGCTGCGCCATGGGGCCTCTGGGGAGGGGGTGGGGGGCTGCGTGCTGCTGATGGGACGTTGGTGTGGGGGGGGCGCTGGGGGCTCTGGGCGAGGTGTTGTGACGGGGGGTGCAGGGGACGGGCTGGGGGGATGTGAGGACGTGGGGGACTGGGGGGGGATGTGGGGGGACTGGGGTGACGTGGGGGATTGCAGGGGGCTCTGGGCGAGGTGATTTGGGGGACTGAGGGGATGTGGGGGGACTGGGGGGATGTGGGGGACCTGGGGTGACCTGGGGGGATGTGGGGGATTGCAGGGGGCTCTGGGCGAGGTGATTTGGGGGACTGGCAGAAGGGGCTCTGGAGGGGTGTGTGTGCTGGGGTCTGGTAATGTGGGTGGTGCTGGTGATTGGGGCTCGGAAGGATGTTGGGGTGCTGGGGTCTGATGGAGGGGGTGCTGTGGGGGACTTGGCAGAGAGGGGTTATCTGGGGGCACACAGGGTGCTGTGATGGGGGCTTTGGGGAGGATGATGTGTGCCAGCGATGCAGGGTGTTGGCAGAGGGGACTCTAGGGAGGATGATGTGGGGGTGATGTGCTGGGAGTGGCAGGGGTGCAGTGTAGGGTGGGCTCTGGTTGCTGATTAACCAGGGGCTCTAGAGGGGGCGATGTGGGATGGGTGCTGGTGAAGGAGGGCCCTGGAAAGGGCAATGGGGGGGGAGCACTGGGTGCTGGCAGAGGGAGTCAGTTATCAAATGTGTTTAACGAATAAACGTAAATGACTGGGTGGAGGGATGGGGGTGGGATGCAGCTTCATCCATGTTGCAGGAAAACAATTGCCTCGATTATTATAGTTACACATGGCTTTGTCTCTCTTGGTACTTAGCATCATGGACACAGACCTGTATGATGAGTTTGGGAATTACATTGGGCCAGAGCTCGACTCTGACGATGATGATGATGAACTGGGCAGAGAGGCCAAGGATCTTGATGAGGTGCAGTGAGACTTGTGCAAAAAAATCTTAATTTATATTTTCACCAAAATAATGTAATACTGAAATGAAGGTTATTCATGTCTTAAGTTTTCTCCTCCTGCTCTAACCTGTTTCTCCTGAATTTTAATCCTGACTATAGTTATCAACAGATATCTGGTGCAAGCTGAAAAGTAACTATTCCTTCTGTGTCAGTGTCTCCTGTCCCCAGAAATGATTTTTCTCTCTCTCTCAAAAAACAAAACAAAAACACCCCATACCACAGCACACTTACTTAGTGTTTTCAAGGAAAACTTTGATGGACCATTACATTTTCTGATTTAGTAGATTTCTAAAAACATAATAAAAATTAAAAATCTAATAAGAAGCTTCCCTCTTGATAGCCAGAAAAAGACAAGGAAATTCAGCTTCCACTTGAATGTGTGAAAAAATAATAAACTTTCTCTGTTTTAAGCGAGTTTCCCTGCTGTTGTACGCTTTCAAATAGGAGCTCCATAGCTTGTGTTTTAAGCAAGATCCTTACACTGAGTCCTTCATTATTTTACTCATACTTTCCGCTGTCTCCCATTAAGAGATGTTAACACCAACACAGGACACATGTTAATCATGTTTAATACATGACTGGAAGGTGTTCAGAGATTATGATGATGAGCTTAGTGTAGGAACATTTATGGAATAGAGGAATATGAGTAGTAGTTATATTTATGAAAACAGAAATAGCCACTGATATGTTTTTGAATTGCTCTTTCACTGTAAAAAATTGCTCTTTCACTTTCTTTGGTAGATCTTTAGTGACCTAAGAAATTGGAACTAATCACTGGGTTGTTCCTTTAAAGTAGTAGAGCTCCTAATGGTGCAAGTATTTATATGCATATGCAAAATAATCATTATTGTAGTAGTGAAATCATAACTCTCACACGTGTGAGGTTTGGGGGTTTAATGCACAGGGTTTGGCAGCCGCACCTTGATGCAGAAGGGGTCTAGTGTGTCTCACTACTTGTACTGCCAGCCTTGGGTATGTTGTGCACATTGATAAAGGGTATTGGTATCGATTGCTTGCTGTGCAAGCGTCACTTGCATGTGGCATTGGTATCTGTTTTACTGTTCATTGTGACTATCTGGAATGGATTCAAGGTGGAAAAATGGCCTCCAAACCGAAAAGTGGGGGAGCCCCTCAGAACCTTTTTCTGAACCTGACTTTGATCAGTGCCTGATACAGCAAGACTGGGACCTGTACTGTAGTTGCATATGATCTAAATTCTAGTGGTAGTTATGATGGCCGGATTCTTTTCCAGCTGTGTCAACGACTTAAAGTGTGACCATCAGCAAATCACCTACCCGCTCACTGCCTCCAGTTTCCTAACTGTAAAATAGGGATGATAATACTACGGAATTTAATGTTTGTGTAGTGCTCTAAAGAATAGCAAAGTATTGTTCTTGGTTTCAGCTTGATGATGATGATGATGACGATGATATAGGAGATCATGATGAAGATCATCCTGGAATGGAGGTGGTACTGCATGAGGATAAGAAATACTATCCGACTGCTGAAGAAGTTTACGGACCTGAGGTAGAGACCATAGTGCAGGAGGAAGATACCCAGCCTCTCACTGGTGAGTAATGATAGGTTAGTAAATTGTGGGTGTGATCAGGGAGGGCTTCTTAAAACAAACTTGTAAGGGAGAAGGAAAATAAAGTCTTGCTGCTGGCAGTATCATTAGGATTAGGGTTAGAGTTTTTTGGCAGTATCATTAGTTTCCTCTCTTCAGAATTCATTCTGGTTAGGGTTTTGTTTCTGTCATTTTAACAGAAGTTCTATTGAGATAGTTCAGAGAATAATTTTGTTCATGAGTTACTTTAAAGAAGGCAAATTAAAACTTATTTCAGTTTAGTTTCTGATCCTCTGCACAGCTTAAAGTTTTGTCTACTCTTTATTACAGTGAACCTCTAAAATTAGAGAGAATGTTGGGGCTGAGGGGTACTAAGGAATACCTTTTCATTTTTCTTTGTTTTCAGAGCCTATTATTAAACCTGTGAAAACCAAGAAATTCTCCCTGATGGAGCAGACGTTGCCTGTCACTGTATATGAAATGGAGTGAGTACTGTGTGGCTTTTTCTTTCAAAAGTTCGTATTTGGTTCAAGTAATTCGTACAGTGTATCCTTCGCTTTCCCGTGTTCACAGCCTGAGGGAAGGTAAGAGGGATTGGTATGTACTACTCAGAGGAAAAAGCTGCTCTAGAGTGGAGGTGAAAACGTCTTGTCTTCCAGCATAGGGACACCATCGGCAGAACTGCAAGAGCAGCTGGTTCCCCTTTTTCTAGCTAGAGGGGAGAAGGAAAAAGGTACAAAAGGAATTGAAGCTTCAAAATGCATTCCACTCACTGCACTGCACAGCACAGCACGCATAGTGTCCTTACTTCACTAACTTCAGTCCTTAGTTTTCATCATCCCTCCCCAGTTAACGTGGAGTTTGTCAGTCAGAAACCCACACCTTGAATTCACGTAAAACCTATTTTCTTGAATCACTCAGAAAAAATAGAGAGTCCAGAATCCTGGGTGCTAGTTACAGCCGTCTTACTGACTGTATGAGGCACTTTGTAGATTGTAAGGCCATAAAGGACCATTGTGGTCTTTGACATTCTATATAATGCAGTGTAAGGCATTAAGCAGATCTTGTAGAAAAACATCCAGTCTCAGTTAAAAAATGTCCAGTGATGGAGAATCCATCAAAGCCCCTGATAAATAACTGAAAAGAAACAGTCAAAGGAAAGAGTCCCATTCAGTTACATCACATAAAGGCAGACAACTAAATATTGACAAATTTTATAAGAGCTCGTGTACAAATGCAAGAAGATGGGTGAACTTGAGAGCCTGGTATTAAATGAAGATATTGCTTTACTAGGCATCACAGAAGCTTGGTGGAATGATAACCAATGGGACATGGTAATACCAGGGTACAAAATATACTGGAATAACAAAGTAGGTCGCACTGGTAGGGGACTGGCACTATATGTGAAAGAAAGCACAGAGTCAAATATAGTAAAAATCTTAAATGGATCAAACTGTACCATAGAATCTCAATGGATAGAAATTCTGTGCTTGAATAATAAGAATATAGCTGTAGGAATATACTACTGACCACATGACCAGGATGGTGATGGTAACAGTGAAATGCTCAGGGAGATTAGAGAGACTACAAAAACAGATAATGCAATACAGTGGAGTTGCATCATAGGCGCATTTAACTTATGCGATTTTAACTATAAACGCTTGGCAAAACAAAAAAAAATAACAATTTAAATACTGTACCTGTAGTGCGGGCGATTCCGCCCGCCATTCCACTCAATGAACATTTAACTATACGCGATTTTCACCTTACGCACTGACTTCAGAACCTAATCCCTGCCTAAGATGCGACTCCCCTGTACTTTCAGCTATCCCCCATATTGACTGAGTACATGTCATCTCAGGAGTGAATGCAGAGAGACAATTTCTAGACCGCCTTAATGACTGCTTCTTGGAGGAGTTAGTCCTGGAGCCTTCAAGGGGAGAGGCAATTTTGATTTAGTCCTAAGTGGAGCACAGGATCTGGTCCAAGAGGTGAATATAGCTGAACTACCCACGTGGTGACCATAAAGTGACCATAAAGTAATGAAATTTAACATCCTTGTACGGGGGAAAATACCAAAGAAACCCACCACAGTAGCATTTAACTTCAAAAAAGGGAACTCCACAAACACGGGGAGGCTAGTTAAACAGAAACACAAGAGTGAAATGCCTGCACATTACTTGGAAACTTTTTAAAAACACCACGATAGAAGCTGCAACTATATCTATGGCCCAAATAAAAAAGAGGGGAAAAAACAGTAAGAAGATCAAAAAAAGCCACCATGGCTAAACAACAGAATAAAAAAGGCAGAGACAAAAGGCATCCTTTAAAAATCGGAAGTCAAATCCTAGTGAGGAAAATGAAAAGGAACATAAACTCTGGCAAGCCAAGTGTAAAAGTATAATTAGGCAGACCAAAAAAAGAATTTGAAGAGTAACTAGCAAAAGACGCAAAAACATAACAATCTGAAGCAGGAAGCCTGCCAAACAATCAGTGGGGCCACTGGACGATTGAGGAGCTAAAGGAGCACTCAAGGAAGACATGGCAATTGCAGAAACTAAATGAATTCTTTGCATCCGTCTTCTGATCTGAGGGGAGATTCAAACTCCTGAGTTGTTCTTTTTAGGTGATAGATCTGAGGAACTGTACCAGATTGAGGTGTCAATAGAGGAGGTGAATAGGAAGGTTCCCCAAGGATCTGTACTGGGCCCTGTACTGTTCAACATACTCATAAATAAGGCTAAGATTTAGTCATGGGTATTTTTAGCAAAAGTAATGGACAGGTCACTAAACAAAAATTCACTGCCCCTGACCTGTCCATAACTTTTTTTACTATAAATGCCCCTGACTAAATCTTAGCTGCTCCTGGGACATCGCTGCTCTGGAAAAATGGATAAACAGTGAGGTGGCAAAGTGTGCAGATGATACTAAACTACTTCAGAGAGTTAAGTCCAAAGCAGATTGTGAAGAGTTATAAAGGGGTCTCATAAATCTGGGTGACTGGGCAAGAAAATGGCAGATGAAATTCAGTATTGATAAATGCAAAGTAATGCCCATAGAAAACATAATCCCAACCATACATATAAAATGATGGGGTCTAAATTAGCTGTTACTACTCAAGAAAGAGATCTTGGAGTCATTGTGGATAGTTCTCTGAAAACATCTACTCAATGTGCGGCAGTACTCAGACAAGCTTGCAGAATGTTACGAACCATTAAGAAGACAGAAAATATCATCATGCCCCTATATAAATGCATGGCACCCCACTCTGAAAAAGTGCAGAGGAAGGCAACAAAAATGATTAGGGGTATGGAACAAGCTTGCATATGAGGAGACATTAAAAGGCTGAGACTCTTCAGCTTGGAAAAGAGACGACTGGGGGAATAGGACAGAGATCTATAAAATCATGACTGGTGTAGAGAAAGTAAATAGGGAAGTATTATTATTTATCCCTTCACATAACACTCAAACCAGGGATTGCCCTATGAAATTAGCATGCAGCAGGTTTAAAACAAACATAAGGAAGTACTTCTTCACACAACACATAGTCAACCTGGGGAACTTGTTGCCAGGGGATTTTGTGAAGGCCGAAAGTATAACTGGGTTTAAAAAAAGATTAGGTAAGTTCCTGGAGGATAGGTCCATCAGTGGCTATTAGCCTCTTGCTCCGGGTGTCCCTAAACCTCTGATTACTAGAATCTGGGAATGGATGACAAGGAATGTATCACTCAATAAATTGCCCTGTTCTGTCATTCCCTCTGAAGCATCTAGCATTGGCTACTGTCAGAAGACCAAGATATTGGGCTAGAAGGGCCATTGTCCATTTTTATGTTCTTACGTTAAAGTTCTTACAGTGATTAATTACCCTCGCTGTTAAAAAATTGTGCCTTATTTCTGGTCTGAATTTGTTTAGCTTCAACTTCCAGCCATTGGATCTTGTTATATCTGTTTGCTCAATTGAAGAGTCTGTTATTACATTTCTGTTCCCCACATAGGGCCTTATAGACTATGATCAAGTTATCCCTTAACCTTCTGTTGGATAAACTAAATAGAGTTAGCTCCTCAAGTCTATCACTATACAATATTTTGTCCAATCCTTTAATCATTGTCATGGCTCCTCTCTGAACCCTCTCCAATTTATCAACATTCTTCTTGAATTGTCCAGAACTGAACACAGTATTCCAGCAGTAATTGCACCAGTGCCAGATACAAAGCTAATATAATCTCTCTACTCCTTCTCAAGATTCCCCCGATTTATACATCCCAGGATCACATTAGCTCTTTTGGCCACAACATCAAACTGGGAGCTCCGTAGATTATCCACCATTGACCCTCATGTTCTTTTCAGAATCGCTGCTTCCCAGGATAGAGTCCCCCATCCTAAAAATATGGCATCCATTCTGTGTTCCTAGATGTATAACATTACATTTAGCCATATAAAAATGCATATTTTTTGCTTGCCTCCAGCTTATCAAGTGATCCATGTTGCTTTGTATCGATGACCTAGTCTCTTCATTTACCACTTCTCCAATCTTGGTGTCACCTGCAAATTTTGTTAGTGCATATTTTGTTTTTATACAGGTCGTTAAATAGCATAGGGCAAAGAACTGTGGAATGTCTTTAGAAGCGCACATGCTCAGTCATGATTCCCCACTTAGTTACATTTGGAGACCTGTCTCTTAGTTTTTAATCCATATGTGCCATGTTGATCTCGTATCATTCTAGTTACTTAAACAAAACGTCATGCAGTACCAAGTCAGATGTGTTACCGAAGGGATGAACATACATTACCTTTTATGCTGAACTTGATAATGGTTTGAAGGGATTATACATTAATTTGACAATTATTTATTTTCCATAAATCAATGTTACTTGGCATTAATTATATTAATCTCCTTTAATTCTTCTTGAGCCCTATATCAGCCATTCCATTATCTTGTCAAGGTGACGGGTCTCTATAATTAACTGGATCATCCCCTTTTTAAATGTTAGCACAACATTAGCTTTCTTTCAGTCTTTTAGAACTTCCCCAGTGTTCCAAGAGTTACTGAAAACCAACATTAACGGTCCAGCAAGCTTCTTGGCCAGTTCTTTTAAAATTCTTGGATCCGAGTTCTCTGGACCTGATTTAAAATGTCTAGCTTTAGTAGCTGTTGTTTAGCGGTCCTGTTGGAATGGAAAGTGTATTATCATCATCGTATGATATAAATACATCATCTGTTTTTCCCAAAGCACAGAACAGAAATATTTATTGAACACTTCCACCTTTTCAGCACTGTTTTTGACAATTCTACCATTTCATCTAGCAATGGATCAATACCATTGGTCCAATACTTAATCTCTGTGGGTCAGCTTCCCAGTCTGTGAATTGAGGATGTTTACCTACCTGGCAGGGAGCTAGGAGAATGAATGTTCTAAAGCACTTCAAGACCCTGGAATGAAAGGTGCAATTGAAGTGCCAGGTCTTACTGGGGGATCGTACTGTGGGCAGAATAGAAGCAGCTAACTGTCATTTGTTTCTTCCCTTCCTCTAGTTTCCTGGCAGATCTGATGGACAACTCTGAGCTGATTCGGAATGTGACCCTGTGCGGGCATCTCCACCATGGCAAGGTACAATGAATACAGGGCTGTGCCTAACTGAGGACAGTGTGTGTCTTCTGTGTTAATGAATCAGCTGGTGCTGTTGAAGGATAACAGCGCACTTGTGCAGGGACGTGCCTTGCTAATAGTGCCTATGTGAGAGCTCACTGGTTCACAGTAGTGACTGTTTTTTGATTAGGAGGCCAAGTTGATTGTTGATAGTCTCTCAGTGGTTAAAGTAGTAAGCCAGAAGCCAATTTATGCATTCAGTTCTGTGTGCTCTAGCTAATGCATATGTGGTTATGTAACTCTGCTTTAAGAAGTGATGTGTACACATCAGCTCAAGAGTGTTTGATAGCATATATCAGTTCAATGGGTAGATAAATCTAAACGATTTGGGGAGAGGGGAGCAATACCCTTACCATGGCTTTGTCAAGGCTCCCCTCTGCTGTGATGCCTACAAAACCAGGCCTGCTCCTCACGGCTAGGGAGCTGACAAAGTGTGACAGTCTATCTTTTCCTACTATATTTTTTTAATGTGGGGTATACATTTAAGTTGAGCCTCTATTAAGGTGTCCTTTAAAAGTTTTCATGCAGCTTGCAGAGATTTTACTTTTGGTACTGTACCTTTTAATTTCTGTTTCACTAACCATCTCATTTTTGTGTAGTTCCCCTTTCTGAAATTAAATGCTACAGCGTTGGGCTGCTGTGGTATTTTCCCCGCCACAGAGATGGTAAATTTAATTATATTATGGTCACTATTATCAAGCAGTTCAGCTATATTCACCTGTTGGACCAGATCCTGCGCTCCCCTTAGGACTAAATCAAGCATTGCCTCTCCCCTTGTGGGTTCCAGGACTAGCTGCTCCAAGAAGCAGTCATTTAAGGTGTCAAGAAACTTTATCTCAGCATCCCTTCCTGAGGTGATATGAACCCAGTCAATATGGGGATAGTTGAAATCCCCCAATCCATAGAGATTCTGTGGTACAGTTTGGTTCATTTAAGATTTTTACTTCATTTGATTCTGCGCTTTCTTTCACATATAGTGCCATTCCCTCACCAGCACAACCTGTTCTGTCCTTCCAATATATTTTGTACCCTTGTATTACTGTGTCCCATTGAGTATCCTCATTCCACCAAGTTTCTGTGATGTCTGTTATATCAATCTCCTCATTTAACACGAGGCACTCTAGTTCATGCATCTTATTATTTAGACTTCTACCATTGGCATGTAAGCACTTTAAAAACTTGTCCCTTTTTAGCTGCCTGCCATCACTTGATGTAATTGAATGGGACTGTTTTTCATTTGACTGTTTCTCTTCAGATCCTACCTGTATTTTATGATCCTCCATCCTCTCCTCCTTATTAGGACATAGGGAATCTCCATTTATAGATCCTCCTCTAAGGGATGTCCGAACCACGTGCTCCTCTGCACCTGTCAGCTTTTCCCCAGCCCTTAGTTTAAAAACTGCTTTACGGCCTTTTTAATTTTAAGCTCCAGCAATCTGGTTCCATTTTGGTTTAGGTGGAGCCCATCCTTCCTATATAGACTCCCTCTTTCCCAAAAGTTTCCCAATAAACCTAAACCCCTCCTCCATACACCAGCGTCTCATCCATGCATTGAGATCCTGCAGTTCTGCCTGTCTGTCTGGTCCTGCGCATGGAATTAGAAGCATTTCAGAGAATGCTACCATGGGGTTCCTGGCCTTCAGTCCCTTACCTAGCAGCCTAAATTTGGCCTCCAGGACCTCTCTCCTATCCTTCCCTATGTCATTGGTACCTACGTGTACCACGACCACTGGCTCCTCCCCAGCACGACACATAAGTCTATCTAGATGTCTTGAGAGATCCGCAACCTTCGCACCAGGTAGGCAAGTCACCATGTGGTTCTCCCGGTCATCTCAAACCCAGCTATCTACGTTTCTAATGATCAAATCACCCATTACTAATACCCGTCTCTTCCTAATAACTGGAGTTCCCTCCCCCGGAGAGGTAACCTCAGTGCAAGAGGATACCCCAACATCATCTGGAAGAATGGTCCTAACTATGGGATCATTTATTTCTGCTCCAATTGGATGTTCTCCATCCCTGAGGCTTTCATCCTCCTCAACAGCACAGAGGCTGTCATCTATGTACCTCTCTGTCTCCCTTAGCTCCTCCAGCTTGGCCACCTTGGCCTCCAAAACCCGTACACAGTCTCTGAGGGCCAGGAGCTCCTTGCACCGAATGCATACATACACCACCAGCCCATAGGGCCTCTGAGGGCCAGGAGCTCCTTGCACCGAATGCATACATACACCACCAGCCCATAGGGCCTCTGAGGGCCAGGAGCTCCTTGCGCCGAATGCATACATACACCACCAGCCCATAGGGCAGGTAATCAGACCTGCTGCATTGGGTGCAATAAACTGGGTAGCCCCCACTCTGTTGCTGGACTTCTGCATACATTGTCTTTTTACTTCTGCAGCTGGTTCCTTTGTTGTTGTTTTTGTTTTTATATGGGGATGTTTTGTAGCTTAAGTTTAAAGAAGTTTAAGAAATGTTAAGTGGTATGTAGCACCCCCACCATCACGCTCCCCCTGTAAACTCCCTCACAAAACTCCCCTGTTAGCTGCTCCTGTTCACTAGCTTCTCTGGTTGCTTAGGAGGGGTCTTTTTAAAGCCCTACTCTTCCTGAGTAGCCCCACCCCCTGGTTAAGGGTTGTTCATGACCCTTCATCTCTTGTGTGTTTTAGATTGGAAGCCCTTCGGGGCTCAAGCTATATCTATTTATGTTTGAACTGGTGCCCAAACAGTGGGGCCCCCATCCTGAGTGGGCCTATAGTAAAACTGTAGTAGTAGTAATGATGTGTCAGTTACTTTATCGCTACTCGCTAGTCTGATGGTTTTAGTCCCTTGAGAGATTGCTATCAGAGAGACTCCACTTCAAATAACATACAATTAGCCACCAGTTCCGCTCCCTCCCACCTCTCTGGCTAAAATAGCAAAGATTTGGTGGCCATCTATATCTGTTTATCACCCATAAGGTCACCTTGGTTTTTCCTGCCTTTTGATACTTTCAGACTTGTTTTGTGGATTGCCTGATAGAGCAGACGCACCCAGAGATCAGGAAGCGCTACGACCAGGATGTAAGTGGCATCTCAGTATGTTCTGATCGTTTGGGATGACGGGAGGGCAGAGGGTGCTCACATTCAAATGGAGAGATTCTGTGCATGAGGGAGAATGCGATCTAAAGGTTAGAGCCGAGAACTGGAAACCAGGCTCCTGGGTTCTGTTCCTAGCTGTGCCATTTATTTACTGTGTTAGTTATATGTAAACAGCCATCGCTTCCTATTTCAGACTTTAAAATGTTTGATATAAAAACGTCTTGTTTCATGATCTGACCCGGAGAACTGTCTCTGTTTCTGCAGCTTTGCTACACTGACATACTGTTCACGGAGCAAGAGGTGAGTACACCTTGAGATAGGCACTAACTCCGGCAAACTGCGCTCAAACTGCAGAAAGAAAAAATAAATTCTTCACTCGGAATGCTTCCAAGTGTGACCTCTTGTGCCCTGTATGTTGGGAGGAAAGTTCGTTTTGATTCACTGCACCAGTTGATCTGTAAACCAGGGATCTTATTGCTTAAGGCAATGACAAGCAGATCAAATCTTATCTTCCTTCCATTACTCTTGCCTCCCTATATAAAACCTTAATAGTCACATTTAATTAAATAAAAAAACCTAGTGAAGCTGACCACCTGCGGCAATCTGGTCAATTGTCCTTGTAATTGAAACAGCCAAGAGTTTCTCTGATGCTGAGGCTAACATGGCCAATGTCTTGTTGTGAAAGGGCCATTTGATATCCTGCGTGTTGGAGATAAATGTAAAATTGGTGATGGATGTATTATTTGGATGGAAGACCAGTGAATGCTGAAGTGTGTGTACCAAGAAAGGCCACTATGCGTTTGGCAATCACATGGTAACCAAAAGCCTCAGTGGCACAGTAAGGTCAGACAGACTCCTTAAGAATGCGGGTGGCATTCGATCCGCAAGGAGGCCGTGTCCCTGGGAGATTTGCCGTGATGATGATGATGACGGTTATAAACGTAAACTCTTTAATTTTGGAGGCTGTCCCAGTGGCACAAGTGGGTTCAGTCTGTGAAGGGAAGGCGCAGGGCAGGGGTTATTGGCTGAGATCGGAATAAACAGATTCTATTTTTCATAAACCCTGGGCTTTCTGGGATTTGAACCTTTAGACTGGGGTCTTTGGTTATATTTAACAAAAAAAAAAACCCTGGGTCATACTGATTACATGTTGGTGCAGGGTCATGTCTGGGTCCGTTCTGTGAACATGGTATTTCCATCCCTTCGCTGTTTCTTCACACTGCCTATGGGCAGAGCTCATGTGTCAGGGCATGACCTGCGGACAGCAGCGAGAAGGGAGGCAGAAGGAATTCCTTCTCCCAGGTACAGCATTGCACTGTTAGCTGAGTACAGTACTCAGGAGATTTCTCCTCGGATGAACGGGGTGTTGGCTACTGCTAGAGCAAGTTTACTGGGTGTCTGGATCAACAGCCCAATCCAGTATGATCGGAGATGGGACGTTGGGATGGCTGGGCCATTTTCTGTGTCTTGTCTGATGAATTCTCTTTCCATGGCTGACTGCCGCTTCCCCCAGTCATGTTGCACTGTAATTTATCTGCTACTCCTGACTTCATTGCTTTCAGAGGGGTGTTGGCATCAAGAGTACCCCAGTGACTGTGGTTCTACCAGACACCAAGGGGAAATCCTTTCTCTTCAACGTCATGGACACGCCAGGTGTGTTGAGCTGATCCAGACACTAACAATGTGTGGGCTTATTCCTGGCAATCCTGCTTGAGTTAGTTTCAGTAAAGCCAGTGGTGCTACTGGTGTGAGTAAGAAATGCACGTTTCAGTAAAGACTTCCACAAATGGGCCCCAGTTCACAAAACCTATAGGTCTTCTGAAGGAAGGTGCATAGACATGAATGGAATACTAAAAATCTAAACCACTGTCTACCAAAGGAGGGTCTGAGGGGGGCTTTGGAGCTAGGGCATAATGGGGTTTTGCGCCAAACTAGTTTACATTTTCTCAAATCCAATGTCTGTCTATTTAAATCTCACAGACCAGTTAGTCAGTTCAGACTTTATAAAGTGCAATGACACACTGAAAAGTTTCCCTTCAAGGATGACATCCTGGGGTTTCATGTTTAATCTTAGTGATTCCATTTCAGCCTAACAGAGCTTCAAATCTGGCCTTCCAGCTGGTTGCTCTCTGCTTCTGAAAACACTACCAGCTATAGAGGGGTTTTGCAGCTGGAACTTAGCTGGTAGTTTTTTGTTTCTGATGCTTAAGGCAGCATAGGCTTCAGCTCATGCTCTCGTAGCTGGACTAGTTCCTTCAGGGCTAATAGGACTGAGAACATTGCTCTCTCTCTTTTTCGAGGTCAGACAAGATGATCAGAATGGTCCCTTGTTGGCCTTAGAACCTATGAAACTTGTTTGTGTCTGAGCTGTATCAGCAGAGGTGACTTAAATATATGGGAAGTAGATGTGTGGCCAGATTTTCAAGGTCTCGGCACCCACGTTTGAGCCGGATTTTTCCAAAGTGCAATTGTGAGACTTACGCTTAGGTTTTCAGAAGAACTTGGTGCCTGACATACTGAGCTCTTCTGAATAGATGGCCCATTTGGGCAAGAAAGTGAAATGCATTCATTCCTGCTCTAACCAGAGTCACACTTCTGCTTCTGATGTATGGAGACTGGAGACTGACCCAGCGCATTACAAAATAACACCGCGGCTGTGTCCAAAGGGCTTTCAGTCTGAGCCAAGGAGAGACAAGCACAGAAGACACCAAAAGAGGGAGGAGGGTTTTGCGGGGATTATGTTGGTTACTGCCCAGCTCTGCTCCTTAACCTAGTTCGTTAGGGGGAGGGATAGCTCAGTGGTTTGAGCTTTGGCCTGGGGTTGTGAGTTCAATCCTTGAGGGGGCCATTTAGGGCTCTGGGGCCAAAAAAAAATAAATAAAAACGGTCAGGGACAGTACTTGGTCCTGCTAGTGAAGGCAGGGGACTGGACTCAGTGACCTTTCAAGGTCCCTTCCAGTTCTATGAGATGGGTATATCTCAATATATTATTTATTATATTATTCACCGCTCTGAAATTACTACTTTAATTACCACCTTTCCTCGGGCATTTACACAAAGCTTTGGGGATAGAGTTACAATTGCAAACAGATGACTATTAGAAACAACATTAGTAGCCTGCTGTAGTATCAAAAATCAGCATTAGACAGTGTGGAAGGTCCTTATACACAATGTTGGCAACAGTGCCCTTGCTAGATTAACTGAGGTGCTTTCTGCAAGGCAAAGGAACACCATTTTTCTCACCCCTGCCCTCTGGAGTGCACGCTTGTGACCAATGACAGGTCCCCATAGCTGGGGGCAGCTTTCCCCACTCCAGCGAGTGAGCTCTATGAACTGGGATCACTGAGCTTTGATTGCTTTTGTTTTGAAGGCCATGTGAACTTTTCTGATGAGGTTACTGCCGGCCTTCGTATTTCGGACGGAGTTGTGCTTTTCATTGATGCGGCCGAGGGGGTAAGTGTTAGTCTCTTTTACCCCCTGTGGATGTATTTCAGAATCTCTTGGCCTCCTTGATCCTGACTTCAATCTAGCTGAAGCAATCTGTGTAGAGTTCACTTGCATGAGTGAGGGGGCTCTTTGGAGGCTGATTTAGAAAGGGGAGCATTTTCTAGCTATTGAAGCAGAGAGTCATGGCTCCTGGGTTCTATTTCCAGGTCTGACACTGATGCACTGTGACTTTGGACTACTCGCTTAACTACTTTGTACCTCCACTTCCCCCCACATCTGAAATAAAGATGATTATTTATATCAGAGGGGTTGGAAGGGGTGACTTAAAGGAATGCTGTGGGGTTAAACACACACTTCTAAAATTCAAATTATTAGCAGGTCACTGGTGGCCGAGCTTAGACTTTTCTACAGGCTGCTGGCCTCTTGGGTAAGGGTCACTGCTTTGTCTGTCACGCCCCATGTAGCATGGTATCAAGGGCTTTAGCTCGTCTGGTGGTGCTCCTTGTTTTCCGCAGGTTATGCTGAACACAGAGAGGCTGATCAAGCACGCAGTGCAGGAGAGGCTGGCAGTGACCGTGTGCATTAATAAGATAGATCGGCTGATCCTGGAGCTGAAGCTTCCCCCCACCGATGCCTATTACAAACTCCGACACATAGTAGATGAGGTCAACGGCTTGATCAGGTACAGATTTGTGGGGGGGTGGTCATTGGAGCATGGTATCCTTGGCTCACTTAGTCCATCTTGGAGTCTGTGTTTGAGCATCACTCATGCTAAAATCAAAAGTATAAGTCATTACAGTTGCATGTCATGGAATGGTTTCCACCCATAGCAAGTGCATGCACTAGACACGTAACTTGGAATGGATTTGTTCACTTAACACACATTTGGTGGAGAGGACTTCACTCTTCTACAGCGTGTGCATGTAATTTTTTGGGGGAGGGTGCGGGGGGACTGGCCCTTCCCCTTCCCTGGTGTTTTGACAGGGCCAGCCTGTCCCATGGTGGATGTCCTCAAAATGGTATGAAGCCCTAGATAATTTTTTAGAGACTGGGCTGAGATTTTTTCAAAGCTGACCAAGGGATTTGAGTGTCCAATTTCCATTAAAAGGTAATGGGACTTGGGCATCCCAATCTGCTAAATCCACTGTGAAGTAGTGCTGTCTCTCAAGCCACCCTGCGTACAGCTATGCCCCTGGTGCCGTGGGGCCCCTGCTGAACAGGGCAGAGGGGGAGGAAGGCAGTATTTCACTGCTCTCCATACACACCATGTGTTACTGCCCGCTGCTTTAACGGGCACCCTACAGAGCAGCACTGGCAGTTGGGTTAGTGGCATGTTGCAGATTCACATTTTCATTTTATTCCATCCCTGCTTTGTTTGTCCTCTGTTGGTCTCTTCCCCTCAATTGTCCAAACGTTTTTTTTTCCTTCTCTATTGTTTGATGTGTTTTAAAAAGAGAAAACAATAGTTAATTAAACTGTAAAACACCTGTGGATGGAGAGAGAGAGAGAGTGTGTGTGTCAGTCAACCAACCCACCCTACAACACATCTCCTTAGTGCTGGAGCCCTCTTGTAGGCCCCTGTGGGCAGTGCAGAGTTCCTCCAGTGGTTTGGGTTTAGGTTCATTGACAGTGTCTTCCTCTGTTTAGAGCTCCAGTCTTTGCTCCATCATGCTATAGAATTATGCTGTACATAAAAGCTTTCTCTGTTTCAGCATGTATTCCACTGACGAGAACCTGATCCTCTCCCCTCTTTTGGGGAACGTCTGCTTCTCCAGTTCCCAGTACAGCATCTGCTTCACGCTTGGCTCCTTTGCAAAGATTTATGCAGACACGTTTGGTAAGACTCAGCCAAAAACCATGCACACATCAACGTCTCAAGTCCCATTCATTTCTGTGGAGCCCTTTCAAGTACTTACAGCAGCTCAGGTCTCTGCTGGCTCGTGTATGCACTTACATGCTAGCACAGGCACTCCGAAACATTTAAGGAGCTGAGAGTTATTGCAGAGCCCAATTGGGGTATTTCTCACCAGCCACTTTCTGGTTGTTGAGGAACCCGGAATCCCGATGAGGAACATTGCTGGATAAATATTTTCTCCTGTAATTCTTTATCTTGTAAATATTGGAATGGGTGGTTCGTATGTCTATAGTGGAGAAAACCCACTGTCGCTGTTCTAGATAAACGCTTGCGTACGTGCTGCACTCTGCATTGGGTAACAAAATGGTTCAGAGCTGAAAGGGTTAAGAATCTTTCAGCGTTGCCATGAGGAAAGCCCTGTTCTCCGGATTTGAGACTCAGCTGTATGGAGGCGGAAGCTTGGCCCTGGGGGGTCTTGCCCTCTAGCTGCCCCCTGAATCTTTTTTATGTAACTGTCCTGGCTGTGGTTTGCATCTCTGCTCCCTCGATGCCAGCCTGAGGCGGTCTGTCTGCTTTGAAAGAGCTTAGCCTGGCCAGCTCGAACTCGGCGAGTCCCCGGTTCGCAATGTTCCACGGGGCTGCAGTTGTGGTGAAGTTGGGATCGAGGAGGTGCTGCCAGGCAGCTGGCCCAACTTTGGGGGGGCATGAAAAGCAGCCTTTGTTCAGAGATCAGGGGGCTGACGCTCTCGTGCACCATAAGATGGAATAAACAAGATCCTCTTTCATTGTGACATCCTTTGGTTTTCCCGACTCTCCGGCTAATTTAGCATGCGGGCAGCGGTTGGTCAGGCACGCTAATGGACTGTCCTCTTAGTGGAAGTGGTGTGAGTGGGTGCTGATGTCTTATCACTTGTAAACTCAGCATGACGTGAAATCTAGAGCTACGGTCCCGCCTATTCCTGGAGCATTTGAGGAGGGATATTCATGTGTGGATTTAAGATCTAAAAGCTAGGGAAGAGAGGGAGAGGGGATGCTGAGAGATGCTCCTAGGCAGAAAATATTGCAATGAGCCTGGGCGGGAGATGGAGATCGTGCTATGCCAGCTGCTCTCCAGTGCTTAGCTTGAGACGTTAAGTCAGTTGGAGAGCGAGTGGATCCAGTTAGTCGGCTCTTTTCAGTCGTAATTTTTCTGAGAGAGTTCCAGTGTCCCTTGGAACTGAACAAACTCCCTGGGCCCTGACTGATCCCCTTGTCAGCAGTCAGGCCACAGACCCCGCACTCCCTTCTCACCCCTGCATGGTTTTCCTGCTGAGGGTTGGTGTCAGGGTATCTTGCCTGAATTTCAGCCTGGAGAGCTGTGGAGCCAGCGCCCTTCTGCAGCTCTGAACTCCCTTGACCATTTACAAAGAAAACATGGCCCCATGAGTGGAGAGAGGTATTTCATCGTGTGATAGCCGAGGTTATTTCTTTATTCCCTTGTAGGAGACATCAATTACCAGGAGTTTGCAAAGCGGCTTTGGGGTGACATCTACTTCAACCCCAAGACGTACGTAGTGTTTTTAATGATCTTTGTTCACCAGCTTTCTTACTGTCCAAGCAGCATCTCTTGCCCTCCCCCCCATCCTGTAGAACAACAGAGGAGTTGGAAGAGGCCGAGTTGAGCCTCTCCTCTACTAGGTGTGACTCCACATTGCTGTGTGTCCTGCCAATTGGTGGCAGAGCGCTCATGTTCCTCCACAGGCACCGCTAGCTGTCGTTGCTGGGCTTACCCTGGGGCATAGACATGCCTGCTCTAGCTCCCCGGGATTTTGGAGGGGGATGCGGGATGGCATGGGGCTCGATTTCCTGTTTTTCTGAGTGGTTGTGGATACCTTGGAGGGGTTGCAGGTTCAATTCCTAGGGACCACCAGTTCCTACTAAATGCCCATGAGGGTTCATTAGGGTCTCTTTCTTTGAATAATGTGTATAGCTCCATAGGAGTGCACGGAGCTCCCCGGGACAGGTCAGGTCAGATTCCCTGCTCTGCAGATCTTACACTCTGCGTAAGGACCAGGAAAGGAAGGGGGAAGTACGAATATCCAGGCACGCAGGGGCTAGTGTACATATCACAGAGGTCATAGTGCTTTTGGGTGGCAGAGCATTTTCCATTCACATCTTTCCTTTTGGCTTTTCCTGCACAGACGAAAGTTCACTAAAAAGGCCCCGACCAGCAGTTCCCAGCGGAGCTTTGTGGAGTTTGTCCTAGAGCCCCTGTACAAGATCCTGGCGCAGGTACACGCTTGCTTTCCCCTTTCCTTTCATGTGACTGCAGTACCAAGTCATTGAAGCCTGTAGTATCTGTCACTGAGTGTTTAAAGACTGAACACTAGATGGCGCTACATATGACATCTGTCTGCTGTCCTGTTAGGAAAATTCCACAATCACAAATGTTTGTGTCTGAGGGGGCAGCCCCTTCTCTTCCTGCACCTATTCTGCTCCTCGTTCCAAATACGCCCTCCGTTCATGGTGCTCTCCTCAGCAGGACCTGCACCAGGTGCGCTGGTTTTGGGATGTGTCCCAGTGACCACCAAGTCCTAACTTTAAGCTACCCAACCAGTTTCACTGCAGGAACTAAACTGATCTGAACCCCTCTCCCGGGCTAAAAGGCCAGATGTTAGCTGCAGGCCCCCCAGTCCTTTCACACTGATGTCCTAGCCCATCGCCATTTGAATGGCTCGGAGGTACCATTGTCTGCACCCGGGAGTCAATGGCAGTGAACCTCTCAGTAACTGTGGTGGTGGTGTGTGCCGTCCCACAGGTGGTTGGTGATGTGGACACCACCCTCCCCCGCACTCTGGATGAGCTGGGCATCCACCTGACCAAAGAGGAGCTGAAGCTAAACATTCGACCCCTGCTAAGGCTTGTCTGCAAGAAGTTCTTTGGGGAGTTCACAGGTAAGTCCTGTTTCTCCCTTGCCAGTTTAACCTGCTGTTGGCAGAGCATTAGGGCTCCGTTTTCAGTGGTGATGTCCCCACGTTGCAGGTTCCCCTCACTTCTCAGTTGGTGCTGGTGGTGTCCATTGCTCCACCAGTCAGATTGCTTATTTCGGTGTCTACGTTTGAATTTAGAGATGAATTGTCGGTTTCTAGTTTTTAAAGGTCTTGGCCTTTGCATCTAAACTCAGCTGACCGATTTTCGCCTTTGGAGGAAGTGGGACTTAGGTGCCCAGAAGCTCTGGTACAGTTTCCAGGCCATACGTTGTACGTGACATTGATTTGCACTGGGTACAATATGCCAAGAAGTCCCTGAAAGTAATTCATTTGCGCACACATGCCCTCAACGCTGCCTTTAGCGTGTTCTCCTGAAAGGCTGCCCCTGAATGCCCCAATGTGCAGTGAAAACCAGTAGGCTGGCTTCCTGTGGAGGTTCGCTGATCCTTCGCCAGCAGCACAGTGTGTCCTGTTGGCAGTTCCAGTATAAGCTGTCCGCTCCCAAGTGAGTTGTGTCACTCAGGGCTGTAGACTGACTAGTCCTCCGGGTTAAAGAAGTCGGGTTTTATTCAAGCCCCCTCAGTGCTAAACTCTGGATTCCTCCACTTAGCAGCATTCTCATGAAGCTCTGCTCTCCTAGGCTTTGTGGACATGTGTGTGCAGCACATTCCCTCCCCAAAGGTGGGAGCCAAGACCAAAATCGAGCACACCTACACCGGCGGCGTCGACTCAGACCTGGGGGAGGCCATGAGCGAGTGTGACCCTGATGTAAGGACCCATTTCACTTATCATTACACCTCCAAAAGCAGCATGGGGTAGCAGAGAAGTCCTCCTTCTCTGGGGTCGGCAAGGCAGCCACCTCCTAGAGAGGCATCCAGCAGCACTTCACAATCTCTCATCTGCTACTGACGCAAATCTCTCTGCTCTGAGAAATTCAGCAGTGTGCCAGGGCAGCCGTAGAGAGAGAGGGTTCTTGGAGAATGTGCAGGGAACGGACAGAACTTCCCAGCAGTTGGGAACTGCACTGTGATGGCTGGATGTTTGGGGCCTTTTGTGGACAATTATTTTGCCATTTTAGATGAAGGTAGATTCTCTGCATGAAAATCTGACCTGAAAAGTTGGTTTGAGCTAGTCTGAGCAGAGTATCTGCCTTTATATTGTCTTTTGTACTAAAGGGATCACTTCTTCAAATGTAGCTTCCTCTGGGGTGGCACTCGGCAACTGTTTAACAGTCCCACCAATACTAGACAGCAGCTTGGGAAGGGAAGGGAAGAATTGACCTGTAAATAGTAGATCATCGCCTTTAAACTGCTGAGAGAGAGACAGAGTGCCTTACCCCGGTTAAGGTCTGTGTAACTAGTGAAAATTAATTACCCAAGCAGAGTTTTACCAGTGCAAACGGTCTTGAAACCCGGGCATGACCTGGGTTTTGTGTCTCATCTGAAATATGGGACCTCCAGCAGCACAGGAATTCTAGCACCGGGTCTTAGGCTAAGGCGTGACTTGGCAGTTCAGCAATGGCATTCTTCTCTCCAACCCCCCTTTCTAAAGTGGTCCATCCAGGTAGAGGTCTGGCCCAAATTTCTCAGTTTGCAATGTCAGGGATCGTATTGTGAGGTAGCACGGCTACAGGCTTCCATGGTGGTGTCTGCATGAGGAAAGCACCAATCTGCCTCAGTATTCACCGGAGAAATGCATGTAACCATGCTCTTTCAAGGGGTCTGGCCAATGGGGAGGGAATTCCAGGCAGAGGAAGAAAATCGAGGACCCAAGAACTGTTCCTCGTGGATTTTCAGACAGAGTTCCTGATAATCCCACGTGGGTCTAATCACTGCTTTGTGAGTGTATGTCTTGGGAGTGACTGACTTTGCTTTCTTTTTTGGGGGGGGGGAAGGGTCCACTAATGTGTCACACCACGAAAATGTACAGCACAGACGATGGGGTCCAGTTCCACGCCTTTGGCAGGGTGCTGAGTGGGACCATCCACGCGGGGCAGCCCGTGAAGGTACTGGGAGAAAACTACACGTTGGAGGATGAAGAGGATTCCCAGATCTGCACTGTGGGACGGCTCTGGATCTCGGTGGCAAGGTACCAGGGGATCAGTGAAGAGGACAAACCTCGGGAATCTGGGAGAGGAGTCCCCACTCACTGCTGCTGTTCTTGATGCTGCAGTGTGCGGGAGAAAAGCTCGGGGCTTTGGAGGCGGGGAGGGGCGCATTTAGTGCGGGGAAAAGTCCCAGATTGACGGACTGGATTGGGGCTCCGTTGAGTTTATGAAATTGATCCAAAATGCCCGTTGAGCCCCAAAGATCTTACAATGGGAGAGGATAAGTGACATTCAAAGGGTGCAGAGAGGGATATGATCAGCACAGCTATGGATGCGTTTGCATTCTCTTTTCCCATTATCCGATAGATCAGTGGGTCCCAAACTTTTGACTAAGTGACCCGCCAACTGCTTGCTACCTTTTTTGTGATCCATCATCACAAATACGCACCTTCCACCCCAGCGCCACGAGGCTAATCCTGGCCCAGTGCATAGCGGTGGCCCTGGTGGGGTGCAGGAGGGTTGGAGACCGAGCGTGTAGGGGGCTCCTATCCTGTGGGCCTGGGCCCAGCGTTGGTCGCAGCATCACTCAGGTTTGAAGGGCTGGCCAAACTCGAGTGGTGCTGCGACCCCCATACAAGAGGTTGTGACACCTGAAGCAGGGAGCCAGCCCCTGCAGGACAGGAGCTGCCGCTGCAAGGTGAGTGTGGGGCAGGCTGACTCTCCAGCCCTTCCCCATCCCCTCCGAGCCAGGAGAAGTGTATGTTTGCCTAGGCTAGGCCCCGGGGATGGGTTAATCTGACCATAGACATAAGCACCCATCTAGAACCTTCTTGGGGCCTTTGTCTGCGAGCTTGGAGTTGCAGCAGGAGAGGAGTGCAGCCAGTCTCCCACTCAGCACAGGAGCGTTCCACAGGGAGAGGCAGCATGGAAGAAGGTGCAGACGTGTTTGTCTGAGAACCCGAGGGCGAGAGGTTGCGATTCGATGAGGGCGGATGAACAGAGCCAGACAGCATTGTGAGAGGCCGTGGAGGTGTGGACAGCGGTGACTAATGGGTGTGCTATCCCGTTCCGTATTTCAGATACCACATAGAGGTGAACCGAGTCCCTGCCGGCAACTGGATCCTTATAGAGGGGGTGGACCAGCCCATTGTGAAGACTGCAACCATCACTGAGCCTAGAGGCAACGAGGAGGTACCGTGTGTGACTCGGCATCGTTCTGAGTAGGGGAGTGTCAAGGGGCGACAGACGTGCTGGCTGTCTAGGATGGTCAGCTTGGGGGGCAGCGATTTCCTCCAACCAGAATGTTACTTTCTCCCATGAGCAAGGCAGCCCCATTGTGGATTGTCAGTCTTCAGGGTGCCTGGCTGTGTCTGTCAATACAACAAAACCCACTATGAATGCAGGGAATGCAGCTGGGCTCCTACTAGCCTGCACTTGGTCATGGTGCTGTCCCAGCAATGGTGGGCATGTCCTGTGGCTGACTCCAGGCTCCAAGAGGTGGTCGTCCTACAAAGCAGAGATTTCCCTTGTCACCAGAATCTTACTGATTGTTCCGATTTGGTTTCAGGCTCAGATCTTCCGTCCATTGAAGTTCAACACCACGTCTGTCATCAAAATAGCCGTGGAGCCAGTCAACCCTTCGGAGCTCCCTAAAATGTTGGATGGCCTGCGGAAAGTCAACAAGAGCTACCCGTCGCTCACCACCAAGGTGTGTGGCTGAGGCGAGGCTGATCCAGGTGCCCCCGGCTGTGCTGCTCTTTGGGCCCCCTTGTGCTATCTTCAGTTAACACTTGACATGTTCAAAACCAGCCCCGTTTTGGCTTTGCCATTCTCTCCCCTGAAACCCACGTGCTGTTAGTCTGCATGGACTAGCCGAGCTTGATTCTCCTAGGCAACGATGTAGGGTTCACCCCTTGAGCAGTGGTCTCCAAAGTGGGGTGCGCACACCCCAGGGGGTGCGCAAGAGGATCCTTGGGGGTGCGTGGCAGGAGGAGCGCTGCTTTTTGCTTCGGCAGTTCGGGCGGGAGTCTGAGCGGCCTGGTTTTTTTGTTTTTTGTTTTTGCTTCGGCAAAAATGGTAGAGCTGGTGCGGCAGGGGGTCCGTGCTCAACATTTTTTTACTGATAGGGGTGCGCGATCAAAAAAGTTTGGAGACCACTGCCCTAGAGCATCTTTTGCTGGGAGGGGTTAGGCCTGGCAAAGGTACAGGTTTCCCACAGAGCCTGTATCTCCAGCAAGAAGAGGCTGGGAGCGGAGTAACTGGGTGCTCCCGGTTCCGCAGCGTGTCCTGCAGTGTCCCTTGCTGGGACCCTGGGACTGGGGCTGCTCTTCCCTTGCAGCAAGCCAGGAGCTGGCCCCACTTGCCTTGTTGAGTAGACTCAGGAGCCTGGAACTTTCCCTCTAGGTTCTCTGACTAGAACACTGGGACGCACTGGGACTGTTCTGACTGTGGTCTGTGAATGCTGACAGGGGAGTGTGGCTAGGATGGTCTGCATTGGGGGATGGGAGACTGACCCACGGAGAATACCTGAGCATGTAACATGAGAACCCAGGAAGGGGTTAGAGGCCAGGTCACACCTTTGCCTGGGAAACTGAACAAAGGGCTGTGGGAGGGGTCGCTGAAGAGAGAGTTTTCAGGAGCTGGCTGGTGATATGGCTGGGAGGCAGACAAGGCTCTGACCTCCCAAGGGGGCTGGGGTGCCCGGGGACCCCAAGATGGACCTAACTGAGGGGGATCCTGTTGTCTGTGCCTGCAAGACCTGTCTTGGACTGTATTCCTGTCGTCTAAATAAACCTTCTGCTTTACTGGCTGGCTGAGAGTCATGGTGAATCGCAGGAAGCCGGGGGGTACAGGGCCCTGAGTCCCCCACACTCATTTCCCTTGGCCTAGTGGACAAGGCTAGAAGGGGCTAGGTCAGAAGGAATGCCGTGCTGTAGCTTGGGGCATCTGTTCTGGTGTTTCAGGTGGAAGAATCTGGGGAGCACGTGATCCTGGGGACGGGGGAGCTGTACCTGGACTGTGTGATGCATGACTTACGGAAGATGTATTCAGAGATTGATATCAAGGTGAGGAAGCGAAATGAGCCTTTCCTGTCGTCATTACTGAGAGTACATAAAACGGGACCTCCTCCCCCTTGGGAGTGTGGCAATCAGCTGCTGCTCCAGGCCCGTTGTGCCACAGGGTCTTATGACTGCAGCCCCTGAGGTGTAGAGAGACGGCTGAGACTTCGCAGTGCTATTCCTACCTCTACCATTCACTTGCTGTCTGACCTCGGACTCGCCACTTACCTTCTGTTGTAGGCTTCACTTTATCCCTCTGTGAGACATACGAGGTACGTGCGTACCTCACAGGAGGGGTGAGGTTTGAGATGTCAGATCCTCAGATGACAGGCACTAGGGAAGGGCGAAGAATTGTTATTCTTTTTCCAGGAGTTGCAGGGAGATGGGAAGAAGTTTCCCTTTATTTCTTAATAGCAAAGAAAACAAATGCATCCCTCCAGGACAGCCAGGTCCCTGTGTGTCTCTTGGCACAGAATCGTGCCTCAGAATCTCAGCTCCATGTTTTTAATTTTGAGCTTCTCGCTCTTATGGCTGCAAAGATAACTTTGAAAACCTGAGCAGAGTGTAACCAGTGCAGGTCTGAGTCTGCAGAGAGCCTCAGTGGCTGGCTCAGAGAGGGGTGAACAGCCTAGATCATCTCCACAGCTCCTGAACTTGGCTGTTTGGTGTTTTTCCAAGATGCCGTAGAATCCAGCATTTTTACTGCAGAAGTTACCATTTCGCCGGATGCAGGCACCCCCGGCATTTTGTTTCCTGCCGAGACCTACTGCAGCTCTCGAGCTTCTGTTCCACGGAGTGGGAGCTGCAGAGCAGTAAAGTGTAGGCTGGGTAGCTATGCTGCCTGGAGAACAGCCAGTAGCCAAGGCCTGAGAACTAAGCTCCCCTTTCCTCTGACGTATGTGGGGGAACGGCCATTCTGAGCCAGGCTGCCCAGATGACACTATGACAACTGAGGCCCACAGAGCTGGGCTGCCTGGAGAACACTGAGGAAAAATCCATTGTTAGAAATAGCCGTTGCTGGAGACAATCCCCACAGCATAGTAGGTCACAGCACTTTCAGTCCTGAGGCCCAGTTGGGGGCGGGTGTTTGGGGAGGGGAGGAGTGGGACCGAAGAATATTTCATGGAGCTGCAATACATTCACATTAGGAGTGTTTGCTGAAGCATTTGGTCCCATGGTGCTGCAGAGTGCATGGGGCTCAGAGTATAACCTAGGGAGCCACTCTCCTGGATCCAGGCGGCTTAAAGAGACACTGTCAAGTTGAAATTCAGTCCGTTTCAATCCCTGAGAACTGTTTTCAGAGCTACCCCTGCCCAGAGCCCCTTGTGGCCTCACAGTCACACTTCCTTGGTTTTTAAATGTGTTTCTCTCCCTTGCTGCTGTGAAAGACCCACAATGATCCACAACTGTCCAGGGCACCCTAACTAGCTGAGAGAAGTGGGGACACAGACTCGACACCCAGATCTGCCAGTTGCCCAAAGGAAACATTGAACAAAACAGGCCCCTGATTTTTCTCTCGTTGCTTTTGATTATAGTGATCTCAGGCATTGCTGGTAACAATGGGAGGTTTAATAGGGTTCGGACAGTCCTCGTGTAAAGTGTTTGTGAAGTTGAAAAGTTCAAAGAAAAGACACAAACTGCTGCTGTTGTTGTTTTTAAAGGTTGCTGATCCGGTTGTGACGTTCTGTGAGACTGTTGTGGAAACTTCCTCCCTGAAGTGTTTTGCTGAGACACCCAATAAGAAGTATGGCTTAGTGACCTGATAGTCCAACTCTGAAATGGTGTCCCCATGGGAGACAGTGGGATCCCCTTCCCCTGGACTGAAGCCAGTCTCTGGTGTGGTTAGGAGGAGGGGGGAAGAGACACATTATCCCACATTAGCACTTTCCTCTGCAGCACCTGGCACTGGCAGCTGTTGGAGGTAGGGTACCGGGCTAGATGGACCTTGCATGTGATCTGGTCTGGCAACCCCTGATTCCAGCACTCTATAGTGTACAAGAGGGCACAGTCCTACACCAGCCTCAGAAAGGGACCTGCTAGGAGTTTCTGTGACCTGGACTTTCCATTTTGACACGTGCTGGTTAAAAGACTGCTTCCCGGCTCATTCTAATCACATTCCACTGCACATCGTCATCTGCAAACCTTCTGGCTGCTGAGCTCCAGGTTCTGACATTCCCACGGCAGGACTCCGAGTCTCCTGGCTTTCCAAGAGCTGTGAGCGAGTCAGTCCTGGAAATATAAACAGGCAGTAAACTGAGGCATGTGTGTGGCTGGCTGTATCTCCCTAGCCACGTCCCAGGTGCACGCAGCTGTTGTAAGAGCACAGTGGTTTCTCACAGAACAAGAGGGGAACATATTTTTCCATTGTAACTTCCTCTGGGTTCCTCATCCCCTTTCATTTCAGTCTGTTGCTGCTAACTGTGCAGATTGCCCTCTGAGAAAGCTCCCATCTCTGTCACTAGCTGATTGGCATTGTCTCTCTCTGCACAGGAACAAGATCACAATGATTGCTGAGCCACTGGAGAAGGGGCTCGCGGAGGACATTGAGAACGAGGTGGTCCAGATCACCTGGAACAGGTCTGGCTAATTTGGGGAGAGCAGAGGCTTTGTATGTGTGAGAGGGCAGTAGCTGGGGAAGAACTGGAGGGAAATGTACAGCTCTGGAAGTCACAACATCAGTGTAGAGCCCTGAGGAAGAGGAACCTAATAGGGATGGTGTCTCTAAATGTGCTACCCGGCCAGTCCCTGGGTCACCCTGAGCCTAAGCCTAAATCAGCTTATAGCCACCACAGTAATTCCTGCCGTGGCACATGCCACACTATCCTCCTTGGGTCAGTGGTGCGCGGCCTCGCCAGGAGCGCTTCCACCAACCTAAAAGGGGCAGTCTGGGGAGCTGAGAGCCCCGTCTCTTAGCTCCACTAGCAGCTCCCTGCCAGGAGCCCGGCTGCCCCACAGACTTCTGGTGGGCTACCCACTCTCCGTTCCCCTCAGGGAGTGGGGGAAGCCACCTAGGGCTTCTCCCCTATCCATTCCCCACTGGGAACAGGGGGCAACCGTCTGAGGCTTCTCCACCCCCGTTCTCCTCCAGGAGCTGGCTTCTCCCTCTGGGATCTGGGCAGTCTTGTCAATTTCAGGGCTCAATTGACAAGGCTGTCAGGCTCCATGCAGGGAGCGGGCAGGGCCGCCCCGACTTCTCGTCCTGACTCCCAGCCAGGTGCAGGGTCCAGCCTCCCATCTTTCCAGAGGAGTGGGGTCCTTCTCGTCAATTTCACAGCTGGTACCGAGTATTCATAGATTCATAGATTCTAGGACTGGAAGGGACCTCGAGAGGTCATCGAGTCCAGTCCCCTGCCCGCATGGCAGGACCAAATACTGTCTAGACCATCCCTGATAGACATTTATCTAACCTACTCTTAAATATCTCCAGAGACGGAGATTCCACAACCTCCCTAGGCAATTTGTTCCAGTGTTTAACCACCCTGACAGTTAGGAACTTTTTCCTAATGTCCAACCTAGACCTCCCTTGCTGCAGTTTAAACCCATTGTTTCTGGTTCTATCCTTAGAGGCTAAGGTGAACAAGTTCTCTCCCTCCTCCTTATGACACCGTTTTAGATATCTGAAAACTGCTATCATGTCCCCTCTGTCTTCTCTTTTCCAAACTAAACAAACCCAATTCTTTCAGCCTTCCTTCATAGGTCATGTTCTCAAGACCTTTAATCATTCTTGTTGCTCTTCTTTGGACCCTTTCCAATTTCTCCACATCTTTTTTAAAATGCGGCGCCCAGAACTGGACACAATACTCCAGCTGAGGCCTAACCAGAGCAGAGTAGAGCGGAAGAATGACTTCTCGTGTCTTGCTCACAACACACCTGTTAATACATCCCAGAATCATGTTTGCTTTTTTTGCAACAGCATCACACTGTTGACTCATATTTAGCTTGTGGTCCACTATAACCCCTAGATCCCTTTCTGCCGTACTCCTTACTAGACAGTCTTTTCCCATTCTGTATGTGTGAAATTGATTTTTCCTTCCTAAGTGGAGCACTTTGCATTTGTCTTTGTTAAACTTCATCCTGTTTAACTCAGACCATTTCTCCAATTTGTCCAGATCATTTTGAATTATGACCCTGTCCTCCAAAGTAGTTGCAATCCCTCCCAGTTTGGTATCATCCGCAAACTTAATAAGCGTACTTTCTATGCCAATATCTAAGTCGTTGATGAAGATATTGAACAGAGCCAGTCCCAAAACAGACCCCTGCGGTACCCCACTCGTTACGCCTTTCCAGCAGGATTGGGAACCATTAATAACAACTCTCTGAGTACGATTATCCAGCCAGTCATGCACCCACCTTATAGTAGCCCCATCTAAATTGTATTTGCCTAGTTTATCGATAAGAATATCATGCGAGACCGTATCAAATGCCTTACTAAAGTCTAGGTATACCACATCCACCGCTTCTCCCTTATCCACAAGACTCGTTATCCTATCAAAGAAAGCTATCAGATTGGTTTGACATGATTTGTTCTTCACAAATCCATGCTGGCTGTTCCCTATCACCTTACCACCTTCCAAGTGTTTGCAGATGATTTCCTTAATTACTTGCTCCATTATCTTCCCTGGCACAGAAGTTAAACTAACTGGTCTGTAGTTTCCTGGGTTGTTTTTATTTCCCTTTTTATAGATGGGCACTATATTTGCCCTTTTCCAGTCTTCTGGAATCTCTCCCGTCTCCCATGACTTTCCAAAGATAATAGCTAGAGGCTCAGATACCTCCTCTATTAGCTCCTTGAGTATTCTAGGATGCATTTCATCAGGCCCGGGTGACTTGCAGGCATCTAACTTTTCTAAGTGATTTTTAACTTATTCTACACCAACATAAGCCTTTTGCCCCTGGTGGAGGTGGAGTTATGATGTCGGTGTGGTAGAGCACTTACGTCGGCGGGAGCAAGACTGCAGCTGCCTTATGTCGACCCAACTGTAATGTAGAGCTGCCCTACGAGCAGGAGGAGCTGTGAGGCTGCATTGTGCCTGTGTGTCTCTCCCCGCTGAGCCAGGAACTGGGCTGTCTAACGTTTTCCATCTGTTCCCTTCCCACCAGGAAGAAGCTGGGCGAATTCTTCCAGACCAAGTATGACTGGGATTTGCTGGCTGCCCGCTCCATCTGGGCCTTTGGGCCAGACGCTACTGGCCCAAACATTCTGGTAGATGACACGCTGCCCTCGGAGGTGAGGAACGGCAGCCCTGGGAAAGGAAGGCGCACAGTCACACTGCAATGACTTGGGGCAACTTTGTCCACCCCGGTATTCAGAGGCGACATGTTTTCCCCAGACCCTGGCAGGAGGAGTCTGGAGCTGTAATTTTGCAAGAGAGCTGTCTTACTCTCTTAGAACAGGGGCTAGCAGTCAGGGCGTCTATGGGCTAGTCCCAGCTTTGTCACTGACTTGCCTTGACTTTGGGCCCAGCCACTTGTGGCTTAAGTGCCCTGTTGCTTAGCACCCACATAAGTCAAGCCACTTTGATTTATGGATCGAGGGGCCAAATTTTGAAATGTTGGCTCTGAGCTCTCTGCCTTATTGTACCCCTCTGTCAAAGGAAGAGAATACAGAAGTGCAAAGCAATGCTACTCCTCTAGAATTCACTCTTGAGAATGGTCCCTCTCTTTCCCTTGCTGCAGCTGGATGCACCATCGCTGATTTGTAATGTGTCTGTTTCTGTGTAGGTGGATAAGGCCTTGCTGGGCTCTGTGAAGGACAGCATCGTACAGGGGTTCCAGTGGGGCACAAGGGAAGGACCCCTCTGTGATGAGTGTAAGTAAAAGATCTTCGGGCAAATGCAAATAATAAAACAAGAAGAATGAATTCTCCTCCCCTTTGGCATCCAAATTATCTGTCTATGATATGCCCCAGGACAAAAGGTCTAGTTTAACCAGCAGGTGTGTTGCTGTCTAAACAGGACTCGCTGGGTGAACTCTCTGGCCTGTTATACAGGAGGTTGGACTTGATGTCTGACAATGCAGAAAAGGCAAAAGTATTCAGTAAATATTTCTGTTTTGTGTTTGGGGAAAAATCAGATGTCATATGCTGCTGAAATACTTTCCATTCCAACCGTAACTAAGGAGGATGTTAAACAGCAGTACGAGAGCTAGACATTTTTAAATCAGCAAATCCAGAGAACTTGCCTCCAAGAGTTTTAAAAGAGCTGGCCAAGGAGAAGGTTAAGGGATGACTTGATCACAGTCTATAAGTAAGGCTACGTTTTAGTCACGGGTATTTTTAGTAAAAGTCATGGACAGGTGCCTGGCAGTAAACAAAAATTCACGGCCCGTGACCTGTCCATGACTTGTACTATATGCCCCTGACTAGATCTTGGGAAGAGGGTGGGGTGGCGTGCAGCCTGGGACCAACGCTGGTGCTGGGGGATGGGGGCGGGGCTGGCAGGCTCCCTACCCACCTCCACGCCTTCCCGGAAGCAGCGACATTCTTAGGCGGATGCATGGCTATGCAGCTCTGCACGTTGCCTCCTCCCTGAGTGCCAGCTCCGCAGCTCCCATTGGCCGTGGCTCCCGGCCAATGGGAGCTGCGAGGACAGTGCCTGCAGGTGTAGGCAGTGCACAGAGCCCCCTGACCTGCCTGCCTCCTCCTCGGAGACAAGGGATGACGCTGCTTCCAGGGAACCCCCCCCGGAGGTAAGCGCCATCCAGAGCCTTCACCCCCTCCTGTGCCCCAGTCCTGAGCCCCCCACCCAAACTTCTGCAGCTGCTGGGGGGGCTGCAGAGGTCACAGAAAGTCATGGAATCCGTGACCTCCATGACCAACTCGCAGCCTTATCTATAAGTACCTACATGGGGAACAAAACTTTGAAGTCCAGCAGACAAAGGTGTAACAAGATCCAATGGCTAGAAGTTGAAGCTAGACAAATTTACACTAGAAATAATGATTCTTCATCACTGGATACTTTGAAATCAAGACTGGATGTTTTCCTACAACGTACGCTCTAGTTCAAACGGAGACGTTCTGTGGCCTGGGTTACGCAGGAAGTCAGGCGAGATGATCACAGTGGTCCCTTCTGGCCTTTCTCCTGTTCCTGCGCACCCCAGTTGTGTGTCTGCGCTGGGTGTGATGGTCCCGGACTGTGCGGTTTGGGCTGGTCTTTGCGGAAGGGTTAATGGGACTTCCTCCAGCCACGGCGTCAGTCACTCCCTGCTCTCTTCCTTCCCACGCCCAGTGATCCGCAATGTGAAGTTTAAGATCCTGGATGCCGTGATCGCTCAGGAGCCGCTGCACCGGGGAGGAGGGCAGATTATCCCGACGGCGAGGAGGGTTGTGTACTCCGCCTTCCTCATGGTAAGGACTGTGCTGTGCATGGTGGGGCCAGGGCCTAACACAGCTTGTGTCTCCTTCGGGGGCCGTGTGGAACTGGGTCATCGATTAATCTCCCCAGTCCCCGGAGAAGGAGGCAGGCACAGCAATAGCAGAGTCATTCCAGGTCCCTGACTGTGTTTGGCCTTCTGAGCCTGGATGCTTTGAGCCAAGACGAGGGATCCTCCCTCTGCGGGTTTGCTCTGGGATGGTCCTAGAACAGCCCAGACCCCCGCAGCAGCTCCACAGGGTTCTGTTTATCTGCTGCAAGGCGTTCAGCAGGTCAGGAGCCTGGCCAGCAGGGTCAGGATCACTCGGCTAGTAAGTCTTGGTCCTTCCCTTATGTGCCCACGGTGCTGACCGTGTCCTGTTCACACACGTGTGCTGCCTCCTGGCCGGCAGGAACACCTGGGGCCTGGGCTCGGTGTGTGCCTGGCGTCTAATTTCCCATTCCTTTTCCTAGGCCACTCCTCGGCTGATGGAACCGTACTACTTTGTGGAGGTCCAGGCCCCTGCTGATTGTGTGTCTGCAGTGTACACTGTGCTGGCCCGGCGGAGGTAAGCTGCAGGGAGACCATGGCTCTGCGGGATGCCTGTGTGTGGGTGTGTGTGTGTGGGTGTGTTTGCGAGGTGGCGACTCTGCCCGGAAGCAATGTCCCCTTGGCATTGCAGGCCACGTGAGGAAATCAGAGCTGCAATACGTGCAGTCATGGTGTTCGTTTTCCAGTGGTATTGCATGAAACCTTCACTGGCGGGTCTCGACTGCCCCCCAATGCGGGGGGAGGGTGTCTCGGGGAGCCCCCACTGCAGCCATAGGGGGTGTTAGAGATCAGACTCGGTCCTTTGTGTGTATGGTTCTCTCCTGCCGTGCTGACAGTGGAGGGGTGAACAGAGGTGATGTCAAGGGGATGTTTTAACAGATGATGCCTCAAAGGCAGATGTGGGAGGGTTAATTCTTTGTGACTCTTCGCCAGAGGTCATGTGACTCAGGACGCTCCAATCCCAGGCTCCCCCCTTTACACCATCAAAGCCTTTATCCCAGCCATTGACTCGTTTGGGTTTGAGACTGACTTGAGGACTCACACGCAGGGACAGGCTTTCTCTCTGTCTGTCTTTCACCATTGGCAGGTGAGTGTCTGCAGCCGCGTGGGGCGGCATGTTGGATTCAAGGCCTGTGCCCCACCAGCCTCGCTGGGTACCACGAGCAAAGGGAATGGATGATTGCAGGCCCTCGGGGTTGGGAGGAGCCTCTGCTCCCGTCCTGTTTGTATGTTAGCTGTAAATTTACTGCTGCTAGCCAGATGACTGGTCCCAGGCCTCAAGCCAGGACGATCCGTGCTGCAGCTTCCCCCTGGATGCGGTGGTCTGGATGGGATCCCTTTCACTGCTGCTTAATGGGCACGAATGGGTCCTTCATTAGTGACAGAGGAAGCTGCCTCAGTGGCACTCCCAGCCCTTCAACTCGGGGAGCAAGAAACCAGGGCCAGGACCTGGGATCCTGGTTTCTGCAGTGCAGGGCCCTTGAGCCCACAGGCTCTGCCTCAGCTGTTACCTCTCTACTCTGTGAAAGAGCCGGCTGAGCCGTGGGCCTCCGACCGTACTGGCATGGTCGAGATGCCTAAACCTGGGCCTGCTGAGCTGCAAGAGACTAGTCAAGCAAGTCCTCCCTCGGCAGGAGCAGGCAATAGCTCCCTGCTATCGGGCACCTCATTGAACGACTAGGCTGGACTGGAATTCCTTAGAATGAGCCCGGAGCCAGCACCTCCAGTCAAGTGGGAGCTGCCAGCAGGCGATGGGTAAATTCCTTTGATGGTTGGCATGCACGTTCCAGAGGTCCTGGGGTCTAGGCTCAGGACTGGCCTCCACGCTCGTGAGACGGGTTACACACCTTGTGTTTCCGAAAACGAAACCCTTCCTGGCTTTGACTGGCAACAAATCGGCCCGCGTGTACCTTCCTAAAGCTGATTGTGACGCTTTGAACCAATACGCAGCTTAGGGCTTGTCTACACTGGCAATTAACAGCGCTGCAGCTTTCTCGCTCGGGGGTGAAAAAACACTCGCTGAGCGCTGCACGTTTCAGCTGGAAAGCGCCAGTGTAGACAGTGCCCCGGCGCTGGGAGCCGCGCCCCTCGTGGAGGTGGGTTCTTTAGAGCGCTGGCAGTGCTTTAGCGTTGCCCGTGTAGATTAGCCCTTAGTGCATTCTGCACGCACCTCTTCTCCACTGCCTGGCCCCGTGGTAACGTGCTCAAACCGAAAGAGGTTGGACGTAGCCAGGATTAACCCGTCAGGAACTGCTGGTGGCAATAACTGATCAGGCCTGCAGCTGTGTTGCTGCGATACCCAGTTGCACACAGTGTAAACAGGTCTGTGCCAGGGTGCCCTTGTGCCCTAGGCACAGTTCGTGCTGCTGTGGCAGACCGTTTCCTAGCCCCACACGGAGAGCGGGCAGACTGGCTGTCCGCGGCAGTGACCGCAGAGTTGCCAGGACTCGGAGTTACTAGGGTTTGCTCTAGTTGAGGGTAGCTCCCAGGATCCTCCAGTGGCTCTTCTCTCCCAGGCTGACTTTCTGGCCCGTGTTTCAGATAGTGCCTGGAGACCCCTTGGACAAGAGTATCGTCATCCGGCCCTTGGAGCCCCAGCCAGCACCTCACCTGGCCAGAGAGTTCATGATCAAGACCAGGCGCAGAAAGGTAAGGCCAGCAGCAGCCTCGCCCACTCTGCGATTCTTCTCCCCTATCTGCACAGTTCCCAGGGCCCAACGTGCCCCTTGCCCACAGCCGTGCTTTGGACTCCGCTTGCTGCCTGACACACGGAGCCGTCCCCTTGGCCTGGTGCTGGAATGGGCTAGTGCTCTGCCTGTCTGTTTCCCAGGGGGTCTTTCAGCAGGGCTTTGAACGCGCCAGGGTGGGCTGCTCGGATCTCTGGCAGCTCTGCTGGCTCTCGCCTCTCCAGCTCATGCTGCTGCTTCTCCGTCCGCAGGGCTTGAGCGAGGACGTGAGCATCAGCAAGTTCTTCGACGACCCTATGTTGCTGGAGCTGGCCAAGCAGGATGTAGTTCTGAACTACCCCATGTGACCGTGCTGCCGCAGAGGCTAACCAGAGACTGCTCCGGTGTCTGCTGGCCCAGCTCTTTCCCCTGCTCTCCTCATCCTGCAAACATCTCCTCCCTCGCAGTCCGGCTGCCCTGGTACTGCATGTGCCGTGCACTTCTGCTAAGGACCCTTACCCGCGAGCTTCCAGGCTCTGTGTGTTTGGTGTCTGCACTCGAGATCGACAGAATATGGACATGGCTGATATCACTCTTGGTCCCCTGCAGACTGTTACTTCCACTGCTGTGTACAAGTGAATTTTATAGCCACACGAGGCAGTTCCAGGCCCAAAGGGGTTAATCCTCCCCCCCCGTGTTCCCCCAGGGAACATGGCATTAGGGTTACTGGGGACAACCTGCAGTTTCATGCAGGGGTTTCATGCTGGGTTCAGCCACCTGCAGGTGTCTCTGATAAAGCTGGGAGCTGCAGCCAGTGATGTGTGCAGGCTTCCCGGGCGGGGCAGAGCCTCTCTTGGGGTGCCGAGGAAGGGGGATGGCCTGTATCTGGGGGGTTGTTAGTGACCTTGCAGGGAGCGGGTGGCGGGAGTCTGGACCTGCCGCCAGTCTGGATTTTTATTTCTATTTTGTACGAGTTTATTTTTGAGCTTTGTAATGACTGAATAAAACCCCTCTCCCTTGGCATGTCTCTTCCCGGGGGTCTCATTGCCCAGAGGGGAGAGAGGCTTGGCTCAGCGCCCACATGGTGACCCCTGGAACCAGGGAGACAGCACAGAAACAAAGACCCTCTGACGGTTGCTTCTGTACTGTGAGCTGCACCCATCCTCTGGCCCATCTGTCTAAGGGGGAGGCATGTGCTGGGTGCAGCCCCCGTGTGGATTCTCTCCAACAAGCAGGATGCACTAGTGTGAATCACCCCGGCTTCCTGCGTGGCAGGGTCACTGCTCCCATCTCTGCAGCCTGGGGGTCGCCAGTCCGCTGGCTTGGTGCTGCCTGAGCCTCTCGGCAGCCCTGTGGCTGTTGGCTCATACGTACTGTGCAATGCCTGTGCTCTCCTGTTTCCCCTCCAGCGTAGCTCTGCAAATCGTAATGTCCCCTTCCCCTTCGGTCACAGATCTCACGCGTCTCCTGCTTCCAGCCAGCCTGCACGCTGCTCGCAGGAGGGCACAGTAACTGTCCCATCTCCTGTCAGTCTCTGAATGGCCCATGGTGGACACTGACCTTTTGCCCTCACCCCGAGTGCTGCCCCCGCTGGGTCAGTGTTGGGAAGTGGGCACTGCCCTTGCTCGGGCTGTACCTCCTCTCTGCATAGTCTGGGGCCTTTGCTCTGGGGGCGTCTCTGTTCACCCGCCAGCTTGCTGGGTTTGGTCTCGTGGAGCGAACACTGCGCTGGGCCCTGGGCCCTTTCCAGCTCCATGTGACTGCGTTTCCCCTGTGTCAGTTCATGGTGGACCCACGACCTCCTGCTGGGCTGCCCTAGCCATGGCCCTTCCAGGTCCCCTCCTCATCCCTGGCTGCAGGATTCACTCAGGTGGGTCTGGCTGGCCTGAGCTGAGGCGAGGTGGAAAGTCCTGGGGCTGTCAGGCCCCCGGCAGCAGCTCCGAGCTCCTGTCCCATGGGCATGCACCTGTGCGCTGTGCCAGGCTGTGGGCATGGCCCTTGGCCCTATGCTAGCGGCGGGGAGCAGGGCTACGTAACAGAGCAGGTCTCTGTCTTATGGCTGCCGAGGGCTCCAAGGAGACCAGCTGGGCCTGGCTTCAGTGCACCTTGGTAACAAGCCTGCGGGGGCCCTGAGCCCTGTTCTCTCTCCGTGGAGATCTCGGCCCCTTGGCGTGGCTCTGGCCCAGGACCCTGCCGCTCACCTCTCCCAGCCCTGCGGCAGGCCTTCATTGTCACAGTACCACCCCCAGGCTACAGGCCGGGCAAGGGAGAGGAGGAGGGGTGGTTATCCCGTTGCAGAGCAGGGCCTGGGGCCCGGGCCCCCACTCGGGCACCCTTCCTCTCTTTGCCTTAGCACCATTCATCCCTCATGCAGCAGTGTGAGCCCTCGCCCCTGCCCAGCTGCCGTCCCTCCCTGAGCTGGGAATAGAACCCAGGTGTCCTGCGCTGCACTGCCTGCCTTACTGACCAGCTCAAAGTGCTGCCTGCAGCTCCCCTGCGCCAGCTCCAAGTACGTTCCAAGAACTGGGCCGAGCCTCCCTTTAACTGTAACTTTATAAACCAGAAAAGCAGGATTTGTTACATACACAACAGCAGCCCCTGGGAGCGCTGGGCTGCAGGGCCTAGGTTATGCAAAGGGAAGAATACTGTGCTGGGGCCCTAAGATGCTCCATGTCCACCTCTGCAGCTTCCTCGTGTCTATTTCTGGGCTCTGTCTGCGGCCGGTTTCAGCAGGTAGTCTTTGTACATAGTGTAGGTTGCACCTGCAAGAGAGAGTGACATCAGCACAGGCCCTAAAGCGAAAGGGACAACGTCCCACCAGGAACGTGGCAGAGCGTCGTTTGGCCTGGAGATCTCTGGATCACTTCACCCACTCCGGAGGAGCAGGCAGCTCAAACGGGAGGGGAAATGGGAAGAGAAGCTTGTGAAATGCGAACAGCTACCCCCAGGCTGCGGGCGCTTCGCCTTCGCTCAGGTGTCCAGGGCTGGCCTGGCTGCAGGCAGCGCTGCCCGAAACGCTCCGGCTGGGGCTGTGCAGGAGGCAAATCAAATTGGCCAAGTCGCGCCGCAGGGCTCGCAGTGTAAACCAGACTCGGGGCCGGCGAGCTGATGCAGGGTCGCCGAGCTGGAGTTGTCGGGGGCAGGGACTAAGCCTCTTGAGAGCTTTTCCCAGCGGCCGTGGCCTCGGCACCGTCTGCGCTGACGCACTCGGCCTGCTGGAAGTTGCTAACTGCGTGCTCCAGAGAGCGGAGCTGCTGCTCGCTGGGGCCCATCAGCCTTCCAGCTGCCTGGCCCCCCGCCCGCTGGCATCTTGGCAGAGAGGGGCTGCGTTGTCACTGGGCGGGGAAGGGGAGGAAAGGGGAGTCCGCTCACAGCCCCAGCCCCATTACACTCTGGGTGATTCAGGGCCACTAGGTGATATTCAACAGCAGCCCTGGGTGGGGACACAGCGTCTCCCCTTGTACTCGAGGGCAGGGACCTTGGACTTCATGGCCAAGTCTGTGTGACACACAAAAATCCCTTTGATCCGGCACCAATTTCAAATAAACCCCTTTGATTGAGTGACCCCCCACCCCCACCCCTTCCTCTGCGTGACTCAGGCCGCGGCCCCAGGAGGAGGTGGCCGATGCCCACGCACCATCCAGCAGCTGCAGAATCCTCCACCCTGGTGGGGTTTTCGTCGCCTCGCAGAGTGCAGCCCCCGGCAGTGCTCCCAGCTTCCCTAAGCCACTACCCATGTGCATCTTGGCCCCAGCCACCCCCAGCCCTCACTTACCCAGCGTGATGGCGCCAACCACGCAGGCTTGGGCAGCCACGCGCGTGTGGATCAGGTGCACAGACATCTTCATCTTTCCTCTGGCCTTCAGTCTGTAGAGGCCATAAGTGGCCACCATGGCAAAGCCCGCGATGCCTGTGGGAGCGAGAGCGCGTGGCAGCTGGTCACTGGGAGGCTCCCCTGGGCACACCGCAGGCCTGGAGGAGACGGATGCTGCAGCGTGAGCTGCTGGCCAAGGGCCTCCCTGCTAGTTTTGCTTTGTTTTACTCTTCCTGGCTTCTGGGCTACCCCGCTCCCGTCAGCAGCCCCCACCCGTAGCCCCCTCAGTGCTGCGCTCCCACCTGCAGGGGCCGGTCAGCAGACGGGCCGGTCGTTCCGAGCTCTTCCCCTCCCTGGGGCTCTGAGGACGGGTCCGTTCACACGGCAGCCAGCGTTTGTGGGAAGCCGGGAGCTGCCCTGGCTCGGCTGGGGAAGGGTTGTTCACGTCTCTCTCGTGGCCACACAGCTCGGGGGGTAGCTGCAGGGCCAGGCAGGGCAGGTGCTATATAAGCTCCCCTGGCTCAGCTGTGACCTGCCACAGCTCTGCTATTCCGGTCCTGCCTCCCGCCTCCAGGATGCAGTTCCTGAGGCGTCCCCTCGCTGGGTCCCAGGGCACGCTGCCCTCCCAGCCGCACCCTTTCACCCCCACTCACCAACAGGCACGAACGGGGCCGCACCCGCCTTCTGCAGGAGCTTGGTGGAGACGGTGCCTTCGCGCTCGGGGACCCACTGGCTTTCGTCCATAACCATCCTGCCCCTGCAGCCAAACAGGCCCCATGAGCCACCTTTCCAACCCCAGCAGCCAATGACTCGCCTCCTCCAGCGTCCCCCTCCTCACAGAGCTGTACCCCGGGGGCTGCCTGGTGCCCCCAGCCAGGGCTCTGCATAACTTCCTCGCGCCTCCTCCCCACAGAGCTGCAAGTGTCTTACCACAGGAACCACCCACGCCCCCCTCCCTCTCCCCACTTCACAGCTGGGGCCCGGAGGGGGCGGGTGTCTCGGCCATGGTCACAGAGTGAGTTGGTGGCAGGGCCAGGGGTAGAACCCAGGAACCCTGCCTCCCTGGGGCCCGTTCAGGGGCTGCCCAACTAAGGCATGTCTATGGCTGGGCTACTGTTGGCCGCTTGGTCCTATTGCCGGGGGCTGGGGGGAGGGAGGTTCCCAGAATAGAACCCACTCGGTCTGTGCTGTGTCCTGCTGCCCCCAGCAATGGGCTCGTCCCGCGGCTGCAGCAAGCGCCCGCTCCCGTGCCTCAGCCCTGCATCACTGGGCCGCGCGTTCGCTCTGCTGGGCTTCGGGCTGAGTTCCCAGCGGCGCTGGCGGGTGAGCCTGGGCCTGCAGTGCAGGGGACGCGGCATTCGCACCAGCCAGCCCAGGGCCAGGCTGTACCTGGGGCCTGTTCGGGGCCAGCACCAAACCAGACCCTGCTCCAGCGGGACAATTCCCAGGTGACCTGGAGGCTGGTCATGAGCCGCAGTCCAGGGTTAAGCGGTCGCTAGTCAGTGACGGGACTGTGAGCGTGACACCGCGAAGACCCTTGTTTGTCCTCGGGACCCTAAAGCAGGGCAGGCTGAGCGGACGGTGGGGAGCGAGCATCAGGGTCCCCAGGGGTGCAGTAAAATACCCATAGCTGGGGGGGGTCCTGACTTCCCTCTGAGCAGGAGCCGCCCTCCCCTGGTCTGTGCCCGGGTGTGCAGGGGACGCGGCTGGACCAGATTTCCTGCTGCTAATGCCCGGCAGGTCCGCAGCCGTGATCTGCCGCTGGGCGCCAGTGCGGCATGGCCAAGCTTCCCAGGGATGGATATCTCCAAACCCCTCCAGGATCCCTGGGCTACTTCCTAGTGCCATCAGCTCTGCCAAGCTGCCGAGAAAGCTGCATCTCCCCCCCCCAGCAGAGCCGAGCGAAGTGCCGTGACCTGGGACACTGAACCTCCCTCCTTGCACAGGCAGCCAGGGCGCCCCGAGCGTCTGACAAGGCTGCTGGCTCGGGGGGCGCTGCTCAGCACTCACCGGGCCCAGAGCCGTGTGCCAGGGGACCTGGGTGTGGCTTGCTGGCACTTACCTGCTCTCAGTGCTGCTGGGCTAGGTCTGGAGGCGGCCCGGGCAGGACCTCCTCTCCACGCCGCACCAGGGACATTTCCCAGCCTTGCACTTTAGGGTTACAGCAAAGTCACCGGCCCGGGAGGGGGAGAGAGCGGAGAGGGGGCTGGTAACTTGGCACCAGTTCCAGGGACCTTAACCCTTTGTCTGCCAGACTCCAGCTCCCCTCCCGCACGGAAAGGTCTCCTGTGAAATCAAGACCCCCACCCCCTGGCTGAACCCCCAGGCCTCCGGGTTTGCCCAGGATTCCCTGAGCCATGAGAAACAGGCAGGAAAAGTCCCAGCTCCACCAGCACCTCAGGGTGTCCACCAACCTCCCATCCGTCCCTGTCTCCCAGCCACTCCTGCACTCCAAGCTCATAGCAGATTCCCCACCCCAGGGCGGGCTCGGCCTTCCTCCCACTCCCAATCTTTTGAGCTCCCTGCCCTACCTTTGCTGCCAGCCCCCTTTAACCATGGGACTCCCATCCCCTGGGCCCTCCCTTACACGGCCCCAAGCCTCTGCCGCCCACCCCCCAGGGGTAGGCAGTGACACCCGGCTGTGCCTGGCCCCTCATGCCCGAGTGATGGGGGAGGTGATGGGACTAGAAGGTGCTCTGGTGGCAGGTGGCGCTGGGCAGTGGCAGGAATTACACAGCCCCCTTTGCTAACGTTAATACGGAGGGAAGAGCCCAGTCTCCCCCCCCCCCACACACACACACACACAAGGAAGGACGGGTTGTCTGTTTAGGAGAGACAGCAGGGGCTGGGAGTCAGGACTCCTGGGTTCTGCACCCAGGTCTGGCACTGATTCATTGGGCAAGTCATTTCCTCTCCTGGGGCCTCAGTGTGCACATGTGTAAACAGAGGACATTAATATCTGCCGACATTGGGGGCTGTGCGGCCAAGTGAATAGACATTGGTAAAGTGCTTGGAGATCCTCTCGTGGGCGGTGCCACCGACATGCCCGTGGCATTGTTCGATGTTGCCCACTGGCCATGTCCCAGTGAGCCTGGAGAAGAGGCTTCAGCACCGGTGCTTTGTGACAATCAGTGATGTCTGGCTGGGAAGCAGGGCCCCTGAATCTTCATGTTTTCTGCTGGATTTAAACCTCTAGAGAACATCACCCTGGAGCGTTGCCTGCATGCTGCTCCCACACAGCCATTCTGCAGCAAATGGTGTATGGGCTCTGTGTGAAATCCATGGCAGAGACTTTCCAGGGCTTCTCTTCCAGGTTAGCAGGGGCTTTAGCCACAAGAGCATCTTCTCTTTCCAAGGGCTTTATAGATTTGGCATAGACCTTTCATCACCCTGTGGAGCTGATAAATGGAAGGCTGCTGCAGAGAGTGGTCCATGCCTGGTCTGTCCAGCTGCATCATTAATGTGGAGAATAGCTGTCTTGGATGATCATGAAATGTAAGACAATCTCTGATAAATCAGGTCTCAAGTCGTTAATTCAAAGCGAAAACAGATATATATACATAAAACAAAACAATAGATACCAAATGGAAAAAGGGGCAGTTGATAGCAATGAATATAAATTAGAAGCTAGGACTTATAGAAAATTGATAAGGGAAGCAAAAGGACATAAGGTGGCATCGATGGCCAGCACAGTTAAGGACAATAAGAAGAGGTTTCTTTAAGTATATTAGGAATAAAAGGAATCCTAGCAATGGTATTGGTCCATTACTAAATGGAAATGGTAGAACTGCAGACAAAGCAGAAGTGTTCAATACATATTCCTCTTCTGTATTTGGGAAAAAGCCAGATGATGTAGATATATCATAAGATGATGAAGAAATACTTTCCATTCCAACACTAACTCAGGAGAATGTTAAACAGCAGCTATTAAAGTTGGAGATTTTTAAATCAGTAGGTTCAGAGAACTTGCAACCAAGAGTTTAAAAAGAGCTGGCTGAGGATGTTAAAGTTGATTTTTCCAGAACTTTTGGAGTACGAAGGAAGTTCCAGAGGACTGGAAGAAAGCTCATGGTGTGCCAATATTTAAGAAGGGAAATGGGACAATGGGGGTAGTTCCCGGCCTGTCAGCCTGAAATCAATCCCGGCAAAATAATGGAACAGCTGATCCACTCGTCAGTTAATAAAGAATTAAAGGAGGGTAACATAATATCAATCAACATGGGTTTGTGGAAAATAGATCATGACAAAGTAACGATATCTCTTTTTGCTGAGATTCCAAGTTTGGTTGGCAAAGGTAAAATATAATTAGACTTCTGCAAGGCATTTGAGTCAATACTGCACAATATTTGGATTAAAAAACTAGACTATAAAATGGACCTGGCCCACATGACATGGATTACAAGCTGGCTAAATGTAACTGTAAACAGGGAATCGTCATGGAGCAGGTGTGTTTCCAGTGGAGTCCTGCAGGGAGCGGTTCTTGGCCCTTCGCTCTTTCACAGTTTGATTAATGACCTAGACCCAAACCAGAAATCATCCCCGGGAAAGCCTGCAGATGACACACAGCTTGGGGGACAGGGAGGGGGAGTGGGGAGGAAGCCAGGTCCCTGGATCGCTTCAGAAACTGGGCAAAGCAAAGGCTGTACCAACTCCTAGGGTTTGTGGGTTAGGAGCAGCCCTTTGAGCCCCGTTCTGAAGCCGCAGACAAGCTCTTTGGGGCACGGGGTCTCGGAGGAGGCCCCAGGCCTGAGCATGGCTCCTCAGTGTCCAGTCCATCCGGTACAATGTGACGATCGCCATCTGGGCCAAGACACAAGGGGCCGTCCAGGGCTCAACACCTGAGTCTCTCCAGCTGGTGCTCCCAAGGCCAGGGCAGGGCATCACTAACCTCCACTGCAGCAGATGGTGACACGCGCTGACCAGTGGGCTGAACAGTCCCCGGTCTGCCGGGACACGCCTGGCAAGCGTTCAGCGTCCCACGCAAAGGGGGTCCCAGCACTTCCCAGGGGAGAGGATTCTGTCCCAATGCATCTTGGAGCCAGGCAGCTTTCCCTGCTCCTCTGCCCCATTTCCCCCTCTCTTAATCTAGTTCTGTCCCCAGGCAGTGCTGAGTTAATTCCCCCCAGTGGAACCCCCGCTAGCCCGGCTACATCGCCCCCCGTGCAGCTCCTACAGGCCCCTGCGAGAGGCAGGCAGCATCTGCTTGCCCACGGTTGAGGGCGAGGGTGTAAGAAACGTGCGAGGGGATAAACTGGGACGCACTGGGGCGAGCCCCTGCATTGGCTTAGCAGCAGAGCGCCCACCGGGGACACTGGCACCCTGGCTGCTGCTTCCCAGTAATAAACCAGCTGGGAGGTGGGGGAGGGCAGCCCCAGCTGGGGCCCACAGCCCCTGACCCCTGCAGTGCAGCACCAAGGACCCAGTTCTGCATGCAGACAAAGGTGGTGAACTTGTGAGCGCGTGTTCCCCAGGGTGCCGAGTCCAGCGCCCCATTAGGTTTGCAATGTGCTCCTGGCTTCTGGAGCATGTGGCCATGTCACAGAGTCCCCGGGCGACGCTCTGGAACTGCTCCCCACGAAGCCAGGCAGGACTCTGCTGAAGTCTCCTCTCTGGGAGCAGACTGTCTCCAGGCAAGAAGCTCACACGGCTTCACCTTCCTGGGTCTGACCTTGGAGCATTCAGCATCCTCTGCCCCTCCGTGCGCTTCCCACAGTGAGTCCGCCCAGGCGGGGTCCTGGGGAAGCCAGAGGGTCCTGCACCCCCCACTTCACAGTCAGACGTGACTCTTAGCCAGACAGTAAAACAGAGGTTTATTAGATGACAGGAACACGGTCTAAAACAGAGCTTGTAGGTACAGAGAACAGGACCCCTCAGCTGGGTCCATTTTAGGGGGCAGTGAGCCAGACAACCCCGTCTGCACTCACTCCACGTCCCCAGCCAGCCCCAAACTGAAACTCTCCAGCCCCTCCTCTCTGGCCTTTGTCTCTTTCCGGGGCCAGGAGGTCACCTGATTCCTTTGTTCTTCAACACCGTTAGGTATCACCTTGCACGGGGGGTGTGGGGGGGGGAAGGGCCCCGGCCATTAGTTGCCAGGAGACAGAGTGTCGGCCATTTATGTGCACTGGCCCTTTGCTCTGCAACAATTACACCCCCTTATCCCACCACGTAGTGACTTAAGAAATGCATAGGGGAAACTGAGGCACCCCGACAGTATTCAGAGGAAACATTAAGAACAGTCCCACTTTGTCACAGGCCATCTTGCCAGAGTGATGGGGAGCGACTGGGCAGAGGCTCTGTTCTATGCTGCTCTAACTCTCCCACGGTTCCTTAGGAATTCTCCAGTGTAGGCGAGAGGTGCCCGGAGGAGCTCAGAGAGCCCTGCCAGTGGCAGTGTCCTGTCCTCATTCTAACTGGGGGAAACGGCGGCACGGAGCAGGGAAATGACTTGTTCAAGGTCACCCAGCAGGCTAGAGCCAGGAATAAACCCCAGGTCCCTGAGTCCCAGATCTGTGCTCCACCCACTGGGCTATACTGCTTCTCGAGACCTGTCTCCGTGGTATCTGGCCCACTGATTTCAGCCAGCAAAGTCAGTTGAGTTACTCTGGCCGGACAGGGAGTGAGAAGTGAGGCTCCGTGAGCGAGCCGCTGAGCTGGGGCCAGCTGGGAGGGAGGGTCCGGCCGTTCCCGTTGCTGCTGTTCCCACCAGGCTGGGGACGGGATTGTTTCTCATGAGGGATGTTTACAGAGGGACCTGGGTCAGGGCCTGGTGGCCCAGTTGCAGCCACCAACGTCCTGTTCCCTCCCTCGCTGCGGGGAGCTCGAGTGGAAAACACTGACCCCTCCTTAGATCAAAGGGCTGGAGCCGGGCCCCAGCCCCTGTGCATTCCAGGGGCGAAAGGGAGGGAGATAAACAGCCCTTTCCCAAGCCGGCTGTGGGAGCTCAGCGGGGTCAGGAGCAAGGGCGGCACAGCCCTGCTGCTTCCTCTCACTGGAGCCCAGAGCCGCTTCCAGCCACGCCGCCACTTTGGCTCTGTCAGACTCTCTCTGAGCAGGGCCGGGGGCAGGAACCCTGCAGCTGCACCTGGCAACGCCCCCATACCCCCCCCCATGCACACGCGTCCGCTGTCACACTCGTTTCCTGGCACCAACACCCAGCTGCTTCCCTCGCACGGAGAGCTCCTGGGCGGGGGGACGGACCAGGCCCATGTGCCCCCTGGCTGTGCATGGCTGGAAGCCCAGGCGGCGGGTGGACCACGCGCGGTCCCAGGCTGGCTGATCGGCCACACTAGCTGTCCCCATTGAAACAACAACCCCCACTCTGGGACCCGCAGCCAGAGCGGGTGAGCTCTGGAGACCACCCGGCAGGGAAAGGGACGTGTAAAATGGGAGCGAAGCTCACCCGGCTGCTGTGGGCTCCGGTGCCGCAGGAAAGTAGCCAGGTCAGGGCCTGGCACTCTCCAGCTGGAGCAGCACCGCTCTGGCCGCGTGGCGTGGGGGCTGCGTGACCAGGGCAGTGGGGGGCTCTCTAAGCAGGACCCTGGCCTGGGATGGTTCGGAGCTATTCCCCACAGCCTTCTGGCAGCTGACCCGCCTGGGGAATGCTGGGCTGTCACTCCAAAGCGAGCGGTCCCCCTCCCATCTGAGCCCCTGCTCCTTCCCAGCAAGGGAGGGTCCGCAGGGCTTGCCCAGGCAGCGTCTTTGTTGAGGCTTGGGCAGGAGACTATTTGGGCCAGCGTGGGGAGAGGCAGTCGGGAGCTTGTAATGGTTCACTTCATTAAGCTAATTGGCTTTCCGTGCATCCAGGACCACACATTGTTTTGCTGGGGGGGCCTGTCGTTTCCTCTGGAGCATGGCAAAGCCGTCTGGTGAGTGCCGTGTCCTTTGTCTAACAGCTGGCCGTGCTCTGGGAAAGCAGCAGGAAGGAACTGGCGCTTTTGTTTGCAGGCTCAGCTGGGGCTCTGGTTGGCGGGGATGGTTCTGACAGAGGCTGAGTGGCTTTTGCTTGCACGCTGCGCAGACCTTGCAGTGCAATTGGGGGGCAGCTTGCAGCTGGGTTAACGAGTGCATTCCTTCAGGGTGCCAGTGCAGGGCACGGCGGTGCTTCCCAGCCCTCCCTGAGACGCTGGCCGGAGTGCAACATTTAATGGGATCGATTGAGAAGTATTGTCCTTGTTTACCTGGAGCAGTGAGAGGCCCTGCCCCAGTTCAGGGCCCGTCTGAGCTGGGTGCAGCACGGACACAGAGCAAGAATAGTCCCAGCCCGCCGAGCTCCACGGGCTGGGAGAACGGGAGCATCTTTCTCCTCAGATGGGAAACCAAGGCTCTCATTGACTTGCCCACGGTCACACAGGCTGTGGCAGAGCAGGGAACTGAGCCAGCTATCCCAAGTCCCAGGCTAGAGCTCTGACCACTGGGCCAGCCTCCCTCCAGTTGTAACCTTTGCTTTGTACAGCCCCCGGCTTCATCCCACTTCCCGAATGGAGCGCCTGGCCGCTCTGCCCGGTCTCTGCCCCGCCTGTGTCTCTGGGGGTGCTAGCCAGGTGGGGACCCCTTGCATTTATTCCACTAACCCTCATCCTGGGACGCCGTCTCCCTCCCTGCTCCCGGAGCAGCTTCAAACACCATCTCTGCCTGCTCCCCACAGGGTGGAATTTGCTTCCTCCCCACCCCCACACCACTCCCCAGCCCAGCTGGACAAGGTGCAATCCTGGGCCAGGAAACGCTAGCTTGGCTAAAATGCAGTGTCTGGAAGCAGACTGAAGGGGGCGCCATATACCGGCGGGTTTCCTCCCCTCACCCCCCCACTGCAGCACCTGCCTCCAGTGTGGCCACTTACTTGGGCCTCGGAAGCTGACTGGCCCCTTTAGAAGAGTCTCCGTTTGGGGACCCAGAATGGGAAATCTCAGCCTTGGCTCCTGTGTGCACTGAGTCGGAGAAACTCCTCTGGCGGGGCAGCGCCTCCCACAGGGGCTGCCGGCTTTGGAAAGCGCTTGGGAGACCTTCCCATCAATGGGCTGGAGAAGGGCAAAAACAGGTTGGGACGAGGCACTGGAGCGTCTCATCTGCTGGGCCTGGATGGAGTCTGCCGAGATGCTCTGTGCAGGGGAGCCGGAAGCGGGAGGCCCAGTGGGGCCGTGGCCTCCTCTCTCAGAACAAGTGTCCAGGTGCTGGATTCCGGTGACAGCCGGGTGTATCTGCTGGGGACAGCTGGCGTTGGCTGTCAAAGACTGGAGTCGGGGAGGATGGTGCACTGGGGAAATATAACAACAGCAATACAACTTGTCTTGGGCTTGCGGATCTCAAAGCATTTCACATATTTAGAATGAAATAAACCTCACAGCCCCCCGGGGGGACAAGAGCAATATGGTGATTAACATTTTACAGATGGGGAAACTGAGGCACGGAGCAGGGCAGAGCATCAGGGACAGAACCACCCCATCTCTTAACTCACAGGCCTGTGCTTTGCCCTTATTCCAGGCAGGAGGGGCCGAGTGAAGAGCTTGGCACCGTTAGCATTGAGACTGCCATTTTCAAAGGGCTGACAGAAGCTAGCCATGGGAGTTGGTGCCTGAGCCCAAAGGTATTTAGGTGCCTGACTCCCACTGGGGATCTGCGCCTGACTCCCTGAGGCCCAGGGAGTTTTGTCTGGTCTGAGGGAGTGAATGGTTCTGTGACCAAACCCAGGGCCACTCTGACAATGCAGGTCCCTGTGGTGCCCACCCCGTTCCTCGCTGAGGCTGGGATGGCTCTGGAAGGTCACACCTGGTCCTGGTTTCCAGAGAGGCTGTGAGATTCCCCCAGTGCTGTGCCCGCAATGCAAAGCAAAGCAATGCAAAGGGAGGAGCGAGGCTTCGAAAGTTAACTGGGTGTCAGGAAGCCTTAATATTAGCTGCCAAGTCTGGTTAGGATGCGGCATCGCCGGGATGGGGAAGGAGAGCGGAGGTCAAACCCTAGGACGCAGAGCCATTGTTAGACTCAAAGAAACCCAAACTGGTGACATGTCACTAACAAGGTCCAACGAGCATTTGTGTCATGCGGCCCGCGGGCTGCATTCATTACTGCTAATAAACCACCCTCGGAGCGGGGAGACGCTCTGAACAAAAAGAGGAGGTGCCGAGGAAACTTGAAAGCCCTCCAGCTTCCCCAAAGTGAGCCCGACAAGGCGCTAATGAGGGGACTGGGACATTAACAGGAGCAGAGTGCTGGGGCTTTGTATTCTCCTCCCAAAGCGGAGCGTGAATTCACCTTGAACAGAGCCTCTGTCCTTGGCGCTAGCTAGTGCTGGTGGATTTGTGCGAGATTCTTTGCTAATACCCGCTTGGATCCTGACCCACAGCCGTGCCCCTGGGAACCCGGCCTTACAAACGTCCGAAGGGGGAATGGCCGTTCATTGTTCTGACACCCTTTGAGTGGAGACAGCGGGATTTGGGGGGTAAAGAAGAATGGTCATTGGTGGCTATTCTCCTGCTTTAAAAAGTTCCATCCACCCAATCAGAAAGCAGACGTGATACCAAGTGACAAATGACACACCGCAAACAGCCCAGGGTCCAACCGAACAGCTCCAGGGCTGGGAGCAGCTTGACACCGGCCAGCAAATAGCTACAAAGAAGGGAGCCGTCTGCAGAGCTCAGGGTGGATTTGTCAGCAGAAAGAAAAAGGCCACTGCGAGCACTAGTGCAGACCGGCTTGCGGCCCAAGCCGGCTCCACAACCAGGGGGACTGATCAGAGTTTGTCCAAGTGGAGGTTGGAAAATCGAGAACCCCCGTCACCCAACCAGCCTTCTCTCTTGTGCGTGTGAGAACTTGCTGAGGATTGCTCGGTTGGGCTGCGCACTCACCACGCTGTAGATTCACAGAATTTAAGGCCGGATGGATCCATTAGATCACCTGGTCAGAACTCTGGTAAATCACAATTCAGAGTTTCCCCCATTACCCCAATACTGAGTCCAATAGCTTGTTTGGCCAAAGCATCTTCCCTAAAGCCTCCAGCCTGGCTCTGAAGACTCCCTTGGTGTTTGGCCCAGCAGTTAATCACCCTCCCCTCCCTGTTAATGGTGCCATCCCCAGTGTTTGACTTGGGGTCTGCCTGTCTATTCACCTCGAATATGACGGGGATCATTGTTTTCTCAAGGTCACCCAAGTGAGTCAGTGCAGAGCCCAGCTCTCCTGACTTGCACTCCTACCGGCTGGTCTCAGCTTTGCCCAGGGCAGGCAGAATGCTTTGGGGCCTAGGATCTTGGCTGCTACAGCCCCACACTCGGCCCATCTGCGTTATCCCAGGGCAGGAGTAGGGTTGTCAGGTGTCCGGTTTTCGACTGGAACACCCGGTCGAAAAGTGACCCTGGTGGCTCCAGTCACACCGCCAACCGGGCCATTAAAGGTCCAGTCGGCAGTGCTGCAGGGCTAAGGCAGGCTAATTCTGTGCCCCAGAAGCGGCCAGCGGGTCCTGCTCCTAGATGGGAGCAGGGGGGGGGAGCCTGTGGGCAAGAGCAGTACGCAGAGCCTCCTGCTCCCCCTCCACCTAAGGGACGGGCCTGCCAGCCGTTTCCAGGGCGCAGCGCAGTGACAGGACAGGTAGGGACTAGCCTGCCTTAGCCCTGCAGCACTGCTGACCAGGAGCCGCCCGAGGTAAGCCCGCATCCCAACCCTGAGCCCCAATCCCCTGCCCCACACTGTGCCCCCTCCAAATCCGGAGCCCCCTCCTGCACCCCAAACCCGTTATTCCTGGCCCCACACCAGAGCCCACACTCCCAGCCCAGAGCCTGTACCCCCTCCTGCACCCCAACCTCCTGCCTAAACCCGCACTCTGAATCCCTCGGCCCCACCCCCCAGCCTGGAGCCCCCTTCTTCACCCCAAACCCCTCATCCCTAGCCCCACCCCAGGGCCCACACCCCCAGCCGGAGCCCTCACCCTCTCCATACCCCAACTCCCTGCCCCAGCCCAGAGCCCCACTCTGAACCCCTCATTTCTGGCCCCACCTTGGAGCCCGTACCCACAAGTAGAGCCCTCACCCCCTCCCGCACCCCAACCCCCTGCCCCAGCCCAGTGAAAGTGAGTGAGGGTGGGGGAGAGTGAGCCACCGAGGGAGGGGGAATGTAGTGAGCGGGGGCGGGGCCTCGGGGAAGGGGCGGGGCCTCAGGGAAGGGGTGGGGCTAGGGTGTTCGGTTTTGTGCAATTAGAAAGTTCCTAGGCAGCAGTAGGGCAAATGGTGCTGGGCCAAGGACAAAATGTGCCTGGCACCCAGATTCCCGTCACAGTGTGAGGGCCGTACCACTGCGCACGCTAGGGAACAAACCCCGCGGGGCCTCGGCTCATCCCGTTGGGGGTGTGAGGTGGGGCGGGGTTTGAAGGAAGGCAGGGCAGGCACTTGGCCAGCATTCATCGGGATGCTGTGGTGAGGGCCCAGAGTAACGTGGACGCAGCTATGAGGTGGATGGAGACAAAGGGAGAGGATGGGCCAAAACCGTGGCTGAAGCCTAGAGTGGGAGGGGGAACATTTTACCCCAGTCCGGTTCCAGGGCAGAGCTGTGGCACAGGGCCACATGGCCCAGCAGCTGCAAGGATGGTCTCCTGGCTAAGGCTGGGCTAGACTTGGGTTCTGTTCCCCCGTCCTGTGTGACTGTGGGCAGGTCCCTCTGTGACCCACCTGCCCAATGGGGATGGTACCGACTACGCAGGGCATCAGGGCTTCCAAGGGCAGTGGAGATTCCTGGATGGAGGGTGCAGCATTGTGACCGTGATACTGCACTGGCTGGGTCAGTGCGTGGCACACCCACGGCCGGTCCCTACAGGTGTGGCTCTCCCTGGAGGGGAAGGGAAGGGCCCCCGGCCCAGGCCGTGCCCTGCGAGGAAGCAGGGGGGAAGGTGCTTCCTGCCCACAGACAGGGACAGTGTTTTGGTGTCAGCGCCGTGCAGCGAGCTGGCTCGGTCCCTCTGCCAGGAACAAACGCAGGTTCTGCTGTTCCTGTGTCGTCACGCAAGGGACTCTGCCCACATCGGCCAGCCCACCAGGAGCTGTGAGGTTGCCCACGCTATGGGTGTGAGGAAGCCGGGAGGCCGTCCCAGGAACCTCAGAGCCTTGACCTTCCAGCCCGGGCTGAGGGGAGGAGAATTAGGGCTTCCAGAGTCCAGGGAGAGAGGCTCTTGGCCAGGCGGTGGGAGCCTAGCACCCTGTGCCGCCTTCAGCTCCACAAAGGTGCACCTGCCAGGGCCCAGCGTGATGTCCCTTCCCCTCAGAGACAGCGCCGGGGGTATGGCCGGAGCCTGACACTGCTGCGGGGAAGGGGTGCAGGGGGCCCTGCTCACCCACAGAGACAAGAGCTGTCCTTTAGGGGCTGAGGGTGCCAGCCCTTGATCAGAGCTTCCTTGTGACCTCCACGGAAACCTTCCTCCGGAAATCAGCAAGGCCCTGGCATCCCTATCTTGGCTCTGCCGCCCCATGTTTCCACTCAGCACTTGCACAAGACCCTGTGGCTACAACTTCGGAGCCTCTGTCAGTGTCTCACTTTCAGCCAGTGACACAGAAAAGCAAGAGACCTGAGCTGGGATCAGCAGCTGAGCAGGAGTGGGGCCTGTGGAGAGCAGGTGGCATCCTGGGGATTTTCTCTCTGGCCTGTGGGCAAGGGGCATCACCTGCAAGAGGAAAGAAGAATCAGGAGAGGCCAGGGCCCTCACATGTCTCTCCCTTGCCTCCCTGCACTCAGATCTGCAGCAGCTAACGGCTGGAGCCTTGTGAGCATGGCAGGGACGCACCTCGCGGGGGAGCGTGTGTGACAGGGAGCTTTGCCTTGGTTTAGAATCCGCCTCCCAGCAATGCAGAGCAGGACAAGAGAAGACACAGAGGCAAAAACATATGCAATGGAGACACCAGTGAGTCCTGACATGACGCCGCTGTCTGAGGAAGCCGAGCTGTGGGCCCTGAATTCTGGGCACAGACACACGCAGATGAGGAGCGCTGCCCATGTCCCTTCGCCAAACCTGCCCCCCCCCCCCCCCCGATTGAATTGATTTCCTTTGGCTTTTGTTCTATTTAACACTTGGCTCTCCAGGCCATGCTGTCAGCGGGGCGTGTTCATGGCTGACCCTGCGTCTGCAGCCTGGCTGGAGCAATGGAAGCAGAGCTGGGGGCAGCCTGGAGCTGGCAGCGCTGTGCTATATATAGACAGCTTGGAAATCACAGCCGAGGAAGTAAAAAAAGACAGGGCTGCTTGTGTGTGTCATGGCGCCCGGCCCCGCGCTTTGCCCAGCCGCTAGGCCTCCAAAGGGGCCTTCCTCCTCACATACCCTCACCAGCCTCACTCACTGGACGGGGAGACTCAGATAAACCGGGCTGGGCTAGGGTTGGATAGGGGTAGGGTTCCGGGGGGGCCTGTCAGGGGGCGGGGGTGTGGATAGGGGGCGAGGCAGTCCGGGGACAGGGAACAGGGGGGGTAAATAGTCCCAGTCTGGAGAATTGGGGGCAATGTGATCTACTGGTTACAGCCGGGCCTGGGGCTCCGGATTCCTGGGTTCTATTGCTGGGGAATAGGGAATGGTCTAATCTAGTGGTTACCGGTCTCAGGGTACCTCGGTTCTGTTGCTGGTTCTGGGAAGTATGGGGGAAACGTGGTCTATTACTTAGATCAGGGAACACATGTTAGCATAAATGGTCCTGTTCTACAGTTGGGGAAAAGCCAGATGACACGGTCACATCACATGGTGATGATGAAAAACTTTCTATTCCAGCAGTAATTCAGGAGGATGTTAAACAGCAGCTATTAAAGTGAGACATTTTTAAATCAGCAGGTTTGGAGAACTTGCAACCAAGAATTTTAAAAGAGCTGGCTTAGGAGTTTTCTGAACCATTAATGTTGATTTTCTATAAGTCTTGGAACCCGGGGACGTTCTAGAGGACTGGAAGAAAGCTAACGTGCCAATAAAGATAAATGGGACAACCCAGGTAATTACAGGCCTGTCAGCCTGACCTTGACCCCCAGCAAAATAATAGAAGGCTCATCCAGTCCTTGATTAATAACAAATTAAACAAGGGTAATCTATTAATGCCCACCAACGTGAGTTTATGGGGAAGAGCTCCTGTCAAACTAACTTGGTATCTTTTGGTGATCTTACAAGTTGGGTAGATAAAGGTAATAGAGCTGATGTAATAGACTTGAACTTCTGTTAGGCGTTTGACTTGGTACTGCACAACATCCTAAGAAACTAGAAGGATACAAAATCAACATGGCACCGTTACATGGATTAAAAACTGGCCAACTAATAGGTCTCACACTGTAATTGTAAACAGTAAATTATCACTGAACGGGTGTGTTTCTAGTGGGGGCCCTCAGAGATCGGTTCAAGCAGAGGTCCGGGGCCCCTGGGGGCCCATGAGCAGGTTTCAGGGGCTCCCCCAAGCACAGCCAGCATTAGACCCACTGGGGCTCGGGGCAGCAAGCCGAAGCTCCACAGCAAGGGGCCGATGCCTGTGGCTCGGAGCCCTGCCACCCAGAGCTGAAGCCAAAAAGCTGGAGCAACTTAGCTTTGCAGGGGGTCCTCTGGCACGGGGCCCCAGGCAACTGCCCTGTTTGCTACCCCCAGCGCCATCCCTGACTTGTACATGCAGAAAACCAGCTGTGGCACAGGTGGGCCATGGAATTTTTATAGCTTTGGGGGGGCCGCAGGAAGAAAAAGGTGGAGAACCCCTGCCCCACGCTATTTCACATTTTTATCAATGACCCAAAAAAATATAAAATCATCGCTGAGAAAATATGTAGATGACACAAAATTGGGGGAGTGGTAAATAATGAAGAGGCCAGGTCACTAATACAGAGAGAGCTGGATTGCTTGGTAGGCTGGGAAAAGCAAACACTTTGCAGTTTAGAGTGCCCAAATGTAAATGTATCCCTCTAGGAACAAGGACTGTCGGTCGTATGTATAGGGTGGGGGACTCGATTCTGCGAAGCAGGGACTCTGAACAAGGTTTGGGGTTGTGGTGGCTAATCACAGAATCTCAGGGTTGGAAGGGACCTCAGGAGGTATCTAGTCCAACCCCCTGCTCAATGCAGGATCAATCCCTAACTAATCATCTGAACATGAGCTCCCAATGTGATGCTGTGGCCAAAAGGGCTAATGCCATCCTGGGAAACAGGAACAAGGGAATCGAGTAGGAGCAGAGAGGTTATTTTATCTCTGTATCTGGCACTGGTGTGACCACTGCTGGAATCCCGTGTCCAGTTCTGGTGAAGGATGTTGATAAATTGGGGAGGGGCCAGTGAAGACCCACAAGAACGATGAAAGGATGTGAACAAATGCTTGTCGTGCTATAGACTCAAGGAGCTCGGCTGGTTAGCTTAACAAGGGGAGGGCTAAGGGACAACTGGATCACAGTCTGTACGTACCTGTGTGGGGAACGGAGCTGTGGCAAGGGGGTCTTCTGTCCAGCAGACAAGGGGATAACATGAGCCAACGGTTGGAAGTCGAAGCCAGACAAACCCAGACTAGAAATAAGGCACGTTTTTAACAGGGAGGGTCATTAACCATTGGAATGATGTCCCCAGAGCTTCTCCAGTGTTAAATCAAGACTGGATCTGCTCTAGTTCAACCAGGTATTAATTCAGGGCAGGTCCCTGAGCTGTGTCACCCAGGAGGGCAGACTGATGACCACGGTGCTCCCTTCTGCCCGTGTCTCTGCATCTATGACTCTGTGGCTGTGGATGGCATATGGGGCGTCCCTGGGCCTGGACCCATCGCTCACATGCACAGTTGCCATCCCCTCATGGCCGGGGCGTTGAGGCGACATTTTCACCTCCTCCTGGAGCACTCAGCAGCACGACTCCTTCGCACCCTAGGTACGACTGGACCTCGTTCCCACGCTGCTGTGGTTCTTGTACTACCAACACACTGCTGAGTTTCGGTTGCTGCCGCCAGTGACGCTAGGCCTGGGGAGCCGTGGCACGGCTTCACGGCCCAGAATGGTTCTAAGACACACAGGGTTAATAATGGGCGGAAATGTATCCATGCCTAAAGACATCAAAACCCGTCTGGTAAGTTATCCACAGCACAGCTCTCCTTTCAGCTCGCAGCACAAGATTTTCCTTTTCCTATCGAATCCGGGTCCCGGGGCTAGTCATTGCACCCGCCGACCCAGCTCCCACTGAAGTCTGTCTGGGGAGTGTTTGCCTGCATGGATCTGACTGCAGGAGAGTTTTCTAGTGCCCTGGCCCAGGAGCTGGATTCTTGTAGCCATGCAGAGTCCCAGTGAAGTCAGTGGGCCCCACATGCATACGAGGATCTGCCCAGCTGAGGGCTGGGGAGTTTATGTGCTGGAGACAGAACTCGTTCACTGGGAGGCCTCCGGGCAGGACTTCTCTGTGGAAGAACACAGGGTGGGACTTTCCAGTCTCGGCTTCCATTGGAGTCAATGGGAGTTTTGCCATTTGCTTCCCAGCGAGTGCATTTGAAAACCCATCTCTGGCATCTCTTCCCTCTCCACTCCTACAACAGGGGCCTCAGGGCTAGAGCCAAAAAGGGACCTAGGTCCTTGCCTCCCAGTGGAGTCCACAGCCCAGAGTTAGGCTCCCAGGCTCCCTACCCAGTGCCTGGAAGGGATCCACCGCAGCCAGCGTGCTGAATGGGGAGCTACCTAAGCTAGCCAGCAGGAAATGCCCAGAGGATGAGATGGCCACAGCCCCATCCCTCAAAGGGATGCAAGTGCCTTACTCTGGGTCCGAGAGAGGTGCCAGTCTCTGCTTGGGATTCCCAGCATGGTGTTTGCCAGCCATGCTACGACGAGCTGGTGGTCGTGCTAAACGTCGGGTTTGTGGTGCGCGCCCGGGACGCCGGAGACCCAGGTTCAATCCCCCCTGCAATGATTTATCCCCAGCGGAGCCTGAGGAGTGCTGCTGAGCTGATAAGTCACCCCTCCGCCAGGGCTCCAGGGCTCGGCCAAGCCACAGGCGCAGTGACCTCCACGCCAGGGATACAGAGCAGCCCACTCCAGTCTGCTCAGTGCGGCTACCTCGCCGGGAGTATCCCCCACGGCTTGATGGTGCTGGCAGAATGCTCCTGCTCCGGCCTTGTTCCAGCACCGCTCCTGATTCCTGTGCTAACCCCTGGCTCCAGTCCCCGGCCCGACCGCTGCTGCTCCAAGCACTAGGCCTGACCATCCTTTCTCAGCTCCTGACGCCCCCCGATGTGGAGACGGGTTTGAATAGGGGTCGTCTCCCCCCCCACACACCCCCCCGGAGAGTGCCCTGGTCACTGAGCTCTGGGATATTGCGATGGGGGCTCCCTCAGTCTCTCCAGTGGAAGCTGCTCCACTGGGGATAAATGATTAAATATGCAGTGGGCCCAGGAGAGAGGCCAGCTGGTCAGGGCGCTCACCGGGGGATGGGGGGAGACACGTTCAGTCCCCAAGGCCTTTATAGGAAGCAACTGACTCCTTCTGAGCTGGGTCTGATGGTTCCTGCCCTGGGCTCCCTGCAGCATCCAACGCTAGCTATGGACAAGTGTCCGTTATAGGATCATATTAAATACAAATGATTGTTTTCTGGTCCAGTCACAAAGCAAGTTCTAGAGCACCAAAGAGCTAAATGCTCCCCCCCATCCCCCCAGGTAGTGTCTTCAAGCCATAAAATATTTGTTTAAAATGCAGTTCGTCCTCAGGGGCCGTAAGCTGTTGCATAGCTCCCCCCCCCCCCCCACAGCCCAGATCTTCCTTCCAAAGGTTTCTCCACAAACGTGAGACGCTGGTAACCCACCTCGATTGCTCCAGGATGCTGGATGGCGCCAGTATTATTACAGATCCCTGGCCCATCATGTCTCCTGTACACCCCTTTTCTGTCAGGAATAATGAGCCGCTGGACCAAGTTGCCAGGGACGTGGTGGAATCTTTAAGGGTGTGTCCACACTGGGACAAAAGGTCACTTTTTCATCACATGTAAGCTAAACCCAGCAGTAACACACGGTGACATCGTAGTGTGGCAAGGCAATCATGTCGCTCTCACACATGTTAACAGGTCAAGGTAAACAGCAGGGCTCACCTCGAGCAGCTGACCTGTGACAAGCACAACTGCCGTGTCCACACGAGGATGTTACCACGTTTTAGTTATCACATGGTAAAAAAAACTGGTGAAGACAAAGCTTAAGTCAAGTCACTGCCCTTCAGTTTCCTATCTGTCAAATGGCGATAATACTTACCTGCCTTGGAAAGCACTTTGAGAGACTCGGGTGAAAAGCATCTTATCAAAGTACCATTAGAGAGGCTGGCTAGCAATAAATGTGTATTTGGGCAAGGCCCCTTTTTAAGATAAAATGTTGTAAAATGTCTAATCATATTTTGCTCTTCCATAGAAACCGTCACGTGAGGACCACAAATGTTAATAAATTAAACTTCACAACATCTGTGTGAGGTGTATCACAATTACACACAAAAAACTCTGTTAAAAGAACAGCATCCAAATTGAAAGTCCAGCACTCAGAAGTCAGGAAATGCCAGAACGAAGGCTGCCTGTGCAGTGTCCGAATATCTAGTAACCCAGCTACTTAGAATCATAGAATATCAGGGTTGGAAGAGACCTCAGGAGGTCATCTAGTCCAACCCCCTGCTCAAAGCAGGACCAACACCAACTAAATCATCCCAGCCAGGGCTCTGTCAACTCAGGCCTTAAAAACCTCTAAGGATGGAGATTCCACCCCCTCCCTAGGTAATTCCAGTGCTTCACCACCCTCCTAGTGAATTAGTGTTTCCTAATATCCAACCTGGACCTCCCCCACTGCAACTTGAGACCAATGCTCCTTGTTCTGTCATCTGCCACCACTTAGATCAGCCGAGCTCCATCCTCTTTGGAACCCCCCTTCAGGTAGTTGAAGGCTGCTATCAAATCCCCCTTCACTCTTCTCTTCTGCAGACTAAATAAGCCCAGTTCCCTCAGCCTCTCCTCATAAGTCATGTGCCCCAGCCCCCTAATCATTTTCGTTGCCCTCCACTGGGCTGTCTCCAATTTGTCCTCATCCCTTCTGTAGTGAGGGGACCAAAACTGCTGGCAATGCTCCTACTAATACAGCCCAATATGCCGTTGGCCCTCTTGGCAACAAGGGCACGCTGCTGTCTCATATCCAGCTACTTGTCCACTGTAATCTCCAGGTCCTTTTCTGCAGAACTGCTGCTTAGCCAGTCGGTCCCCAGCCTGTAGCGGTGCATGGGATTCTTCCTTCCTAAGTGCAGAACTCTGCACTTGTTGAACCTCATCAGATTTCTTTTGGCCAAACCCTCCAATTTGTTGAGGTCACTCTGGACCCTGTCCCTACTCTCCAGCATATCTACCTCTCCCCCCAGCTTAGTGTCATCTGCGAACTTGCTGAGGGTGCAATCCATCCCATCATCCAGATCATTAATGAAGATGATGAACAAAACTAGCACCAGGATTGGGCCACTCCGCTTGATACCGGCTGCCAACTAGATATCGAGCCGTTGATCACTACCCGTTGAGCCCGACGATCTAGCCTTCTTTCTATCCACCTTATAGTCCATTCATCCAACCCATACTACTTTAACTTGCTGACAAGAATACTGTGGGAGACCGTATCAAAAGCTTTGCTAAAGTCAAGATATATATCATCCACCGCTTTCCCCATATCCACAGAGCCACTTATCTCATCATAGAAGGCAATCAGGTTGGTCAGGCATGACTTGCCCTTGGTGAATCCACGCTGACTGTTTCTGATCACCTTCCTCTCCTCCAAGTGCTTCAAAATGGATTCCTTGAGGACCTGCTCCACGATTTTGCTGGGGATTGAAGTGAGGCTGACCGGTCTGTAGTTCCCCAGGTTCTCTTTCTTCCCTTTTTAAAATATGGGCATTATATTTGCCTTTTTCCAATCGTCCGGGACCTCCCCCGATTGCCACGAGTTTTCTAAGATAATGGCCAATGGCTCTGCAATCACATCAGCCAACTCCTTTAGCACCCTCGGATGCAGCGCATCCGGCCCCATGGACTTGTGCTCGTCCAGCTTTTCTAAATAGTCCTTAACCTGTTATTTCACCACTGAGGGCTGCTCACCTCCTCCCCATACTGTGTTGCCCAGTGCAGCAGTCTGGGAGCTGAACTTGTCTGTGAAGACCGAGGCAAAAAATCATTGAGTACTTCAGCTTTTTACACATCCTCTGTCACTAGGTTGCCTCCCCCATTCAGTAAGGATCCCACACTTTCACTGACCTTCTTCTTGCTGCTAACCTACCTGTAGAAACCCTTCTTGTTACCCTTCACATCCCTTGCTAGCTGCAACTCCAATTGTGCCTTGGCCTTCCTGATTACACCCCAGCATGCTCAAGCAATGTTTTTATACTCCTCCCTAGTAATGTGTCCAAGTTTCCACTTCTTGTAAGCTTCCTTTTTGAGTTTAAGCTCACTGAAGATTTCACTATTAAGCCAAGCTGGTCGCCTGCCATATTTGCTATTTTTTCTGCACATCGGGATGGTTTGTTCCTGAGGCTCTCAATAAGGCTTCTTTAAAATACAGCCAGCTCTCCTGGACTCCTTTCCCCCTCATATTAGCCTCCCAGGGGATCCTGCCCATGAGTTCCCTCAGGGAGTCTAAGTCTGCTTTTCAGAAGTCCAGGGTTGTGGTCCACTTCGGTTGTGGTCAACAGCATCGAACTTTCCCCATGGTTGAACTGACCACTGCTTGGGCTCTTGGGTGGGGCCTCCCTGGATACAAACACAAGGGCTGCCATCAGAATTGAAAACGTCTCTGTCCAAGCCCAACCTTCAAACACTAAGGCCTGCACCCTTTTTCCTACAGCTATTACCACTCCATAAAGGTGCCCGTTTCTGCACTTCCCAGACTCACGGTACTTTTGGAATGATATTCTGGGCCATAGCACTGTCTAGATCTTCCTCTTTCCTTGGACTAGACCCCTTCTTTGTAGCTTGGCCTTGCAGCAGCATCGTGATCTCGGGGTTTTAGACCCGTGGCAGGGCAGCTCTTAGCTTCAGCCGGCTGATGTCCCTCCTTGCTCAAGCCATCTGCCTGTCGTAGTGACCTCGCCCTGCACAGTCCCAGCTCTTCATTCTTAGCCATGTTGGACTTCAAACCTGGCTGGAGCTTAGTCAGCTCGCTGGGCAGCAGCAAACACTCCTGCTCCCTGGTCTCTTTTTCAGTGTTGAGGCTGCTCTTGCTTTACAGACTGCACTATGATCCTTTCCCAAGAAGAGCACATCACTTCCAGCTCCTGCCAATACACAGCCAATTGCACCTGCAGCTCCAAGATTTCAGCCTGGTTCCTATCAGCCGTAACAGCCTTCTCCTCCAGCTCGCTCCAGTCTCTTACTGTAGAGGTCTGCTGTGTAGCTGAGACAGCTATTGCCATTATCACAGCTTCTGTTATGCATATGATCTTGACATCTGTGCCATGGGACAGATGGGAGGTGGTGGAATCTCCTTCCTTAGAGGTTTTTAAGGTCAGGCTTGACAAAGCCCTGGCTGGGATGATTTAGTTGGGGATTGGTCCTGCTTTGAGCAGGGGGTTGGACTAGATACCTCCTGAGGTCCCTTCCAACCCTGATATTCTATGATTCTATGACACCCAATCCTTCATCGAATAGTCGACTGCTCCTCTCAGAAGCCCTTTCTGGAGGCCTAGCATGTCAGTCAACCCCGTTGTATCAACACATGCCTCCTGGTAATCCATTTCTGTGCTCACCATCTTATCACATGTCTTGACATGACTGCAGCGCCCTGGTCCTGCACTCCTACTCAGCACTGTCTCTTCTGCCAGGATACGTAGGGCGACTGCCTCAAAGGCCACCATCTGGAGTTCATTAGTGTTCGCCTCCAGCTGTTTCACTGTCTTGGTAACTTGCTGCTCTAAGGTAGACTTGACATTATCTAGCTCCAGGCGCTTAGTCTCAGGACCCCACTGGAACAGATGGAGGATGACAAGAAGCACTTAAAGAAGCAGATGTTTGGAGGAGCCAAGCAAAACCCAACTCTTGAGACAGAGCCTCTCTGACCCAAAAGAGAGACAGAAGAAATTGGAATATCTGCTTGGTTTGAAGAGGAAATACTCTGCCTACTCCAGAGACCAGTGGGAACGTACTGAGATGTTTTGGCAGTAAGTCCTACCTCATATGCAGTTGGGCTTCCTGGTCCACCAGTTTATCTACTGGCTTAACTGACTTGCTTTCCAAGGGGTTCAGCTGTCCAGAGCTGCTTTTCCAGCTGACTTACCGTTCTGTCACTGCCTTCTGTGAGTTCAAAATGTTTTCTTGGTCATCAGCCCCTCCCATGCGCTCTCCTATGCCTGCTTTTCACTCTCGAGGTCCACTTCTATTTGCCTGGTCCGTTCCAGCCATGCAGTCAGCCTCTGCACTGCCTGGGAGTTCTCCACCTCACTCCTTGGACTCGGGTCTCCTGAATTCTTATCTGCCTATGCAGCTCCTGCTAGAGAGCGTCCATGGGGACCTGCAGTTTACAGAACTGTTTAACAGCCACATCCGGCTTCTTGTTGCCAGTGTCTCCCTGGCCCTCCAGAGCCCTTGAGTCAAGTTCCATTTTTTTCTGGCCTGCTCCACCTGTTGCAGGAATCCTGTTGCCCCACCGGGGAGTTGTCAGACTCCCCCTTGAGTGGACACCGTTCTGGTTCCTAGGTCTGATTTGACTCCTTTACCAAATTCTTTGAGTTCCCCAAGCTCCCATGCTCTAGGGCTGAGAGTGGCATCAGGGCGTCTCCCCTAACCAATGAGGAGGGCAAAAGCCACGGCCATCCTCCCACCTTTAATTTTAACCTCCGGACTTAGCTCCGTGACTTTTCCATATTCGCCTATTCTTGCAGGCTTTCGCTTCCTCATAATTACAGTCCATCTGCCCAAGTCAAAACTGATCGCGGGCAACACCTTTCTATGTGCCTGTTCTCCCCACCTCCAAAACAGACTGTCCCTGGGGCATCACCCTGCCTTGCCCTAAAATGGGCCCCCCCCACAGTTCTTTTTCAGACTTCCCAATAACCCGGGCTCCAGCTGTCTGTGGCAGGGTATGTGGCAGCCTGGTTCTCCATGGTTCCTCTGGTGCTCATTACAGCGAGACCATCCGTACAACCACAGGGCATCCCGCAGGCCTCACTCCCTCACAGCCAGTCAGCCCCCTGTCCTCTTCCCTTTCAGGGGTGATGGCAATTGACTCTTTCCCATTGCAGAACCTCCTCAACAGGCCTCTGCTGCCACCTGGGCACTTCCCTAACCTGGAGCTCCACAGCTGTGGCTGCCCCTTTATATGCCAGGGTGTGACGGCAATCATCTCGTAGCCAAGGCAGGGGTCCTGCCTTTATGGGCAGAGTCTCAGAACCCCACTGCTGGTATCAGTGGTCTTCCAAAGTAGATCGCCCCCTGCTGAGTTACTGTAGCATTGCAGCACTCCCTGCCTCCCATCTGTCCAAGCCCTTTAAGAACGCCCCACAATCCAAAAGGTAGTAACACAAAAACCCCTTGCTGCGGTTCTGTCTTATTAAAGCCAAAGAGCCTTGAACTAAAGCCTGTTCCTTGGACTCACACTGTCCTGCTCCACAGGGCTTGTGCTCTCTGGGAGCTCCTCTCTCTTCCAAGAGCTTGTCTTCTCAGCATCACCAGTCACTGTACCCTGATGGCCTTTGATCAGATCCGGGTGCTCATTGTCCAATTAACGGCCAAATGGGCTCCTTAAATAAGGTATCACAGGCAGGCTGAGTCCAGACTCCCCTTAAAGGGGTCAGCAACCCCATGAGATGGACACATGCTCTGATGCTCATTCCCACTGACGTTGACCCCTTCTGCCTCACTCCCTCCAACCGGAGCTTGTCCCAGTACCATCTCTTCCCCACCACAGGTTCCTCATCCCAATCCTGTTCTCCTTGCCTATCCAGTCCTCGTCTCCAGTCCCCAGGCTTCTCATTCCAGTCCCAGTCTCTATGTCCAGTACTTCTGTCTCCTCATCTGATCTGTATCTCTGCCCACCCTGACCTCCTGTCCACACACCACATTCTTCATATCCACTGGCTCCAGGGGTCAGGGCCGGCTCCAGCTTTTTTGCCACCCCAAGCGGCGAAGGAAAAAAAAAAAACAAGAAAAAAAAGAAAAACCCAATTGAGGTGCCGCCGAAAGTGCCGCCGAAGAGGAAGAGATGGAGTGAAGGACCCCGCTGCCGAATTTCCGCCAAAGATTGAAACGGAGCGCTTGAGCTGCCGCCCAAGTGCCGCAGAAGACCTGGACGTGCCGCCCCTTTCTATTGGCCGCCCCAGGCACCTGCTTCCTTTGCTGGTGCCTGGAGCCGGCCCTGCCAGGGGTGAAAGTAATATGAAACACTTACCAGTACAGGGGCCCAGCGCCGGACCCCCAAAAGGAGCAGAGCTTTGGGCAGAAGGGGTGGAGCCTCAGTGGAAGGGGCGGGGCTGGGGGTCAGCCTCCCCCAGCCAGCCCATCCATACTGCCTGGCCCGCGCCACCTGGGGCTCCAGTGGATATTTAAAAGGGTCCAGAGCTCCTGGCCGCCGCGCACCAGCCCTGGGACAGCTGCCCCTCTTGCCCCACCCCATTGGCAGCCCTGCTGGTAGGATCCCTACTGGCAGGGCCACCAACGGGGGGGCAAAAGGGGCAGCAACGTTAAAGTGCTACCACGGCAGTGCTTTAACATCGGCTGCATACGGGCCAGTACCGGCTTCTTACCGGTACGCCGTACCGGCCCATACCGGCCTACTTTCACCCCCGACTGGCTCCCAGTCCCAATCTCCCCACAACAGCCAGTCCCAGTTTCCCTCTCATCCCAGCTTGTCTCCAGTCCCACTTTCCGCCCCCTTTCCCCAGTCTACTTGTCCCATTTGACTCCTCCGCCCCCACAGATAACGGCTCTTGTTCCCTCTGCATTCAAATCAGGCAACTTCCTCCTCCACACTGCTTGGGCCCGATAGCGGGGGGGCATTCAGAGCACAGGAAAGACAGTCTCCTAGCTCTGGGCCCAGACCTGGACCCGGCATTGCCTGCAGCAGCCCGGAGCTGCAATTGCAGGGAGAGTCCAGCTAAGCCGCGGGCTGAGGCATGCCCAGTGGGGAGGGAATCTTCGGGGAACTTAGCCTTTAAAATCAAAGATGTCTCTACTGAGCATTCGCTAACTGCAATTTTTCAAAGACTGATAATGTGGCCAAATCTGGGCAGATTTTCAGAGTGATAGCAAAAAGCTCATCCCCGATACTAAGGCCAAATTACAAAGCCCCTACTCCAAAGCATGTGGGAACCAGAGGTTCTCAAAGGAAAGGTTGCCAGAATAGTTTAATACACAATGTCTTTTTCCCTAGTCTTGGTCTTGGAAACAAACCCTCTTGGCTGAAATTGTCCAGAAACATTCTGTCTGAGCCAGACACCTGACATGGACATTTTCAGCCTAAATAGTTAAAGTTTGGTAATGTTATAAGCAACTAAAAACTGAGATTTAAAATAGTAAGTATCAGACAATCTTCATGATAGGCAGGGCTACAAGCTCCACCTATAATAATTATCCTTATTGTACAGATGGGAAAACTGAGGCACTATTCAGGGAAATGTGGTCTAGATCAAATTACTAACAGGCTTAAAAACGTTACTCAACACAGTTAATATTAACAACAAGGGGGAAGGAAGGCAAGCCAAAATACGGTGAGAACAGGTTAAAGAATACTTAGATAAGTTAGATGTATTAAAGTCGGCAGGGCCTGATGACATTTATCTAGGGGACTTAAGAAACTAGCTGAAGAAATCATGGAACTGTTAGCAATTATCTTTGAGAACTCATGGAGGACAGGTGAGGTCCGAGAGGACCGGAGAAGGGAAAACACAGCACCCATCTTTAAAAGGGGGAACCAAGAGGATCCAGAAATTATAGACCAGTCAGCTTAACTTCAATACCGAGAAAGATACAGGAGCAAATTATTAAACAATCAGTTTGTAAGCACCTAGAGGATTATAGGGTTATAAGGAATAGCCAGCACGGATTTGCCAAAAACAAATCAGGCCAAACCAACCTAGTTTCCTTCTTTGACAGGGTTACTGGCCTAGTGGATAGGGAGGAACCAGTAGGCGTCATATATCTTGCTTTTAGTAAGGCTTTGGACACAGTTCCACATGACATTCTCATAAGCAAACTAGGAACACGTTGTCTAAATGAAATCACTATAAGGTGGGTGCATAACCAGTTGAAAGACTGTACTCAAAGAGTAGTTACCAATGGTTCGCTATGAAACTGGGAGGATGTATCTAGTGGGTTGCCAGAGGGGTCAGTCCTCGGTCAAGTAATATTCAGTATTTTCATTAATGACTTGGATAATGGAATGGAGAGTATATTTATAAAGTTAACAGATGACACTAAGCTGACAGGGGTTGCACACACTTTGGAGGACAGGATTAGAATTCAAAACAACCCTGACATATTGGAGGATTGGTCTAAAATCAACAAGATGAAATTCAATAGAGATAAGTGCAAAGTAGAATCATAGGACTGGAAGGGATCTCAGCAGGTCATCTACTCCAGTCCCCTGCACACAAAGCAGGACTATGTAATAACTAGGCCATTCCTGACAGATGTTTGAATAACCTGTTTTTAAAAACTTCCAATGATGGTGATTGCACCACCTCCCCAGGGAATTTGTTCAAGTACTTAAGTACTCTGCCAATAAGGAAGATTTTCCAAGCATCCAATCTAAACCTCCCTTGCTGCAATTTAAGCCCATTTCTTCTTGTCCGATCCTCAGAAGTTAATGAGAACAATTTACCGTACCTCCCACATCCTTGTAATAATATTTTGTGTACTGGACTCCTCGGTTTTTTTTTTTCAACTGTTATGTCCCCACTCAGTCTTCTCTTCTCTTGACTAAACAAACCCATTTTTTTCCAATCTTTCCTCATAGGCCATGTTTTCTAGACCTTTAATCATTTTTGCTGCTCTTCTCTGGACTTTCTTCAATTTGTCCACATCTTTCCTGAAATGTAGCACCCAGAACTGGACACAATACTCCAGTTGAGGCCTAATCAGTGCAGAGTAGAGCGGAAGAATTACTCTTCGTGTCTTGCTTACAACACTCCTGCTAATAGGCGCCAACTTCTCCTGGCGCCGGTGGGTGCTCGTGCCCCTCTGCTCCCAGCCCCGCCCCGCCCTGCCCCATCCCTGCCACGCCCCCATTCCAACCCCTCCCCCAAAGACCCCGCCCCAACTCCGCCCCCTCCCTGCCCCTATTAGACTCCTTCCCCAAATCCCACCACGGTCCCACCTCTTCCGCGCCTCCTCCCTGCGCATGCCGCGTTCCTGCTCCTCCCCCCTCCCTCCCACAGCTTATTACGCCGCGAACAAATGCTAACCCCAAATGCTTTTTGTTTTGCTTGTAACCTTTAAGCTGGACCTCAAGAAGGTTATTCTTGATGTTTAATTTTTGTAAGTGCGTTTTTTAAATCTAGCAAAAGTCTAAGTTCCAGATGTATTTTCTTTCTTTTTGCTTTTAATAAAATTTACCTTTTTTAAGAACAGGATTGGATTTTTGGTGTCCTAAGAGGTTTGTACATATGTTGTTTAATTAGCTGGGGGCAACAGCTAATTTCCTTTGTTTTCTTTTTCTGCTCTTCCCGGGGGGTGTGTGTGTGAAAGGGCTTGAGGGTGCCCCACAGGGAGGAATTTCAGAGTGCGCTTTCTGGGTTCCAAGGGGTTTTGCATTTGGGTGGTGGCAGCATCTGCCCATCCAAGGTCAGAGAAAAGCTGTAACCTTGGGAGTTTAATACAAACCTGGAGTGGCAAGTATTAATTTTTAGAATCTTGGCAGGCCCCACATTCTGCACTCAAAGTGCCCGAGTGGGGAATCAGCCTTGACAGGTACTGAAGTTAAGATGACTGGTCTGTAATTCTTCAGATTCCCCTTTTTATAGATGGGCACAATATTTGCCCTCTTCCATCCTCTGGAATCTCTCTCGTCTTCCATGACTTTCTGAAGATAATCGCTAATGGCTCAGATACCTCCTCAGTCAGCTCCTTGAGTATTTAGGATATATTTCATCAGGCCCTAGTGACTTAAAGACATCTAACTTGTCTAAGTAATTTTTAACTTGTTATTTCCCTATTTTAGCCTCTGATCCTACCTCATTTTCACTGGTGTTCACTATGTAAAATGTCTGATCACTACTTCCAGTAAAGATAAAGAGGTGTTAGTACTGTTATACAAGGCACTGGTGAGACCTCATCTGGAATATTTTGTGCAGTTCCCATGTTTAAGAAGGATGAATTCAAACTGGAACAGATACAGAGAAGGGCTACTAGGATGATCCAAGGAATGGAAAACCTGTCTTATGAAAGGAGACCCAAAGAGCTTGGCTTGTTCAGCCTAACCAAAAGAAGGCTGAGGGGAGATATGATTGCTCTTTATAATTATATCAGAGGGATAAATACCAGGGAGGGAGAGGAATTATTTAAGCTCAGTACCAATGTGGACACAAGAACAAATGGATATAAACTGGCCATCAGGAAGTTTAGACTTGAAATTAGACGAAGGTTTCTAACCATTAGAGGAGTGAAGTTCTGGAACAGCCTTCCAAGGGGAGTAGTGGGGGCAAAAGACATATCTGGCTTCAAGACTAAGCTTGATAAGTTTATGGAGGGGATGGTATGATGGGATAGCCTAATTTGGGCAATTAATTGATCTTTGATTATTAGCAGGTAAATATTCCCAATGGCCTGCGATGGGATGTTAGAGGGGGTAGGATCTGAGTTACTACAGAGAATTCTTTCCTGGGTGCTGGCTGGTGTGTCTTGCCCACATGCTCAGGGTTTAACTGATCGTCATATTTGGGGTCGGGAAGGAATTTTCCTCCAGGGCAGATTGGCAGAGGCCCTGGAGGTTTTTCGCCTTCCTCTGCAGCGTGGGGCACGGGTCACTTGCTGGAGGATTCTCTGCACCTTGAGGTCTTTTTAAACCACGATTTGAGGACTTCAATAACTCAGGCATAGGTTAGGGGTTTGGGTGGGTGAGATTCTGTGGCCTGCGTTGTGCAGGAGGTCAGACTAGATGATCATAATGGTCCCTTCTGACCTTAAAGTCTATGAGTCTACTAATTTTTTTGGTGAAAACTGAAACAAAAAAATCATTTAGCACTTCGGCCATTTCCACATTTTCTGTTATTGTCTCCCCCCTCCCCATTGAGTAATGGGCCTACTCTGTCCTTGATCTTTCTCTTGCTTCTTAGGAAGGAAAAATTGAATGCACAACTACAAACTGGGGCATAACTGGTGAGGTGGTAGTACTGCTGAAAAGGATCTGGGGGTTATAGTGGATCACAAATTAAATATAAGCCAACAATCTGATGCCGTTGCAAAAAGGCAAATATCATTGTGGGGTGTATTGACAGGAGTGTCATATGTAAGACAGGGGAGGTAACTAATCTTCCCTCTAATTTTTTCCATCCATGTGCGGAATGAATTTTGTTATGTGCACCGATATCAAGGTGATGTGCGGATGTGCGCCACCAGTAGAAACAAAAAACCTAGATATAAATCACCCTCACATATTATATAGTATAGTTTAGCCCAACTGTTTTTTTTTTCATTAATGGTAATGCAGCAATTTAAACTAGGGCCAAAGTCTGTGCTCCTCACTTGAGCAGAAAGCCCATGGGGGCTTTGCTTAACTAACGATGGCAGAATTTGGCCCTGGAGGTGAATACTTTCAAAAATCTACAATCAGCAGCATATTTCATAGATTCATAGATTCATAGATTCATAGATTCTAGGACTGGAAGGGACCTCAAGAGGTCATCGAGTCCAGTCCCCTGCCCGCATGGCAGGACCAAATACTGCCTAGACCATCCCTAGTAGACATTTATCTAACCTACCCTTAAATATCTCCAGAGACGGAGATTCCACAACCTCCCTAGGCAATTTGTTCCAGTGTTTAACCACCCTGACAGTTAGGAACTTTTTCCTAATGTCCAATCTAGACCTCCCTTGCTGCAGTTTAAACCCATTGTTTCTGGTTCTATCCTTAGAGGCTAAGGTGAACAAGTTCTCTCCCTCCTCCTTATGACACCCTTTTATATACCTGAAAACTGCTATCATGTCCCCTCTCAGTCTTCTCTTTTCCAAACTAAACAAACCCAATTCTTTCAGCCTTCCTTCATAGGTCATGTTCTCAAGACCTTTAATCATTCTTGTTGCTCTTCTTTGGACCCTTTCCAGTTTCTCCACATCTTTTTTAAAATGCGGCGCCCAGAACTGGACACAATACTCCAGCTGAGGCCTAACCAGAGCAGAGTAGAGCGGAAGAATGACTTCTCGTGTCTTGCTCACAACACACCTGTTAATGCATCCCAGAATCATGTTTGCTTTTTTTGCAACAGCATCACACTGTTGACTCATATTTAGCTTGTGGTCCACTATAACCCCTAGATCCCTTTCTGCCGTACTCCTTCCTAGACAGTCTTTTCCCATTCTGTATGTGTGAAATTGATTTTTCCTTCCTAAGTGGAGCACTTTGCATTTGTCTTTGTTAAACTTCATCCTGTTTAACTCAGACCATTTCTCCAATTTGTCCAGATCATTTTGAATTATGACCCTGTCCTCCAAAGTAGTTGCAATCCCTCCCAGTTTGGTATCATCCGCAAACTTAATAAGCGTACTTTCTATGCCAATATCTAAGTCGTTGATGAAGATATTGAACAGAGCCGGTCCCAAAACAGACCCCTGCGGTACCCCACTCGTTACGCCTTTCCAGCAGGATTGGGAACCATTAATAACAACTCTCTGAGTACGATTATCCAGCCAGTTATGCACCCACCTTATAGTAGCCCCATCTAATTTGTATTTGCCTAGTTTATCGATAAGAATATCATGCGAGACCGTATCAAATGCCTTACTAAAGTCTAGGTATACCACATCCACCGCTTCACCCTTATCCACAAGGCTCGTTATCCTATCAAAGAAAGCTATCAGATTGGTTTGACATGATTTGTTCTTCACAAATCCATGCTGGCTATTCCCTATCACCTTACCACCTTCCAAGTGTTGGCAGATGATTTCCTTAATTACTTGCTCCATTATCTTCCCTGGCACAGAAGTTAAACTAACTGGTCTGTAGTTACCTGGGTTGTTTTTAGTTCCCTTTTTATAGATGGGCACTATATTTGCCCTTTTCCAGTCTTCTGGAATCTCTCCCGTCTCCCATGACTTTCCAAAGATAATAGCTAGAGGCTCAGATACCTCCTCTATTAGCTCCTTGAGTATTCTAGGATGCATTTCATCAGGCCCGGGTGACTTGCAGGCATCTAACTTTTCTAAGTGATTTTTAACTTGTTCTTTTTTTATTTTATCCGCTAAACCTACCCCCTTCCCATTAGCATTCACTATGTTAGGCATTCCTTCAGACTTCTCGGTGAAGACCGAAACAAAGAAGTCATTAAGCATCTCTGCCATTTCCAAGTTTCCTGTTACTGTTTCTCCCTCTTCACTAAGCAGTGGGCCTACCCTGTCTTTGGTCTTCCTCTTGCTTCTAATGTATTGATAAAAAGTCTTCTTGTTTCCTTTTATTCCCGTAGCTAGTTTGAGCTCATTTTGTGCCTTTGCCTTTCTAATCTTGCCCCTGCATTCCTGTGTTGTTTGCCTATATTCATCCTTTGTAATCTGTCCTAGTTTCCATTTTTTATATGACTCCTTTTTATTTTTTAGATCGTGCAAGATCTCGTGGTTAAGCCAAGGTGGTCTTTTGCCACATTTTCTATCTTTCCTAACCAGCGGAATAGCTTGCTTTTGGGCCCTTAATAGTGTCCCTTTGAAAAACTGCCAACTCTCCTCAGTTGTTTTTCCCCTCAGTCTTGATTCCCATGGGACCTTACCTATCAGCTCTCTGAGCTTCCCAAAATCTGCCTTCCTGAAATCCATTGTCTCTATTTTGCTGTTCTCCCTTCTACCCTTCTTTAGAATTGCAAAGTCTATGATTTCATGATCACTTTCACCCAGGCTGCCTTCTACTTTCACATTCTCAACGAGTTCCTCCCTATTTGTTAAAATCAAGTCTATTTAAACCTGGATTGTCACCTTCAAGTTCAACACATTCAGAAATTCAGTCCACCCGCTGTCTGGCAACATCAAATGTTCAAGCTGTCAGTTTGAAAACAAAACAGCTGGAGTATAATTGTGCAGTGAAGTATTTATACACGGCATTCTATTAATGTGAAATCTGAAAACAAAATTCAAATCTTTATGTACAAGCTTCATAGCTGAGACCTGCTAGCAACGCAGGCAATCTGAAAATTAGAATCCCTATTAGTCCTCTTTAAAGCGAGTTCCACACAGAGCATATATTTGAAAGGAAATTACTCCAGTACAGTACTAACAGCAGTACATGCACCGTTAAAGTGTTCTCTTCATATTAAAAAATACATAGTACATTTATAATCCAAAGGAGAAAATTACCTGAGTCTAACACAGTGGATTGTGAAACTACCTGGAGCTTATAGAAACGCAGTATTGATTGTTACATTATCTCAGTGGGTTGCTATTTCTACATATTAAGCTAATGGTCAATATTTGCCAATGTATTCAGCACATTAGAGTTCATGGGAGTTTTTGCAACAGGAGCAGGAGTTAGCATACGATGAAGGACCCAAATAGATTATTACCAAACCCATTTATTTAGGAAGTGTTTTGAGGAAAATTTAAAGAGTCAAAATCAAACAATGTACGTACCACAAAGATCAGGCTTTCCCTGCAAAAATTCAGAAGAAACCACTTTCTTTGGATGTGCAAGTTGTTTATCTCGACCAGGGGCGGCCAAACTATGGCTTGTGAGCTGCATGCAGCTCTTTTACAGTTGAAGTGTGGCTCTGTGAGCCCCCCATACCGGCCCCCCGATTCTCTGCCTACCTGACTGTTTTGGGGAGCAGGGGGGAGAGAGGGGTAGGCTTCAGCCTGAGACCTCTCAACCTGGCAGAAGCCCCTAACCCCACCACAGGGCTGAAGCCCTGAGCCCCGGCAGGCGTGCCCTGGCTCTCGAACTTCTGAAGATTGTCGTATGTGCCTCAGAGGGTCAGTAAGTTTGGCCACCCCTGCTCTAGAAAGATTATCTACAGGTAGCCCTGAATTCATTTCCAACTGGAAACTTCCTACTATACAGCAAAGGGCATCTTCCGTTTCTTTTTTTTCTTTTAATTCTTCATCTTTAAAAAAAACACAAAAAACCCTAGTTGCATGATTTTTAAAAAGCACAGACTTGTGCTATTAAAATCTACACAGAAAATAACTGCTGGTTTTTTTTTTTTGTTTTTTTTTTTGGAAAAGCAACAGTTAATCCTTTTTTTTTTTCAGACTATGTTGCAGCCGAATTCCTGATAGAGTGGATTGATTGATTTATAGCCACTTTTTTGTTAAAGTACTTGATAACAACTCTCTAAGGAATTGCATGAGCTTTAACAGAAAGAAAGCAGGAACGAAAAAGGTGGGGGGGGGGGTCGAGGGAGCAATGCAATGTCCAGAGTTGAAGAGCAATTAAAATTTTGCTTTAAAAAAAATCATCCCCAGCTGTTTCAGCAACCTCCCTCCACTTCTGCAGAGTGCAAACAGCATTGGTCGCCCAGAATCAGACCCATGCCTTTGTGCCCAGAGAAGTCGCCCACTCTCTCCCCAGATCCAATACCCCTGAGCCCAGGATTCCCAGCTCGGGTTCCCTCGTGTGTGCCAATCACATGCTGGTGCTACTTGTTGCTGGTGCTACTTGTGACACTCTATACCTTGGGGGAGACAGAGTCCTGGAACCCCATATTCCTCATTTTTGTATGATCATGATCTCACATATAAAGCAGGCCTCGAAAGGTGTCAGGGGAAAGGTTATGACCTGCTGAAAGTCATTTCTCTATCCATAGGTGTGTATCATTAATGCATATGAAGTTATGAGAATTGTGTTGTATGGTGGTCACTAAAACATGCTGTAAATTGGGGAATCAGCCAGACATTAGCTCTCCAGAGGCAACAGCAAGGAAAGTAACCAACACCCGGGCGGGGTGTCAAACAACCATCACTAGCCATTGTCCAGCAAGGGAGCTATGATGCAATGACTCACTGCCTAAGGTCACACCGGGGAATTGCTCAGCCTGGCCTGGGGACTCAGCAATGCCCCCGGACAGGCCTGGACTTGTGTTCTCCAAGCACATGGACTGAGGGTATAAAACAGACCCAATGGCCACGTGCTGGGCCTTCTCCTTCATCCACTACGCTTCAAGCAACAAGGACATTCTGAAGCCAACTGAGGGGACTGGCCCAGATTTCAAGGGTGAAGTCTGTGTACTATGGACTGCAATAGCCAGTGGGGAGAGAAAAATTGCCTAATCTAGTTGCTGCCCAGTCTAATAGGGTGGAGAGTTTAGACTGGGTGCTTATATTTTATTCTTTCGGTAACTAACTCTGACTTTTTGCCTATCACTTAATATCTATCTTTTGTAGTCAATACATTTGTTTTCCTGTTTATCTTTACCAGTGAGTTTGTATGAAGTGTGTGGCAAATCTGTTCAAGTTTTGCAAAGGCTGGTGTATATCCACTTTCCATTGATGAGGTGGGGAACCAATTAATAAATCTGCATTGCTCGTCTTGAGCAGTGCACAATGGTATATTCCTGAGGTACAGTGCTGGGAGCTGGGGAGATTTGGCTCTGGTGCCTTTCTCTGTGAGACTTATGAGTGGCTCTGGGAGCATTCATGCAATAGAGCTGGGAATGGGGCTCCGCATGCTGTGGTGCTGAGTAATCACAGCGCCTGGAGGGGGTTGCTGCTTGTCACTAGCAAGGCATTGTGAGAGACAGCCCAGGCTGGAGTGTTAAGGGGGCACAGTGGTCCCACAGTCCCAGGCTGCACCCCGGGGATCCCATCACACTACTCACTTGGGGTTGCAGCTGCGCTAAGCACGGCCCGGGCAGCTCAGCCGCTTGTCTCCTGGTCCCTTTGTTACTACCCTGAACTCCCAGCCACTTCGCAGCCATTCACAACTTCAAGCCTCTGCTCTCGCTGGTTCCTTCTCAGCGCGGGGCCCGGGAGAGTAGATCATACCCACCCCGGCAATGCAGCACCGCCCGGGGGAGGAGGATGGGAGGATGTTATGCAAAAATCAGAGGGCAGGGTGCTGTGCAGCAGCCCCGCAAGTCCTGGGGTGGGGCGGGATGGGGGCCCGCCTGGCGCTGAGCCCTACCTGCTGCGGAGAGAGGTGCCCCACCACTGCCACCTCGCCATGAGCCAGGGTGATTGGTGCTCCCCACCGCGCAGTTCCCCTCCAGCTGCTCGGCCCCAGCTGGCCCCCTACCGCCCCTTCCACGGCAGCTGTTCTCCAGTCCCGCCCCGCTCCCGGGCGCAGTCCTCCTGCCATCGCTGGGGATATGCAAGCCTGCACGGCACTTGATGGTGTGCTGTGCAGCTGCACAGGCGTGCAGCTGAGAGGGAACACAGGAGGTAACTGTCCTGTCCTGAGCTGCCCGGGCCGTGCTTAGCGCAGCTGCAACCCCAAGTGAGTAGTGTGATGGGATCCCCAGGGTGCAGCCTGGGACTGTGGGACCACTGTGCCCCCTTAACACTCCAGCCTGGGCTGTCTCTCACTGCTCTACTCAGCACTGCTAAGGCCTCAGCTGGAGTACCGTGTATTCCGGCTGCCACACTTTAGGAAAGATGTGGACAAATTGGAGAGATTCCAGAGAAGAGCAACAAAAATGCTAAAAGGTTTGGACATCCTGACCTATGAGGAAAGATTAAAAAAAACTGGACATGTTTATTCCTGAGAAAAGAAGACAGAAGGGATCTGACAACAGTCTTCAAATACATTAAGGGCTGTTATAAAGTGGACGAGGATCAAGTCATCACTGAAGGTAGGACAAAAAGTAATGGGCTTAATCTGCAGCAAGGGAGATTTAGGTTAAATATTTGGAAAAACTTTCTGACTATTAGGGTAGCTAAGCCCTGGAATAGGCTGTTACCTGGGGTGCCTGGGGCAGCCCTGACTGAAAATACGAAGGTCAGGGCAGGCTGCAAAAGGGAGAGCAGACACTCCCCAAACTGGTGGTGAACAGTAAAGATAAACTCGCCGACCAGTCACAAACCGTGTTCCTGATTTCCCACACTGGTTATCAAGAAGCTGGAAAAGGAATCATACAGCCCCCTCTACTGCGTTCCAGTTCTCTGGCTCCCAATCAGCACAGGGGACCAGTAAAGTAAGGAGTTATTTATTTCCGTTCACTTATACAAAATGTTCATTACCAGGCCAGTATGAGTTTGGATCTTACCCAAAATGCCACGCTGGCAGCCAATCCTTTAGTGTTTATTATAAAGAAAAAAAAGAAAGAACAAGAAGAGAGTTGTTAAATGGTAAAGTGTTCAGATACATACAGAGGCTTCCAAGTCCATATATCAGGTTCTTAGCAGTACTGGCGAGTGTGCTGGCTTGAAGGTCCCTCTAGAACAGAACCACAGCTTGGATGGGTCATTCAACCCTTTGTTCAGAGCTTCTTTGGTGGAAAAGTTATTCCAGAGGTAAGAAGCAGGAATGAAGACAAAATGGAGAAGATGCAGCTGCCCTTTATATTCTTTTTGCCATGTAGCTTGTATTTCCTTTGTTCCAAAAACAAGCTGCCCAGCACATTGCATGGAAAAGGTTTAGAGTTCTCTATCCACAGGCATGCCACATGCCTTGCTGACTCATAAGGTGTATCCCCTAGTTCCTTTCAATGGGTTCATTGTACAGTTGATGACCTTTGATAGACCATCGAACAGGCTAGGCAGTGCTGATGCCAATCTGTCTGGGGGTGTCACCTAGAAACACAGCACAAGTCTGGAAATACAGATATACCCTACAGACCTATAACTCACAGTACAAAGGTGATACAAACATATAAACAAGATGATCATCCTTGGGAAATCATAACATGGCATATCAGGTCAGATTCCTTGCAATTTTATAATATCAGTATCACTAATATTATAAATGGTCTCCCATCTTCCATACAGCGTCACATAGGCTTCCAAGGGAGGTATTTGTATATCCTATCTTTGGGTTACACCAATACCTGTCTGGGATGGTCTTAGTTTACTTGGTCCTGCCTTGGTGCAGGTGTCTGGACTTGATGACCTCTTGAGGCCCCTTCCAGCACAACGTTTCTATGATTCTGTCTTTCACAGAATTAAAGCTGAGAACTGAACCCCAGAGTCCTGCCACCAGAAGTCCTAATTTAAACACAAGAGGTGACATCCTGGCCCCATTGAAGTCAATGGGAGTTTTGTCATTGGCTTCGATGGGGCCGGGAATTCACCAAGAAAACACTGTACCTTCTTATACATCATTATACATTGATTAAAATGTCATGTTATTTATTCGAGGGAACAGTTCCTAGATATGACAAATGCTTATTTATAGATGTGAGGACAGATCCTCAGCTGGTGTAAACGGTCCTAACTCCATTGAAGTCAATGGACCTGTGAAAATGTATCCCTGTGGAGGATCTACTTGCTCCCGGTATTTTAAAGCATTGCAAGGAATGCTACTTGAGAGCAGAATGGGGAATACGAAATGTGGATTCTATTCCCAACTCAGATACTGACTCCCTGTGAGAGGTTGTGCCTCAGGTTCCTCATCTGTGAAATGGGATTAATGATACTCCCCGACCTTTGTAAAGTGCTTGAAGATCCTCGTATAAGAGTTTTTTTTCTAGATGCATAATTTTTAATATTTCAGATTGACCAACTATTTAAAGAAGATAGTTTATTTTAAAAATTGCCTTGAAATTAATTTGAAATGAACGAGACTGACTTTATAAATGAGACTTGTATCTCATATTGATGTAATAAGCATTTTGAAAAAAGTAGTTACCAATATTACTCCAGTGTTCTGGCAGCATTCTGACGTAGGTTCTACATTCTGCCCTCTCACACTGAGCCTGTAATTTCAATTGGATATAGAATTCTTCTGCATTTCCTGCCCTAAAGTGTGGTATTCTCTGCTCAACAGCTGCCTCCGTCCTCTGCAGAAATGGCTGTATTTCGGTGTGGGCACGCTTCCAGATGAAAGGAACTATACATAAGGTACTAGTCCTGTTTTGTTATTATTATTATTATTGCTGTTTCATATTTAGTTTTCAAAATGTCATAAGTAGAAAGATGCAGTGTAGTTGTAGCCATGGTGGGTCCCAGGATATTAGAGAGCTAAGATGGGGGAGATAGTATCTTTTATTGGACCAACTTCTGTTGGTGAGAGAGACAAGCTCTGTGTGGCTGGAAAACTAGTGTCTCTCCCTAACAGAAGTTGGTCCAATAAAAGATATCACCTTCCCCACCTTGACTCTCTGATAAGTAGAGAGAAGCTAGTATAGAATAATTACTTTTTAAAATGTTTTATATATTTTGGAGTGGGGAAACACATATTTTTTAAATGTTGTTTTAAATAAATTGCTTTCTGGATTAGATCTGGGATGCCAGCATCTAACCAGAAATGAATGTTCAAAGCAGAACAACAGACCTTGTTGCATTCAGTTCTGAGCCCTTATTACCAGAAAGATATTGACAAACTGGATGGAGTTGGGAGAAGAGCAATTCAGAAGTGTCCAGGGAGCTGGGGAGAATGATTTAGAACAGTGGTTTTCAATCTGTGCTCCACGGACCCTGGTGGTCCACACACTATGTCTAAGATTTCCAAAGGGGTCCGCATCTCCATTTAATATTTTTTAGGGGTCTGAAAATGAAAAAAAGGTTGGAAGCCATTGATTTAGAAGATCGAAAGAGCTAACTATGTATAGCTTGGCTAAGGGATGACTAAGGGGATGTGGTACATGTCTCAGCATTGAGAAAGGATGTTTTGGACACCCTTCAAGGCTGGGGAATAGCTGTATTGGGGTGTGCCGGGGTATAACGAAGAGAAATGGGATGAAATTAACAGAGATTAACACTTTAGAAATTAACACCTTAGAATCTAACTAGCATCAGGCAAACAACTTGCAATGTGCAGCTGGTATCAATGTGTAACTGGCGTCAGCCAGGAGCTTACAATGTGCAGATGACACCATATACAAAAACACATGCATCAGGCATCCTGTGTGCAACCACTCTGTGCTATGCAACTGGCATTGTGTGTGCAAACACCTTGCACTGTGTGTGCAAATGACATTGCATGTGCAAACTCCACCTTGCACTGGGCAACTTGCATTGCACTTGCAAACCCTTTGCACTGGGCAACTGGCCTCACGCGTGAAAATGCCGTGCACTGGGCAACTGGCCTCACGCGTGAAAATGCCTTGCACTGGGCAACTGGCATTGTGCATGCAAATGCCTTGCGCTGTGCGTTCAAAGGGCACTGCGTGTGCAAACACCACCTTTCTTTTTCAATGGAGATATCCCATCTCCTAGAGCTGGAAGGGACCTTGAAAGCTCATCGAGTCCAGCCCCCTCCCCTGCCTTCACTAGCAGGACCAAGGACTGATTTTGCCCCAGATCCCTAAGTGGCCCCTCAAGGATTGAACTCCCAACGCTGTGCACTGGCATCGTGCGTGCAAACACCTTGCACGGGGCAACCGGCACCGCGTGTGCAAACCGCTGCAGCCCGGCACCGCTGTGCGTCCCGCGCCGAGCACCGCCCGAGTGTGCCCGGAGCGCAGCGCGCCGCCCCCTGCGGACCGAGGCGGCCGGTGGGGAGCTGCGCATGCGCGCCGCTGCCCTCCCCTGGCGGGGGGCGGCCCCAGGAGGCTCCGAGCGCTGGGTCCGGCCGGCTGGGGGGCGATGTGGGGCGGCTCCCGGCCCCCTCCCCGGGCACGGACCGGCCAGAGACCCCGCCCGGGCCGCGCCCTGGAGCCGCCGGCCGCGTGAGTGAGCGGGGGGGCAGCGCCGGGGCTGGGGGGGGCAGTGGGGCTGACAGAGTTGGGGGGCAGTGGGGGGTAGTGGGGTTGGTAGGGCACAGTGGGGCTGGTTGGGGAGCACTGGGGCTGGCTGAGTTGGTGGGGGGCAGTGGGGCTGGTTGGGTTGGTAGGGGCAGTGGGGTTGGTAGGGCACAGTGGGGCTGGTTGGGGAGCACTGGGGCTGGCTGAGTTGGTGGGGGGCAGTGGGGCTGGTTGGGTTGGTAGGGGCAGTGGGGTTGGTAGGGCACAGTGGGGCTGGTTGGGGAGCACTGGGGCTGGCAGGGTTGGGGGGCAGTGGGGGCAGTGGGGCTGGCAGGGTTGTGGGGGTTGGTGGGGGGTAGTGGGGGCAGTGGGGCTGGCAGATGGTTGGGGGCAGTGGGGCTGGCAGATGGTTGGGGGTACTGGGGCTGGCAGGGTTGGGGGGTAGTGGGGGCAGTGGGGCTGGCAGATGGTTGGGGGTACTGGGGCTGGCAGGGTTGGGGGGCAGTGGGGCTGGCAGGGTTGGGGGGCAGTGGGGGGTAGTGGGGGCAGTGGGGCTGGCAGATGGTTGGGGGCAGTGGGGCTGGCAGATGGTTGGGGGGCAGTGGACATCAAGTGTGTGTCAGGGACTCAGGGTGGTTTACAAGCTGCCTCCATCCTGTGAGTTTTGAAGCATTGAACTTCCCCGCGGTTCCCCGGTCGCCCGGGTCCTGTGGGGCTGCAGCTCAGCAGAGCCAGTGCTGGGCATAAGCAGACCAGGCAATTACTTGCCCTCCCCATTAATGATTAGTGTGTGTTTTATTGGGGGGAGAGAATATTCCTGTGTAGGCCCCCCAGTGGGCTAGTACCGTCACTGCAGTTACAGGAAGGACAGAGACCCCCAGGTGACGGGCAGGGGTAGGGCCCTGTATGGCAAGTAAATACCCTGCTGATCATACGGATGAGCTTCATGCAGGGAGTTGGCCCTTGTCAGAGAGAGGACTGAAGAGCGGGAGGGAAAAGAGGGGACCCTCTTGTCTCTTATAAACGTGTATAGTTTGGAAAATACCCAAATCCAACAAATTTCAAAACCCTTTTAGAGCATTTATTCTGAATCCTATAACAAAAGAGGGTTATAGATAAAGTGTAGGGCTACGAACAGTCTTCAGCTAGTTAATGCAAAAGAGAGGGAAGGAATGTAAGGCTATGTCTACACCGGCAACTGAGCGACAAAACTTTTGTCTTACAGGGGTGTTAAAACACACACACACTCCCGAAAGACAAAAGTTTTGCGGACGACAAGCAGCGGTGTGAAAAGCTCTTTTGTCAAAGCTCTTTTTTGACAACGCTAACACCGCTCGTTGGCGGTGGAAGTTTTTTGTCGGCAGGAGAGCCGACAAACAGCAACTACCCTGCGCTCCTTTTAGTGACACGGCTGTAGCGACATAACCCCGTCGCTAAAAGCGGCGTTGTGTAGACATAGCCAAAGTAGCAAATTTGGAAGAACTTTCTGAGAGCAGTAGAGAGCCAAGCTGGAGTTAGTGTATCCAGATTGAGCGTGGCAGAAGTATAGAGGGGAAACTCTTGTGATGATGGAGCAAGCCATCTCATTAGGAAAACAGTTTTTCCTTCTGGGTACTCCCCATTATTTTCTGGGGTTCACATTCAGTCCATTCAGCTAGGATCCTGTCCCCCTTTTGCTTTCATGCTCAAGCCTCAGTGAGACCAGGTGAAGTGAGTGCAAGTTTGTTTTGGTTTCTTTTTTTGTTTTGGCTGCTTTTAGGATAATAAAAATGTTTATAATTTAAATTCTTATTTGAATTGTGGAGGAGGGGTTGTGCTTAAAGGAAACCTATCAAGCCACCTGCAGTTACAAAGAGATTGTGCTTTTGGGTGAGGGTTGAATTTGTTAGGGTGTGGTGTGGTGTGGTGGTGGGTTGGCATGGTTTGGTGATAGGCATTATTTTTTTCAACAGCTTTGTTTCAGTGTCTCTGTCATGGTTGCATTTTGCTTCCCAGTAGCTATGCCTGCACACATGGAGTCTGAGATATCTGCTATAATTAGAGGGGAGGGAAAAGATTAATGAAATATTATTGCTTGAGCTACTTTGCTGAAATAATTGGCTAGGAGAGGATAGAGCTAGAAAGAGACTGGAGTTCGCTTTTCTCATCATTACAGATTATTGTCATAAAGGTTTTCAGGCTCCAGTATGAGAGGAAAACCCATGGTATCCCCCTGGAGTTGTTCTGACTTGCATTGCAATTTGTCTGCACAATATAGGGGGAGGAGGAAGGGGGCTGTGCTAGGAGGTTTTCAAACAATAACAGTGTTGGAAAATGACTTTCTTGTGTTTCAGCTTCTTCTGTCAATATTTTTTTTCAAGAGCACTTTAATATTCACCCTAGCTGAAATAGATGCTCACAGATTATTATTTCTACACATTCAACAATATAATTTTGAGTATCTTGTCTTTGTCCTTTTGGTACAACACTTGACGTCTCCTCGCATTGAGTCTAATATTTTTTCCACTAGGAACCAGTGAACCATGTGAGTAAATTTTAGCAATAATTCTGTGCTGCTTCTGTCTTTCCCCTCTCTTTCGGTTAAAAAATCCAATCCGCTTTTCTTACTTTGTGAAATTTTGGTTTCAAGTGTGCTGCAGTTTCAACAATCTTGTGATCACAGAGGTAAAAGGGAAGCTTTAGCAATATGTGTCTACTGAAATCAGTCCTGTCAAAGCTATTTTTATAGATCATGCTCTTTTGTAGCAGAGTTCAAAAGGCAGGCTGGAATTTGCTGTTTTGAATTTGTTCTTCATAATTATTATTTAAAAGGAAGTTTTAAAAGTAACCTTAGCTGATGAGTGTGGGCCAGATACAATACTACAATAGTTTTTCTAGTTTGAAAACTTTCCAAAGTGAAGCAAAGAGCCCTACTTAGCTGTTGATGTAACTTGATCATTTGAATTGTCAACAATTTAGAGGTTATTTTACCAAATTAATTCTCTGGGCCATTACAAATTAACTATTAAAATTTACAAAAAAATTGGACGTTGCAGGGAGTAACGTATACTAGATTTAGGGGAAGATTTTCAAAGGCACCTAACTCGGTGAAAATCAATAGGAATTAAGTGCCTAACTGCCATTTGAAAATCTTTCCCTTAGGTTTTAAATGTGAAAAAGGCTTGCTTAGTGAGTAGACAAAAAGGATTGCATGGAAAACCTAAGCAGCTGATGCACATTAAGACTAAATGTGTATATATTCCTGAGCCAAAAAGTGCAGGAGTCTAGAAAATTTAATTGTGAAATGTCTTTTGTTATCAGAGCTGTTTTTTACTAAGAACCAAGACTGTAAATCTTTCCAAGTAGCTATTCCATAGATGTGGGCTGTTTTTGTTGGGCAAAGCTACAGTTTTATAGATGAAAAAGGATTTTAGATATTCTTTTTGAAACTAAATGGGATGTTTGGCCATCATGGGAGGTGAAACTTCTGTGTTAGCATGAAGTATTTGTATCAGATTATGGGGGACAATGGATTGGTGCTCAGGACGTGTCCCCCATAAGTACCCAGTTGCAGCTTGTCTGTGGTCTGGGGAAGCAGACAATCCAACTAGCAGTGCATATGCCAAATAAATATCAGATTATGGGCATATAGACTTTAAGCCTTGAAGATCTCTGAATTCGTTGTAATGCAATCTCTTCCTTTTCTAAGTAGAACAAAATTTACTTACATATATATGTTTTGACATTGGAGGGAATATGTTATAAACTGGTAGTGTAAGGATTGGGTAATGTTAACACAGCCTTCAGTATTAGCACTTGCTTTTTTGCTTGATAGAGAATATTGGCCCCAAATCACAGGGTTACTTTCTCCTGGTTTCAAGATGTACCAAGGAGTCTATAATTTCCATCGGAACAGCGATAAGCAGATGGACCTTTAATACTCTTTCATGTAAGGATGCACTTCTACAAGCACATCTATACTGTTTCTCCCCATCCCCACCTCTGCCTTCCAAAATAGCCTGCAAGCATTTGGTGCAAGTACAAATCCCAGTGTGGGAACTTGATCTCATGACCTTTTGGCCCCAAATTTTAAATTCTACCAACAGCACCAAAATGAGGTTGCAAATAGCTACCTTAAATCACCTTATCTTACTACACTTATGTAAAACTGTTAAAATGGTGATAGGCTAAGACAGTGGTTCTCAAACATTTGTACTGGTGACCCATTTCACATAGCAAGCCTCTGAGTGTGACCCTCCCCTTACAAATTAAAAACACTTTTTATATATTTAACACCATTATAAATACTGGAGGCAAATCGGGGTTTGGGGTGGAGGCTGACAGCTCACGACCCCCCACGTAATAACCTCGTGACCCCCTGAGGGGGTCCCAACCCCCAGTTTGAGAACTCCTGGGCTAAGAAGAGAAGAGACTGTTCCCAACCTGGGTTTAGCAACAGAAGCACCGTCTGACTTCTCTGTGTGCCTAGACAGGAAATGTGGAAGTACACAGCTGCGTATACTCTGCTCTGAGGTCCTGAAGGACTGGTGTACGTACAGTCTGTCCTGTTCTCCCCAAAATTCATTGAACTGAGGTAGGTATTTGATCTGACTTCTATAAAGCTTAGTGGAGTAATTTAAAATGCAAGCTGGAAAAAGTACTGCATACAGAAATACAACAGCACCTATGGGGCTGGCCAGGAGGTGTAGATTTGGGGTGGTCAACTTTTGTTTGTTTGTTTCCTTGTAATGAAACTATATGCTGTACCCATGAGAGCTATATATTCTGTGGTCCAGTTGCAAGGATGGCTGTGTGTGTGTGTGGGGGGGGGGGGGGGGGGGCGGGGGGGGGGGGGATGAAGAAGGATATAAATATGCTAGCAGCTGTTTTAAGACTTTGAAACATCACTAGCAGCAAGTTTTGCTTGGGCAGATCAGAATGGGTTTAAGCCAGCTATGGCCTAGTAGTTGTAAAGCACCCTGACAGTATTTGGAATTGAGTGCTAAAGGCTCTAAAGCAGTGGTTCTCAATCAAGGGTATGCAGGAGGCAGAGGAAAGGTTCAGGTGCTGTTCATGAACCAAGTCAGCTCTACATTCAGACTGATCACCATTTTAGAGTCTTTTGGCTGAATTACATCAAGTTTTGGAAGGTGTCTTTTACAAATATATCTACAACTCCTGTGAAAGGAATTTTTTTCAGTTTTCAGGATCTCTCTTTTCTATTTGAGTAGCTGTAATTTGACTGTAACATTTTGCTCTGAATTGAAATGTCACATGCAAAGTCTTGGTCCAACAATGAACTTCTTTTTATAGGTTTGAGAAGTTGTTTTTGATTTGATTATAGAGAAATCTGTTTTAAGAGACCATCAAATATTCCAAACATGTTGAGTACAGTTTTGATATTAGACCTACTTTTGCTAAGCCACCCATTTCTGTCAGTCTTGTGAGTGGTCTTTTAAGATGGTTTTCGCTGTGTTTCAAACCAATCCAACTTTTCAAAACTTATGAAGAGGAATTCTTTCTTAGACAAAGACTGTGTATGGCTGATAAGGATTGAATTCTTGCACAGGTTTTGCTAAGTTGTGGTGTGTGTTTGTGTGTTCTGGGTGGGGGCTAGAGAACATGTGGCTCTAGGTGAGAGTTTGTCCTTTAGACTTTCAGAAGGCTTTTGAGGTTCAGAAAACAAATTAAATGAATCATGAAATCAGCTATTGCAAATACTCTAAATTTAATCACAAAATGAAAAATAAGGGCAAAGGGCCACAAAGTCTTTATGAACTATTTTAAATTACCATGCTGCCAAGTGTGTTTTGGTAACAGAGCACAGCAACATTCTAATGAAGTGATATTTTCAGAAGTAAAACTTTTTGGAGGGAGGATTATGTGTGTAATTTAAAGTTCAGAGCTTTTCTGCAGCAAGCTACAATACTTACCATTGCACAGAAGTAAAAAGACCAACTGCATTTTACCTGCTGAAAATGTATATTGCTTAGTTAAAGGCTAGCTATAAAACATGTTGGACTATGGGCTAGTAGATATTTTTTAAGTAGTGGTGATGTTTAAATTAACATCTCAGGATTTATGTGATAAAATGAATTAGAAGCTTCTTTTTTAACCCTATAAATAAGAAGATATATTTGAAATAATGAATGGTGTATTTATGGTCATAGCTGTATTAAGGGAAATGCAATGAAAACTTTGAGTCAGCTGAGCTGATGTTTGAGGCATTTCCCTATGGAATCATTGGACTGAAAAATGTTTTATATGCTTAAACTTGAACAGATGCTTCAAAACACAGACACACAGTCTATTCCAGTGCAAGTTTAACATTAGCAGTTCCATTTACACCACCAGGATTAACTTGTGAACACTTCCATTTTAAATACCTATTTTCAGTGTCTTTTAGTTCACCGCCAAGGCCCAAAGTCAGGAAGGTCTTTAAGCATGTGTCTAACTAAGTAGCCCAATTGATGTCGGTGGCTTAAAGTTAGGCATGTGCTTAAGTGACTTGCTGAATTGGGATCTAAATTTCCACATAGGAAATGAGGGTAAATCCTGCATTCCTTTCTTAACAGAAGTTTTGCCTAAATAAGGACATGGGATTGGTCTTCAACTATAACAGAAATTAGTTCCACCTTTTTAGATACAGGTTCGTCAGACAACAGAATTATAACAGCTTATGGTACTTGTCTGGGCTCCAGTACTCAAAAGGAAATGTAAACTTGCAAACAGGCAATCAGCAAGTCTTACATACCAAACTCTTTTATGCAAACACCACATATTTGGTGCTGCTGAACAGGTGATTCATAGATTCATAGATTATAGGACTGGAAGGGACCTCGAGAGGTCATCGAGTCCAGTCCCCTGCCCGCATGGCAGGACCAAATACTGCCTAGACCATCCCTAATAGACATTTATCTAACCTACTCTTAAATATCTCCAGAGACGGAGATTCCACAACCTCCCTAGGCAATTTGTTCCAGTGTTTAACCACCCTGACAGTTAGGAACTTTTTCCTAATGTCCAATCTAGACCTCCCTTGCTGCAGTTTAAACCCATTGCATGTTGTCATTCACCTTTGCCCCAAGTCTCACCTGTACTCTAAACACTAATCCTTGCCCCCTAGGCCTATTTTAAAACTTCTCAACAGCTTCAGACAGTTGCCATTTCTCATTCAAGAAACAGCCTGTTGGAGTATTGATTCCTCTTTACTCCCCAAGTGTGGACCCTTGTACTGGTAAGAGGAGCAGAACTGGTGACATTCAGCACTGGATTAGTGATAGGGTCTAACTGATCGCCATATTTGGGGTTGGGAAGGAATTTCTCCCTGGGTCAGATTGGCCAAGACCCAGGGGGGTTTTCGCCTTCCTCTGCAGCATGGGTCATGAGTCACGTTTAAACTAGTATAAACGGTAAATTGTCTGTAACTTGAAGTCTTTAAACCATGATTTGAGGACTTCAGTAACTCAGCCAGAGGTTATGGGCCTATTTCAGGAATGGGTGAGGTTTGGTGACCTGAAATATGTAGGAGATCAGACTAGATGGTCACGATGGTCCCTTCTGACCTTAAAGTCTAGGAGTCCAATATAGTTCAATGGCTGATGAAGGGCTGGACTTGGGCACTTTGTTATTTGAAAGGTTCCTGGAAACTCCTGAGACATTAGACTTTAGTAGTATGATACTGTATTAGTAGGATCAATTTTAGGTCACTTTTTTAGAGGATTCTTAAATTTATTACATGTCTTTTTCCTCTGTCTGTGCAGTTGGATTGATGTTACTAAAGGACCTGGGCTTTACAGGTGAAGGGATGTGAAAAATAATCATGCTTTTTTTTTTTTTTTTTAAAAAGAGAAATTAAACTGTGAAGTATTTCTGAAATATGTGGCATCTACAGAATAAATGATAGTACCGTTTGGCGTAACGGCTTTATTGGCACTCATTTGGGGAGCTCTGAATAACTCACCCATGACTTGGCCACTTGTGAATAATGTGGCCATTGCTAACTCGTTGATGAAGCATCTGTGTATCTAATCACCATTTATAAAGTGCTTTACATCACACCATCCTGTATTCTCATTCCCTCTCTTACCGTAACCCATGGTATGTGTTTATATAACAGTTTGCTATCCAAAGGACCTGAATGATGCATTGAATTTCTGGTGTGGGGGTACTTTTTATTTTAAGGGTTAATGGTGACTCTGGAAAACCTTACTTGTTCAAGTAGTCAGCATTACTCAGGCGAGTAAGGAAAGTAGGATCAGAGCATTTCATTGGAAGAGGCACTTTTAGGGGGTCAGGGCGATGATACCACTCCCTCCCTAGTTTGAAAGGATGAGTACAAAGTTAATACCGACCAGGGTTTACAGACGTGGAATACATTTGTCTTCAGGGCTGAGCTCTCTTGTATCAAACAACTTCCTTTTCGATTGTATTAAAGTAAAAATAATCTCCCTGTTCTCACTTCAAACATTTTTCAAGTATTTTTAAAAATACATGTACACTTTTGGTTAAAAGCAGACATCCATTTAAAACAGATACCCAGGCTAATGCAAAGATACTGAGGTTAAAACATGTTTAAAAGTGGAAATACTCTTACAATGGAAAGCTTCAACAGAACTCAAATAAAAATACTTTATTAAAAAAATAAATTCAAGTGTACAAAAAAACTGTGTGCAGGTATCTTCACTTTCACTCCATCAGTCTGAAAATTATCTTCCCTAGTCCTGCTCCCAAATCCAGCCTTTTTCTATGTTCCTGCTGCCCCCTTCACTGGAACTTTCCATCTCTTCAGCTCGACATTGCCATGCCGCAATTCAGCTTGTTTTACAGAATGGCCTGATCCTACTCCCGTTGCAGTCCATGGCAAAATTCTTACTGATCTCAGTGTCAGCAAAATGTGGCTATTTTCACTGGCATTCAGGGCTGTGTATATATTACCTTGAGCGAATCCATGAGCTACATTCTGGAAGAGGAGGGAAGTGAAATTCAGCCGCTAAGCAAACTAATCCAATAAGCGTGACTCGTCTACCAATAATTACCAGTGGCACAATTGTTTTTACTTTATTATTGTCTTACTCCAGCTGATTGGTTTGGGTATGTTGTTTTCATGTCTAGCACATGCATACTGAGGAGGTGCTGTCTTTTGTGATCTACTTGTGACTTGTTCCATGTGCACTAGGAAATTAACCCAGTGCTGATAATGGTTAACAGGATCCCCCTGAAATGGTGGTCAAAACAGCTGTCCTGGTAGCATAGATGAAGTGATGGGAAGGAAACTGTATTCAGCACCCGTATACAATTGAGACCTGATTCCACCAAGTCAGGCAAGGGGAAATTTCCTAGTGTAGATGGTGCCTTAGAGATGATAAACCAACAGATAATCAGTGCTTCCTTGTTCCCACACCCTGCTGGCAGCCATTATGGATGAAGAGCTCGCATCTGTCCTCTCTTTCAGAGTGAATGAGGCAGAAAATGTGGCCGGGGCTCAAATCGTCTTTGTATTAAGCAGGCTTGCTGATGTCTCAATCAGAAAACAGTTACATCAGTTTGGACAGACCAATGCTGCTACTCTTCCAAATTATTGGTAAATACACATGTGTTACATCAAATAGTATGGATGTGTGTCGAAGCATTTAGAACAAAAACTAGCTTGTCTAGAATGTTTTAACATTTTTCTCTATCTTTACAGTTTCCTCTTAAATTTTTATTGTTGTAAAGCAAGTGGAAGATTATTGGGATCCATATTTCATAGTGTAAACCTGCCCAGTCTTGGAAATAAAGTGTCTTGTCCAAGGACAACCTGGATCTCAAGTTTGGTTGTCTGACAAGAGAATGGATGTTTGCCACTATTTTTTTAAATACCCAAATTGATTTTTTTTAAGATTTCGCTGTGTTCTGGGTTGTATGTTTGTGAAGTCCCTCTTGTAAGGACAAACTGCTAATCTGATCTGGCCAGCATTTAAAATTCTGTGCTGAGACTGAAGTTGAATAATAATCTTACTAAGCAGTAATTCTGTTCCATGTTGCGTTCAAGTAAAGTGTGTATACACAAGCAAAAACTTAATTTAGTGAGTGGTAAGCTTGTATCAGGATACACCCTACTCACCCAAACTCTTGAAAGCATGGAAATAAGAAATTAAAGGAGTCTCTTGGCTTCCGTGACATTTTCACATTACCTACAGTGCTGTTGGTAACACACTCCAGCATAAAGCATTCCCTTCCCACTCCTAAAAGTAATATGTCCCCCGGCTTGCACTCTTCTGCAGAACCTTAGCAGTGACTTCATATGCTCTCGTATCAGCAGATCGATGCATCTAACTGGCTCACATTCTGTGCAGTTGGGAAGTTAATATGCATTAAGGTTTTGGAGGTTGCTGGTAGGTTTCTTGGCCTTAATAATAAGGGTGGTGAAATACATGGCAATATAAACTGCAGTTAATAGAGGCAAGGTTTGAACTCACACGATCTAGGCTCCTAGCTTAATGTAGTTTTCTCCAGGCTACAAGATATGGTCCATGAAGGTCTTTTTCCTTCTTCCCCTTCTAAATACAACTGATTACTCTGTGGCGCTTTTCTTTTCGGTTATTTTAAAAAGTGAAAAATCATTAGACGAACAAATACAGCCAAAGCAAAACCTATATTGTAGTAATTAGCACATGAAGAACAATATATGGTGTAAACCCTAGGATTCCAGATTTGTTGTTAAAAGGGTCCACAAAAGATCAGACGCTCAATCACATTTTTAGAAAGTGGTAATTTTGAAATTTTTGTTCTTAGTCTCCACCCATTTTTCATCAACCTACCATAAAAATTCGAATATTACTCAAGGCTTGTGTTCCATATTTGGGGGGGGGGGGGTTGAGTATTTTTAGAAAATAAAGGTTTTTAAATTCCTGTTAAATTGAAATGTGTCCCCCAGCATTGACTATACTCCAGCAACAGCTCCAGCTTACTATATTCGCTTTTCCCAAAACAAAGCAAGTGGCACAACTGATTTAGTGGCGCTGACGCTTCAGTTAATTCTAGTAGTTAATAGCATTTACAAGGAAACTGAGACAGCAGGCTAATCTTTTTGCAGAAGGAATGGATGATTTGCTTGCCCAACCTGCTGTTTTGCTAATCTCTTCGTGTTCCACTACATTATTTGCACCTGTACTGAACTTTGGAAAGGGTGCCCATGGCTAGACACAGGGTGTCCATATAGTGCTGTATGGCACCCACCGGTTATGTGTGTAGGATACAGTGTGGTTTAGAAAAACAACAAGGAGTCTGGTGGCACCTTAAAGACTAACAGATTTATTTGGGCATAAGCTTTCGTGAGTAAAAACCTCACTTCTTCGGATGCAGTGGTTTAGAAAACTCTGCTGATGGTTTGGTAGGACAGCATAGTCATCTTTTACCCTTGAGCACAGATGACCCTTCCCTACAAATGCTGCTCATAAGTCATTTTGGTATGCAGACAACCTGCAGCAGATGAAGCAGTTGTGAAGAAGGCCATTCAGCTCAGCTCAGCTCACTGGTGGCAGGCGTCCTGCTCAGAGTTCAGTGCTTGCTGTAGAAGGAGTCTTGCGGTCCTGTGCTGTGCTAGAGGCTTAGAAAGTTTTCCTTTCCTGCAAAGCCTAGACCAGCAGGGATTTCAAAGTGCTGCGTAGCCTGTTAAATCCAGGCTGGCTGCTCAGATGTAGTCAAACTTCTCCACTACAATTTGCAGGTAAATTGCCCCTTTTTAGCACCTGATTAGCTGTCTTTGTGGGAGCAGGATCTGATGTAGGAGCACCAGTGATCTGTATGTTATGTATAACCTGTATGCTCAAAAGGTCTGTTACACTCCCCCCCCTCCCTCTTTGAATACCTGTGAAGTGCCTTTCCCCCTCCCACTCCCTCCTGGAATGCTTGTGGGATGAATGGGCTGGTTGAACAGCTGGAAGATCAGAAGAGCTTCTAGGTAGACAAGGTGTCTGGGACTCTAATTAGGCAGCACTCACACACCCACTGCATGGACACTGCCCGAGGTGGCGTGTGACCAACCAGATGCGGCCAAGACATCTCTAGTCGCAGGCCATGAGGAGCGGGTCCTTAAAAGGGGAAGGGGCCATGTGCACTCACAAGCTTGTACCTCCCATGAAGGCCCTTCGCCCGGACCGCTGGCCCAGTGGTTCGCCGCGTTGCTTTCCATCTTGCCTCGGGAAGACTTACCTTCATCGCACCGTCCATCGCTGCGCTGTGGGACACTTACCTTGAAGGATCCTGACATCTCCAGTGCTGTGCCTGTCCTGGGAGCATGAGTATGCGAGTGTGAATATGATCTCCCCTCCCCCTTCTTTTAAGCTTAACTATTAATATAATAAACGTGCTGCTTTCTGCCAAACTCTGGTGGGTTATGAGTCCTCCCTAAGCTTACTAGCTTGCCCAATTTCGGGTAACAGGATCAGGCTAAGAAAGCACTCGTATGTCAAAGCAATGACTGTGGTATAAGTGCTGCAACCTGATAGAATCCTTGTGTGACGGGTTGGATCACAGAAACCCCCTTGGGAACTGCCAACTGATGTGCGAAGACTACTTCCGTCCTTGCTTTCCCTGCCAGCCTGGGACCCCAGCACCTGTCTTGTTGAGCCAGACACACCAGTCTGCTCCAACACAGACCCAGGGTCTGAACCAGGTGCCCCAAAGCTGCAGATTTAACTGAAAGCAACTTACAGAAGTGTTCCTGTCTTTAACACTCAGATGCCCAACTCCCAATGGGGTCCATACCCCAAATAAATCCGTTTTACCCTGTATAAACTTTATACAGGGTAAACTCATAAATTGTTCGCCCTCTGTAACACTGATAGAGAGATATGCACAGCTGTTTGCTCCCCCTCCCCCCCAGGTATTAATACATACTCTGAGTTAATTAATAAGTAAAAAGTGATTTTAATAAATACAGAAATTAGGATTTAAGTGGTTCCAAGTAGTGACAGACAGAACAAAGTGAATTACCAAGTAAAATAAAATAAAACATGCCAATCTACGTCTAAGAAAACTGAATACAGATAAAACCTCACCAGTTCCAGTAAGCTTCCTTTTACAGACTAATCTCCTGCTAGTCTGGGTCCAGCAATCACTCACACCCCCTGTAGTTACTGTCCTTTGTTCCAGTTTCTTTCAGGTATCCTTGGGGGTGGAGAGGCTATCTCTTTATCCAGCTGAAGACAAAATGGAGGGGTCTCCCACAGGCTTAAATAGACTTTCTCTTGTGGGGAGAGACCCCCCCCATGCAAAGTCCAGCTCCAAGATGGAGTTTTGGAGTCACATGGGCAAGTCACATGTCCATGCATGACTGAGTTTCTTGTCAGCCAAGCCACATTCCTGGGAAAGCTCCGATGTGGACTGGCATCTTTGAGTTCATTGTTGGCTTAAGTGGCTCTTGATTGGGCATTTAATTTGCACATTCCTTTCTCAATAGAAATCAAGCAAGTATACAGCCAATATTCCTAACTTCAAGTGCAAAAATGATACATGCATACAAATAGGAGGAATGTATTCAGTATATCATAACCATTACATAGATAAGTTACATGGCATATGTAGCATAAAACATATTCCAGTTAGATCATATATATATATTCATAAGCATATTCCCATGAAGACTTATGGGGTACACCTTCACATCTTATGCTTCATGGCTGGGGGGATTTGGGGTCTACAACTCATGGATATGCATAGAGAGGATATCTGCTTCCCTCAGCTGAGCAATCCCAAGGGCTCTGCTCAAGGAATCACTGCTTGAATTTGGCAGTTTTGTCAGTTATCTGTCAGATGTTCCCTTTGTGGGGAAGGTGGTTGAGAACAGTGTGGTGAAGCAGCTCTGGTCTCTTGATTTTTCTCAACACACCGTTCTTGCCAATCAGGCTTCAGGCCTGTGTGTGGTTCAGAGACTGATTTATTTGGCCATCATGATCTGGTAAGAGATGGGTCAGGTTTCATGCCAATGCGGTTGTCTTTAACAGTCTTCTGACAGTTGACCATGAGGTGCGGTTGACTTGCCTGCAGACTGGCAAGAATGGACAGAGTTGCTCTTCTGTGGCTTCTTTCCCTCTAGTGAAATGTCCCTGAGGGTGATATTTGGCCCAGCTGCCTTGTGGGGTGGATTTCTGCAGGCCTGTGTCATCACCAGTACTTAACACACAGGAGGGTCCCCTTTGGGAGATAATGAGAGGTGTTTGGGGCTGTAGTGCACTCAGTGTGCTGCGGTCATTTGGCTCTGTCTTTTATCACATCCAGCCCGTGCAGTCTCCTTTTCCTGGTGCATGACTGAGACAGGGCATGGATGCAGGTTAGCTGACTCAAGCTTACTCTGCGAAGATGGAGATGGAGATGAAGCTGCTGGGTGCTCTCAGTTCTCTCTGCTGAGAGCATATGGCCATCAGAGAGATTTACAGTCTAGGCATTCTTTTGAACTCTTCTCCACTCCTCGATTGCCAGGTAGCAGAGCTTTTACCTATTTTTGCTTGGCTGGGAGAATTTGACCTTTTCTCTGGGGTGCAGATCTCACCATGGTTCTCTGTGCCTCTGCCACCTCTAGGCTGGATGGTGGCAACTTGCGATCCTTGCATCTACCCTCAAAGACCATCCAGAAGGTTCAGCTAAGGCACAACTCTGCAAGCTGCTTTCTGAGTGTGCAGACTTTTCTGAGTTCGTTGCAGTTGTGCTTCACTGGCTTGCTGTTCACTTCTGAATGCAATTGGCGATGGCTTGTATAAAGCCTGACAACTTAAATGATACCACCTCTTGTCCCTGTGTAACTTCCGACGTTTGGGATCTTCTACAGCGCTGACAACTGTTTGGGAGACTGGAGGCAGGGGGTTGTCCATGTAGGTTCCTTCAGATTGGAACTTGCATGCTTTGTCAGTTAGTGGGAGCTGTTTGCTGACTAGCAGACTTCTTCCTGAGATGGTGTGGATGTGAAGGACTTGTTGCTAAGAGTTTGGGTTGGGGACATTCATCCGAGTGTGTCCAGAGGCTGGGCTGTGAGCTCGTGTTGCCACAATCAAAATACGAATGAATGAATAAAATAAACTACTGTGGGACAGCAATTACAAGGAAACTGAGGGGAAAGATCAGCTTCTGTTTTCTGCCTCAAGTCAGATTTACCAGACAGACAGTAGATATACCCAGAAGTTTTAGGTGCTGGTCAGTAGTTACTGGCAGGCAGCAATACTTCATCTTCACCATGGGTTTTCTTCTTCCAAGTTGCTGGAGAAGTGGATTCTTCCTAGCGTGATAACTAGATGTGAACAGGTTTCTGTAGAGCTTGTTCCTGTGCTGTTGAAATGTGCTTGTTGTGTAGGCCTGTTTTGGGAAACTTGGATTCTCTGTGTGTGTGCCTAGCACTGTGATAGGCGCCTTAGAAAGCAGGGTTTTGTTGTTTTTCTTGTCATGTGGGGAGTCCACAGCAGTTAGATTGGGTGGAGGAACGAAAAGAACTGATTTACACACTCACACACACACACACACTCTCCCCCCCCCTCTCTCTCTCTCTCAGAATTAATTGCATCATGATGGACAGGAGTCTTAGATATTCAATTTCTTTTTGTTAGTGGGAGTTGTTATTCTTCCTCACACATTGCACTGGAAACCACCTTTTTGGACGTAATGAAGTATGTAATGCTTTCATGTGAACTGTGTTACCTGAGCTGTAGGGGAGCATTCCTAAATTGAAGGCCATTTTTGCATCCATATTAGTTCACCTATAGGGCACAGCAGGCTACTTGGAGGTTCATTTCTTAGCTGTACATTCAGGTTTGTGTTCTAATCTGATTTATATAATGTGGATTGTTCAAAAAGGAAAGACCTGTACTTGACCTCTTCATTTTTTTGACATTACGAGTATTTCATGGTTCTATCTAGGCTTGGCAGAATTCGATATTTATTTTTTTTAAAAGTTTTGACAGATAATATTGATTTTTATTTTAAAGCATTTCTCCCTATTTTTATCAATTTACATTTTCACAGTTGCAGCAAATTATGGAGGGTCAGACAATGTGGGGAGTTAGACAATTATTGAATGACAGTAGAGAATAGCCAAAATTAAAAAAGTTAAAGCTTTAGAACAGTTAAAACACAAATTGTCAACATCACATGTCAAAATATACAAAGTAAATATCCTTAAATCAAACTCTAATAAGTTCTCAATCAGCATTTTTCTGTCTGTCTTTAATTTTCCATTATTATTGTTGGAAATACTTTTTATCTCTTGGTGCGTGTACAGTGAAATTGACGTTTACAAACATTTATTCATAAAAATCTATTCCTTGCAAAACCTATTTATCTCCCGTTTTAAAGTCTTGTTTATAGGCAGGATGGGATCTAAGGTCTCATAATTTAACATACAACTTTAAACTCTGGGGAAATGATGTAGGGAATCAATAGAACCTTGTTAAAATGCCCAAAATAGGAGGGCAAAATAAGACTAGTTGTCAAATGTCTGTTCAGGAATCTTCTCCAAATAGACATTGACAGTGTGGCTTTTTCTGAACCCTTTTCTGTTTTTTACATGTCACATGAGACTTGCAAGATAGACTGAATAGCCCAGCTATTTGAAAAACAGGTTTTTTTAAAAAAGTAGCTGAATCCTCAGTCAGAAATGTTATATAAGCACATAGAAACAAAGCATTTTTATCCAGTGCTACTGGTTTTACATGAATCTAGTTCAGCTGTGTAAAATCATAAACTTTAATTAACAACTCTGGGATAGGTGGTGCCAGGGATGAGTGGAGAGTTGGGATCAAATCCCATTTCATGTCACAAGTTTCACTAGGAGGGTGGTGAAGCACAGGAATGGGTTTCACTAGGGAGGTGGTGGAATCTCCATCCTTAGAGGTTTTTAACGCCCGGCTTGACAAAGCCCTGGCTGGGATGATTTAGTTGGTGTTGGTCCGGCTTTGAGCAGGGGATTGGACTAGATGACCTCCTGAGGTCTCTTCCAACCCTAATCTTCTCTGATTCTAAGTGAAGGAAGCTTAATAATATTACATCGTCTCATCCCAGTCTCCGTTTGTCAGCATTGCAAAACTCCTACACAGTTCCGCTTGTCTAATTCAGGAGGGACTCGGAACTGAATTGCAGGTCAAGATAGATGCCTGTTGGCCATGCTGTGTTGGGGAAGCTTGCACAGTGCCTGTATTGGGTTCAGCACAAGCCAATGACTTTTATTCTCTCTTTTCATGAGCAATAAGATCTTGCTAATTTTTAAATGAAAGAAAAGGAAGCTACTTCCCTTCCTCTCAAGCACTTGTACATCTTGTAATCTCTGATGTTTGAATAGAAATGAGATTTGAATGAATAGTCATGATTAGTCATTTTAATTGACCTATGGGGCCTATTAAATTTCATTCTGCATTTCTTGGAAGCTCAATTGGTTACCAATGAACTTACCAAATGTTAACTCCCACGTTCTTCTCAGCACACAGCTGCTAAATTGTTTGAAAGCAAAATGAAGTGAGTATGATTTGAAGAACGTGAATGGACCTAATTTAATTGGAGAAGATGTGATAAGATGTGGGAGTGAAGGAATCCCCTTAGTTGAGTGCCTTCCTTCTAAATGATTGCTTGTTCGCGATGCAAATGAGCACACGCCCATACTTACTATTTAAGGCTGAACTTTTCAAAGTAGTATAAAAGGGTTGGGTGCTCATATCCTATTAAAATTCAGTGGGAGTTGGCAGTCAAATGCCCTTAGGCTCCTCTGGAAAGTCCAGCCATAATACACAGGGAGATCCACCAACCCTTGTGGTCAGGTAGGCCTCTTGGTCACATATGGCTTAGAAATCAGGGGACAGGAGGCTGGATCTGGTGAGGTCCACATGAGGGCCGTACCTGTGTCTCCCCAGGTCCATGGGACCTCTGTACTCCATATACAGGGACGGGTTTGACCATGTGTCGGCTGTTCTCAGTGGTGGCAGATGACAGAACAAGGAGCAATGGTCTCAAGTTGCAATGGGGGAGGTCCAGGTTGGATATTAGGAAACACTATTTCACTAGGAGGGTGGTGAAGCACTGGAATGCATTACCTAGGGAGGCGGTGAAGTCTCCTTCCTTGGAGGTTTTTAAGGCCCGCCTTGACAAAGCCCTGGCTGGGATGATTTAGTTGGGAATTGGTCCTGCTTTGAGCAGGGGGTTGGACTAGATGACCTCTTGAGGTCCCTTCCAACCCTGATATTCTATGATTCTATGATTCTATGTAGATCTGTTGGCTGGACTCCGTACATAGGGACATGTGTGGAGCAGCTCTACTTCTACTCCATAGCTGGTGAACTGGGTAGATTCCATTCCCTGCCCGGTTGCTGCAGGACACCTTTGTTCTAAACCCATTTATTCAGGCTTGGACAGGGCAGTGGATTTGGCCCATAGAGTGTTGACTCCTGACCAGTTTCTCCAGCAAACTCTGTGAATGATGGAGCTAATGTTATACATCCCTGCAAACAACCAATGAGTGTTACAATAATTCATCCCAACTCTGAGTCAGTGTTTATGCCAAGTCCATTTTTCAGTTCCTCCTTAGAGTGCCATCTGAAAGCAGGTAGGCAAAATTTGATTAATAAAGGTGTGGTCGGGACCAATTTACAGCCAGAGGAAAAGATCATGCTGTTCGTATTGTCCGCTCTGCCTGCTCTGAGCAGCCTTTGCTGCTCTAAGTGGTGTTATGGACTTATGACAAATATAAGGAATGAAGGTCTCTCTGAAATGCCTTTCGTGGCATGACGTAAATTAGTGGAAATTGCTGACAATTTGCCTTTTTCAGATGGGTGTCACTGTCCATAAGCCTTTGTTTCAAACAATAGAGAGTTATTAAGTTAAATGTTCCCAGAACAGCAAATCTGGGAAGTATTAAGTGTACAGTGTGCATGTGAAGGTTATTGTTATAGCTGAGTCCTGCAGTATACATGTTGTAAAGGCAGAGACGTATTCTGTAGCTGCAGCCAGTTTCATAAGGCTATTAAAGGATACCATCAACTTAAAAATCACACTTCTATTTGTAATTTTTTTTATCTCCTGTTGTTTGTCACACCTATGATCACTGTAACTGACAGATCATAGAGAGAGAGAAATTTTCATTGTGCTTGCATTTAAAAGCACTGGGTGCAATTAGTCTGTTTCCCATGTTGTTTGTGTTGTTTTGGCACACAGCAAGATGAGAATTTTTTTTTAAAAAATGTGCTGTAAAATCACAAAAAATTGGCAGTGGGGGGAGGGTTCACGGGTAGGAAAAGCAACTGAAGGGACTTTTAACTAACATAAACTTGCTAGATTTCATGACAAATGTTTTCTAAAACTAATGACCCAATTTCCTCTGTTGTACTGTAAGCTGGTCTGTTTTAAAAGTTGGCTTCTCTGTTTTCAGCTCTTGTGAACTTGGAATGAACATTGATGCAGTCTGGAAATTAAAGGCCAAATTCTGCTTGTGCTCCACATTTACACGGGTGTAGCTTCATTGAATTCATTTCAGATGTATATTGTGGCTACTTAAAGTAAATTTAGGGCCAAATTTTGCTCTGAGTTGAGATGTCATCAATTAAAAAAAAAAAAAAAGTAAGTACATTTTGTGGCTCACTGGCCAACTACCAAGATATTAACTAGCATCATACATGGTCCATCTGTACAGTCAGAATTCTCAAGTAACTAGATTTGCATGGTTTAAAGCCAGAAGGGACAATGAGATCATCTAGTCTGGCCTCCTGTGTGTCTCGAGCCATTACATTTCACTTTTACCCTGTGTTGAGCCCAATAACGTGTGTTTGACTAAAGCATATCTTCCAGATAGGCCTCTAGTCTTGATTTGAAGACAGTAAGAGATGGAGAATTCAGCACTTCCCTTAGTAGTGTGTTTCAGGGGTTAATCACCTTCACGGTTATAAAATTGTGCCTTATTTCTAATTTGAATTTGTGTGGCTTCAGCTTTCAGCCACTGGTTCTTGTTGTGCTTTTCTCTGCTAGATTAAAGAGCCCTTTGGTACCCTGTATTTTCTCCCCATTTTCTGCATATTCATTGTAATAAAAAAAAGAAGAACAGGAGTACTTGTGGCACCTTGGAGACTAACAAATTTATTAGAGCATAAGCTTTCGTGGACTACAGCCCACTTCTTCGGATGCATCCGAAAAAGTGGGCTGTAGTCCACGAAAGCTTTTGCTCTAATAAATTTGTTAGTCTCCAAGGTGCCACAAGTACTCCTGTTCTTCTTTTTGCGGATACAGACTAACACGGCTGCTACTCTGAAACCTGTCATTGTAATCAAGTCACCTCTCAATCTTCTTTTTGAGAGTCTAAATAGATTGATCTCTTTAAGTCTCTCAGTTGTAAGACATTTTCTCCAACCCTTAAACCATTTGTTTGGCTTTTTTTCTGCACTCTCTCCAACTTTTCACCAGTGCCATATGCAGAGGTAAAATCTCCTCTGTAATCCTCCTCATTGGTCCTCTGTATATACATCCCAGGATTGCTTTAGCCCTGTTTGCCACAGCATTGCACTGGGAGCTGATGTTGAGTTGCTTGCCTGCTATGACCTCTAAATCTTTACAGAGTTCCTGCTTTCCACAATACAGTCCCCCATTCTGTAGGTGTGGCCTACATTTTTTGCTCCTACATGTACAGCTTTGCGTTTGGCTATATTAAAGCTAGAACTAGGTGAAAATATTTCGAGAAATAGTAAATTTGCCCAAAAAATGCATTTTCAGGGCATCAAAACTATTCGCAGATTCAGATCAGATTTGGAAATAAAAAAAGGAAAAAATATTTTGAAAAAGTTGAAATGGTTCATTTTGACCATTTCAAAACTAAATGTTTTGACTTTTCATTTAGAAATGTTTGCTTTTGGCCATTTTGAAATGAAATGGGGTTTCATTTTGAAATATAGCTGATTAAAGAAGGGTGAAAAACCACCTGAAACAAAACAAAATATAGTTTTGGGTCAAATGAAGCATTCTGTTTGACCCGAAACAGAATTTTTCCGTTTTTGTTTGTCTGTTTCAGAAAAATGGGGGGGAAAAAATCCGTTTTGGTCAAAGCCAATTTGAGAGGTTGGAGGAGAGGTTAGGATTGGCCCCGAACCAAAAAAACAATGATTCACTCTAATTAAAATGTATTTTGTTTGAATGGACCCACTGACCATGTGATCCATGCCCTGTCCTCATCATTATTTACTGTTCTGCCAATCTTTGTGTCATCTGCAAATTTTAATTTGATGACAATGTTGAAAAGCATAGTACTGATTCCAGTGGGACCCAATTAGAAACACCTCAATTGATGAAGATTCCCCATTGGTGACTGCGTTTTGAGATCTGTTATTTAGCCAGTTCTTAATCCATCGAACATGCAGTCTCTTGGTATTGTATAGTGCTAATATTTTAACCATAATGCCATGCAGTATAAAGTCAAATGCCTGACAGATGTCTTAAGTAGATTCCATCTGCGCAGTTACCTTTATCAACCAAACTTGTAATCTCAACAAAGAATGGAATTAGGTTTATCTGACCTGACCTTTTTCCATAAAACCATGTTGACTAGCATTAATTATATTCATATCCTTTAATTATTTATGAATTGCATCCTGTATCAATTTTTTCCCATTATTTTGCCCAGGATTTATGTCAGACTAGCTGGGCCTGTAGTTACCTGGGTCATCAGCTTGTCCTGTTTGAATATTGGCAGAACATTCTCATTCTTTCAATCTCCCTGGAATTTCCCCAGTATTTCAAGATTTATTAAAAATTAACATCAGCAGGGCAGAGATCTCCTCAGCCAACATTTGTAGGACTTTTGGGTGCAGGTTATGTTGGTCTGCTAATTTAAATGTGCTTATCCTCAATAGATATAGTTTAACATCCTTGGTTATCTAAAGAATAGCTCTGTGTAGCTTGATGAAAGCTTGTCTCTTTCACCAAAAGAAGCTGGTCCAGTAAAAGATATTACCTCACCCAGCTTATCTCTGGAAATACTTTGTCATCCTTGTGATGTGAGTCTATTATCCTGCTGCTTTCCAAATGCAGAACAGAAATATTTATTCAACACGTTGGCCTTTTCTCCATGCATCTGAAGAAGTGGGTTTTTTACGCACGAAAGCTTATGCCCAAATACATCTGTTAGTCTTTAAGGTGCCACCAGACTCCTTATTGTTTTTGTAGATACAGACTAACATGGCTCCCCCCTCTGATACTACTTCATCATTGTTAACAGTTTTATCATCTCTGTCTAGTAATAGGCCTGTACCATTGTTAGGATTTCTTTTGTTCTTAAAATACTTTAAAAATTCAGTAATTTTTACTGATTGCTATTGATTTCCCTTTTTCCTATTTGTTACATTTCCCCCACCCCCCACTAGCACTGCCTATTAATCTATGGTGACTCCTATCAGAGTAGGCACTTCTTAAATATCTTTTGTGCAATGAATGGAAAATGTTACACTTATGTTAGCATCACTAAGAGCCTAATTCAAAATCCACTGAAGTCAATAGACTCCCATTGACTTTATTAGGCTTGGGAATAAGGCCTTGGAATAAAATCCTCCTTGAGGAAAAGGTGCAGTTATGTTTCAGTTATGCTACAATTTCTTGTCTGTAAGGATGTTGTTACTAGCGTTACTCAGCTTTCTCTGTACTGTATTTTTCACAGTTCAAGGACAAAATGGATGGAGTTTGTTAAATCTTTTTTTTTTTAAATGCAAGCGTACAAGAGAGTTGATGAAATGTTTTAGTGAGAGTACACATTGAGTTCTGGATACTCCATTCCCATTACATTTCATCATAATTGGGTTTTCGTATCCCATAGGTTGCTATGAGAATCTCAGCCTAAATGTGTAAACAGTCATTTTTATTCAAATTTGAGGTACAGAAGCATCAGCATGTTTATCCCACCTTTTTGTAATAACCTTGGAAACAGTTGTTTGTGGACTGGGACTTAAGAACTTTTTTCTTCTTCTTTGTTTGTAGTGGCTTTCTTGAAAACCTACAAAGGAAACTTAGATTCTTCAGGCAAATTTTGGCTGGTAGAGATTCTGGATAACAGGTGAGACAGCAAAAGAGTTTAGATGTAGAATTTTTGTATGGATGATTAAATTTCCTTGCTCTCTTGATTAAATGTTGGCAATGTTGGGACTGAGTGTTTTAAACTCTTAACGTGTGTCTCTTTTTTTAAGATAAAACGATTTGACCACCATGAGTTGGAGTTTCTTGACTCGTCTGTTAGAGGAAATCCACAATCATTCAACATTTGTTGGCAAAATCTGGCTGACGGTTTTGATTGTCTTCCGGATTGTCCTTACTGCTGTGGGAGGGGAATCCATCTATTATGATGAACAAAGCAAGTTTGTGTGCAACACGGAACAACCAGGATGTGAGAATGTTTGCTATGATGCTTTTGCTCCCCTTTCGCATGTGAGATTTTGGGTGTTTCAGATCATTCTTGTCGCCACTCCATCGGTGATGTATTTAGGCTATGCCATTCATAAAATTGCCAGAATGGTGGAACATAACGAACCTGACAAAAGAACCAGGAGCAAAACCTTTTCAATGCGCTGGAAACAACACCGTGGCTTGGAGGAGACAGAGGATGACCACGAAGAAGATCCAATGATGTACCCAGAAATAGAGCTAGAAAGTGAGCGGGAGAACAAGGAGCAGCCAGCCCTCACTAAAGCAAAACACGATGGCAGGCGGCGAATTCGAGAGGATGGGCTCATGAAAATCTATGTGCTGCAGCTGCTGTCTAGGACTATGTTCGAAGTTGGCTTTCTTGTTGGTCAATATTTTTTGTATGGGTTCGAAGTCAGCCCCACATTTGTGTGTAGCAGGAAACCATGCCCACACAAGATAGATTGTTTCATTTCAAGGCCTACTGAAAAGACCATTTTCCTTTTAATAATGTATGGGGTAAGCTGCCTTTGTTTACTTTTGAATGTCTGGGAGATGCTCCATTTGGGATTTGGTACAATCCGAGACACCTTAAACAGTAAAAGAAAAGAGCTGGAAGACTCTGGTACTTATAACTACCCTTTTACTTGGAATACTCCGTCTGCTCCTCCTGGCTATAACATTGCAGTCAAGCCAGATCAAATCCAGTATACTGAATTATCCAATGCCAAAATGGCCTACAAGCAAAATAAGGCTAATATCGCTCAGGAACAGCAGTACGGGAGCAACGAAGAAAACATTCCGGCCGACCTAGAAAACCTGCAGAGGGAGATTAAAGTGGCTCAGGAACGTCTGGACCTTGCAATCCAGGCCTATAATAACCAGAACAATCCCAGCAGTTCCAGAGAGAAGAAATCCAAAGCAGGCTCAAACAAAAGTAGTGCCAGTAGCAAATCGGGGGATGGCAAGACCTCTGTGTGGATTTAATGTTCGCTGAACTTGTACTTTTTTTCTTAGTTAATGATAACCAGCAATTCACTGAATAATTACTTTCATTAAGTAAACATTTGACTCTGTTTATCTTCAGGGATACTGTCGGCTAGCGATCCAAGCTCTCCAAAAGTTTATGCACATGCCCTAGAGTTACAGAATTTTATTCTTGTGTCTTCCAGGTCAGGAGAAGAACAGGTATATTTAAATCATTCTTGTTGAACGGTTTACACTGTATGTACAGTATTATGGTGCATTTATTATGCACAATTTTTTGTATTTGTACGTTGGACCTCTGCGGTTATACTTTTTATATTAAAAAAAAGAAAACAATACAGATAGTGCTTAGCATTTTGCTAGTTCTATTACTGTGGTCAACAGACTTATTTTTCTCTTTTTTGTTTTAAATGTGAAGCTGTCTGTGCTGCATTTCAGAAGTGCCTTGTACATGCGCACAAGACAGAGGATACTTCAGTTACCTAGGGAGCCTATTTAGTGTTGACTGCTTATCAGCAGAGCAGTCAAGGGTTTGGAGAATATTTAATGGTGCCACTGGTTACATCTTTATACAGTTATGTGCAGCTCACAAAATGGAAGTGTCATATACTAACCAGAAGGTGCCAGAATGTTCCACCCTGTGGTTTAAATTATTTAGACAAACATATGCAGGTTGGAAGGCATCAGTTCAAAGCAAGAATGCCATACATAATTGGGGCAGGCAGGGTTTTGTAAGCTTTATCCAACAGGGGAAAGAGAAACTTAGAACTACTATAAAATGTTCTAAAAAAAAATATGGGTAGAAATTACTGTGTATTCAATAATTCCATGACATTTATGTGAAATCCATGATAAGGTATTTGTTTCGTAAGGTCTTATTATAACACAAAAACCAATGAGGCTATAAATTGTTACAGTAACTTCTGGATAACTGGTTTTTGTTTGTTTATTTATTTATTTTTAACAAAATGCTCTGACTTTGAGTAGTCATTGTAAACTGTATTTGTTGTGCATTACATTAGAAGGAAGCTTTTGATAGTCCCCTCCCCAAAAAAACCACAACGAAAACTTTGTTTATAGGAATATATTGAAAACTTGACAAAGATGCCTCACCCCCAAGCCATCTTTCTTCCATTGTGTCCTAGGAACTCAGCTCAAACAGAGCAATATGTAAATATTCGATTTCTGCTTGAGAGACTAGTTGGATTTAGCATTCTGAGGGTTTGGCATTAAAGTTAAATTTATAATTAGAAAAAGGAGAACGCAGTATTACTGCCTTTGGCAGTGTCTTTTTGGCAAGGGTAAGCATTAACGTTTGAGAGATGCTGATGAGTTGTATATGCTTTTAGCTACTATTTATAATACAGTCAAGGCCATGCTCTGTTTTCTCTTCTGTGAAATTTTAGTCCATTTAATAGATTTTGGGGGAAAGTATTAAGGGGAAACTCCTGTTCTATCGTGAGGCTCCCTCATTCCCACACCACCCTGGATACAGTTAATCAGGAGCACATTTCCAGAGGTCAGAAAGGGAATCGTTAAGAAAGCAATAGATAATACGACAGAAAATATCATATTGCCTCTATATAAATCCATGGTACACGGCGTGCAGATGTGGTCGCCCCATCTCAAAAAAGATACATTGGAATTGGAAAAGGTTCAGAAAAGGGCAACAAAAATGATTAGGGGTATGGAACAGGTTCCGTATAAGGAGAGATTAATAAGACTCAGACTTTTCAGCTTGGAAAAGAGATGACAAGGGGGGATATGATAGAGGTCTATAAAATCATGACTGGTGTGGAGAAAGTAAATAAGGAAGTGTTATGAGAAGGAGTAAATAACGCAAGAACTAGGGGGTCACCAAATGAAATTAATAGGCAGCAGGTTTAAAACGAACGGAAGTTTTTCTGCACACAACGCATGGTCAACCTGTGGAACTCTTTGCCAGAGGATTTTGTGAAGGCCGAGACTATAACAGGGTTCAAAAAAGAACTAGATACATTTATGGCGGATAGGTCCGTCAATGGCTATTAGCCAGGCTGGGCAGGGATGGTGTCGCTAGCCTCTGCTTGCCAAAAGCTAGGAATGGGCGACGGGGGATGGATCACTTGATGATTGCCTGTTCTGTTCATTCCCTCTGGGGCACCTGGCATTGGCCACTGTCAGAAGACAGGACACTGGGCTGGATGGACCTTTGGTCTGACCCGGTCTGGCCGTTCTTATGAGGCAGTAAGGGAGCTCAAGCCCGAGTGCAGCAGAATACTTAAGTATACGTTCATTCCTGTTCCCAAAGCACCTAAGCATATGCTTAACGTTAAAAATAAATCAATGGGACATAGGCATATGCTTAAGTGCTTTGCTAAGGGATGATTTGCTGAATTGAGCCCTGAAAGTACTAGTTCCATGGAAAGCCACACTGTTCCCCCTTTAATTCCCTCCTGAGCATTATTAATGTTAGGGTATGTCTGTATGTCAAAAAAAGACCCACAGCAGTGAGTCTCAGAACCAGGTCAACTGACTCAGGCCCATGCCGCCGCTGCGGGGCTAAAAATAGCAGTACAGACATTCCCACTTAGGCTGGAGCCTGGACTTTGAAACCCAGCGAGGCGGGGGAGAGTCTCCGAGCCTGGGCTCCAGCTGGAGTCTGAACATCTCTGCTGCTATTTTTATCTCTGCAGCAGGTGCCCCAGGAGCCCAAGGCAGTTGACCCAGACTCCAAGGCTTGGGGGGCTTTTTGTTGGGTTGGTTTTTGCTGTGTAGATGTACCGGCAGGGCCTAGTCCGGCTCTCCTTGAAGTCAGTGGCAAAAGTAGCGTTCATTTAAATGGGAACAAGATAGAGACCTTCTTCCAAAGAGCAGCCCAAGCCAATACAGACTCCTTTAGATGCACATTGGTAGGCTGCTCCAGTCCACTTCAGGCAGCAAGATGTTCCATGCTACAGGTATAAAACTTGCTTTCCCGCTTCTTCTCGTGCAATACGCTCATCCTCTGTTAGTCTGAGAAGTGTGTCTGAAGTCTGTATTTTAGCACTTAATCCCTACATGTTAAAAGTTCTTGGGGAGGTCTATTTTATTTTAAGTGGAGAATAGACCAGGTTATGTTGTCATCTTTAAAACAGCAAGTGAAATTCCAGACCGTCTGGCCAGCGAGAAATGGGTTTGTGTCACTAACTTTGTGTTGGTCAGACAGAATGTCAGTGATCGTCTGAAGGGAAGACTACCGAGACGGAGGATGGACAGAAGGGGTTAGGTTAGCCAGAGGGAAGATATGAGAGTGATGGGGAGGCTGGGTGAAAATCAGTGATGTCTGAAAGAACTGTGGAAAAGACATTTGGAGCCTGGAGATAAACATTATCCACAAATGCTGCAGCTTGGTTGTTCTCTCCAGCTTCCCAAGAGGGTTATATTGCTCTTAACCCTTTGTAGTTTCTTTGAATGCTGTTTAATAAGCAGGACTGCAGTAATTTAAAATCCTTTGCCCCTGGCTATTGTTTACATCTCCTGTACCCGTGTACCACACCTGTAGTTTAAAATTACCTGACAGTCAGTTACTGCCAGCTGCTCCATATGCTTTCTGTATTAGTCATTACTGCTTACTTTTGGGGGGCAAGTCATCCTTCCATTTGACCCTAAACAATTACCTGTTTAAAACCACTAGCTCATGTTAATCCTGTGAGATTTCCTTCAAAAACAGGAAATAATTCCATTACTGTAAAGCAATATTTTGTTTAAAATATACATAATTATTCCACAGTGTGCACTGAACTCATCCCAGAAATGCAAAGTAACTGAACTCAGATTTTTGTAGCTATTTTGTATTCATTTCAATTGTGTAAAAAGTGCACATTTTACTTTGAAACTGAGTCTTTGCTACTCACGAGGTGGGTGTCTTTTAAAGCTGTACATTTTCATGTTTATGATCAGTTTCAAAGTGCATTTTAATTTTCCCTTTGAAGAATTTTCACATGTATTGCTTTAAAATGGTGTCCTCTTCGGAAGAGAGGAGGCGGCTTTGGGTTAAATCTGGACCATCTGAAATAAATATTCAGAAGAGACTTTAAACAAAAAACTGAATATAACTTGGATTTTTGTTGGCATTATCAGAGTTTTCTATTTTTGGACACTTTTTTGAAAGAAACTATCTAGCATTTGCCAAAAATCCACTCTGGATTCTTTTATCAGTGCTGAGTTACGGTCTGTGGGTATATGGATGTGCATGTGTGCCGTGATGCTTTGTCTTATAGTTCATAGACCCAGATCTTGTAATTTTTCATAAACTTGACCTGGGGTTATTTAAAGTCACGTAGACTGCGCATTAGAAACTAACAGTGCCTTTTTGCAAATGATTCACTCTTCAGTGACCAGTGGAACAATAGCACATTTAAAAAAAAAAAAAAAGGCAAACTGTGTGAGAGCATGTCTACAGTAGAAACTTAAGTCGACCCATGTTAGGTAATTGCTACGGTGGTTAATGTCTACCCTACCCTCCTATTGGTAGTGCACATCATAGAATCATAGGAGATTAGGGTTGGAAGAGACCTCAAGAGGTCATCTTGTCCAACCCCCTGCTCAAAGCAGGACCAACCCCAACTAAATCATCCCAGCCAGGGCTTTGTCAAGCCTGACCTTAAAAACCTCTAAGGAAGGAGATTCCACCACCTCCCTAGGTAACCCATTCCAGTGCTTCACCACCCTCCTAGTGAAATAGTGTTTCCTAATATCCAACCTAGACCTCCCCCACTGCAACTTGAGACCATTGCTCCTTGTTCTGTCATTTGCCACCACTGAGAACAGCCGAGCTCCATCCTCATTGGACCCTCCCTTCAGATAGTTGAAGGCTGCTATTAAATCCCCCCCTCACTCTTCTCTTCTGCAGACTAAATAACCCCAGTTCCCTCAGCCTCTCCTCGTAAGTCATGTGCACTGGCCCTCTAATAATTTTTGTTGCCTTCCGCTGGACTCTCTCCAATTTGTCCACATCCTTTCTGTAGTGGGAGGACCAAAACTGGATGCAGTACTCCAGATATGGCCTCACCAGTGCCAAACAGAGGGGAATAATCACTTCCCTCGATCTGCCGGCAACGTTCCTACTAAAGCATCCTCACCAGGAGCACTTCCACCAACTTAAGAGGAGAGGGGGGGAGAGAGGATCTCAGCTCTGCACGCAGTCCCTGCCGGGAGCCCAGGTGCCCCCTTCCAGAGAACCAGGGGGCTGCTGAGCTCTGAGTGGGGCAGGTGCAACCCGGGTGGAAGCAGGGAGCTAGGACTTGGGGGACAGCCAGGTGGGGAGTGGGGTGGGTGCAGCCTGGATGGGAGCAGGGGGCACAGACCCAAGGGGTGGCTGGGTCTAGCTGGAGCCCCCCTACCGTCACCCCAGTGACAGCCCAGCTTTCTTGTCAATTTCAATCCTTTCTGGAGACAAGAATGACAGCAACCAGACAATGTAAGGAACGCAGCATCTACACAGACACTGCGTCACCCTAACTACACCGACATAAGCCCTACGCCTCTTGTGGAGGTGGAGTTATGATGTTGGTGTAGTAGGACACTTATATCGGCGGGAGCAAGGCTGTCATGTATACACTGACATAAGCTGCCTTACATCGACCTAACTGTGTAGTGTAGACCAGGCCTGAGGGTCTGTCTTGGACAAGACCGACATACATGGAAATGTTTGCCTGCTGAAACCTGCGTTTGTGTATATGAATGGGCACGTTGAGATCCACTGGTGGAAAGTACAGTGTTAGCTGCGGTGGCTGAGATTTCTAAGGAGCCTAAGGGAGTTGGGTGCCCAGCAATGTTCCCTCTTATATTTTCCATCCACGTGCGGAGTCAATTTTATGTGCACCAAGGTACGTGCAGATGTGCGCCACCAGTAGAAACAAAAATCCTAGATATAATACATATTTTTAAAAAGTTACCATCGGAATAATTACTCCAGCCAGGACAAATTAGGCATTTTAGAACTCACTACTCAAAGAATTAAATTTAAGCATAAGAAAAATAAAATTATGAAATGCATAGACCAGTCAAAAAACTAAAATAACAGCATGGTGAAAGAATAAAATTACACATCTGAAAGAATTTTTTGTGAGTCCTGAACAGAGTTTTTAAAGATTTATCTTGTGGTTTGTGCATCTTTTCCCCCCAAATTGAAACCAGCTGAAATCAGCTACAAGAAAATGTAGAATACTGGCAATGTATCCTATTCTGTATGGCTCACATTGCTGTTATGCACTTATATTAAACGTAGCACTAAATATTTACTGTATTCTAATGCTTTTGGATTGACCTGACCACTCTGAACATTAAAGATTTCCTGTCATTTTTGTAAGAGGTGGGGGATCTAAATCCCTGTGTCCTGGATTTTAATTTGAGTAATTACATTTTGCCAACCTAAATTCCTCTTGCGTTTTAACTGGCTAATAGTGGTATTCATTTTCTGTCTGAACTGCTTGTACGTGTTGCTAAGCAGTGTTAAAAAACCTGGCATTTCAGTGGTGGATGAAGTGATTACTATATATTGCTTACCTGCCTCACAGGCATGTTGAGAGCTAATACACCAAATTTATCCCTGAGGTAAGTCCATTGACTTCAGTGGAATTACCCCAAGGATAGGTTGTAGACATGTTGAGATCCTCTGGTGTAAAATTCTGTATAAGTGCAAGGTGGAATTTTCTGCAGGCTCACGCATGTTTCCTGGAAGTCCGTTTAAAAGGGTGATACGGGCTGGAAAAGCATGTCAGCCCTTTCACCCAGCAAGTGCTGCACTGTAGCTGGCTATTGTGCTTGTGGAAATGCAGGGAGGAGAAGTTAAGGTGAAAGCTCCATGACCCCATGCTCAGATCAGCTTGATTCCAGAGTCCCTTGCCTTAGGGAGAAGAGAGGAGCGCAAGGAGAGAAGCTGCAACTGGATATTTTGGCCTATGGAAATTGTATTTACATGAGCTGGTTCAGGAAAATACTCCTTTTCGTTAACCAGTTCCCTGGCTAATTTGAAGACCCATAAGACAAATTAAGTGTGGGCAGGGAAGTTTTGTGTGTGAGAATCTGGCCTCTGTACAATGTCCTTTAAATCTTCTCTTGAGAATAAAATCGCTTTCCACTGAGCCAAGAAAGACCATTCATGCAGAACCGACAGACCCCTTTGTCTAACAAGAAAAGCCTGAATCAGAAAAAGTCAGATGAGTCAACCATATTTGGTAATAAAGTTGTTAAGAGTTCAGACAGCTTTTGAAACATTGAGACCTTTGGATTACATCAACTGCATGTAGATTCTTCTGTGGGTTTGCAGTTGAGACAAATCCACAGTCTCCAAGATTAACGCCAAAGAAACTTACGTATATGTCTGTATCCCCATCCTTTATGTTCCTCTAGTAACTGCAAAGCATGATTTATGCAGAAACTTGAAATAACCAAGGCTGTAAAAGAGTGAAGTGGGTGGGTGAGGTTCTGTGGCTTGCATTGTGCAGGAGGCGCAGACTAGGTAATCACGATGGTCACTTCTGACCTTAAAGTCTATAAATCTATGAGACCCCTGCAGAGGAAGAGGATGGTCTTATGCAGTGGCTCTCAAACTTCTTTACTGGTGACCCCTTTCACATAGCAAGCCTCTGAGTGCAACCTCCCTTATAAATTAAAAACACTTTTTTATATGTTTAACACCATTATAAATGCTGGAGGCAAAGCAGGGTTTGGGATGGAGGCTGACAGCTCGCGACCCCCCCATGTAATAACCTTGTGACCCCTGAGGGGTCCCGCCCCCCAGTTTGAGAACCCCTGGTCTTGTGGCTAAGAGACTGAACTGGACTCACAAGGTCTGGGGTCAGGTCCCACCATTGCCATAGACACCATGTGCAACCTTGGGCAAATCACTTAATCTCTGGGCCTCAGTTCCCCATCGGTTAAATGGGCAGATTTAACTTCCTTTGTTGTGTCGTCTCAGATTGTAATCCCTTAAGGGCAGGGGCTTGCTCTCACTATCGAACGATACAGCAACAGACTTGGCTCTGGATGCTACTGTTGTATGAATAATGATATGGGGCCAGTGTGAATTAGCTAGTGATTTATCCTAGCGAGACTATTGAAACGGGGCAGATGTTTTCCCTGTGTGCAGTATGGAGCCTCTTACAACAAAGTTGCTTTTCATTGCAGAGGTATATGCAGGCTTTCTCCATTTTAGCCATGTCTGCTGAATCCTACTGCAGGTGTCTGTATACCTGGGTTCAAAAAAGAATTAGCTAAGTTCATGTCAGACAGGTCCATTAATGGCTGTTAGCCAAGATGGGCAGGGATGCGACCCCATGCTCTGGTGTCCCTAAACCTTTGACTCCCAGAAGCTGGGACCAGACAATGGGATGGATCACTCGATAATTGCCCTGTTCTGTTCATTCCCTCTGCAGCACCTGGCATTGGCCACTGTCAGAGACAGGATACTGGCCTAGATGGACCATTGGTCTGACCCAGTCTGGCCGTTCTTATAGGCGTCTCTACACTTAAAACGCTACAGCAGCCCAGCTGTGCCACTGCAGTGCTTCAGCGTAAACATTGCCTACCTCAGGGGTGGGGCCAGTTGTTCTCCATCCACCTATGTCAACAGAAGAATTCTTCTATTGCCCTAGTACTGGATACATGACGACTTAGGTCGGCTCAACAGCATCGTTTTGAGGGGTGTGGATTTTTCACATTCCTGAGCGTCACAGTTAAACCGACCTAATTTTCTAGTGTAGATCAGGCCTATGTTCTTACCTCTTGCCTTCTGGCACGTTAAGGGAGAGAACAAAGGGCAGTTAGCTCAGGACATAGGTTTTCAAACTTTCAGAGCATGGCTCACATCTTACCATTCACAATCCGAAGTGGCGAGATATATGGGCCTGTGGGGCCCGTACTCCACCAATATTCAGAGCACGGGGGCCCGGCTCCACCAGTGTTCAGGGCCAGGCCTCTCCCCCGGCCCTGCCCGCTGCCCGCTTGTGCCTCCCCCGGAGCGTCCCTGGGCAGCAGCTAGCTGCTGCTCCCTGTCCCCTTCCCTTGGCCAGGGCCACAAGCCCCCTGCCCGAAGAAGCCCCGAGCACCCACACAGACCTGCACAGAGGAGCCTCAGGGCAGCCGCTGCCGCGGCGCATCAGCCCAGCCTGCTCTGAGGTAAAAGCCGCAGCATCTCTTGATGCAAAGATGCTTTTGATATGCCCCATGCAGGTTCCGGGGCGACTGAGGCCGCAGTATTTGCTACTCCGCTGCCTTAGCCTCCCCGGAACCTGCATGGGGCATATCAAAAGTGTCTTTGAATCAAGAGACGCTGTTCCCCAGAGCAGGCAACGGCTGGGGCCCTGGGACCTTTTAAATCGCCCGGGCCCCTGGGCAATTGCCCCCTTTACCTCCCTGTCGGCAGACCTGGCTGGCGTGGAGGGGGGCCCCTCTCCTGGAGCTCGCTGCTGCCGGCAGGAAGAGGGCTGGGGGGGGAGTCCTCTGGCCCCAGCCCCGGGGCAGCCTGCCTGCACCCCAAACTCCTCATCCCTGGCCCCACCCCAAAGCCTGCACCCCCAGCCTACTGCACCCTCACCCGCCCTGCACCCCAACCCTCTGCTCTAGTCCTGAGCCCCTCCCACGCCCCAAACCCCCCAGCCAGAGCCCTCATCCCCCACACATTGTGCACTATAGGGAACCTGTTAAACGCTTACTGTTTCCAGTCCATTTTTACAATATTTTACAAAAATATATATTGGCTTACAAGGCAGGTGTGGAGGGGTGGGACTTGGACCCATTCTGGGCATCACCAAAAATTATACAAAGCTGGTGCCCATGTTCACAATCCCATAATGCTGCTGTGGCAGTAACAGTAACACTAGGAGTGTTTAATACACTTTTACCTTTGGGTGCAGTTTAGCCCCTGGAAATGAGGAGACAGATTATGTGCGCAGCTAGCACTCCCCAGACCATCCGTGGTCCATGGCAACCAATGGACTTGAGAGCTGATGACTTGGAATAACTCTTGGATTCTTGCCAAGATAATTGTTTTATCTGTGCACTGAGGTAAACGAAATATTTCGTTTTGAGTAGTTATTAATGGGGATTGAATTATGTCAAACAAATTATTTTGTTGAGTGAAGCACACTAGGCAGTGTATGAACAGGAAAACATGACTCCTGCTCCAACACGTGTGCAATCTGAATGCAATACAGACTGTGTGGTTCAAATACTATGCTAGTGATGTAGCTCCAGATGTTTAATTTTTATTCCTGTTACTATTTGTGGTAGCATCTAGTGGCTCCTGCTGAAATTGGGGACCTATTTTAATAGGGTGATGTATAAACACATAGTCAGATACCGTCCCTGCCCCAAAGAGCTTACACACTAAAATAGACAAGATAGGAAAAAAGTGGGTAGGGTAACTGAGGCACAGAGAAGCAAAGTGGTGTGCCCTTCATGTAAAATCCAGTCAGAAGAAGAGCTGAGAATGGCTCCCAAGGCTGCTAACCTGAAGCTATCTACTAGACCAGTGGTTTTCAAATTGGGATATGCGAGAAAAACCTGTAATGGAGGACAACGCATTTTCTTTAGTAGGCAATCTAATCAGCGTTTAATAATCTCCTTTCAGCAGTTAAAAGTACAGCCATATTCGTGTATGTTTCCTTTCTGCAGTGTGAGTCAGAGTCAGAGGTTTTCAAACCGGGGGTGTGGAGAAACATGGGGCGGGGGGAGAGAAGCAATGCCCAGATGGTTCAGGCAGGCCCCACATGGTGGGGCTCAGAATGCCACCTGCACCCCCTGACTCACTTCAGTGGGCCACCCAGCCTGTCTGGGTTGTGGGGCACAACCAAAAATTGTAACTCAAAGGCGGGGTGGGGGTGGCTCAGCTCAAAAACTTTGATAACTTGTGTCCTGTGAAATACTGGCTGCTGTTTGAAGTCCAACTTCAGGTAAAGCCACAGTTGTTGCAAAGAGACAGTCGAAGTGCCAGGAAGCTGCAGGTGTTCTAGACAGTGAGGCTTAGGGCTCTGGGAGTCACATTAGCTCTCCTCCAGTCATTGGTACAGAAGTTGATTTAAATGATAGGTTACAGACTACAGTTACTAGTTCTGCAGTTTCACATTTGAGTTCCTTCAGAACTCTTGGGTGAATACCATCCGGTCCTGGTGACTTATTCCTGTTTAGTTTATCAATTTGTTCCCAAACCTCCTCTAATGACACTTCAATCTGGGACAGTTCCTCAGATTTGTCATCTAAAAAGAATGGCTCAGGTTTGGGAATCTCCCTCACATCCTCAGTCGTGAAGACCAATGCAAAGAATTCAGTTAGTTTCTCCACAATGGCCTTATCATCCTTGAGTGCTCCTTTAGCATCTCGGTCGACCAGTGGCCCCAATGGTTGTTTAGCAGGCTTTCTGCTTCTGGTGTACATAAAAAAATATTTGCTATTACTTTTTGAGTCTTTGGCTAGCTGTTCTTCAGATTTTTGGGGGGGCTTCCTAATTATCGTTTTACATTTCACTGGTCAGTGTTTATGCTCCTTTCTATTTTCCTCATTAGGATTTACCTTCCACTTTTTAAAGGATGCCTTTTGCCTCTCACTGCTTCTTTTACTTTGTTGTTTAGCCACGGAGGCTCTTTTTTGGTTCTCTTACTGTGATTTTTTAATGTGGGGTATACATTTAAATTGAGCCTCTATTATGATGTCTTTAAAAACTTTCCATGCAACTTGCAGGGATTTCACTTTTGACACTGTACCTTTTAATTTCTGTTTCACTAACCTCCTCATTTTTGTGTAGTTCCCCTTTCTGAAATTAAATGCTACAGTGTTGGGCTGCTGTGGTGTTTTCCCCGCCACAGAGATGTTAAATTTAATTATATTATGGTCACTATTACCAAGCAGTCCAGCTACATTCACCTCTTGGACCTGATCCTGTGCTCCACTTAGGACTAAATCAAGAATTGGCTCTCTCAAGAAGCCGTCATTTAAGGTGTCAAGAAACTTTATCTCAGCATCCCTTCCTGAGGTGACATGTACCCAGTCAATATGGGGATAGTCGAAATCACCTCATTTTTTTTTCTTTTTTTATAACCTCTCTAATCTCCCTGAGTATTTCACAGTCACTATCACCATCCTGGTCAGGTGATCGGTAATATATCCCTACCGCTATATTCTTATTATTAGAGCATGGAATTACTATCCATAGAGATTCTATGGTACAATTTGTTCATTTAAGATTTTTACTTCATTTGATTCTACGCTTTGTTTCACATATAGTGCCACTCCCCCACCAGCATGACCTGTTCTGTCCTTCCGATATATTTTGTACCCTGATATTACTGTGTCCCATCGATTATCCTCATTCCACCAAGTTTCTGTGATGCCTATTATATCAATATCCTCATTTAATACGAGGCACTCTAGTTCACCCATCTTATTGTTTAGGCTTCTAGCATTTGTATATAAGCAGTTTAAAAACGTGTCACTTTTTAGCTGTGTGCCATTACATGATGTAATTGAATGGGACTCTTTTCCATTTGACTGTTTCTCATCAGATCCTACCCATATTTTATCATCTTCCATCCTCTTCTCCTTTATAGGACATAGAGAATCTCCATTCATAGAGTCTCCCCTAAGGGATGTCTCTGTCCAAACCACGTGCTCCTCTGCACCTATCGGTTTCCCCCCCAGCTCTCAGTTTAAAAACTGCTCTACAACCTTTTTCACGTTAAGTGCCAGCAATCTGGTTCCATTTTGGTTTAAGTGGAGCCCATCCTTCCTGTATAGGCTCCCCCTTTCTGAAAAGTTTACCCAGTTTCTAATAAATCTAAACCCCTCCTCCTACACCATCGTATCATCCACGCATTGAGACCCTGCGGTTCTGCCTGTCTAACTGGCCCTGCGCGTGGAGCTGGAAGCATTTCAGAGAATGCTACCATGGAGGTCCTGGACTTCAATCTCTTACCACTGTACTCAGCTCTGCTTGGGCCTCAGCCGGAGTACTGTGTCCAATTTTGGTCACCAGTGTATAGAACGGATGTGGGGAAACTGGAAAGGCTCCAGAGGCAAGCAACAAAGATGATCAAAGGGGTGGGCTGCAGCTGTACGAGCAAAGGCTGAAGGAAATGGATAAGTTTAGTTTGGAAAAGAGATTAAGGGGCGGGGGGACATGATCAATGTTCCCTCTAATTTTTTCCATCCATGTGCGGAATGAATTTTGTTATGTGCAGCACCAATACCGAGGTGATGTGCGGATGTGCGCCATCAGTAGAAACAAAAAACCTAGAAATAATACATATTTTTTAGAAGTTACTACAGGTATGGAAGAAGACAGAACATTAAAACAAGGGATAAATAACAAGGTACACTGCTTGAGATGTTTATTTAGTATGAACCCTAATACCTGCCCCTATAAATGCAAAAATGTCTCTTTTTAGATAATGCTGCTCTGAGGTGTCTGGATTCTCCAAATACACTCTAATGATGGTGCATCCTCAAAGGCTAGGGCTAAAAGTGAAGGGAAATGGCGCTTTATGCCAGGTGAAGAAATCGTTCATTGTAACGCAAGGGATTTACAGCTTTTAATGTTACTGATAACAGCAATATAAAAATAAAGACTTTTTACATTTGGATTACTGAGTTTTGAGTTGTTTTACTGCAAGTTCTCATATTTTCAACGTTCAGACCAGCAGCTAATGCCAGCCATTTCTCATCACTAAAATCTTTTAAAAAGAAGAACAGGAGTACTTGTGGCACCTTAGAGACTAACAAATTTATTAGAGCATAAGCTTTCGTGGACTACAGCCCACTTCTTCGGATGCATATAGAATGGAACATATAATGAGGAGATATATATACACACATACAGAGAGCATAAACAGGTGGGAGTTGTCTTACCAACTCTGAGAGGCCAATTAATTAAGAAAAAAAAAAAAAAAAAAAAACTTTTGAAGTGATAATCAAGCTTAAGCTTATGCTCTAATAAATTTGTTAGTCTCTAAGGTGCCACAAGTACTCCTGTTCTTCTTTTTGCGGATACAGACTAACACGGCTGTTACTCTAAAATCTTTTAGCCACCTTCCTCCTCTGTTTCCACCCTCCCACAGGTCAATACCATTCACTAGACTCTAAAACCGCAAGATTTTTATGAATACTTTCGAAGTTTTCCATCACTTGACTTTTAAACTTTTAGGCAAAATTGTATACTCGTAAAACAAAAGCCATGCAAAAGACAGAAGCTAGTTAGAGAATGTTACTTAGAAAGCTTAACTTTTTAAAGCAAAGAGGGGGAGAGGTGTCCCTCCACGCTGCAGCTCTGGGGCCGGGGAGAGGCATCTCTTCTGTCCCTGTTCCAGCCCTGGAGCTGAGAGAAAGGCGTCTCTTCCTGCCGCAGCTCCAGAGCTGGGGTCAGGGAAGAGGCGTCTCTCCCGTCCCTGCTGCAGCCCCAGAGCTGGGGCCTGGGGAGAGGCGTCTCCCTTGTCCCCACCGCAGCCTCGGAGCTGGGGCCGGGAGAGGGGCATCCTAGATATCTCCTCTCCTTAAAGTTCTAGGCATTCTAGACAACCCCGGAGCTGGGACTAGGGGAGAGGCGTCTCTCCCGTCCCCACCGCAGCCCGGGCTTGATCAGGACCTTTCCACCAGTCATTAAATCTACAGCTCAATGGCACCTTAACCTTGTCATATCAGCACTCAAAGGTCTGCCCTTCGAGCCTATGGCAATGTGCCATGACCCACCTGTCTATGAAGGTGGTGTTCTTAGTGGCCTAAGTCAGTGAGCTAGGAGCCATGATGGTAACCCGCCGTATAAAACATTCCACAAGGAGAAGGTCTCCCTTAGGTTATACCCCAAATTCCTCCCCAAGATTGTGTCTGAGTTCCATATCAATCCATCGATTCACTTACCTGTATTTTTCCCGAAACCCCCTTCCTCTTCCACAGCCAAGAGGCTTCACTCCCTCGACATCATGTGTGCCCTGGTGTTCTGCCTGCCAAGAACCAAACCCATTAGAAAATCTCTCAGACTCTGTTGGTCACGTGGACAGGACGTATCCTCACAGAGGATTTCTATGTGGGTTTCAGGATGCACATCAGAATGCTACAAAATAGCAAAGCTTCGTGGTGGTATTACAGATCACGCCAGGCGAGCACAGGTGGCCTCTACGGCATCCTTATTTGACTTTCCGCTAGAGGACATGTGCAGAGCGGCAGCTTGGAGCTCTGTCCACACGTTCGCGTCACACTCCGCTGTCACTCGAGCTGCAGCTGCGGATAGGAACGGCAGTACTACAAGCATCCCTGCTACCAACTTCCTTGCACCCTCCTCCGCTCTGAACACCGCAATCCAACAGGATCCGGAGCAGAGGGGAAGGAGTGTGGGTAATGGAATACGCAGAGAGACAAACACTTGTAACTGGAGGAAATGAGTGCCGGCAGGCCCGGACTCCTTGTATGCCCTTGCTTGGAGGCAGGAGGCGCTGCTCTGTGCAGGCCTGGCCCCACACACTCTGCTTTGCCTTCTCCGGTTGAGCGCGCACAGGTGCGCATGCATCGCATGGTGGAGCACACACAGGGACAAAACATCTTGAAGGGCTCAAGTAAGTAACCTCTCCTTACTGATGCAGCAGCATTTTGACAGAGAAGCTGATTTTGCCCGTAGCACAAGTATGTCCCACTTTGGAGTCGTACTCATGAGGGATCAGACAGGCGTTGACCCTCACTTCAGTCCATCAGGTTGCTGCTGCTTGACTGTGTTATACAAGCAGTAACGCTGGATTGTGAGAGCTTGGATCCTGCTCCCATTTGGACTTTTGCTGCTGCTTTCAGTGGGCTCAGCTGAGCTCCAGAGAACGTGCTCCCAGTTTTGCAGAAAATGTGGTTTGCTCCTCAACCTTTTTTCACACCGCGACCCTGTGTTACAACAGTAAAATGTGTCAGGACCCTCCTCCCCATGGAACCATAAAGAGAGAGAGGGTAAAACCTATTTGTAAGCCCTAGTAGTGTGCCGCGCTACTTCAGTGTCTTGGAGGCAGCATGAGACAGGGAGGCAGGGAAACCCTGGATTTTACTCCTGGCTCTGCCCCAAATAAGGTGACCAGATGTCCCGATTTTATAGAGACAGTCCCGATTTTGGGGTCTTTTTTTTATATAGGCTCCTATTACCCCCCCACCCTCTGTCCCGATTTTTCACATTTGCTGTCTGGTCACCCTACGCGAATCACTGTGTGATCTTGGGAAAGTCATTTAGACCCAAATGTTCAAAAGTGGCCTCTTACTTAGGGAGCCTGGGAGCCTGACTTTTCAAGGGCATTGAGTCTGTACAGCCTCCATTGACATCAGTGGGAGCTAAGGCCAAGGATGCTTGTTTGTTATTCTAAATGTGTGTGACTAAGAGAAAATTCAGAGGATGGGCTCCAGTCGCTTTCTAACTATGACCCATTGTAACTGAGAAGCTGCTGTGAACATTCATCGAGATTCTGCAAGCACCTCACACTCCCCAGCTTCGACCCAGCATAGAGCGAGAGGCCGTCCCAGCATACCCCCGATTCTTAACAGTCACCGGACACGCGATACATAACCCCCTGTTTCAGACGTTTCATGCTTAGTAAATTAACCCCGATCTCAGCCTGGAGCTGTACCCAACGTTCAGGGCAAGGCTTCTGTTGAGCACACGTGCTGCAGACAGCAGCAGCCGGACTGAAGTGTGGTTCAGACTGACAGTGCTGTGTGCGCTGCTTGACAGAACCGAACCAGCTTTTCCCCATGCTGCCTCCTGCCTGTGCCTTGATTTCTCACGCTTGCAGCTGGAGCCTAATTAGCAAATGTCCCACAGCAGGGGGGAAAGAAATGAATCTGCTTTTATTTTAAATCCCCATCTTGCTTTTGTTCCCTTTGCAGCTGTTTGACTGCAAACTCTCCCTGGCCCCAGGGAATGTTCCCAAACTTCCCCAGCTGGACAGGAGAAATGAAGGTCCTTTCAGGCGTCTTTCCTCAGACAAGCAGCCCGTGCTCAGCTCTGTAGAGAGGAAGAAGAGTCGTGCAGTTAAAGCCCTGGGCTGCAACCCAGGAAATCGGGGCTCTGGTTGTGGTTCTGCCACAGACTAGGGATGTGACGTGGCCCAAGTCACTTAATCCCGCTAGGTTAGGGTTACCATATTTTGTGCCTCCAAATGGAGGACACTCCACAGCCCCCGGACCCGCCCCCAGCCCCGCCCATACCCCCCGCCCCAACCCCGTCCCCTCCCCAAAGTCTCCGCCCCCTCCCCTGCTTCCCGCGAATATTTGATTCGCGGGAAGCCTGAAGCAGGTAAAGGGGGTGTGGGGGGAGGAGGCGCGGCCCAGGCTGGCCCCCCGGCATTTCCAGCCTGGGTCGGCTCGGGCCCTGGGGTGCCCGCCCCGGCCGACCACCCCCGGCCCACCCAGCACTGCCGGCCCCCGGCGGCCCGGCGCACCCCCCGGCTCCCGGCCCCGCGGGCCCGGCTCCCCGGCTCCCGGCCCGGCTCCCCGCCCCGCGGGCTCGGCTCCCCGGCTGACCGGCTCCCCGCCCCGCGGGCCCGGCTCCCCGGCTGACCGGCTCTCCGCGGACTCGGCTCCCCGGCTGACCGGCTCCCCGTGGGCCCGGCTGACCGGCTCCCCGGCCCCGGCTGACCGGCTCCCGGTCCGGCACCGTGCCCCCGGCTCCCTGTCCGGCCCCGCGCCCAGCCCGGCACTGTGACCCTGGCCCGGCACTGCGCCCCTAGTTCCCGGCCCGGCACCATGCCCCCGGCCCCGCACCGGCCCCGGCCCCGGCGGAGCACCACCGAGCCCTCCCGATTTTCCCGGACATGCCCGGCTTTTGGGGATTTCCCCCCGGACGGGGATTTGAGCCCCCAAAAGCCGGACATGTCCGGGAAAATCCGGACGTATGGTAACCCTACGCTAGGCCCCGATTGCCCGTAACACGAGGAGAATGATGCTTCCGTTGGCTGTCTTGCCTTTCCAGAGTGTGAGCGCTGCGACGTAGGAACCACCTCTCACTATGGGAACGGGGTCCCACTCTCGGCGTGGGCATTAGGTGCTACTCGAATGCACATAATAATGATGGACGGTGCAGATGCTTAGCTTCCAGGCAAACTGAGGGCCTAAGCCGTTCCCTACAGCGTGGCCCACGCTTACTGCACCTTACAGGGCGGGTTTGGAATTAGGTCCTGATTCTGCAATTCAGTGCACACGTGCAGACTGCTGCAGCCCTGTATCCGGGAGCCCCCCTGCCTGTGTGCCGCAAAGGGCATGACTGAGGCTGTGAAGGTGCGAGACTGCAGGTGTTAACAGACCAGGCTCATCAGCTGATCTATTACCTGCATTCCCCAGGCACTGGGTGGAAATGCTTCCTGCTACGGCATCCCTCATCCCAAATGCGCTGCACTTGGGGAGGGAGTTGGCAGCTGCTCCCTGCAGGCAAAGAGCATCTGCTTCTACTGAGTCCCAAAGCTACTGACCTGTGTGTGCCCTTTCCTAGATGGCAACGAGGGCACAGTTTGTGAGTGCATGAGGGCTGGGTGTGTGATGTGTGAATTAGAGCCAATGATTTTAGTTTATTATCCACTTATTGTGTGGTATTATGATTAATCAGTGTGTTATATTACAAATATTCATTGTATGTTAATTACAGTTAATTTGTAGGATTATAAAAGTATAAGATTGATCAGTATTTAAAGGAACCAAGTATTCGACATGAGTAAGACAAGCTGAAACGCAAGACCTGTAGGTTGAGGCCTGCAAAACTTCTGCTTAGCTATTTTAGGCCTTGGAGACAAGAAATGATGATTTAAGCCAATGACCGAGAAATAACCCAATGTCCTGAGATTATGGGAAAAGAGGTACCAAGTGGTAATATTGCGCAAAATTACCCAGAAGATTAATATTAGATCATAAAAATACTCTAAAGGCACATCTGTCTCAGACGTGTCTTAAACCACAGGATACAGGTTGTGCACCAGTGGTAATGAGAACAAAGGGAACTTACACAGCTTATAGAAAATTGGGGGCCCCCTAAGTTTCTGGGGGACACAGACCAATAAGAGAAAAGAGGGCTGACACTTTTATGAAGATGAGCAGAATGTAGGTATAGACAGAATCACATTATAAAAAGGGGATGGCCAGAATGGGAAAATTGAGCTCCTTTCGGGAGACTCCAGCAGGAACCATCCCTCTACTGAGAGACCCACCAGCCACTACTGGTGTAATACTACATTACAAAATTCACTTTAAATAAAATAAAAGGGCTCAGAATCCAGCCTTCATGCTTTTAATGGCCTTTGCCTGGGACTGATGCCTTAAAGTAACCCGAACCCCTGCAATTCCTGGGCAGCCTCCTCTTGAGGATGACATCTAGCCGTTTCATTTCCCACTGCAGCATTATCTTCTGACCATTTGACATCCCCTTCAGGCCCGGCATGAACGTGCGTTGTAACAGCTGACTGACCTTTTTAGTTTGTGAGACAAGGGGGGTGAGGTAATATCTTTAGTGGGACATCTTCAGTGGTGAGAGAGACAAGCTTTCAAGCTCCACAGAGCTCTTCAGGTCTGGGAAAGGCATTCAGGCTTGGTCTATGCTAGAAAATTAGGTCAGCATAACTACATTGCTCAGGGGTATGAAAAATTAACACCCCAAGCGCTGTAGTTAAGCCGACATAAGTCCCTGTGTAGATAGTGCTAGGTCGACAGAAGAATTCTTCCATCAACCCAGCGACTACCTTTCGGGTAGGTGGGCTACCTACCCCGATGGGAGGTCAGCATGGAAGTGCTACAGCAATCCAGCTGTGCCACTGTAGCATTTTAAGTGTAGACAAGCTCAGAGTGTCACAGCTAAATCCAAGGTAGAACAGATTGTTTAGCATAAGTAGTTAACACACATTGTAAGAGACCATTCAGAGTGAAGTGTTAACACCTTTGCAGTCATACCACAATAAAGGGGGGGGTTAGTGGGTTACAGATTGTTGTAAAAGCCATAAACCCAGTGTCTTTATTAAGACCATGATTTTGAGTGTCTAGCAAAGTTATGAATTTAAGCTCCATTATGGGGTATCCTCAAACAATTATAACACATAGTTGATGGGGACCCCCTCCTGAACAAAATCCTTCTGAACCTCCTCTTCAGGCCTTCAAACAACCCCCCAGTCTGCCAAGCTCTTCATCAGGAACAAGTTCCCCCAGACCAGGGCACACCACCTCAAAGTGGCACCAGACCCTGCCAGAACAATAGATGTAACCTGCAGACGTATCTCCACTGCTTCGATGATCATCACCCCCCACAACACACCTTTCAGTATCCATGTGTGTGTTACCTACTTACCTACTCATGTGGTGTGTGACAATGCGGTTCTGGCGGAACCCAACTGAGAGTGCCAACTCAGGACAAATTGCTAAAATAGGGCAGTTACAGCCCAAGGCCGGGGCTTTTCCACCTCTAAGGCAAACCAAACCAGCCAGACTAAGACTTCGGTCTCACCCCACTGGCTAACCGCAAGTCTCACAAGCAATCTCCTTAGACGCTCCAGTTTCCCAGTATTACCACCAGTGCCACACGTTATGGGGACAAATGGTTATAAAAACCAATACCCCAGTAAAAGAAAAAGGTTCTCCTGATCCCAAAGGACCAAGCCCCAGACCCAGGTCAATATACAAGTCAGACCTTACCCACAAATCACGCTACTGCCAATCCTTTAGAATCTAAAATCTAAAGGTTTATTCATAAAAGGGAAAAGATAGAGATGAGAATTAGAATTGGTTAAATGGAATCAATTACATACAGTAATGGCACAGTTCTTGGTTCAGGCTTGCAGCAGCGATGGAATAAACTGCAGGTTCAAATCAAGTCTCTGGAATACATCCCCAGCTGGGATGGGTCATTCAGTCCTTTGTTCAGAGCTTCAGTTTGTAGCAAAGTCCCTCCAGAGGTAAGAAGCAGGATTGAAGACCAGATGGAGATGAGGCATCAGCCTTATATAGTCTTTTCCAGGTGTAAGAACACCTCTTTGTTCTTACTGTGGAAAGTTACAGCAAAATGGTGTCTGGAGTCACATGGGCCAGTCCCTGCATACTTTGCTGAGGTACAAGGCGTATCTGCCTTCTCTCAATGGGTCCATTGTATAGCTGATGGTCCTTAATGGGCCATCAAGCAGGCTAGGCAGAGCTAATCTCAGCTTGTCTGGGATGTCACCCAGAAGCATAGCATAAGTTTGCCATACAGACAGTATAGAGCCAATATTCATAACTTCGACTACAAAACTGATACATACATATAGACAGCAGAATCATAACCAGTAAACCATAACCTTGTCCTAGACACCCCATTTGACCCCCTTTATACAATATTTGGGTGCCACTACAGGACCTTGGTTGCAACAATGATCTATATGGTCCCAGTTTATGTCAATAACGTCACACCCCCAACGCAAAATTGATGCAGGAAGGGATGACACAAACATCACTGACTGCATCCCAAGAGCTCCCCATCCTGGGTTCTGTCCCACTACAGCTAGTATTGGGTTAGAAGCCGTACCAGTGTATAACAGAAATGGTTTATCAAAATCATGTTCAACCACATGATTGAACCTCTTTACAACCTCAAGGTAACACTTAGTTAGAACAATAGTGGATTGGATCTGCTCTTGCAGCATGGTTCCTGTATGTGCCATGTGATCTTGCCAAGAGCTAAAGAAAACTGCTACTTTATCCATACAAGCTCGGGCAAATGTTTGGAACCCCATTAACATCGAATAAATGCAGATATTAATGTTCTTCATAGTACAGGAATCTTGGCATTTAGCCATGAAAGCAATATGGTAGTGTGCCTCAGTCTTCCTTTTCATACAGCACATTAGATCTGGAATGTCTTTTCCCCTGTGAAAAGTTCCCATATTGTTTATAGGCATTACCTGTGAAACCCCAGTGTAACAAGGCCTTTTAACATAACGTGTGTTCTCATGTATTCCTTTTAACATGTCCCAGGGATTCTCCAAAAGATTAGGCACATTGTTAATTACAAAATTTAGCAATAACAACAAGTTCATTGCAAGTGTCCATCTACAGTCATGTTTGTCATGCCACACCTTTGGCTCAATACCATTGGAGTTTGGGCATTTTAGGGTTAACCTGTGGCTTCCCTTTGCAAAATTCAGTGTTCTCTTTCCTCCTTGTCCTGCAGGATCAAACCCCGATTTCTCTTGCTTAACAGAATTCACTGGCTGATGGGGTGGGCCCTCTGTGCTAACAGCTATTAGCAAGTCCTTCCTTTCCCAGCCAGGCAAGTAATTTGCACTACCCCAGACCAGAGCCAGTCCACCAGTTTTCATATTCGTAACTGCTATCATCTCCAAGGCTGGACTCTGTCTTAAAGAGATACCACACAAATCCAAAGAGTCTGCGGGTGAAAGTTTGCTTGCTCTCCCCCGCATCCTCAAGCATTTAGCCATAAAACTGCTCTGCTCTGACACATCAGTAACCAAATCTGTCCTCAAACCCTGAAGCACAAACTGCTCATTTAAAGAATCAGAAAGGAGACATTCCTGTTCCAACACCATTGTCTCCCCAACAAGTTGGCCCCACACAGCCACTTGGTTATAGGGCTGCCTCAATTCCTTAACAACTTTTACTTCCTCTGAAACCTTCTCAAAGCTACCCACACTGGATCTTTTAAAAGGAAAGTCAGAGGATCCATTCACAACAGACAATTTTTGGCTGCTAGGAACTGAAACTTCCTTGATTAAATCACTCTCACACCCTTCAGTTGCAGGGAACTGCTTGCACCGAGTACCATGAGGATTCCTTTCTCCAGGAGCTTTTCTAAGCAGCAATTCACCCCTCACAGAAATTCTGCCCTTACCCTCTTCACCTAGGGCTTGCTCTAAAGGCACACTTTCCTGAGCAACAACAGACTCTGTCTGGGACTTACTTACATTCAGGATCACCTCTGGCCCATCAGGCAGATCTCTACACAATCCCCTTTCAGGCGAACCCATAGACTTCCTAGATAAAAGGTTAGAAATATTTCCCTTCTCTTTGCCACACACCAGCTTAGAAATTTTTTCCTTTTTGCTACAAGTTGTTAAACTGTCCGTAGGTAACACAACCAAATTACCTTTCTGCTCTTCTTGTGCCCTGGCTAGGGTATCACCCTGATCAGACAGAGTTGTTACACCCTTCTCCAACCACACATGAGCAACAGGCCCAATACAAGCATCAGAATTGTCTGGTCTCTGGGATTTTGCTAAGACACTAACTGGATGCAACCTAGTTACAGTGCCATTCTCCCCAGCAGATGCAAACTTAGGACCATTCCCTTCCTGGGCTTTAGTTGAATCCAGAACCAACTCTGAGACAACTAAATTACTCTCAACCATCACAGGCCGAAAGGCACCTTCTGTCTGCTCCACAGACAAAAAAGAGTTGGAGACGCATTTTTCTTTACTAGACATATAGTTTGGGATTTCATTTCCCTTGTCCCAGCACACCGGGCTGTTCACAGACAACTGCTTGGAGACTGGGGTAGCTTCCTCCATAGGCAAGTCAATACCCCTGACAGACACAGGCACATTTCCTTCACTGTCACTATTCTTCGCACAGGAAACAGATAAGGTATAGGGACACTCATCTTCCACTCTCCTTGCCTTCCCAAACTGCTGACTAGATGAAGCCATCAGCTCACATGACTGCCTAGGCTCATCCAAAATCTCCTTGTTCTCCTCTCTCTTCGCTTGATCTAATTCCAGATTTACTTCTGAGACATTAGATAGATATTCAGAAACTTCATTCACAGCCAAACCGCTACTTTCCAAAGACAAACCTTTGGAGAAACCCTCCATAGGCACAACCTTAGGATCAATCCTCTCTTGTGCCTGGTTTGTATTAACTTGACTGACCATAGCTTTAATATCATTTCCAATCATAATATCCTTAGGGATTATGTCTTTTACTCCCACAACCATGGTGCCCTCCAATCCCTTCCATTTCAGGTGGATCTTAGCCAAAGGCACCCTGACAAAATACTTAGATAAGGCTACAACAGTTACATCTTCACCTGGCAAATAATCTTCCTTCCTGACAAGACTTGCTTTAACCAGAGTAATATCTGCTGCGGTGTCCCTCCATGCCATACACCTCACTCCATTCACTTCTGCACTGCTAATAAACTCTGCATTATTTCCCCCATATTTAGCTCTAATGTGAGTTTTAAGGTCAAATTCTTCAGAGACCACAGAAACAGCATTTGCACACAGGGCACCAATGCTGGGCTCTGTGTGGCTTGCCTGTGAGTTTACAACAACAGGGTTAGCATTGGCCGTGGCATTTGGGGCTGCTGGTTTTGGGCTGCCCTTCAGTGTCGGGCAGTCTGGTCTCATGTGACCCAGCATACCACAGTGATAGCATGTAACCTGTTCCGTCCTGGGATGTGAGTTCCTACCCCCCAGACCCCCTTGAACTCCTTTAGAAGAGTCAGGTTTACTTTTAAATCCTTCCCTCCTCTTGAACTGGGGAGAATGGTGATCAGTTTTCCCCGGGGTTTTACACCCTTCTCGAGCCCTGTTTTGGGTATGGGCATCCGCAATCTCTGCTGCCCGTAGGACTGACTCAGGGTCCCTGTCACACACAGCTGCTCTCACATTGTCCGGCACAATGTCTAAGAACTGTTCCAAAGTTATTAAATCCAGCAGTTTTTCAAAACTCCCATGAACCTTGGCTCCCATAACCCACTTTTTAACAAAACCCATCAGCTTATGAGCGCATTCTACAAAAGTACAATCCTTAGACATTTTAAACTCTCTAAACTTAACTCTGTAAGATTCAGGAGTAACCTTGAACCGCCTTAACACAGAATCTTTAAACCGCTCATAATTTAAGGCTTCTTGTTCCCCCAAGTCATTAAACACCTCCCTGGCTTTTCCAGTCAGTCTGGTCAGCAGGACAGGCATTCGCTGACCCTCAGGGATCTGGTACAGATTGCAGAGGCGTTCAAAGGTAGACAAAAACTCCTCTATATCCTCAGTATCATTGTAAATGGGACACATCCTTTCCCAGTTTTTCTCATGGTGGGGGGGAAGTGGAGTACCAGGTGGGGATGACTTTCTCCGCTCTTCCAGTACTTGGAGCTGAAGTCTGGCCGTCTCCTGTTCAGCAGCGAGCAGTTCTAGACGTCCCTTACGAGCTCTCTCTTCTCTCTCAGCAGCCTCTTTCTCTCTCTCAGCAGCCTCTTTCTCTCTCTCTCTTTCTAACTCTGCTATTTTTTGCCTCTCCAGCAATCGAAGATCTGCTAGCTTCTGTTCATGCTCAAATTGCAGTTGACTTGTCACCCTTTGCATCCTAATCTTTTCTGCATCTTCTGCAGCCTCAGGTAAGGGCTGTGCTCTTGCCCCCTGATCACTGGCTATTAACAGATTTCTCAGTTCTTCCTTTGTAGCTTTCTTTCTAAAGCTTATCCTCTTTTCTGAACACAAATTTTCCAGGGCTTTTTTGCCAAGTCCCTCATATGCTCTTTGCTCAGCCATTGCAGCAGCTCTTTAACCAACAAAACTCTCAATCCCAAAATTCAAATTTGGATAGCGTGGGGTTCTGACCCAAAGCTTAATTGACCTGGTTCTGTGGATCCAAGCACGACTACGCCACTGTGACAATGCGGTTCTGGCGGAACCCAACTGAGAGTGCCAACTCAGGACAAATTGCTAAAATAGGGCAGTTACAGCCCAAGGCCGGGGTTTTTCCACCTCTAAGGCAAACCAAACCAGCCAGACTAAGACTTCGGTCTCACCCCACTGGCTAACCGCAAGTCTCACAAGCAATCTCCTTAGACGCTCCAGTTTCCCAGTATTACCACCAGTGCCACACGTTATGGGGACAAATGGTTATAAAAACCAATACCCCAGTAAAAGAAAAAGGTTCTCCTGATCCCAAAGGACCAAGCCCCAGACCCAGGTCAATATACAAGTCAGACCTTACCCACAAATCACGCTACTGCCAATCCTTTAGAATCTAAAATCTAAAGGTTTATTCATAAAAGGGAAAAGATAGAGATGAGAATTAGAATTGGTTAAATGGAATCAATTACATACAGTAATGGCACAGTTCTTGGTTCAGGCTTGCAGCAGCGATGGAATAAACTGCAGGTTCAAATCAAGTCTCTGGAATACATCCCCAGCTGGGATGGGTCATTCAGTCCTTTGTTCAGAGCTTCAGTTTGTAGCAAAGTCCCTCCAGAGGTAAGAAGCAGGATTGAAGACCAGATGGAGATGAGGCATCAGCCTTATATAGTCTTTTCCAGGTGTAAGAACACCTCTTTGTTCTTACTGTGGAAAGTTACAGCAAAATGGTGTCTGGAGTCACATGGGCCAGTCCCTGCATACTTTGCTGAGGTACAAGGCGTATCTGCCTTCTCTCAATGGGTCCATTGTATAGCTGATGGTCCTTAATGGGCCATCAAGCAGGCTAGGCAGAGCTAATCTCAGCTTGTCTGGGATGTCACCCAGAAGCATAGCATAAGTTTGCCATACAGACAGTATAGAGCCAATATTCATAACTTCGACTACAAAACTGATACATACATATAGACAGCAGAATCATAACCAGTAAACCATAACCTTGTCCTAGACACCCCATTTGACCCCCTTTATACAATATTTGGGTGCCACTACAGGACCTTGGTTGCAACAATGATCTATATGGTCCCAGTTTATGTCAATAACGTCACATGGTGTATCTCATCCAGTGCTCTAAATGCCTCAATGACAACTATGTGCGTGAAACCAGACAATCACTGCACTCTCGAATGCACTCTCAGAGACAAATGATAAAAAACAAAAACATCTTCTCACCCGGGGATGAACACTTTTCACAAAGTGATCCTCTGTATCTGACCTCTCAGTCCTCATCCTCGAAGTCTACATCACACTTTCAAAAGATGAGCCTGGGAGATAAAAATTCATAACTTTGCTAGATGCTATAAATCATGATTTTAATAAAGTCATTAAATTTATGGCTTATTACAACAATCTAACCCACTAGCCCCCCTTTTGTCCTATGACTGTAGGGGTGTTAAGGGGCCACTTCACTTTGAAGGGTCTCGTACAGTGTGTGTTACCTACTTATGCTAAACAATCTGTTCCACCATGTATTTAGCTGTGACGTTCTGAGTACCTTAGAATCATGGAATATTAGCGTTGGAAGAGACCTCAGGAGGTCATCTAGTCCAATCCCCAGCTAAATCATCCCAGCCAGGGCTTTGTCAAGCCGGGCCTAAAAACCTCTAAGGATGGAGATTCCACCACCTCCCTAGGGAACCCATTCCGGTGCTTCACCACCCTCCTAGTGAAATAGTGTTTCCTAATATCCCACCTAGACCTCCCACACTGCAACTTGAGACCATTGCTCCTTGTGCTGTCATCTGCCACCACTGAGAACAGCCGAGCTCCATCCTCTATGGAACCCCCCTTCAGGTAGTTGAAGGCTGCTATCAAATCCCCCCTCACTCTTCTCTTCTGCAGACTAAATAGAATCATAGAATATCAGGGTTGGAAGGGACCTCAGGAGGTATCTAGTCCAATCCCCTGCTCATAGCAGGACCAATTCCGAACTAAATCATCCCAGCCAGGGCTTTGTCAAGCCGGGCCTTAAAAACCTCTACGGAAGGAGATTCCACCACCTCCCTAGGTAATCCATTCCAGTGCTTGACCACCCACCTAGTGAAAAAGTTTTTCCAAATATCCAACCTAAACCTCCCCCACTGCAACTTGAGACCATTACTCCTTGTTCTGTCATCTGGTACCACTGAGAACAGTCTAGATCCATCCTCTTTGGAACCCCCTTTCAGGTAGTTGAAAGCAGCTATCAAATCCCCCCTCATTCTTCTCTTCTGCAGACTAAACAATCCCAGTTCCCTCAGCCTCTCCTCATAAGTCATGTGCTCCAGGCCCCTAATCATTTTTGTTGCCCTCTGCTGGACTCTCCAATTTTTACACATCCTTCTTGTAGTGTGGGGCCCAAAACTGGACACAGAACTCCAGATGAGGCCTCACCAATGTCAAATAGAGGGGAACGATCACGTCCCTCGATCTGCTGGCGATGCCCCTACTTATACAGCCCAAAATGCCGTTAGCCTTCTTGGCAACAAGAGCACACTGCTGAATCATATCCAGCTTCTCGTCCACTGTAAACCCTAGGTCCTTTTCTGCAGAACTGCTTCCTAGCCATTTGGTCCCTAGTCTGTAGCGGTGAATGGGATTCTTCCGTCCTAAGTGAAGGACTCCGCACTTGTCTTTGTTCTTTTGGACCAATCCTCTAATTTGTCTAGGTCCCTCTGTATCCTATCCCTGCCCTCCAGCGTATCTACCACTCCTCCCAGTTTAGTGTTATCTGCAAACTTGCTGAGAATGCAGTCCATGCCATCCTCCAGATCATTAATGAAGATATTGAACAAAACCGGCCCCAGGACCGACCTTTGGGGCACTCCGCTTGAAACCGGCTGCCAACTAGACATGGAGCCATTGATCACTACCCGTTGAGCCCGACGAGCTAGCCAGCTTTCTATCCACCTTATAGTCCATTCATCCAGCCCATACTTCTTTAACTTGGCGGCAAGAATACTGTGGGAGAGCGTATCAAAAGCTTTGCTAAAGTCAAGGAATAACACATCCACTGCTTTCCCCTCATCCACAGACCCAGTTATCTCCTCATAGAAGGTAATTAGGTTAGTCAGGCATGACTTGCCCTCGGTGAATTCATGCTGACTGTTCCTGATCACTTTCCTCTCCTCTAAGTGCTTCAGAATTGATTCCTTGAGGACCTGCTCCATGATTTTTCCACGGACTGAGGTGAGGCTGACTGGCCTGTAGTTCCCCAGATCCTCCTCCTTCCCGTTTTTTAAAAATGGGCACTACATTAGCCTTTTTCCGGTCATGCAGGATTGCCATGAGTTTTCAAAGATAACGGCCAATGGCTCTGCAATCACATCCGCCAACTCCTTTAGCACCCTCGGATGCAGCGCATCCGGCCCCATGGACTTGTGCTCGTCCAGTTTTTCTAAATAGTCCTGAACCACTTCTTTCTCCACAGAGGGCTGGTCACCTCCTCCCCATACTGTGGTGCCCAGTGCAGCAGTCTGGGAGCTGACCTTGTTTGTGAAGACAGAGGCAAAAAAAGCATTGAGTACATTAGCTTTTTCCACATCCTCTGTCACTAGGTTGCCTCCCTCATTCAGTAAGGGGCCCACACTTTCCTTGACTTTCTTCTTGTTGCTAACATACCTGAAGAAACCCTTCTTGTTACTCATAACATCTCTTGCTAGCTGCAACTCCAAGTGTGATTTGGCCTGATTTCACTCCTGCATGCCTGAGCAATATTTTTATATTCCTCCCTGGTCATTTGTCCAATCTTCCACTTCTTGTAAGCTTCTTTTTTGCGTTTAAGATCAGCAAGGATTTCGCTGTTAAGCCAAGCTGGTCGCCTGCCATATTTACTATTCTTTCTACACATCGGGATGTTTTTTCCTGCAACCTCAATTGCAGTCCTGAAGAACTCAAAAGCTTGACTCTTTCACCAACAGAAGATGGTCCAATAAAAGGTATTTCCCCCCCCCACACACACACACACACACACATCCTTTGTAACTCTAATAGATTGGAACCAACATGGCTACAACAACACTTTTTTGTGTGAGAGATGAAAGATGTTCGAGTATGTCTACGCTACAAGCACCACAGCAGCAGCGCAGCAGCTAGGCAGTGGAAAGGGTTTTTCCATTCCTGTAGTGAATCCATCTCCTTGAGAAGTGGGGCTAGGGAGATGGAAGAATTCTTCCATTGGCTTTGGCTCCAGTGGGGAGTAGGTTGACCTAGTCTTGATGCACTAGGCCGCTGATGTCACCGTCCTAACGGACTCCCTGGGATTTATGAGACTGTTGGGGAGTCTCAAATAATTTTTCTTTTTCCATGTGCAAGGCCAGAAAGGGAAATGGATTTTGCTTTGCTTGCTCCATTCAGTCATGACTGAAAAATTGCATCCAGATGGTCTATAGTAACTTCTGGAATCAGAGGAACAAAGGAGTTGCCAAGTTCAGAAATTTCTCATTACGTGGTAGCAGGGATCTGCATGGTGCTAGCTAAGAATAGGGTTTTTTCCCTATAAATAAGACTTTTTTTTCCTTCTAGGAGGTTTTAAATTTGCTCTGGATGCTTCCATAACTGTTAGCAGCTACTTAGCCTGCTGTTCTCAATGATCGGAAGGAAGGGTGGGCGTCTGACCTTATACAGGGTAAAACAGTCACTGCTTTGATGAATGTGCCCATGGAGAACGTGGGACGTTTGTGTTATTTTTATTAAAAGTCTGTGTGACTCTTGTCTGGATGTGAAGGGGTTAACCTTGCTCCAGAGACAGGGGCTGAGCACAGACTGACTGACTGCAGGCCCCTGGATATGTCTGGGAGGGTTGGACTACTCTTCCTAGCGGATGCGGAGCTCGCCAGGCCAGTTTGCAGCAGCCTCATCTGCCAAGTGCAGGGCACTCAGCCCCCCTTCAAATCTGGTCAGAGGCAGTGACGTTGCCTGTGGGAGCCTCTTGCTGGCCCACGTGTGACGCTGGCTGCACATTGACCCTGGCCCAGTCGAACTCGGGTCAGGAGGGCGGGCCCATGCGCGGCGTGGCAAATCCAAGCCAGGTGCATGCTATCAAGCCTGTCTTGCAGTGGCTCAAGGGTGTGAGTGCCAAGCTTAGGGGCCGGGCAGACTGTCAAGGAGCAGGGCACAAATGCCAAACTGGCTGTGAGTTCTATACTAAGGGTACGTCTACACTACCCGCGGGATTGGTGAGTAGTGATCCCCGATCGCTCTGCCGTCAACTCCTGTACTCCACCGCGGCAAGAGGTGGAAGCGGAGTCGACGAGGGAGCGGCGGCAGTCGACCCCGCGCCGTGAGGACACAAGGTAAGTCAACCTAAGATACGTCGACTTCAGCTACACTATTCTCGTAGGTCGATCCCCTCCCAGTGTAGACCAGGCCTTACATTTCACCATCAAGCGTAAACTCACCAGGCACTGTAACAGCCTTAGCAAGGAGTCACAGACAGTCCCTTGGGTGCTCCATGTCTTGCCACCAGTAAGCCTACGTTTGTGATAGATGGTCTCTCGTACCAAGAATCACAGCAATGATCAAGTTACCTCTGGACGCAAAGGACCAGTCACTTACCCAGGTCAGCTGCACCGTGGATCTCCCAATCCCATAGTGTGCTATCTAAAGATTTATTAATAGGAAAGGGAAACAAGAGTTATTGACAAGGCTAGAGCAGGTAGGCCTGGATACACACAAATTACAATCTTAAATTTTAAAAGATTAGAGAAGCTTCTATAATAGTGTCCTGTAGAGCAAACCCAGACTAAGCAGCTGGGATCCCTGGCTCTGGCTAGAAACTTTGCTTCCAGAATCCAGGCAGCCTAGAGAGCCAGTTCACTTCTTTCTTGTTAGGGGATTTTATTCTCTTCCCTTTCCCTCCCCCCCACCCCGCCCCGCCATGTGCAAACTCAGCTGATGGGAGAAATCCACTTGCATGACTCATCCCCATGGGAGGAACAGCTGAACAACAAAGTCCTTTGTCCCACTAGTCTGGTGGTCTGGTGTTGATGGCTTTTTCCTGCTGGGAAATCAGCATTTCACACTAGTTAATCTCGCTCTCCTGTTTGGTGATTTATACAGTTACATATCACCTGACGATCTGGGATAGAGATGTGCGCACCCCCCCCCCCCCCCCAGTGCACGGCTGTTGGATAGTTGTCTCTTAGTGGTATCTGTAGGGCTGGCTCTGAAGCCCCATGTGAGGTGCCATCGACCCTGCGCTCTCTGTTCCTTACCGCCCATGATGGTTGTTGAAATGCTTCTTTCTCTTTCAAGCTCCCATAGTGGTTCTTGTTCTTGACTCTCCGAGTTATTCTTATTGTATATAGTTAGCTAGTTGGAATGTATTTAGTTAGTTGGCATGCCCCGGTCCCCAGGATTTAAGATTTGAGATAACTGGCTCCGTGGATATGGGGAAAGCAGTGGATGTGATATATCTTGACTTTAGCAAAGCTTTTGGTACGGTCTCCCACAGTATTCTTGCTAGCAAGTTAAAGAAGTATGGATTGGATGAATGGACTATAAGGTAGATAGAAAGCTGGCTAGATTGTCAGACTCAATGGGTAGTGATCAATGGCTCCATGTCTAGTTGGCAGCCGATATCAAGTGGAGTGCCCCAAGGGTTTTGTTCAACATCTTTATTAATGATCAGGATGATGGAATTAATTGCACCCTCAGCAAGTTTGCAGATGACACTAAGCTTGGTGGAGAGGTAGATACGCTGGAGGGTAGGGATAGAGTCCAGAGTGACCTAGACAAATTGGAGGATTGGGCCAAAAGAAATCTGATGAGGTTCAACAAGGACAAGTGTGGAGTCCTGCACTTAGGAAGGAAGAATCCCATGCACTGCTACAGACTAGGGACCGACTGGCTAAGCAGCAGTTCTGCAGAAAAGGACGTGGGGATTACAGTGGACGAGAAGCTGGATATGAGTCAGCAGTGTGCCCTCATTGCCAAGAAGGCCAATGGCATAGTGGGCTGCATTAGTAGCATTGCCAGCAGATTGGGGGAGATGTTTATTCCCCTCTATTCGGCACTGGTGAGGCCACACTTGGAGTATTGTGTCCAGTTTTGGGCCCCTCACTACAGAAGGGATGGGGACAAATTGGAGAGTCCAGTGGAGGGCAACAAAAATGATCAGGGGGCTGGGGCACATGAGTTACGAGGAGAGGCTGAGGGAACTGGGGTTATTTAGTCTGCAGAAGAGAAGAATGAGGGGGGATTTGATAGCTGCTTTCAACTACCTGAAGGGGGGTTCCAAAGAGGATGGAGCTCATCAGTTCTCAGTGGTGGCAGATGACAGAACAAGGAGCAATGGTCTCAAGTTGCAGTGGGGGAGGTCTAGGTTGGATATTAGGAAACACTATTTCATTAGGAGGGTGGTGAAGCACTGAAATAGGTTACCTAGGGAGGTGGTGGAATCTCCATCCATAGAGGTTTTTAAGGCCCGGCTTGACAAAGCCCTGGCTGGGATGATTTAGTTGGTGTTGGTCCTGCTTTGAGCAGGGGGTCGGACTAGATGACCTCCTGAGGTCTCTTCCAACCCTAATATTCTATGATTCTATGATTTAAGCCATGTGACAATGTCACAAACCCATGCCAATTAGTGACCCGTACATGAGCTGTTTGAAGTACCTCAGCGAGGCCCATATTCAACAGAAGTGCAGGATCTGGGGGGAGGGATAGCTCAGTGGTTTGAGCATTGGCCTGCTAAACCCAGGGTTGTGAGTTCAATCCTTGAGGGGGCCACTTGGGGATCTGGGGCAAAATCAGTACTTGTTCCTGCTAGTGAAGGCAGGGGGCTGGACTCAATGACCTTTCAAGGTCCCTTCCAGTTCTAGGAGATGGGATATCTGTAAGAACTTTAGACCCCGCATGCTTAAAGACAGGGACATTTGGCTGACGGCCCTGTTGATGGAGGCCACCCTATACCCTGCATCGGAACCAGGTCGTTCCGACTCGGTACTGAGCATGTCGGCATCAGTGCAGGGTGCTCCTCTGGCACCGGGCGTCTCTGAGCACCGCTCTCCCTCTCCTGTGCCAAGAAAAGACAGAAAAAGTCGCAGTCACACAGGGGTCACTCTCCGACACTGCGCATGTCTCCAAGCAAGCTGATACCCACGCAAAGCACCACCAACTCCCAGGAGCCGTCAGACCCCTTTACGCCTCCTGGCCCCCTCGACATTGGAGGCTTTTCAGGCCGCAAGGGACTTAATGTGTCTCCTCGTTCGATCCACGCCTCAGGACTGGGCCCAGCTTTGGGGGAACCCTCCAGAGCACTTCCCTCTAAAGGAAAATCCACAATGGGGCCCATCTCCTGCGTGGCACCGATTACCATGGCGGCACTGGTCACCACCTCGACATTCCCCTTCACAAAGACTGTGTCTGCTGGTTCACTGCTCCTCACCGTCCCAACACTGCTCCCCAGCAGCTCGCAGCATGTCTCTAGCACTGTGATGGCAGTCCCCAGCACCACACAGCGTCACTCTGGCACTGCGGCATTGGTCACCAGCACCGTGGCACCGCTGCCCAGCACAGCACGCCACAGTCCCCCTCAGGGTCCAAGAGTGAGCCTAGCTGTCCCCCAAAGCATCAGTGCTACTGATCCTACGGACCAGAGTCCGCAGCAGGCCTGCCATCCGGACCCTGGCCACCCGCCCAATGGCCACCCCAATGGCAGTGTTGGACCCCTGGGGGTTCCCTCTTGTGCTGGGCACATACTCCCAACAAGTGCCCTCCGTGATTTCGGAGGTTCACACACGGTCTATGCAGTGACCGGTACCAGAGACCGACTCAGAGATGGACTCAGGCACCGAGGCCCCAGCGGCTCCAGTGCAGCCAGCTCCAACCACTGAGGAGGAGCCAATCACCGGTGGTGCGGCTGGCTCCTCCTCTTCCCCCGACAAGGTGGTGGCTGGTCCAGCCACATTATTGCCACCTGACAACTTCCGTGCCCACCAGGAGCTCCTCAAGAGGCTGGCCTCCAACGTAGGCTAAAGATCGAGGAGCTTAAGGAGCCGGCCGACAGCCTTTCTGATATCTTGGCTGTGCTGGCCCCATCCAGAGTGGCCCCATGGCATGATGGGTGCTTAAACTCATGAAGGCACGGTGGCAAATGCCATCAACTTCAAAAAGGTCAGAGAAAAAGTACTGTGTCCTGGCTCCGGCAGATTTGACTGCCAGTTTGCAGCTGCGTCTTGCCAACCAGCAAGCATGGTGGGGCAGTACAATTATATCATTTGGGACTCAGTGTCCAAGTTCAAGGACTCCTTGTCCCAAGAGACCAGGCAGGAGTTCTCGGCCATAGTGGACGAGGGTAAGGCAGTGCCAGAGCCTCTCTCCAAGTCACATTGGATTCAGCAGCACGCTCCATGGCCTCGGCTGTCGCCATGCAGCGCAGTTCATGGCTGCAGTCCTCGGGGCTCTCGAATGAGTCCAGCTCCCCATCCAGGACCTCCCCTTTGAGGGTGATGCTTTGTTCTCCCAGCAGACGGACACCAGGCTGCATGGACTGAAAGACTCGAGGACTACCCTGCATTCTCTTGGCCTCTATACCCTGCAGGTCGCAAGGCGGCACTTCCAGCCACCTCCACCTCCACCGCCCCCCAGGTCCTCAGGTCCTCCCTGGCAAAGCTCCTAGAGGAGGAAAGACAGATGGGTTAAGCAGCGCCCCTTGACCCAGTCTTCCTCAGCCCCTCAGTCAGGCCCTGCTCGCCAACAAAGTGGCCAATGACAAGCATTTTGAGGGTGTGCCCGAGGGTGATGCACCGGGACTCTTTTCAGCATCCAGCCCCCCGCTCTCTTTCTGGACCGGTTATTCCCAGTTCCTTACTGCATGAGTCCAAATGACCTCGGACTGTTGGGTGCTCAGCACCATAACATCTGGCTACACTCTGCAGTTTTCCTCCTTCCCCATCCCTCTTCAGGGACTCGTCTCATGAGCAGCTTCTCACCCAGCAGGAAACCCTCCTACGGCTGTGGAGGAAATTCCTCAGGACAAGAGGAGAAAGGGATTCTATTCCTGATAGTTCCTAATCCCGAAGGTCAAGGGGGGCCTCAGGCCCATCCTAGACCTGTATCGCCTCAACAAATATCTCAAGAAGTTGAGGTTCCGCATGGTCTCCCTGTCCTCCATCATCCCCTCTCTGGATCCGGGAGACCGGTTCACTGCCCTTGACTTAAAGAACCCGTACTTCCATATCTCCATTTTCCATGGACCCAGGAGGTTCTTACGCTTCATAGCGGGTCATGTCATTGCCAGTTCATGGTGCTGCCCTTCAGCCTTTCTTCTGCCCCAAGCGTGTTCACGAAATGTATGGCAGTAGTGACAGCTTATCTAAGGTGCTGGGATGTTCAGATCTACCCGTACCTCGACGACTGGCTGGTCAGAGGCTGGTTTCAAGCACAGGTTCAGTACAGCCTCAGTCTGGTGTGGGACATCCGTCAGGATCTGGATCTACTTATAAACGAGCAGAAATCAACTCTGACCGCAGTTCAGTGGATAGAGTTTTTAGAGGCAGTGCTCGACTCTACCCAGGCCAGGGCCTTCCTACCAGTGTCATAGTTCAGGGCCATTTCAAACCTTATCACCCATGTAAGAGCCCACCCCCTCACAACCACCCGGGTCTGCCTTAGCCTGCTGGGCCATATGGACTTATGTGGCTACATCTCAGACCCCTGCAGATGTGTCTAGCATCGGTCTGTGCTCCCAACAGGCACCATCTGGACCTAGTTGTCACAGTTCCGCCACACATTCTGCCATCCCTGGAGAGGTGGATGGACCTCCAGTCAGTGTTGGAAGGAATTCCCTTTGTGACCCCATCTCCTTCGATGACGTTGGTCTCCGACGCTTCGAACCACCTCAACAACATCAGCACGCAAAGGCTCTGATCGCAGGAAGATCGTTCCCTCCATACAAACATCAAGGGCTCAGGGCGATCCATTTGGCCTGCCTAGCGTTCCTTTCCTACCTAAGGGACAGAGTGGTCCAAATCCTGATGGACAATACCGCCATGATGTTCTGCATCAACAAGCAATGTGGAGCCTGCTCATCGGTCCTTTGCCAGGAGGCTCTCCGGTTATGGGACTTCTGTGTTCAGTGTGCCATTCATCTCGTGGCTTTGCACCTGCTGGGTCTCAGAAGATCCTTCTCATCTCGCCACGAGTGGTCACTCCACCCAGAGGTGGTGAGTGTGATCTTCCAGAGAGGGGGGATTCCCCAGGTGGACCTGTCCATATCCAGATGGAACAGGAAGTGCCACCAGTTGTGCTCAATCCATGGGCACAACAGAGGTTGCCTGTCCGATGCCTTCTTGTTTCCAGGGTTGGGGGCACTACTCTACGCCTTCCTGCCAATACCACTGGTGCACAGCGTACTCTTGAAGATCAAGAGGGTCAGGGCAAAGGCTGTCCTGATAGTTCCAGTGAGGCCACCCCAACGCTGGTTCAGCACACTGTTGCAGCTCTCGATAGCAGCGCCACTAGAGCTCCCACTCCAGCCGGACCTACTGTCCGAGAACCACGACCGTGTGCTGCACCAGAACCTAGCATCCCTACACCTGACAGCGTGGCTGCTGCGTGGCTGAATGTGGAGGAGGAAGCATGCTTAGTCCAGCAGGTCCTGATGGGTAGCAGAAAGCCCTGCACCAGGAAACGTTTTTCATGTTGGGCCTTGGACCAGTATCCGTCTCCTGACCAGATCTCACTACAATCCATCCTAGACTACCTGTAACATCCCAAGCACCAAGGTCTCGTGCTGTCATCTATCAACGTTCATTTGCCAGTCATCTCAGCCTTCCATCCTCTGGTTCAGGGCAGATCCGTTTTTCCCCATGATATGACAATAAGATTTCTGAAAGGCCTGGAATGATTTTATCCTCAAGTTTGTGACCCTGTCCTGCCTTGGAACCCAAACCTGGTAGTGGCAAGGCCCACGGGCCCCCTTCAAGCCGTTCGCTTCGTGTTCGCTGTCACTTCTCTTGTGGAAGGTCTGCTTCCTGGTTGCAATTACTTCGGCCTGAAGAATTTCCAGTTAGAGCACTTGCATCAGAACCACCCTACATGGTGTTCTACAAGAATAAGTTCCAGCTGCGACCTTCTTACCAAAGGTGGTGTCACAGTTTCACATATTTCTTCCAGTGTTCTTTCCCAAACCTTGTCAATCTGGTGAGGAACGCAGATTACACAGCCTGGATATTAGGTGGGCCTCAGCCTTCTGCATCGAGAGGACCAGACCCTTCCGCAAGTCGACGCAGCTCTTTGTCGCTGTGGTGGATAGGTTGAAAGGTTTATCGGTCTCTTCTCAGAGAATCTCTTTGTGGATAACTGCCTACATCAAGTTTTGTTATGAACAGGCAAAGGTGTCACCACTGGCGATTGTAACCACCCATTCCAACAGAGCGCAAACCTCAGCAGCAGCCTTCCCGGCCCAGGTGCCGATTCAAGACATCTGTAGAGCTGCTACCTGGTCGTCTGTCCCTACCTTTGCGTCCCACTACGCCATCACCCAGCGGCTTCAGCAAAGCAATGTTGCAAACTGCACATCTGTGAACTCCAACCCCACCTCCTGGGATACTGCTTGTGAGTCACCTAACATGGAATCGACATGAGCAAGCACGCGAAGAAGAAAAGATGGTTACCTACCTTTTGTAACTGTTGTTCTTCGAGATGTGTTGCTGTGTCCATCCCATGAGCCACCCTCCTGCCCTGCTGTTGGAGATGCTGGCAAGAAGGAACTGAGAGGGTGCAGGACCGGTGGCACCTCATATATTGGCACATAAGCAGCTCCAGGGGTTGCCACAGCCGGCCCTATGGATGCCACTAAGGGAAAAATTTCCAACAGCCGTGCAGATGGGCGAGCACACATCTAATATGGAATGGACATGAGCAACACATCTGGAAGAACAACAGTTACGGAAGGTAGGTAACCTTTTCTTTTAAGTGAGATTAATGCAGGCAGCGGCTCACAAGTAAAGTCTAAACGCTAAACACATCCGTATAACCCTGATACCTGGTTTAACAATCCTAACACATGGTAGCCAGCCTGATGCCAGCTGTGTGTTTGTTAGTGTTCAGCTGAGACATGGGGACCTTGGCATGAGCGTCACACCCGCAGTGCAAAAACAGTGAAGGAAGGTGGCTCTCCTGAATGTGCCTCGGGCTTCCCCTATGCTAGATAAGGCATCTGTCTCCAGAGTGCCTGTCGTACCAAGCTTTCGGACACCTGACCCTTCCAAGGCTCTGAGCCGCTAAGTCCACCGTCCGTACTCTCCTCCACACTGTCCTGACTCTCCTGCACTCCCCCTCAAGAGCCTCAAAATAAAGCTAGGGGGCCCCCTCCTGCCAAGTAGATGAAAGGGGGGCAAATCCCTAGACTTTTGGGGAATGCTCAGGAGTGTCAAAACCTTCCTAAAAGTGGGGGGCCACCCGCTCCTGAACTATGGTCTCGCCTCCCTATGTTGCCCCTTCTCCCTGAACCCCCACCCTTGCACCACCCCTTCCTCTGAGACCCCACTCACGCCTCCCCCACTTGCTCCCCCTTACATCTGGTAAAAAGTGGTAGGGCCCTGGTCTCCCCCTCCCTTGTTCCAGTGCCCCTGGGTACACTCCTGTATGCAAATAACTAATAAGGAAGCCGCCCATCCTAGGCATTCTCTCTCTGGGTAATGTACATCCTCAGCATAGACTTCAAAGCCCCATTGAATCTCTCTACCAGACTGTTAGTAGGAGGTGGCCTTTATATGTCTCACTTCCGATAACTTTTTGAAAACTACCGACATGAAATTTGCACCATGGTCTGACAAGATTTCCCTTGGAAAACCTGCTCTGGTGTAAAACTGGAAGAAACCTGGAATGCCCCGGGGTGCAGCAAAGGGGAAGGACAGTGGTGATTCCAGATCTGCTGTATGACAGATCATTCTGCGCAGCCCGAGAGCAGGGCTGCCCCATCTCCCCATTCTTGCAGCAGCTGCAATTTCACTAGGCTCCTCCTGGCTTTCCTGTCATCCCTAATCTTCCACGCTGTCTGGCAGCATCTTCCCAACCCCTCTGCTGCCATCTGAAAGGAAGCAGCTGAAGGGGACAGAGCACGCGGATGAGGATTATTGCTTTAATAAGCCAGGGCTGACCTTTCCAAAGCCAGGAGAAATGGGGGCCTCTTTCGCCACCTCAGATAATCCAATGAAATTTCCCCACCTGAAGTGTGCCATGGGGCCCTGGACATCCTACTGGGAGCAGAAGCAACAAGGATGGCTGGGCCTGTGGGTTCTAAAATTGCTTGAGCTACGTGACTGCACCAGGAAGGTGAGCGTGCGTGCACAGCGGGGACTCAGCTCTGCGGTGCGCAGTGAGCCAACTGCACATGGAGAGACCCTGGCCTGAACACATGGCAGTGTCTTTTTAAGAAAACAAGAGGATTGTATGGGGGTGGGGGAGACCAATTTCTCCCACCTTCCCACAGCATTCGCCACCAGGAGGATTTGGTTACATGGGCCTGGATATCCAGGCACTGAGCACTGGGCCCCTGAGCGGTGGATTTCCAAGTCGCTCAGCCCCTGATGTGCTGCGGACACTAGGCCCTTTTGGGAATCCTGGCCTTGGTGCCGCTATGCCCAAGTCCCGCACTTTGGTTTCCAAGGTGTTGCCATATATAGCTGCAGTCCAGCCCTAAGCAGGCCAATGAGCCTAGTAACAAATCCCTTAGTGCCAACCAAAACTCCAAGCAAATGCCCCGATCTGCTGTGTGAGATCGAGATCCTTCCCCAGGCCAAAGTCTGTCGTCGTTCAGAACAGGCCTCCCCCTTGTGCTGTATGGAAATGGGCCTTGATCTTCTGCTTCTCTCCTAAGGGTGAGACAGGTGCCTTTGGGAACTCCTCAGTGCCTTACAAAGCTGCCTGCCCTGCGTGGAGTCCATGTTCCAGGCTGCGCTGGACCAGCAGGGAATCTACTGGGAGTCTGGGCTTCTAGCACCAGCCTGAACTTGAGAAGCCCAAGTCTTTGCAGTGTCCAGTCATCCTTAGGCTGAGCCGTGCTCCAAGTCTCTGCAGGATGTAAGTTGGGGACGTGTTACAGCTGCAGGAACAGTGATAGTGGGAGGTCCCTGCTCACTTCCCGGACCCATTTTCTGGCTACATCGGCACTGGCTACGTTCTGCCAGTGGCATTAGCCTCAATGATCTGTTTGCCTGCCTCTCTCACAGCATCTCGGCCTTTTCCCATGCAGCTCCCTACGCAACTCTGCCGCGGCTCATCTCACTCACCCCGCGCCAGCGGCTCACTCCTTCCCCCACGCCCAAAGGACGCAGAAGAAATTGTGATAGATTGAACCCCCTGTCCAGGATGTCACCTGATGTGCTGGGGTCTCACTGAGCCCGCCCTTTCCACCAGCCTGGGTTTCCTCACCCTGTTCTGCTGAGCCAGGCCCTCCAGCCTCCTCTGGCACACACAGGTAGAGACACCCCCAGCTGCAAATGGACACAGAGACACTGAGATCAGCTCGGTGTGAGCAGAATCAGCTCGGGGATTCACTCAGCACTCATGTGCACACCTCCTTTGGGGGATAAACCCAAAATAATATTGTCTTGCGCTGTAGAGAAAAGTCTGCACAGCGCAAGCGCATAAAAATTCACTCTCTCCCTCAATGTGGAGAGAGAGATGCACAGGTTCCTCCCTCCCCCGATAGGAATTGCACAAACTGGGTTCTGAAATAAACAACAAATAAGTTTATTAACTACAAAAGGTAAATTGTAAGTGATTATAAGGGACAGCAAACAGAACACAGCAGATTAAGGAGCAAATAAAACAAAACTAAGCTTAACACACTAAAGAAACAGGTTACACACAGTCATTTCTCACCCTCAATGTTGCTTGGGCCAGTTGTAGCGTTTCTGCAGCTCAGAGTTCCAGTTATGTCTCTTTACAGGCTAGAACCCTGGACTCAGCTCTTGCCTTCCTCTAGCTTAGTTCCTTCATTTCTTCAGGAGCTTTCAGCAGCCTTCCTTCTTGGGCGGGGAGGCAAATGGGGGGCTCTGAATGCCTTGCTTCCCAGCCCTACATAGCATTTACACGAGGCAGGAAGCCTTTGTTTCCAGTGGGAAAGTACCAGCAGTGTCCAAGGTGGTATTTTGTCTTTTCATAATGGCCCCGTAAGGCTGATTGCTTACTGTCTGGGGGGCAATTCCCAAGCACATACCCACAGCTCTAATTGTTACAGAGACAATATCTCTCACTTTAGAAACAGAGATGATACACGCATACAAATTGGATAAACACATTCATAGATCAGAACCTCTTCAATGATACCTTAATGACCCATCTTGCATAAAACATCTTAGTTATACAATATTGCTATGCAGAATAGGGGTGTAACGTCACAGAGATTGTCGGAAAACCCAACAGACCTTGACCCACTGAGGAGCACACGCTGTGCGGAGTCTGCCTGGTGCTGTACCACAACCACCTCCTGCTCTGCTCTTCTTGTGCAACATCCGCACCGAGAGTCCGGACCTGCGCTCTGGGCCCTTTGCACTGGGCACTGCTCAGACACAGGGCGAGACAGGCCCTGCCCCAACGGGCTCACGGTCTGAACAGACAATGGATGGAAGGGGCAACAGGCCCAGAGCAGGGCAGGGACTTGCCCCCAGGCCCAGAGCAGGTCAGTGGTTTCTTAGGTTCTTTTTCCTTCCTCATCACTGTGTATCTAAGTGCCTGGAGGAAACTTTGTCTTTCTTCAGCCCGTCCCCTCCTTGCTTCCCCCCAACTTCTTGCATCAGTTGTTAGCTGCGGAGCTCTTGGAGGCCATGGGCCTGCTTCCTCCTTTTGGTACGTACTGGGGTGACTCCACTGAACTCAAGGGGGGGTCGAGATTAGCACTGGGTACTGGGGCTGCCTGTTTGTTCTGCAGAGCTCTTACCACACTCTTGGATGCTGTAGAATCAGTTCTTGTAGGCCTCAGCCCCCTTACCCCATCCATGTCCCCGCCTCCTAGATCCGCGGCCTGGCTCCCGGCTCCGGGGGGGACCTGGAGAGGGTTGTGGGGGAGCGTGAGGTAAAAAGTTTGGGGACCACTGTTGTAGGCAGTGGGGTGATGTGTCCTTGTTTAATCTGGAGTCTTGGGGTCAGTTGGTATTAGGGGCCGGATTCTGCTTCAGTTCCAGCGTGCCCTTCACTGAGAACCTTCCATGTTCACTCTGGCGTGAACAAGAGGAAAATCTAGCCCTGGACATTCCTTGTTTTCAGGGAGAAAAGGGTGATGGGGGCAAAGCTGCATGGCTGGCCCATCAGAGCGTGGGCTGGGGGAGTTGTGATGCTGGAGTGATGGGAGAGTGTTTCCCGGAGGGTGGAAATTGAGGCCCTGGGTGATCTGGCCATCTGTTAATAACGTAGATGCGCCATAATTCATCCGCTTCCTTGAGCGCCTCCTGCCTCACCAGCCACAGCACTAGTCAGTGCTGTCGCTAACAGCCCGGGGAGTCCGCTGGGAGCCAGGGAGGTTCAAACGCCTATCACCGCGTTTCTCCCTCCCTGCCTATCTTCCGCAAGGGCAAAGGACGGAGAAACGCCAGCCTGATAGAAAGTGACCCACGCAAGCTTGCAGCAACCCAGTGAACCCCCACATCCTTTGCCCCCACCTGCAGAGCATGTGCCAAAGATGGCTTCCAGGAGTCCAGGGCTGAATCGACCTAGGGTTTCCATACCCCGGGGCAGTGAAGAAGCGAGGAAGCCTGTAAACGTAGCCATTGGTCAAAGGCAGGTGAGAGCACCAAGGGGCCTGGAACAGGCCTGGATCCCCACGTCCAAAAGATGAGCCAAGCCTGGGCAATACACACGGCAGGGTCTTGCACTGGCCCGTGGCTCCCAGGGATGGGCTAAGGAGTCGCTCCTTCCCAGCGCTGATTTCCATGATTCTCCGCCTTGATGGCCTGTCGTCACCCTCCTTCCTCCCAATTAAACTGGCTAATGATTTCCCCCAGCTCAAAACTTCTCTGTTCAGCATCAGAAACAAACCATGGGCTCGCTCACTGAGAGGCCAGTAACAAGAGCCTCCAGGCCTAGCTACGGCGAGGCAGAGGGTCTGCTGGCAGGGTCTGGGGATTAGAACCCGGGTCTGCAGAGCTGGGGCGAGGGGGGCGGGAGTGATGGTCCCACAGTGCCAGCAGGAAGCTGTGTATAGCCACCTCCAGGAGCGCTCTGGGGAGCAGGCGCCGCAGGAAGTACCGCCCCAGGGAGCCAGAGTGACAGCATCCTGCCGCCTTCTGATTGGCCAAGCACCCTATTTAACCCCAAGGGTTGGCACAGGAAGTTGTCTGGGCAGCCACACAGACTTTGGCCTGTCGTGACTCCAGACCTCACCTGATCTCCGGTCTCTGATCTCAGCCTGACTCTGACCCGACTCCAGCCTGGTACCTGCGACCTCCGGTCTCTGACCCCGACTCCAGCCTGGTACCTGCGACCTCCGGTCTCTGACTCTGCCCCGACTCCAGCCTGGTACCTGCGACCTCCGGTCTCTGACTGACCCCGACTCCAGCCTGGTACCTGCGACCTCCGGTCTCTGACCCCGACTCCAGCCTGGTACCTGCGACCTCCGGTCTCTGACTGACCCTGACTCCAGCCTGGTACCTGCGACCTCCGGTCTCTGACTCTGACCCGACTCCAGCCTGGTACCTGCGACCTCCGGTCTCTGACCCCGACTCCAGCCTGGTACCTGCAACCTCCGGTCTCTGACTGACCCCGACTCCAGCCTGGTACCTGCAACCTCCGGTCTCTGACTCTGACCCGACTCCAGCCTGGTACCTGCGACCTCCGGTCTCTGACTCTGACCCGACTCCAGCCTGGTACCTGCGACCTCCGGTCTCTGACCCCGACTCCAGCCTGGTACCTGCAACCTCCGGTCTCTGACTGACCCCGACTCCAGCCTGGTACCTGCAACCTCCGGTCTCTGACTCTGACCCCGACTCCAGCCTGGTACCTGCGACCTCCGGTCTCTGACCCCGACTCCAGCCTGGTACCTGCAACCTCCGGTCTCTGACTGACCCCGACTCCAGCCTGGTACCTGCAACCTCCGGTCTCTGACTCTGACCCCGACTCCAGCCTGGTACCTGCGACCTCCGGTCTCTGACCCCGACTCCAGCCTGGTACCTGCGACCTCCGGTCTCTGACTCTGACCCCGACTCCAGCCTGGTACCTGCGACCTCCGGTCTCTGACCCCGACTCCAGCCTGGTACCTGCGACCTCCGGTCTCTGACCCCGACTCCAGCCTGGTACCTGCGACCTTCGGTCTCTGACTCTGACCCCGACTCCAGCCTGGTACCTGCGACCTCCGGTCTCTGACCCCGACTCCAGCCTGGTACCTGCGACCTCCGGTCTCTGACTCTGACCCCGACTCCAGCCTGGTACCTGCGACCTCCGGTCTCTGACCCCGACTCCAACCTGGTACCTGCGACCTCCGGTCTCTGACTGACCCCGACTCCAGCCTGGTACCTGCGACCTCCGGTCTCTGACCCCGACTCCAGCCTGGTACCTGCGACCTCCGGTCTCTGACTCTGACCCCGACTCCAGCCTGGTACCTGCGACCTCCGGTCTCTGACTCTGACCCCGACTCCAGCCTGGTACCTGTGACCTCCGGTCTCTGACTGACCCCGACTCCAGCCTGGTACCTGTGACCTCCGGTCTCTGACCCCGACTCCAGCCTGGTACCTGTGACCTCCGGTCTCTGACAGACCCCGACTCCAGCCTGGTACCTGCGACCTCCGGTCTCTGACTGACCCCGACTCCAGCCTGGTACCTGCGACCTCCGGTCTCTGACTCTGACCCCGACTCCAGCCTGGTACCTGCGACCTCCGGTCTCTGACTGACCCCGACTCCAGCCTGGTACCTGCGACCTCCGGTCTCTGACCCCGACTCCAGCCTGGTACCTGTGACCTCCGGTCTCTGACTGACCCCGACTCCAGCCTGGTACCTGCGACCTCCGGTCTCTGACCCCGACTCCAGCCTGGTACCTGCGACCTCCGGTCTCTGACTGACCCCGACTCCAGCCTGGTACCTGCGACCTCCGGTCTCTGACTCTGACCCTGACTCCAGCCTGGTACCTGTGACCTCCGGTCTCTGACTCTGACCCGACTCCAGCCTGGTACCTGTGACCTCCGGTCTCTGACTCTGACCCGACTCCAGCCTGGTACCTGCGACCTCCGGTCTCTGACCCCGACTCCAGCCTGGTACCTGCGACCTCTGGTCTCTGACCCCGACTCCAGCCTGGTACCTGCGACCTCCGGTCTCTGACTCTGACCCCGACTCCAGCCTGGTACCTGTGACCTCCGGTCTCTGACCCCGACTCCAGCCTGGTACCTGCGACCTCCGGTCTCTGACTCTGACCCCGACTCCAGCCTGGTACCTGTGACCTCCGGTCTCTGACTCTGACCCGACTCCAGCCTGGTACCTGCGAGCTCCGGTCTCTGACTCTGACCCGACTCCAGCCTGGTACCTGCGACCTCCGGTCTCTGACCCCGACTCCAGCCTGGTACCTGCGACCTCTGGTCTCTGACCCCGACTCCAGCCTGGTACCTGCGACCTCCGGTCTCTGACTCTGACCCCGACTCCAGCCTGGTACCTGCGACCTCCGGTCTCTGACTCTGACCCCGACTCCAGCCTGGTACCTGCGACCTCCGGTCTCTGACTCTGACCCCGACTCCAGCCTGGTACCTGTGACCTCCGGTCTCTGACCCGACTCCAGCCTGGTACCTGCGACCTCTGGTCTCTGACCCCGACTCCAGCCTGGTACCTGCGACCTCTGGTCTCTGACCCCGACTCCAGCCTGGTATCTGTGACCTCCGGTCTCTGACTGACCCCGACTCCAGCCTGGTACCTGCGACCTCCGATCTCTGACTCTGACCCCGACTCCAGCCTGGTACCTGCGACCTCCGGTCTCTGACTCTGACCCCGACTCCAGCCTGGTACCTGCGACCTCCGGTCTCTGACTGACCCCGACTCCAGCCTGGTACCTGCGACCTCTGGTCTCTGACCCCGACTCCAGCCTGGTACCTGCGACCTCCGGTCTCTGACTCTGACCCGACTCCAGCCTGGTACCTGCGACCTCCGGTCTCTGACCCCGACTCCAGCCTGGTACCTGCGACCTCCGGTCTCTGACTGACCCCGACTCCAGCCTGGTACCTGCGACCTCCGGTCTCTGACTCTGACCCTGACTCCAGCCTGGTACCTGTGACCTCCGGTCTCTGACTCTGACCCGACTCCAGCCTGGTACCTGTGACCTCCGGTCTCTGACTCTGACCCGACTCCAGCCTGGTACCTGCGACCTCCGGTCTCTGACCCCGACTCCAGCCTGGTACCTGCGACCTCTGGTCTCTGACCCCGACTCCAGCCTGGTACCTGCGACCTCCGGTCTCTGACTCTGACCCCGACTCCAGCCTGGTACCTGTGACCTCCGGTCTCTGACCCCGACTCCAGCCTGGTACCTGCGACCTCCGGTCTCTGACTCTGACCCCGACTCCAGCCTGGTACCTGTGACCTCCGGTCTCTGACTCTGACCCGACTCCAGCCTGGTACCTGCGACCTCCGGTCTCTGACTCTGACCCGACTCCAGCCTGGTACCTGCGACCTCCGGTCTCTGACCCCGACTCCAGCCTGGTACCTGCGACCTCTGGTCTCTGACCCCGACTCCAGCCTGGTACCTGCGACCTCCGGTCTCTGACTCTGACCCCGACTCCAGCCTGGTACCTGCGACCTCCGGTCTCTGACTCTGACCCCGACTCCAGCCTGGTACCTGCGACCTCCGGTCTCTGACTCTGACCCCGACTCCAGCCTGGTACCTGTGACCTCCGGTCTCTGACCCGACTCCAGCCTGGTACCTGCGACCTCTGGTCTCTGACCCCGACTCCAGCCTGGTACCTGCGACCTCTGGTCTCTGACCCCGACTCCAGCCTGGTATCTGTGACCTCCGGTCTCTGACTGACCCCGACTCCAGCCTGGTACCTGCGACCTCCGATCTCTGACTCTGACCCCGACTCCAGCCTGGTACCTGCGACCTCCGGTCTCTGACTCTGACCCCGACTCCAGCCTGGTACCTGCGACCTCCGGTCTCTGACTGACCCCGACTCCAGCCTGGTACCTGCGACCTCTGGTCTCTGACCCCGACTCCAGCCTGGTACCTGCGACCTCCGGTCTCTGACTCTGACCCGACTCCAGCCTGGTACCTGCGACCTCCGGTCTCTGACCCCGACTCCAGCCTGGTACCTGCAACCTCCGGTCTCTGACTGACCCCGACTCCAGCCTGGTACCTGCAACCTCCGGTCTCTGACTCTGACCCCGACTCCAGCCTGGTACCTGCGACCTCCGGTCTCTGACCCCGACTCCAGCCTGGTACCTGCGACCTCCGGTCTCTGACTCTGACCCCGACTCCAGCCTGGTACCTGCGACCTCCGGTCTCTGACCCCGACTCCAGCCTGGTACCTGCGACCTCCGGTCTCTGACCCCGACTCCAGCCTGGTACCTGCGACCTCCGGTCTCTGACTCTGACCCCGACTCCAGCCTGGTACCTGCGACCTCCGGTCTCTGACCCCGACTCCAGCCTGGTACCTGCGACCTCCGGTCTCTGACCCCGACTCCAGCCTGGTACCTGCGACCTCCGGTCTCTGACTCTGACCCCGACTCCAGCCTGGTACCTGCGACCTCCGGTCTCTGACCCCGACTCCAGCCTGGTACCTGCGACCTCCGGTCTCTGACTGACCCCGACTCCAGCCTGGTACCTGCGACCTCCGGTCTCTGACCCCGACTCCAGCCTGGTACCTGCGACCTCCGGTCTCTGACTCTGACCCCGACTCCAGCCTGGTACCTGCGACCTCCGGTCTCTGACTCTGACCCCGACTCCAGCCTGGTACCTGTGACCTCCGGTCTCTGACTGACCCCGACTCCAGCCTGGTACCTGTGACCTCCGGTCTCTGACCCCGACTCCAGCCTGGTACCTGTGACCTCCGGTCTCTGACAGACCCCGACTCCAGCCTGGTACCTGCGACCTCCGGTCTCTGACTGACCCCGACTCCAGCCTGGTACCTGCGACCTCCGGTCTCTGACTCTGACCCCGACTCCAGCCTGGTACCTGCGACCTCCGGTCTCTGACTGACCCCGACTCCAGCCTGGTACCTGCGACCTCCGGTCTCTGACCCCGACTCCAGCCTGGTACCTGTGACCTCCGGTCTCTGACTGACCCCGACTCCAGCCTGGTACCTGCGACCTCCGGTCTCTGACCCCGACTCCAGCCTGGTACCTGCGACCTCCGGTCTCTGACTGACCCCGACTCCAGCCTGGTACCTGCGACCTCCGGTCTCTGACTCTGACCCTGACTCCAGCCTGGTACCTGTGACCTCCGGTCTCTGACTCTGACCCGACTCCAGCCTGGTACCTGTGACCTCCGGTCTCTGACTCTGACCCGACTCCAGCCTGGTACCTGCGACCTCCGGTCTCTGACCCCGACTCCAGCCTGGTACCTGCGACCTCTGGTCTCTGACCCCGACTCCAGCCTGGTACCTGCGACCTCCGGTCTCTGACTCTGACCCCGACTCCAGCCTGGTACCTGTGACCTCCGGTCTCTGACCCCGACTCCAGCCTGGTACCTGCGACCTCCGGTCTCTGACTCTGACCCCGACTCCAGCCTGGTACCTGTGACCTCCGGTCTCTGACTCTGACCCGACTCCAGCCTGGTACCTGCGACCTCCGGTCTCTGACTCTGACCCGACTCCAGCCTGGTACCTGCGACCTCCGGTCTCTGACCCCGACTCCAGCCTGGTACCTGCGACCTCTGGTCTCTGACCCCGACTCCAGCCTGGTACCTGCGACCTCCGGTCTCTGACTCTGACCCCGACTCCAGCCTGGTACCTGCGACCTCCGGTCTCTGACTCTGACCCCGACTCCAGCCTGGTACCTGCGACCTCCGGTCTCTGACTCTGACCCCGACTCCAGCCTGGTACCTGCGACCTCCGGTCTCTGACTCTGACCCCGACTCCAGCCTGGTACCTGTGACCTCCGGTCTCTGACCCGACTCCAGCCTGGTACCTGCGACCTCTGGTCTCTGACCCCGACTCCAGCCTGGTACCTGCGACCTCTGGTCTCTGACCCCGACTCCAGCCTGGTATCTGTGACCTCCGGTCTCTGACTGACCCCGACTCCAGCCTGGTACCTGCGACCTCCGATCTCTGACTCTGACCCCGACTCCAGCCTGGTACCTGCGACCTCCGGTCTCTGACCCCGACTCCAGCCTGGTACCTGCGACCTCCGGTCTCTGACTGACCCCGACTCCAGCCTGGTACCTGCGACCTCCGGTCTCTGACTCTGACCCTGACTCCAGCCTGGTACCTGTGACCTCCGGTCTCTGACTCTGACCCGACTCCAGCCTGGTACCTGTGACCTCCGGTCTCTGACTCTGACCCGACTCCAGCCTGGTACCTGCGACCTCCGGTCTCTGACCCCGACTCCAGCCTGGTACCTGCGACCTCTGGTCTCTGACCCCGACTCCAGCCTGGTACCTGCGACCTCCGGTCTCTGACTCTGACCCCGACTCCAGCCTGGTACCTGTGACCTCCGGTCTCTGACTCTGACCCCGACTCCAGCCTGGTACCTGTGACCTCCGGTCTCTGACTCTGACCCGACTCCAGCCTGGTACCTGCGACCTCCGGTCTCTGACTCTGACCCGACTCCAGCCTGGTACCTGCGACCTCCGGTCTCTGACCCCGACTCCAGCCTGGTACCTGCGACCTCTGGTCTCTGACCCCGACTCCAGCCTGGTACCTGCGACCTCTGGTCTCTGACTGACCCTGACTCCAGCCTGGTACCTGCGACCTCCGGTCTCTGACTCTGACCCCGACTCCAGCCTGGTACCTGCGACCTCCGGTCTCTGACTCTGACCCCGACTCCAGCCTGGTACCTGCGACCTCCGGTCTCTGACTCTGACCCCGACTCCAGCCTGGTACCTGCGACCTCCGGTCTCTGACTCTGACCCCGACTCCAGCCTGGTACCTGTGACCTCCGGTCTCTGACCCGACTCCAGCCTGGTACCTGCGACCTCTGGTCTCTGACCCCGACTCCAGCCTGGTACCTGCGACCTCTGGTCTCTGACCCCGACTCCAGCCTGGTATCTGTGACCTCCGGTCTCTGACTGACCCCGACTCCAGCCTGGTACCTGCGACCTCCGATCTCTGACTCTGACCCCGACTCCAGCCTGGTACCTGCGACCTCCGGTCTCTGACTCTGACCCCGACTCCAGCCTGGTACCTGCGACCTCCGGTCTCTGACTGACCCCGACTCCAGCCTGGTACCTGCGACCTCTGGTCTCTGACCCCGACTCCAGCCTGGTACCTGCGACCTCTGGTCTCTGACTTTGACCCGACTCCAGCCTGGTACCTGTGACCTCCGGTCTCTGACTCTGACCCGACTCCAGCCTGGTACCTGCGACCTCCGGTCTCTGACCCCGACTCCAGCCTGGTACCTGCGACCTCTGGTCTCTGACCCCGACTCCAGCCTGGTACCTGCGACCTCCGGTCTCTGACTCTGACCCCGACTCCAGCCTGGTACCTGTGACCTCCGGTCTCTGACCCCGACTCCAGCCTGGTACCTGCGACCTCCGGTCTCTGACTCTGACCCCGACTCCAGCCTGGTACCTGTGACCTCCGGTCTCTGACTCTGACCCGACTCCAGCCTGGTACCTGCGACCTCCGGTCTCTGACTCTGACCCGACTCCAGCCTGGTACCTGCGACCTCCGGTCTCTGACCCCGACTCCAGCCTGGTACCTGCGACCTCTGGTCTCTGACCCCGACTCCAGCCTGGTACCTGCGACCTCCGGTCTCTGACTCTGACCCCGACTCCAGCCTGGTACCTGCGACCTCCGGTCTCTGACTCTGACCCCGACTCCAGCCTGGTACCTGCGACCTCCGGTCTCTGACTCTGACCCCGACTCCAGCCTGGTACCTGTGACCTCCGGTCTCTGACCCGACTCCAGCCTGGTACCTGCGACCTCTGGTCTCTGACCCCGACTCCAGCCTGGTACCTGCGACCTCTGGTCTCTGACCCCGACTCCAGCCTGGTATCTGTGACCTCCGGTCTCTGACTGACCCCGACTCCAGCCTGGTACCTGCGACCTCCGATCTCTGACTCTGACCCCGACTCCAGCCTGGTACCTGCGACCTCCGGTCTCTGACTCTGACCCCGACTCCAGCCTGGTACCTGCGACCTCCGGTCTCTGACTGACCCCGACTCCAGCCTGGTACCTGCGACCTCTGGTCTCTGACCCCGACTCCAGCCTGGTACCTGCGACCTCTGGTCTCTGACCCCGACTCCAGCCTGGTACCTGTGACCTCCGGTCTCTGACTGACCCCGACTCCAGCCTGGTACCTGCGACCTCCGGTCTCTGACCCCGACTCCAGCCTGGTACCTGCGACCTCCGGTCTCTGACTCTGACCCCGACTCCAGCCTGGTACCTGTGACCTCCGGTCTCTGACTGACCCCGACTCCAGCCTGGTACCTGCGACCTCTGGTCTCTGACCCGACTCTTGCTCACTGAACCTGGCTCTTGGAATTCCTCCGACTCCTGCTCAGCGACTGCTGTCCCTGATGTGCAGACATCAGCTCAGATGGGACTGCTGGGGTTGCCAATTTTGGTTGGACATATTCCTGGAGGTTTCCCCACATGACATCATCTTTAATTAAAGATTAAGCTTTAGTTCCTGGAGACTGCAGGACAATCCTGGAGGGTTGGTAACCCTGGTGGCCGCTAGGCCAGACTGCCTATGCCTGGGTCCCTTACCTCAATCTTGTTTGAACACTTAGTTCCAGAGTATCCTTCTGCACCGCTGATGATCAATGCCCCAGGCCAGGAGGCAGGAGACAGGGGGGTCACAGTCTGGCCCTGCAGCTGGGCAGTGTTTTCCTGCCATGGAGTGTGTGATAGGTCTCAGGAGCACACTGCATGACCTGTGCAGTAGAATAGCCCTTTGTGTGCAGTGAAAGCATGTGCTGTCTTCTTTGGGGAATCGCCTGGGGTTCATTGTGTAGGGGCCAACAAGCTGTCTCCTGAATGCTGGGCTGTGTTGGACACATGCCATGAGGGGCCGTTGCTGTGGGCTGATTTAATACCCTGTTTTCAAAGGCCTGGCTCTGCTGTTTCATAGCTGCAAAGCTGATTCCCCCACCCCACCCCACCCCACCCCTGCCCCCAGCTGACTCTCTGGGACAGAAGGGGGAACTTCCTTGCACTGCTCAGCCACGGCGTTCTCAGGGCGCGCTCTGCAGACAAGTCAGCTCTAGCGCGAGTGGGCACCGCCCTCCTTCCGTGGCTGGCAGGCCCACCTACACCAGTGCTGAAGTTGGACACGGGGGTCCCATCTGTATTTGGAATATCGAGCTGAGTGTCACATGTAAACAGGACTCCCAGCCACTGGCCATCCAGAGGAGATAGTGAGACCCAGCTCGGCAGGGAATGGAGCAGCAGCTACGGGCAGGCTCCATTCTCGGTACAGCCTCTTCCAGGGCGATCCGGGCCTGCTTGAGCTGGGCACTTCCCCGGGCGAGACGGGCCCTGCCCCCAGAACTCAAAGGGACGACTGGTTCCCGGGGCACAGATGGTATTGCAGATGGAGGGAGTTAGCGGCTGGAATCTCAAAGTTGCTCAGCCTGTTGGTGTCACAGTTCAGGGCAACTGCACGTCCCCCTCCATGGTCCAGCAAGGCACCCACGCTACGCTCCAGACTCAGCGGGCACCTCTCTTGGGCAGAGACCTGCCGCTCTCCCTCGACCACAGCTCCCTGCCTACGCTGAGTTTCCCAGCGGGTCAGATGGTCTCCGCTGCCTGCTTTGCCTTTCTCTCAGAGGCTATAAACAGTCTAATTGCCATAGCTGCTTAGAAAGACTGCAAAAAGAACAGGAGGACTTGTGGCACCTTAGAGACTAACAAATGTATTTGAGCATAAGCTTTCGTGGGCTACAGCCCACTTCATCGGACGCATGTAGTGGAAAATACAGCAGGAAGATATATATACACAGAGGACATGAAAAAATGGGTGTTGCTGTACCAACTCTAAGGAGAGTAATCAGTTAAGTGGGCTATTATCAGCAGGAGAGAAAAACCTTCTGTAGTGATAATCAGGATGGCCCGTTTCCAACAGTTGACAAGAAGGTGTGAGTAACAGTAGGGGGGAAAATTAGCATGGGGAAATAGGTTTTATTTTGTGTAATGACCCATCCACTCCCCGTGTTTATTCAAGCCTAATTTAATGGTGTCCAGTTTGCAAATTAATTCCAGTTCTGAATGCCTGGCCCAGCTGTGGGTGCTCCGCCCATGAGTATCTGGCCCCGAGGACCCTGCCCGACATCGGAGTCTGGCAGAGCTGGCACTGGGCCACCGCCAGTGTCCTTCCCACAGGCCCATCTTCCCTCTGGCAAAGAGGGCACAGTGACAGTCTGTGTCTGTGTCCCCTCTAGCCCGCCCCTCAGCGGAGTCCCCCCTGGCATTGCCTGGGCTGGGCACGGGGATCCTGGCTGACAGTGTGAGGGCCGGTGCTCTCATAGGAACTCTTGGGCAGCAATTGGTGAATCGCTCGCAGCAGCAGCAGCTGTTCCCAGCCAGGCTTTCTCTCCAAAGCGCTCCCTCCTGACCACTCCTTGGCTTCCTACTCGCTCTGCTGGGCCCTCCCTTCACCCAATGCTCTCGGGATTTCCTGGGAAGAGACGCGTGTTAATGGGGTGTCTGGGAAGCCAGCCACCATAGGTGCCAACTCTATGGGTGCTCAGAAAAAAAATAGTGGGTGCTCAGCACTCACCAGTCCCAGCCGATCGGGGAGGGGATTGGAGGAGGGCAGAGAGCGGTGGGCGGGCAGGGGCATTGTGGAGGGGGCGGAGCCAGGGCAGGAAGAGGCGGAGCGAGGGCGGGGCCTTGGGGTGGAGGGGGGTTGCTCTTGGTGAATGAAATCTGACATCAGCTGGAAGATCCGTCACGGCCACTCGAGCCCTGGGCCTCTTTGCGCATCTCCCAGCGGTGACATGAGCAGGGCCAGGACAGGGCAAACCCACCTCACGACCAGTGTGCTAACTAGTCCGTCACTCTGCAAGCACGTTGAGGAGAGAAGGGTCACCTGCTTCCTGGCTGCCGACTCCCTGGCAGGACCCCGGACCATGGGAGCAGGAGATGCTGAGCTCCAGGCAGGTGCCTAGTTATCTGCGGATGCCCCAGGGAGATTGCAGTTGTCGCCCAAGGAGCCCAGAGACTACAAGGACACCCCGACTTTAACTGCAAGAGTCATGGTGGGAAGTAGCCTAGGGAGGGACTAGCAGTGTCCCTGCAGCAGTCAACGTGTTGTGGGCGGATTCCCTGCCAACTTAGTGGTGAACCCATTCGCCACTACCAGGGTCCTGGGCTGGGACCCAATGGAGCAGGGCTGGCCCGGGTCCCCCTACCCCGCCTGCCCCCTTTGAGGGGCGGCCCACAAAACCCTCTCCTATTGACTCTCGCCATTGGGCCGCACTTCCTTGTAATAGCGGAGTCCTACTGACTGTGGCCATTGGGCCTTGCTTCCCTGCAGCCAAGGAGTTTTCTATTGAAACCAGCCCTTGGGCCACGCAGCCCTGAGGCTGAGGGCAGCCATATTGACGTTAACTGCAGGGCTACCGTGCCCCTGCCCCACCCCAGGATGTACATGCCCCGCAACACGTGGTGGAGAATGGAGGCAATGGTCGGGACCTGCGAAAAGGACCCAAGCGAGGGTAGACCGCCTAAAGTAAGCTCAGGGTTCTCCCACTTGTTAACTGCTGCAAAGCAAGATGGAGCCCGACAATCTATTGACGTGGTTGTTAGAGAACCAACAACTACAGGCGACTCAGCAGGAGAGGTTGGTGCAGCAAATGGTGCAATTGTTGCAACCCAGAGGGGCTCCTCTCCCCGACCAGGCGCAATCAGACGCAGAACCCCTACCTGCCAACCTCCCCATGCGACTCACGAAGATGGGACCTGGGGATGACCCAGAAGCCTTTCTAGTAACTTTTGGGAAGGTAGCCACTGCTGAGCACTGGGCCACCCCTCCTACGTCGTGGGCCCCACCCAGTCCATGTACCAGAACCTAGACACCCTAGATGTCCTCAACTATGGGAAGATAAAGGCCACTATCCTAGATGAAGCAGGCATCAGTCCCGAGACCTACCACCTGCTCATCACCCCTTTCCCTCCAGAGCCCAATCTAGGACTGCTATTCGATGGACCCGTAGAGCCAGGGCCAGCCACGATGGCCCTTAACTAAGCCCTGAGCAGCGAGGACAGCTACAGCGGATCTTACAGGCCTTCCCAGAAGTCTTATCCACCTGCCTTGGGCGGATGGAAGTCACGAACCACCATTTAGCCACCCTACCAGGCCAAAAGATCCATGACACCCACCAACCCCTTCTGAGGAAGATGTGGGAGGCCGTCTGGCAGGAATTAGATACCATGTGACATTATCATGTTAAATATGCCCATGTAGATCATTGTTGCTACCACTGTTATATAATGGCAACAAATCTTCTACAAATGTGGCGTGTGAGCTGTCTATGGAAACGTTACGATTTGGTATTCTCAGCTGTGACCCACAGAGGCATGGGACAGTGCCGCAGCAAGCAGGGTCATATGTACAGTGTGTTGATCTGAGTGAGATTTGCACTTCAGACACTGGTGGTGATTTTACATGAGTTTTAAGTGTGATGGCTTGAGATCAGTCATAGAGGTGACCAGTTTGTTATATTCTGTTTGCTTATTTCGGGAAAGGGAAGTAGGGACAGAAAAGCAGCAAAATGAGGGAAAGTGAAACTAATAAGAAGCTGGAGCTGTGCAGATTGCAGGCAGAAGAGAGTGGAAAAGAACACAAAAGACTTATGCAATTAAAGCAGATGGAAATCGATGTGTGTCATAACTATAAAGGGAAAGGTAACAGCTCTCCGGTGCACAGTACTATAAAATCCCTCCTGGCCAGAGACTCCAAAATCCTTTTACCTGTAAAGGGTTAAGAAGCTCAGGTAACCTGGCTGGCATCTGACCCAAAGGACCAATAAGGGGACAAGATACTTTCAAATCTTGGTGGGGGGAAGGCTTTTGTTTGTGCTCTTTGATTTAGGAAGTTGTTCGCTCTTGGGGAACTGAGAGAATCATAGAACCATAGAATATCAGGGTTGGAAGGGACCTCAAGAGGTCATCTAGTCCAACCCCCTGCTCAAAGCAGGACCAATTCCCAACTAAATCATCCCAGCCAGTGCTTTGTCAAGCCGGGCCTTAAAAACCTCCAAGGAAGGAGACTCCACCACCTCCCTAGGTAACGCATTCCAGTGTTTCACCACCCTCCTAGTGAAATAGTTTTTCCTAATATCCAACCTGGACCTCCCCCACTGCAACTTGAGACCATTGCTCCTTGTTCTGTCATCTGCCACCACTGAGAACAGCCGAGCTCCATCCTCTTTGGAACCCCCCTTCAGGTAGTTGAAGGCTGCTATCAAATCCCCTCTCATTCTTCTCTTTTGGAGACTAAACAATCCCAGTTCCCTCAGCCTCTCCTCATAAGTCATGTGCTCCAGACCCCTAATCATTTTTGTTGCCCTCTGTTGGACTCTTTCCAATTTTTCCACATCCTTCTTGTAGTGTGGGGCCCAAAACTGGACACAGTATTCCAGATGAGGCCTCACCAATGTCGAATAAAGGGGAATGATCACGTTCCTCGATCTGCTGGCAATGCCCCTACTTATACAGCCCAAAATGCTGTTAGCTTTCTTGGCAACAAGAGCACACTGTTGACTCATATCCAGCTTCTCGTCCACTGTGACCCCTAGGTCCTTTTCTGCAGAACTGCTACCTAGCCATTCGGTCCCTAGTGCGTAGCAGAGCAGGGGATTCTTCCGTCCTAAGTGCAGGACTCTGCACTTGTCCTTGTTGAACCTCATCAGGTTTTTTTTGGCCCAATCCTCTAATTTGTCTAGGTCCCTCTGTATCCGATCCCTACCCTCTAGTGTATCTACCACGCCTCCTAGTTTAGTGTCATCTGCAAACTTGCTGAGAGTGCAGTCCACACCATCCTCCAGATCATTAATAAAGATATTAAACAAAACCGGCCCCAGGACCGACCCTTGGGGCACTCCGCTTGAAACCGGCTGCCAACTAGACATGGAACCATTGATTACTACCCGTTGAGCCTGACGATCTAGCCAGCTTTCTATCCACCTTACAGAGGGACCAGACATCAATCCAGGTTCTCCAAATCTTTCTGAACAAGTCTCTCATATTTCAAACTTGTAAGTAAACAGCCAGGCAAGGCGTGTTAGTTTATCTTTGTTTTCTCAACTTGTAAATGTACCTTTTACTAGAGTGTTTATCTCTGTTTGCTGTACTTTGAACCTAAGGGTAGAGGGGGGTCCTCTGAGCTCTTTAAGTTTGATTACCCTGTAAAGTTATTTTTCCATCCTGATTTTACAGAGAGGATTTTTACCTTTTTCTTTAATTAAAAGCTTTCTTTTTAAGAACCTGATTGATTTTTCCTTGTTTTAAGATCCAAGGGGTTTGGATCTTGATCCACCAGGAGTGGGTGGGAGAAAGGAGGGGGATAGTTAATTTCTCCTTGTTTTAAGATCCCAGGGGGTTTGGATCTGTATTCACCAGGGAATTGGTGAAAGGTTTCTCAAGGCTTCCCAGGGAAGGGAGTTAGCTTTGGGATGGTGGCAGCGGACCAGATCTTAGCTGGTAGTTAAGCTTAGAAGTTTTCATGCAGGCCCCTACATCTGTACCCTAAAGTTCAAAGTGGGGAAGCAGCCTTGACATGGTGGCAGAGCAGTGGGATCATTTTAAACCAAAAGCCAGTAAGATTTTTTTTTCTCCTTTCTAGCAGCTTGGAAAGCCGAGCTGAAGGTAGATGCATATCTTATCTCTCCTTGCCTGAAGGCAGAGGTGTTAAGTTTTTTTAACAAGGGTCTTTGTTAAGAGAAGGGTTCAATCAATGAGCAAACAACTGGTAAAAGGAATTTACAAGCTGAATTGTTTTTTTTTCTTTCTACTCGGGGATAGCTAGTTAGAAAGTCTCTGTTACCTCAGCAGCAGCCTGAGCTGAGTGCATCCCAGTTTCAGTCAACTGCAGAGGGGTGTGGCCCAGCACAAGAAAACAGGAAAATGACTACCAAAGAAGTAGCTAACAAAATAGAACTGGCCAGACTAGAAGCAGAAGAAAATGAAAAAAAACCATCAGAGACTGCTTCAATTAAAAAAACTCGAGAAAGATCAGGATGAAAGAGAAGAAAAAGCCAAAGAGGAGCCCACAAGAGAGCTATGGAGCTGAGAGAAAAAGAGATGAAGCATGAACTGGAATTAGCACGGGCTAGGCCGGATATACCAGCCAATCCTAACAACCCCTCTCCAGGTACCACTTCCCATCCCAGAAAATTCCCCACCTACAAGGCAGGCGATGATACTGAGGCCTTCTTAGAAAATTTTGAAAGGGCCTGCCTTGGATACAGCATCACTACAGACCAGTACATGGTAGAGCTGATGCCGCAGCTCAGTGGACCCTTAGCAGAGGTGGCGGCTGAAATGCCTAAGGAACACATGAACAGTTATGAACTTTTTAAAAACAAGGCCAGAATCAGAATGGGGCTAACACCTGAGGATGCCCGTCGGCGGTTCAGAGCCCTAAGGTGGAAACCCGATGTGTCATTTACCCGACATGCCTACCACATTGGGAAAAATTGGGATGCCTGGATATCAGGAGCAAATGTTAAATCTACGGAAGAGTTGTCCTTCCTAATGCAAATGGAGCAGTTTTTAGAGGGTGTTCCTGAGGAAATAGAAAGGTACATCCTAGATGGGAAGCCCAAAACTGTAACCGAGGCGGGAGAGATTGGAGCCAAATGGGTGGAGGTGGCAGAAAAGAAAAAAACTAGTAGCAGTTGGAGCGAATATCAGAAGGGGCAACCCGAAACCAAACCTTACCACCGGGGACAACCCAAGGCCCCACCCACATCCCAAGGGAAACCCCAGATGCCTTCTCACCCCACCACACCAGTCTCCACCAACCAACATCGTCCCGGTGATACCTTAGCAGGGCGATGTTTTAAATGTAATGAACTGGGACATATAAAGGCCCACTGCCCCAAGAACCCCAACCGATTACAGTTCATTACACCCCAATCACACCAAAGATCCCCAGACCCAGATGCCTCTCTCATACCCTCGGAGTGAAGGGAAACCTTGAGAGTGGGCGAAAAGAAGATTATCGCTTGGAGGGACACTGGGGCACAAGTGTCTACTATCCACCAATCCCTAGTGGACCCCAAACTCATCAACCCGGAGGTTCCAGTGACAATTCAACCCTTCGTGTCACAGTCTGTAACCTTGCCTACAGCCACGTTGTATGTCCAGTACAAGGGCTGGTCAGGAATGTGGACTTTTGCAGTCTATGACAATTATCCCAGCCCCATGCTGCTGGGGGAAGACTTGGCCAACCATGTGAAGCTAGCCAAGAGGGTCGGAATAGTCACCCGCAGCCAGGCTAAGCAAGCTTTCACCCCCATCCCTGTTCCTGAGCCGTCCACCCGGGCCCCGTCTGTGTTACCAGAGGCCCAGACAAAGGTGGTGGAACAGGATCCCCTGCCAACGACTGCAACAGCCGTAGTGGATCCAATCCCAGAGACCCAGCCAAAGCCAGTCCCAGAACCGGAACTGGCAACGCAACCAGCACCAGAACCATTGCCAGCCCTGAGTCCAGCGCTTGCAAACCCGTCTACAACTCCAACGCCAGAGGGCACCAGCGAGCCTGAACTGGCAGAAGCAGCAGATAACCCTACCCAAGAGGCTCAGCCAGAGCCTGAGATACCACATAGTGCACCAGTGGACAGCGGATCACAGTCAATGGAAACAGCCCCAGAACCTGCATCGCTTCCAGAGGGACCAAGCCCCAGTCCACAATCCAAGGAGGAACTGATGTCTCCAGCATCAAGGGAACAGTTCCAGGCCGAGCAGGAAGCAGATGACAGCCTTCAGAAAGCTTGGGCGGCGGTGCGGAGCACCCCACCACCTGTCAGCTCTTCTAACCGATCCCGGTTTGTTATAGAACAAGGACTTTTATACAAGGAGACTCTTTCTGGTGGGCACCAGGAAGATTGGCATCCTCAAAGACAGTTGGTAGTTCCCACTAAGTATCGGATAAAGCTCTTGAGCTTAGCTCATGATTATCCCAGTGGCCATTCTGGGGTGAACAGAACCAAAGACCGGTTGGGGAAGTCCTTCCACTGGGAGGGAATGGGCAAGGACGTTGCTAATTATGTCCAGTCTTGTGAGGTGTGCCAATGAGTGGAAAAGCCCCAAGACCAGGTTAAAGCCGCTCTCCAGCCACTACCCATAATTGAGGTCCCATTTCAGCGAGTAGCTGTGGATATTCTGGGTCCTTTCCCAAAGAAGACACCCAGAGGAAAGCTGTACATACTGACTTTCATGGATTTTGCTACCCGATGGCCGGAAGCAGTACCCTTAAGCAACACCAGGGCTAAAAGTGTGTGCCAGGCATTAACAGACATTTTTGCCAGGGAAGGTTGGCCCTCCGACATCCTTACCAATTCGGGAACTAATTTCCTGGCAGGGACCATGAAAAACCTGTGGGAAGCTCATGGGGTGAATCACTTGGTTGCCACCCCTTACCACCATCAAACCAGTGGCCTGGTGGAGAGGTTTAATGGAACTTCGGGGGCCATGATACGTAAATTCGTAAATGAACACTCCAATGATTGGGACCTAGTGTTGCAGCAGTTGCTTTTTGCCTACAGGGCTGTACCACATCCCAGTTTAGGGTTTTCACCATTTGAACTTGTGTATGGCCGCGAGGTTAAGGGGCCATTACAGTTGGTGAAGCAGCAATGGGAGAGGTTTATGCCTTCTCCAGGAACAAACATTCTAGACTTTGTAAGCAACCTACAAAACACCCTCCAACATTCTTTGGCCCTTGCTAAAGAAAACCTAAAGGATGCTCAGGAAGAGCAAAAGGCCTGGTATGATAAACATTCCCGAGAACGGTCCTTCAAAGTAGGAGACCAAGTCATGGTCTTAAAGGTGCTCCAGGCCCATAAAATGGAAGCGTCGTGGGAAGGACCATTCACGGTCCAGGAGCGCCTAGGAGCTGTTAACTATCTCATAGCCTCCCCCACCTCCAACATAAAGCCTAAGGTATACCATGTTAATTCTCTTAAGCCCTTTTATTCCAGAGAATTAAACATTTGCCAGTTTACAACCCAGGAAACAGATGACGTGGAGTGGCCTGAAGGTGTCTACTACGAAGAAAAAAGGGATGGTGGCGTGGAAGAGGTGAACCTTTTTTTTAAAAAAAAAAATAAAAAAAAAACCTCTCCACGACCCTTGGACGTCTGCAGCGACAGCAGATCAAGGAGCTGTGCACAAGCTTTGCACCAATTTTCTCAGCCACTCCAGGACGGACCGAACGGGCATACCACTCCATTAACACAGGTAATGCTCACCCAATTAGAACCCCACCCTACCGGGAGTCACCTCATGCCCAAACTGCTATACAAAGGGAGATCCAGGACATGCTACAGATGGGTATAATCCGCCCCTCTAAAAGTGCATGGGCATCTCCAGTGGTTCTAGTTCCCAAACCAGATGGGGAAATACGCTTTTGCGTGGACTACCGTAAGCTAAATGCTGTAACTCGTCCTGACAACTATCCAATGCCATGCACAGATGAGCTATTGGAGAAATTGGGACATGCCCAATTCATCTCTACGTTAGACTTAACCAAAGGATACTGGCAAGTACCACTAGATGAACCCGCCAAGGAAAGGTCAGCCTTCGTCACCCAGGCAGGGGTGTATGAATTCAATGTACTCCCTTTCGGGTTGGGAAATGCACCCGCCACCTTCCAAAGACTTGTAGATGGTCTCCTAGCAGGATTGGGAGAATCTGCAGTTGCCTACCTTGATGATGTGGCCATTTTTTCTGATTCATGGACAGAGCACCTGGAGCACCTGGAAAAAATCTTCGAGCGCATCCGGCAGGCAGGACTAACTGTTAAGGCTAAAAAGTGTCAAATAGGCCAAAACAGAGTGACTTACCTGGGGCACCAGGTGGGTCAAGGAACTATAAATCCCCTACAGGCCAAAGTGGATGCTATCCAAAAGTGGCCAGTTCCAAAGTCAAAGAAACAGATCCAATCCTTCTTAGGCTTGGCCGGATATTATAGGCGATTTGTACTCCACTACAGCCAAATCGCCGCCCCGCTGACAGACCTAACCAGAAAGAAACAGCCAAATGCAGTTCAGTGGACTGATGAGTGTCAAAAGGCCTTTAACCAGCTTAAGGCAACACTCATGTCTGACCCTGTGCTAAGGGCTCCAGACTTTGACAAACTGTTCTTAGTAACCACAGATGCATCCGAGTGGGGCGTAGGAGCAGTTTTAATGCAGGAAGGACCGGATCAAGAATTCCATCGTGTCGTGTTTCTCAGCAAGAAACTGTCTGAGAGGGAAAGCCACTGGTCAATCAGCGAAAAGGAATGCTACGCCATTGTGTACGCGCTGGAAAAGCTACGCCCATATGTTTGGGAATGGCGTTTCCAACTACAAACAGACCATGCTGCGCTACAGTGGCTTCATACCGCCAAGGGGAATAACAAAAAACTTCTTCGGTGGAGTTTAGCTCTCCAAGATTTTGATTTTGAAATACAACACATTTCAGGGGCTTCTAACAAAGTGGCTGATGCACTCTCCCGGGAAAGTTTCCCAGAATCAACTGGTTAAAAATTGTTCTTGGAATGTGGAACATATTGTTAGTTTTTATATAATCAGTAGTATGTCTAAAGGTGCATGTGTCTTATTAACTCTGTTTTCTCTTAGAGCTCCAGGAAGAAATCACAGCCAGTGTGGAACCGGATGTCCAACACTATCTGTGATTTGGGGGGCGTTTCATAACTATAAAGGGAAGGGTAACAGCTCTCCTGTGTACAGTACTATAAAATCCCTCCTGGCCAGAGACTCCAGGTCCCACTTTTGCAAAATGCTATTTGTGATGTACTTATCACAGCTAACTCTGTCTCTTTAAGCCAGGATGGGAATCTTACTAAAGACCTGAGTGTCAGTGAAAAGGCTAATGACCCATCTGAGAAAGGGGAGGAGGAAGCAATTTCCCGGGCAGGTAAGATCCACCAAGCAGCTAAGGAAAAGCTGCTGAAAGACCACAACCCCCTAGGAATAGGGGAAAGTCCCAGTGCTGGGAGTGAAAATCACAAGGAAACCCTGGGGGCAGGGGCATTTTTTGCATGGGTATAGCCCTGAAGAGCGAATGCAGCTCCAGGGGGGGCCAGGCAGTAACATGCAAGGTCCTCTCACATCCTTACCTCTCCAAAACCCCAAAGACATACGTGAGCTGAGGAACAAAGACTGAACTGGGGGAAGTGCTGGACCCACACTAAAGGGATTTCTAGCCTAATAATAGGTATATCTCCATATGTTATCTCATAGAGCTGGAAGGGACTCTGAAAGGTCATTGAGTTGAGTCCAGCCCCCTGCCTTCACTAGCAGGACCAAGTACTGATTTTTGCCCCAGATCCCTAAGGGGCCCCTATCAAGGATTGAACTCACAACCCTGGGTTTAGCAGGTCAATGCACAATGCACAGAGCTAGCTCTCCTCCCTGTGAATGACACACCTGGGCACTGTAAGCAAGTGCAGCTTGGCCCCTTAAGGCCCTGCATCCTGCTTGTATCATCCCTTAGATGACAGAGCACTGTTGTTAGGACAGACCTGCCCTGAGTTGGACCCCTCAGCTGTGTGGACACAGCTCTCTGGAGACCGTGGCCTGGGTATTTCCTGGGAGTGTCCAGGCCCGGGGCTGGACCCCACAGGGAGCCGAGGCTGAGGTGCGCAGGGCCAGGGCACACCCAGTGCTCCCTGCAAGGTGAAGCGAAGGCTGGCACAGCCCCGCGGAGATGAAGGGAGTGCCTCTCTCTCCCGAGGCCGGGGTAACATGGTGACACGGTGTCTCAGGAAGCTGTGCCAGGCTGCTCTTGTTCGTCATGCAGGGCTGCTTTGTTTCTTCTTCCAGCCTCAATGCAGCTCGCTGTGCAGGCAGGTGGGCGCGCAGCCCTGGGCCATCCTGCCGCTGCAGGAGGCGGCATGGGGGGAGGGAGAGGCGCTGGCCCTGGGAACCGTTCACTCTTTCCTGTAGCTCCAAGCGCTGGAACCGTCTTTGCACAGCCAGCTCCCGCTGCCCCAGGTTTGTCATTTCAAATCTGTCCTTGCGGCTGAGTGAGCTTGGCTTGTCCTTGGCAAGGTTCGATTGGCCGGCAAATGGGAGGACTCCCTGGTTGGTGCTGTGCTTGGCAAAGCAAAGCTGGCAGAGCCAAGCTGCCTCTGACGCTGCCCCTCTCCCTGATCCAAGCAGGGAGACATCCCTCTGCCTCTGCCTCTGCAGGGACACAGCTGGGGCTGGGAAGCCTTTGATTTCATTCCCCCCAAATACCTCCTTGACCTCAGAGGATATTCGGTGCCCAAGGATTTTGCAGCTGAAAGGCCCTGAATCGTGGGGGCTTGCAAGAGACCAGCCCTGGTGGCTGTGCCTGTGTGGTTACTGGCTCTCCTGATTGCTTTACAGTGGACAGAGGTAGGGCAGAGGGCACAAAATGCCCTGGCTGGGTCCAGCCCTCCCCCCCTTCCTTCATGTGTCCAGTTTTCTGCACATTAAAGCCCAAGTCTGGGCAGGGCGGAGGGGCCTGCCGAGGCCCGAGCCATCCATCACCCTCGAGTTGCAGAGGGGGACGAGCTGCTGAGCTGGGGCGATGTGGTTCATGGCTCCGAGCAGGAGGGCAGCCACATTCTGCAGGGGCTGCAGCTCCCACGTGTAGCCCTGGGCCGAGGACGGGGGCAGCCAGGCTGGCAGTCCGAGGCGCGTGGGCTGCTGAGGTCAGGGCTGGCCTTGAGGGCCAGTCACAGCGGGGAGGGGGGTTGGCCAGCATGCAAGGCGGTTCGGCCTCAGGGCCTGGCTCTCCGCTCACTCGCTGTCACCCCACAGGTGCCCGCGGGACGGCTCCTGCTTTCCCCGTGGAGGGCCAGGCCCTGCGAGTTTCATGGGCTGACGCTGCCAGCTTGCCTCAGGGACCCCGTGCCCAGCCTAGGGGCCATGCGGATCCCAGGGCCTGGCAGAGGAGGAGCAGAGGGCTGCGGACCCGGCTCCTGGAGGAGTTTAGCTGGATCCAGAGCCTGGCACTACCATCCTGCCCCAGAAGCGTGGTACCAATGCAGCTCCTCCCCCCACCCCTCACTGCCCCACGGAGCCCCTCAGACTCAGCCCTCCAGGGACCCCTCTTGCCAGTGTGCTACGTGGGAGGTGCGAGAGGCCGAGATGGGCCGTCACTGCACACCCTGAGCTCCGAGAGCCCCTGTGGCTGAGTGGCGTGGGGTGCCATAGGGCAGGGGGCTGTGGGTTGTGCAGTTGTTGAGCACCGTTACACAGCTGCCCTTTTCCAGCCCAGAGGTGGTTCGTTATGGAGGTTGTTGGGCAGCTGCCAGACTGACGGTTCCGGCTTGTGCTATGCAAGGTGGGATCCCCCACCAGCCCTGGCCTGGATCGCTTGGGGCCAGCAGCGCGTTCGAGACCCCGGAATCGCAGGGCTAGCAGGGACGGCAGGGGTCAGCTGGTCTCTCTGGAGGAACAGTGATTCCGGGCAGGGCCGGCTTTAGGCCAATTCCACCAATTCCCCCGAATCGGCCCCGCGCTTAAGAGGGCCCCGCACCCAGTGGCAGGGCCGCCCAGAGTGGGGGGCAAGTGGCAGAGAATCCCTTCCCTGGCTAGAGGCACCTTTTTAATTTTTACTCACCCGGCGGCGCTCCAGGTCTTTGGCAGCGGGTCCTTCACTCGCTCCGGGTCTTTGGCGGCACTTTGGTGGCGGGTCCTTCACTGCTGTCGAAGACCCGGAGCGAGTGAAGGACCAGCCGCCAAAAACTAGGAGCGCGGCCCGGTGAGTACAAGCCCCACGTGTTTTTTTTTTTTTTTTTTTTTAAGTCATCCCTGTTGGGGCCCCGTCTAAACTGTTCGAATAGGGCCCCGCACTTCCTAAAGCCGGCCCTGGTGGGCTCCCCAGGAAACGCTCCCCTTTTCCGGATTGGAGGTGCTGAGCTGAGAGCTGGCTCAGGGCTCTGCGGGGTGGGACGTGGCTGGGCAGCTCCCTGCTCACCCCCAGGTGTCTGGGCTGCCTGCCGACCCAGGGGGAAGCTCGGGATCCCTGGCGGGGTAACGGAGGGCAAGGAGCTGCATGGAATCGGAGCCCCCCCTTGTGGTGGCCGGTGGGCGAAGCGCGTCAGCCGTTCCAGCAGCTGCTTCTCGCTCCGGATTCTGTTCAGCGCCAGCCCGAGCTGCCGGAGCCGGATCAGGATCAAGGCCTGGCAGGGGCTGGAACTGCTCAGCCCCTGGTCTGGCTTCCCTTCCGCCCATTGCGAGAGAGGGGAGCAGATCAGTGGAATTAACCCAAAGGAAGAACAATGTCGCCCCCGCAGAGCTGGGCGTCTCCTTCGCTTCCTGCCCTACACTGTTGTGCAGTTGTTGAGCACCGTTACACAGCTGCCCTTTTCCAGCCCAGAGGTGGCTGCTTTTCAGTGGTGGGTGACACGATCCATGTGCATCAGTTTGCAAAACCCTATGGCAGCGGTTTTCAAATGTTTTCAGCTGAACCCCTCCCCTTCGAGTGACAGTTTTCGGCTGTGTCCCCCAACCCAGACCAAAATAGACACATGCAAAAGTGTGCTGGATAGCCTGTGCGTAACCCTAACAGAACCCTGAGCACAGCTTTAATTCACCCCCCGACACCGTCTGCTTCAAATACACAGATACAGACCGAGGGCGCAGCCAGGCCTTCCCCAGCAGCGGCTGCTTCTGCTTGGCAGCCAGGCGGCACCACTAGGGCAGGGCCAAACCCTGCCCCTCTGCCGCTCCCCCCTCGGGTTTTCAGGGTGGGGGAGGGCGTGTGCGATGGTCTCTGGGGGCGGAGTCAGTGCTGGGCGCGGGGACTGCTGGGAGTGGAACTTGGCAGATGCTGACCCACAGGTTGGGGGGTCCACTGAAGTGAATCAGAGGGAGGAGGTGGTGCTCCTTCCCTGCCCCCCATGGGGGCTGGCCCGAGCCGCCTCTCGCCCCTGCTCCTCCCCGAACGTTCCTCCCGCCCGTCCGTTTGCAAACCTCTGCCTGATGGCATAAAAAGGATACGGGGCACCAAGGGGGTTCGTTATGGAGGTTGTTGGGCAGCTGCCAGACTGACGGTTCCGGCTTGTGCTATGCAAGGTGGGATCCCCCACCAGACCTGGCCTGGATCGCTTGGGGCCAGCAGCGCGTTCGAGGCCCCGGAATCGCAGGGCTAGCAGGGACGGCAGGGGTCAGCTGGTCTCTCTGGTGGAACAGTGATTCCGGGCACTTTGGCTATGGCCTTAGCTGACCTTGCGGTTACTCTGCCACCTGCCCCGCTCCCTTGGAGCTGCGAGCGGACGGCGCACCCCTCCCGCCCAGAGCAGCGCGCCGAGCTTGGCTCTGACTTATGGGGCGTGACTCACCTGAGCTGCTCTGGGGCCCTGCCCACGGGCTAAAGCTCCGCTCTCCTTCCTGCTCGGCTCAGGAGTGGCTGACACACCCAGGCAGCTGCCGTCTCCTGCCTTGGTTCGGCAACAGGAGCTAGCGCACAGTCCAGCCCGCGGGGCCCCTGGAGTATGCTGGAAGCTGGCCTGTCCTTCGCCATGCTGGGCATGGGCTGGGTGCTTCAGGTTCAAGTTTACGTATATGGTGCTGTGAACCCAGCCATGGGTTGGAGCTCAGCACCCAGGGAGGCTAAGCACCACGCGTGCAGTGCTAGTGCCAGACCTCTGTCACCGGCCTGTGTGCACTAGAGTGTGCGAGGGGGGCGTGTGCAATGCTGCCCTCTGCTGGTTTGAATTGGAACTGCTTAGCCGCATATCATAGGGCCTATACTGCTAGTGGAGATTCTCCTTTAGCTGAGGTTTTTTGAAGCAGGAGGATGGGGTTCTGAGCAGCTGGGGCATGCAGCAGCCCTGGTGCACCAGCCCCGCTGGGCCCCTCTGCCGGGCTCTGGGAGCGCCAAAGAGTGTGGGGAAGCGGGGTGGCCGGTGGGCCCAAGACACGGGGGGGGGGTCAGCTATGGAAATGACCTTCGGGGGCAGGGCTTCCAACCTGGCAGGTGCAGGGGATCGGGGGGGAGGGGCTCCCTCTACCTCATGCTCCAGCTGGACGCCTGGCAGTTCGGGGGCTGCTCCTGGGTAATGTTAAAGGATTCAGATTGCTCCCGGTGACCATGGTGTCTGTTAGCCCCTCCCCCTGTGGTGCAGTCCCACCCCCATGGCCGTACACCACCCAGCCCCCCCCCCCCCCCCCCAATCTGTGCAGGGCATCACAACAGCAGTGCACGGGGGCGTCCTGCCCTGGAGAAGTGACCTGGCTCTGGGCCGGCAATGCTGCTACAATCAGGTGCCATTTTGCTGCCAGGGTACGAACCTCTGGCACGGAACAGGGCACCCTGGTTTTGTCCAGGAACCAGCAGTGCAGGCCGGGGGCGGGGGTGCATGGCCACAGGTGGCACCAGCCACTTTGGGGCATATTGGTCCATAAGCACCACTTGGCCTCTGAAACTCCCGGGTCTCCATTGTCAAAGGCTGGGGTAGCTGCTGCCTCCCAGCCTGTGCCGGGGGCCCGTCCCTCCAGCTGCCTTAGCCCTAGTCACTAACCTAGGCCGGGCCACCCAAACCCTCTGCACCGGCTCAGGGCAGGGAACAAGGTGGCCCCAGGTGACCATGCTAAGGGTCACGTAGGCCCCCAGAGGAGTCTACAGCTGAGCGCAGGGCAAGGAAGTGCAGCCACCTCTGTCTGCCGAGCTGCCAGGCCTCCCTGCTGCTGGGCCATGGAAAGGTCACGGCCTTCAGGGTGCAGGTCCCACGGCCGAGCCCACGTCCAGCCACGGAGAAGCTCTGGCTTCTGGTGGAAATTGAGGCCAGAAGGGCAGCACAGGAGGTGGCAGTAGGAGGCTTTATACCAGTTTTGTACCTCCAGGATCTTGGGTTGGCTGCTCAGCAGATGGGTGACGGCAGGACCCACCCTGTTGCCAGGCAACGGCCGGATCTGCCCCGTTGCCAGATGACCGCAGGACCTGCCCCGTTGCCGGGCGATGGCAGGACCTGCCCCGTTGCCGGGTGACGGCAGGATCTGCCCCATTGCTGGATGACCACAGGACCTGCCCCGTTGCCGGGCGATGGCAGGATCTGCCCTGTTGCCGGACAACCACAGGACCTGCCCCGTTGCCAGGCGACGGCAGGATCTGCCCCATTGCTGGATGACCACAGGACCTGTCCCGTTACTGGGTGACGGCAGGATCTGCCCCGTTGCTGTGTGTATGCAATAAGGCCATCTGGCAACAAGGTGGCTGCTCTGAGCACAGATCTCTGGCCTACATTCTCCCTTCAGCCCCAGGTGATCAGCTGAGTGGTAGGCCCATAGCTAAGGTCAGGATTTGGGGCTGTGTAGCTTAATTCCTGACTCAACGGCACTGAAGCAGGGACACCATCACCTCCATGTTGGGATCTCGTTGTTTCCCCTGTGGTACTAACAACCCAACTGGATTTTAACACCCCACATTTCCCCCTCCCCGCTGCTGGTTTACTGCTTTCTGTCATTGCGCTGACAGTAGAGACTGGGCAGTTTCACTCTCTGGTTCTGTACCCTCATCCTGCCCTTGGGTTTGCAAACACTGCAAGGCTTTGTCCCCCCCCCAGCAAACGTGGCCTAAAGTTTCGGTTTTTCAAATGTTTCTGTAAGCAGAGTCAGGATGAGCTCTACCCTGACATCTGGTGGTGAATTATGGTGAGTTGTGGAAAAGAACTTCAGGGGCTGATCTTATTTGCATAGGCACACCCACCCGCCTGGCATGAGCCCACAGCAGACCAAATGTCACTTGGGCTGCTGTGGCATCCCCAGTTTCTCTGTTATTGGTGCAGGAAGAATAAAGTGTTGTTACCCTGATTATGTGACTCAAGAACAATGAAACGGTTTTATGACAGAGGGACTCACCATCAACTAAGTAGCACTCGCTAGACAAGGGACATGGGTTCCAGTACCCAGTGAATCGCAGGAAGGAGAAAGTTGTATTTGATAGCTTAGTTACTTTTTGAGGGTTTGGAATGCCAATTGTGACTTTTCCTTGCTGTATTGTGGAATATGAGAGCTAATAATAATTCTATTAGGAGTCTAGTTACAGGCTGCTGAGCTGAAGTCACTTTGGACCAATAGTGTACCAGCACTGAGGCTCCCCTACTACAAGCTAGAATCACTGAGTGCTGTGGGGGGGCTGAAGGTATGTTGTTGAGCAGCTGGTAGAGTAGAGTAGTTTACAGGATGGCTGGAGTGGCTTGTGGGACACCTGGTGGAGTAGAGCAGCTGGTGGAGTGGCTTGTGGTGAAGGCTGCAGCAGAACCCAATGGAGAGGCAGGATAGTCAGCCTCGGACCATGTAAAGTGCCCCTTAACACCGCTGCACACCCCCACCCTCCCAGGCTGAGAGGTAAAACTATGCAGATAAACTTTTGAACTCTGGGGCTGCACTGACCAGGGACAGAGACTTTTGGGTTGTTGGTTGTTGGACTTAAGACCATGAGGGGAAAAGGATACTGCCAAACTTACTTGGGGGGAGGGGTCTTTTGCTCATGGTTTGTATTATGAATCCTGTTTGTGGTGTTTCCCCAACATAATGCTGCATTGTTTCCCTCCTTTATTAAAAGGATTTTGCTACACTCAGATTCTGTGCTTGCAAGAGGGGAAGTATTGCCTCTTACATACCACCCCCCAGGTGCCTCTAATTGTCCCAGGCCACTGGGTGGGGGCTCGAGCCTGTTTTACATTGTGTTATTGAAACAGAACCCCTAGATACTGAACCCGGCCCTTGTTGGTGCCAGCTCAGATGGGCAGAAGGGTTACATTTCCAAGAACTTTTTTCCCCCAAAAGAACCCCTCCCCCCCCGAATTAACAAACTGGCTGTGTGCTGTGGCTGCAGTCCAGCCGGAGGTGCCGCATTTCACTGTCCAAATGGCCTGAGATGAAGTGCCTGCAAGCAGGCTGACTTTAACCTCCGCGGTTCGCACTGAGCTGAGGTAGCTGGTTCCTGAGGACACTGTTCCAATGCGCCCTCATGTGAAAAGTTGGGAGCTTCAAGTTAAGCAGCAAAATAAACGGAGTCTCCGTCCAGTGGTGCTGAGTCCCCGCTGGCTGCAGTGGGAGCCGGGGGTGCTCTGCACGCTTGATAATCAGCCCGTTTTAGGCACCTCACTATGGCTTTAGGAACCAACCTCAAGGCTCCTACGGCTGAACATTTGGGCCAGATGTGCTGACTGGGCTGTGTCTGGAATGAACCGTTCTGGCCTCAGAGCAGGGGCTTGCTGTGGTGATTTGCCCCACGTACAGATACCTAAACCAGCCAGGCCACGGAAAGCCACGTGGAGGAGTGGGACTTCTACACCAAACAGAGGCGGCAACACATTATTTCCGGGCCAGATCCTGCTGGGTGGTGTAAAACTGGCATTACCCCACTGACGTCTATGGTGCTTAGGCCCCCTTCACACCAGCACAACTGAGAGCAGAACAAAGTGATTTTTTTTAATGCTGTAAGTAAAACCTCCCCAGTCCAAGCAATGCCCGCCACGGAGAGCAGGGTGCCCTGCCAGCTAGAACCAACTCACGAGCAACCCCCTCCCCCAGACCCTGTCCAGCTGGGAGGAGGCCTGGCTTTTACTAGGGCCAGGCTGCCCCAGGCCAAAGGGCCATCAGTGGTTGGCAGCATCTGCCCCCTGCCGCAGCCCCAGCTGTCACTGTGTGAGCCCCTCGCTCACCCGCCCAGGCGAAGGCCCCTTCTGCGGCAGAGCTCGGCCTTTGGGGGCCAGCAAAGGCAGCTCGAGCCCTTACGCAGGTGAGGCCAGCACAGGCTGTGGAGCGTGTGAAGGGGGAGGTTTGGGCTGGTGGGGCTGGCCAGGGCTCTGGGGAATGGTCAGCCCTGCTGCATGGGGTCACAGCCCTCCTCGGCTATTATCTGGTTATTCTACCCAAAGCCACCAGCCGCATCCTGGGGCTGGAAACCCCACCAGACTCCACTTGCCAAGCCAACAAGCCCCGTTCCAAGGGCCAGTGAGGGCGAGGAACTTCCCAGGGCTGCTCCAGTGGCCCCTGCTGGGCCGGTTCTCCTGTGGCCAGAGCAGTGGCGCAGCGGCTGGGAAGGGCCTGGCTGGGCTGGGGGAACACTGGCTCCAAGGGGCCCTGGAGGTGTTGGCTGCCCATGGACCTGCTCAGGAGGCAAGTCACTGTCTGGCATTTTCTCCCAGAGGGAGCAGGGAGGAGGCAGGTTCCCGGCCCTAGCAGCAGAAGCTCATCCCTGGCTGATGTCCCCCCGCCCCGGCCTGATTCACTGCTAGCCTCACAGCCTGCAATGCCAGGGCCCCGCCCGCACAGGCCATCCCTGGCCTGGAAAGAGCTGTGCCTGCAGGGCGTGGGATGGGGAGCCTGGCTGGGCCTCCAGCCTCACTGCTCCCTGCCAGGCGCAGGGGCTGAAGCGGTGGGCGCTTGCATTCAGAGGAATGACTGTAATGGAGAGAGGGCCCCGGGCAGGGACAGGCAGAGCCAGCACAGCAGCACCACACCTATGCGTCAGATGGGGAAACTGAGGCATGGGACGGGGAAGCGATTTGCCTGAGGCTGCACAGTGAGTCACTGGCTGAGAACCCAGGAGTCCTGACTCAGTCGGGCACAGGAGCCTGAGAGAGGGTGGGATGTAGTGGTGGACGGGCCAGAGGAACCCAGCGGTGCAGAGCACGGGCTGTCAGCCCAGGGCTGGTTGTGGCCGGTGGCAGTTTGTCGGCAGTGGTGTAGCCGGGTTGGGCCCAGGAGTTGGAGAGACGAGGTGGGGGAGGGGATCGCTGGGATTGGCCCAGTGTGTGTTGGTGCGAGAGCAGCTTTGGCGCTTACCGGCGCAGATGCTGGGCCATTCACACCGTGCCCACCCCACCTGGGCTCTCCATGGCAGTTTGGGTTTGGTTTGCCTGTGGGCTTGGTCCCTGTTCCTGGGGGGAAGGGGAGGCGCTGGGCGCCCATGGGAGCAGACCCCGGAGTTGATGGGGCTGGGCAGGTTTGAGCTGGAGGCCAGGCACAGGCGGTATCTTCGCCTCCCCACTGGTTTGCAGCCGTTGGGTGGGGTGAGCGGGCGACGTGAGACCAATGTCCAAACCCTCTCCCTGCCGCCCCCAGCAAACACCCAGCTCCATGCTGCCCCCCGGCTACATTCATTGTGTTGCTTTGCATTAAAAAATATCCCTGGCAGAATCCCAGCCCCAGCGGCACGGCCGGGCACCAAGCCCCCAGCAGCTGGGGCGGGCAATGGGTCATGGTGGAGACGCACTGAGGCCAGGCCACGCGAAGGATGGGAGCCCAGGCAGCCCCTAGATCACGGGGTGGCTCTGACTCCATTCCAGCCGGCTCCTCGCCTGTCCCCTGCGCTCCTTTGCCCGCTGTTAGCTGTGCCACCCAGACTCCGCGCAACAGGAAAGTGAGCGTGTCTGCCCACGGGCGGCAGGTGGGTGGCGTGCCGTGGTCTGTGGGGCGGCGAGCGGGTACATTCATTGGTGATAGTACAATGCGGTGAGGGTGGAAGCTACATTCAGGCAGGGACGGGCGGCAGCCGGCCTGTCAAGGAGACAGAGTGCACTTGGCCAGCTGGGCACAAGGCTGCGGGGTCCACGCAGAGTCTGTGCCATCTGGGTCCCTCCAGTGCAAGGCTGCGTGGCCCCCTCCCGGCCTCGCCAGGTGCAGCCAGGGCCACGCCAGGTGCCAGGCAGCAGCGGAAGACGTCACTGATTGTTCACCCTCTCGTCACATCATTATTTGGGGCTGATTTGGTTTTTAGGAGATTTCTCCCCTCCCCTGTGGAAGGGCAGCAGAGAGCCACCAGAAGGGGGTGGCCAGGCTAGGCCCCTCCCGACCTGCAACACAGAAGCAAGGGGCATGTTAGTGCTGGCACCGGCGTGCGGGAGATGCGGGTGACCCCAGCGCGGTCCAACAACCAGAGCAGACACAGCATCAGGGGCTGGTTATTCCCAAACCAAGGGAGTCGCACAGGGCCCGGATGCCTACCCAGGCCTGGGGTGCTTGGGCCTCACCTGGGAACCCCAAGACTTGTCTGAGCACTGTGGGGGGGCATGTCTGGGGCCCACCTGCCGGAGCAATGCGCCAGCTGGGGGGACAGGGCGGCGCTGGGGGGCTGGGCAGGCGCTGTGCTCTTGCCCCCGCACTGGCTGGGACACTCCTGGCCCCACCGCTGCAGGCCCAGGCTCTGCCACTCCGGGTGCAAAGAGCCGGCTGGTGGGGGTGCTGGCTCAATGGCTTCTGCCAGCCAGCCCCCCCCGCAACCTGCACGCTGTCTCCACTGCCCGGCCCCCCGAGAGCCTGATGGGCCCCAGGCGCTGCCTCTGGCGTGGGCCCAGACCAGGAACCTGCTGCGAACGGGCCAGGGTGGGATTTGAACTGGCCACCTCGCGTCAGAGGCTCCGTGGGCCATGGCCAGGCCCAAGCCCAACTGGAGCGCACACGCGTCGAGGCACTGGCCTGGCCCTGCCCTGGGCCATCCACACATGCCCGGGGTGCCCTAATGCCCGCTACCCTGAGGAACAGCAGCCATCGGGGACACCTAGCCCAGGATAGCTCAGGTCTCTAGGCTAGTGACCCTGCTTCCCCACCTCCGCCCCACGGGGGGGGGGCAGTGCCCTGCTTCGCCACCTCCGCCCCACGGGGGGGGGCAGTGCCCTGCTTCCCCACCTCCGCCCCACGGGGGGGCAGTGCCCTGCTTCGCCACCTCCGCCCCACGGGGGGGGCAGTGCCCTGCTTCCCCACCTCCGCCCCACGGGGGGGGCAGTGCCCTGCGGCAGGCGGGCTGCCCCTCAGCAGCAAGCTCCCCAGGGAGGGTGAGTGACGCAGGCACAAAGATGGGCCCCAGGGGGCGACGAGATGGACACACAGACAGTGATGTGGCGGGAGGTTCACATCAGGGGCACGATCCCACACCCACCCACCCAGTCCCTGCCCTGGGGTGCCCAAGGAGCAGGCTGCTCTGCTCCCTGCAAACGCTGGGCAGGGCTGGCGTGGGCACCTCGCTGTGTGAATGGGGCGCAGCGTCGGGAGCCGACGGAGGGACAGCATCAGCTGCCAGCCACGGCTTGGGGCAGGGAGCCAGCTGACCGCTGGAGCCGCTGCTAGTGCGGGGTCCAGCCGGGCCTGGCCCCTGGGCAGAGTGCCCCCAGCAGGTCAGGTGCTGCTGGCAGCAAGGGGCCAGGCTGGATGGCCCAACCTCTGCTGCCTGCCCGTGCGCTCCCTGCCGCTCCGGCCCGGCCCTGCCCGAGCCCCCAGGACACACTGGCAGTGGAAGGGCTCTCCTGCCATCACCCTCTCGCCGGCCCGAGAGAGCCCCCAGGCCTCCGCCCAGGGAGGGGGACGCAGCCCCATGGAGGAGGAGCAGCGATGGTCATGGCCCGTGCGGCAGGCTCCAGGCAGGCAGGCGCAGCAACCAGCAGGAGGCGACGGTAGCGTCCCAACAACCGGGGGCGAGCGAGGGGAGGGGATGGGATGGTGATGGGTGACAGATGAGTGATGGGGGCTAGCCCAGCCCCGGCTGAGCCGGGTCATACCTTCCTCTCCGGATGTTCCTGGCGAGGCGAGGAGAGAGGACACAGAGAGGGGGACGGTTAGCGAGGCCTCCGGGGCAGCCCTGCTTGGTGTGTCTGATCCTGCCCGGCTCTGCCCCGACTCCGCCAGGGCCCCGCTCTGGGTGGCATGTGGCTGAGTGCCAGGAGCCAGCCCCAGGGCCTTGCAGGCCTGGCATGGTGCGCTGGGCTTGGGCTAGCCAGGCAGGGCTCACTTTGGGGGCTGCTGGGGGCTGAAAAGTCTGGCCCTGGTGCTAGGGAAAATCTCAGCCCCACTAGGGCGGAGGGGCTGCCCCCTGCCAGTGGGTGCCCCCCCTTTCTGCCAAGTGTTTTGGGTGCATCTCTGGGCAGCACCAGTGCGGGACGGGGCGAGAATGTGACACCGGGAAGCAGGGCCGCATTGGGCCAGTGCAGGGGCCTGGCGTGGAGAGGGAAATGCGGGGCAGGTTTTCCCAGGGAGGGGGCATCGCAGCCTCTGCTCGTGGGACATGGCGCGTTCTCCAGCCCCAGGAGCCTTTCCACTGAGCGCACCCCCCCTCCGGAAAGCCGTGCTCTCGCTCAGCCCAGCGCTGGTGCTGCCCCAAGCGCCGAGCCTGGATACCGGCTGCTCCCCCCTGCGGCTCCCCCGTGCACAGACCCCCCCAGCAGCAGGGCTGGGACCGTCAGCCGCACTCAGCAGACCACACACCAGGAGTGGGGCAGCCAAACAGCAACAGCTGGGAGGGGGGGCAGGGGGGGCAGCAGCCCGGCCTGCAGGGCCCCAGGGGCTGGGCCCAAGGCTGCCCAGCGCGAGAGCCACCCCATGCCAAGATCTGGTCCCTGCAGCGCCATCAGGCAGGGCTGGCCCAGGGAGCAGCTCCCTGTCACAGCCCCAGGGCGGGGGCCTCCTGGCCCTGTGCCTCACGCTGCTGCCAGGCCTGGGGCTGGTGTGTGGGTTCGGGCCCGGGGTCTCACCACCCCTCCATGCGGGGCAAGGCGGAGCACATCACTCTGGCCACGCGGGCACCACACCGCGGGGCTCCCTCTACACATGCAACTGCCACTGCCCGCAGGCTAGAGGCCACCCTCCTTGGGCCGCGAGGGCATGGCCGAGGGGGCACCCCCACCCCAGCGCCCCTTGCACCACACCGGGGACATTGTGTGTGTGTGCAGGGGGCAAGCTCCTCCCTGGGTTAGTTCTGCCTGTCTCCCTCCTGCCCCGGGGGCCCAGTGTCCTCTGCCCCCTTCCCAGCTCCATACTGCTTCTTCTGCCCCCCAGTCTGCTGCCCCTTGCCCAGAGCCCTCGTCTGCTGCCTCCTGGCTGGCAGGGCCCCAGGCAAACCCCCGGCGTGACGTGCATTGCGGCGTGAGAGCAGAGTGCCCCCAGAGCTTGCACTCAGGCTGGGGGAAGCCCTGTGGTACCTCACTCCCCTTCCTGAGCCCAGCTAGGGGGCAACTCCCAGAGGACAGGGCCGGGGATTAGCAGTGTGGAGTGCCCCCCTCATGCCCAGTCCCCTCCCGCCAGGAGCCGTACCGCCCCACAGCTTCCTGCCCACGGCTGGGTCAGACTGGCCAAGCCCATGGAGTGCAAGGGCTGCCCTGGCCTGGGAAATGCCTCCCTCCCGCAGCCTCTGAGCAGGGCAGGGGCTGTGGCCCGTTGCCCAGCCCCGGCCCGGGAGAAGGATGCACTCGGGAAGAGGCACGCGGCGTTCGCTTACTTAAATCCCCAGCCAGTTCCCCCCAGGACAATGGCCGCCACCAGCACGGCGCCTGCAATGGAGCCGATAATGATGTTGGTGCCGCTGGGACCTGCAACAGAGAGAGGGGAGGAGAGCTCAGGTCAGGTGTGGGGTGTGGGCACTGGCTTGGGGAGGGGCATGGGGCAGGCAGGGCACGGCCCGGACTCTGCGGTAGCTTTGCCCCCTGTGGATGCTGAGCCAGGAGCGAGGGGTGCCATGGCGAGCCTGGCACGAGATCAGCTTCTCTGCAATGCCAGGGGCCACCCTAGGAGGGACCATGGGGAACGGGCACCACAGGGTCCCACCCCCACCCTGAGGGCTCAGCAAATGGACCCCCCAATCCCATCCAAAGCCCGGACGCCCGGCCACTCACGGGGGCGCCCTGACCAGAGCCCAGCTCTGCTGTTCCTCGGCCTGTCCACACCACCCTGGCTCCCTGCAGCCAGCAGGGCAGAAGGATTCCACCAGGTGCTTCAGTCAGCAGGGGGCGCTCTCCTGGCTTCCTGGCCCACACCCTTTGTAAGCCCAGCCATGGCCCTGCGGGCTCTGCAGCGGGGCCTTCCCGCTCCTCCGGGACCCCAGCAATAGCTCGTGGCTCTAGACTCGGGGGCAAGCCACAGCCCCAGGCTCTCCTGTGGAGGCGCCCCTCTAGCTGGGACTCCCAAGCCCACCCGACAGACCGGGTGGGTGGAGCGGAGTGAGCGACAGGAATTTGGATCTACGGGGAGAGCTGGGTGGGCTGGGGCCAGGGAGCTCCGGAGACAGCAGCCCTAGCCTTGACCCACTGGCCCAGCAGTCCTGCGGCACATGGTGCCATGGCTTGCAGGGGAGGGGGATGGCTCCTGGCATGGGTTCGGGGGCTCGGGTGTGTGTGGGGGGAAAAGGAGCATGGGCGGGGTGGGGGAGTTCCTGGGCAAGGGATCCCGGGGGGGGAGGGGGGAGTGTGTTCCCAGGCAGGGGATCCCAGGGGGTGTGTTCCTGGGCACGGGATCCCGGGGGGGGGGGGAGTTTCTGAGCACGGGATCTGGAGGGTGGGGATCCGGGGGTGGCGTGTGTGTTTCTGGGCAGGGGATCCGGGGGGATGGAGGGGAGTGTTCCTGGGCAGGGGATCCGCGGGGGTAGGGGGGCGGGGGAGTTCCTGGGCAGGGGATCTGGGGGGGCGAGTTCCCGGGAGGGGGGGTGTTCCTGGGCACGGGATCTGGGGGGAGGGTGTTCCTGGGCAGGGGATCCGGGGGTGGCGTATGTGTTCCTGGGCAGGGGATCCCTGGGGGGGTTGTTCCTGGGCAGGGGATCCTGGGGTGGGGTGGGGAGTGTTCCTGGGTAGGAGATCATGGGTGGTGTTCCTGGGCAGGGGATCTGGGGGGGGGGTGTAGTTCCCGGGGCGGGGGAGTTCCTGGGGCAGTGCTGGGTTGCAGGACTGGAGTGGGATCAGGCTGGGCAGGGAGGGGGGCGGGGATGTGTCACGGCTCTAAGGGAGGGGAACCACGGTTCTGGGCAGGGCTCCACGTCTGGGTTCACACCGCCTGGCCCACGCAGGGAGGCGGGGGCTGGCAGCTGCGGGACACGGACCCTTGTATCTCTCGGTTTCGCCGGTGGGCCTGGGCTCCGGGATGGGGTCGTAGACACTGCAGTCCTTCCCCGTCCAGTCCGCCTGGCAGATGCACTTGCCCTCGTTGCTGCAGACCTGAGGCAAAGGAACGGGAGGCGGGTGAGCGCTGCAGGGAGTCGAGTCCATCCCCGGCTAGGCCCTGTGCTGGCCGGGCCATGGGGCCTCCCTGGGGCTGCGATGGGGGCGCTCTGGCCTTCGGCAGCTCTGCTCCTCAATGCTGGGGCTCCCCAGGGAACACCCCACAGCCTGAGAGCCCTGAGCAGTGGGGCTGCGGTCTCTTCCACAGCCCAGGCTCCTCCCACCAGGGTTCCCACCCTGCCCCATGCTAGCCATCCAATCAGTCTAATCCACTGCCATGGGGCAGCGCCAGGAGCAGGCGATTCACGGTGTCCAGGCAGCGCCCCCCTCAGGCAGCAACGTGCATGACCTCGGAGCGCAGGAGAGGGGGAGGCCAGAGCTCAGCACAGGAAGGAGACCAGCTGCTCCCTGCGGGGTGGAAATCAGGTAGTGAAGGTGGGAGACGCTGGGTGCCCCTGGGCAAGGTGTCACCTCTGTGCTCCCATGCTGTGAGGCCGCCTGCCCCGCAGAGCTTCTCCTTGTGGGCAGAGGGAGGCCTGGCACGTCCCAGCCCCCAGCAAGGACTCACCCCATGGTCAAAGCAGATCATCCCGTCCCAGCTGCTAGGGCAGGCGCTGAAATTGAAGGCTGCCGCGGGAAGGCATTTGTGGTCAAGACACAGCATGCTGGGGCCGCAGGGCGTGCCGTCCTCCACGTAGCTCAGATCCGAGCCGTCCACCAGCTGGACGTGCCCACCTCTGGGGAGGGGAAGAGCAGCTGAGGGAGGGGGCAGGTGACACTGTCCGTGCCCCAGGGGGTGGCTAACATGCCCCAAGGCCCAATGGGGGAGCAGGCTGGGGACGGATCTATGTCAATCGTGAACCCCATCCTGCATCACAGCCTCCTGGGAGGATCGGAGCCTCTGCGGTGGAGTTATTGCAGAGCTCGGCAGGGCCAACAGCGCTGCCTGATGCCACCAGGCACTGCCTCTGAACAGCTCTCCGCACCACAGCAGAAACGGCCCCACTGCCATGCGAGAAGAGCTGCCTGCCCACAGACGCTGGCCAAACCCCGCTTCGCCGGCGGGCCCAGGCCGGGGCGCTGAGCTCAGGCCAGTGCCGGTTCCCAGCGAGCTGTGAGGGGGAAGCGTCTGTGGGTAGGAGCCTGTTATATGAGTCCAATGAGCAGAGGTCGCCAGCGGGATGTTTCCATTTCCGGGGAGGTGGATTAACGACAGCAATGGAAGACACTCCTCCCCGCCCCCCCTGCCAGTGCTGTAGGAAGCCTCTGCACCCTGGCACCGAGCGGGGCGGCTGTAGCGTGCACATACCCTAGTCTGTCTCCTCGCTCACCGCACACTCGCTCTGAAGGGCGTGATTGAGACCCCAGGGCTCCCAGAGCCAGGGCCCTTGGAGACGTACCGAAGGGACTGGGGCTCTGGACAACTGAGGCCCTGCTTCCGGGGTCTGCCCCTGGGACCAGGAGCTGGCAGTGCCCAGAGCCAGGAGGCCGAGCAGCACAGGGGGCCCAGGATTTGGGTCGGAGTACCACAGAAGAGAACTGCCGGGGAACGCTGGGCTCCGGGGCAGCTGAACTGACAGGCTACAACGGAGTTCTCCCAAAGCCCAGCTCCGCTGCCCCCCCATCCCACAGTGCCCTGGGGTAGGTGCTCCCAGCATGCACTGAGGGGGTCACTTGGTCTCACCAGGCGCCCGGGGCTGGGGAGCTGGCCTGGCCCAGGAGGGCCAAGGCACTGAGTCCCGAGCCAAGTCGGGCGGTTGGCCCTGGCCTGGGGCAGCCCCGCCCACCTGCAGTCGACGTATCTGTTCTGGTGGTAGAAGGTCATCGTGGTGATCTCCCCGCTGAGCTCGCCCAGCCGCGGCACGCCCGTGATGTTGGTGCACAGCAGGTAGCCGCACAGGACGTCTCTGCAAGATAGACACAAAGTGCAGAGGGGTGGGCCCAGGGTACCCACTCCCGCCCCAACCCAGCCCCAGCCCGCCCAGCCCAGCTCAGCCCAGTTGTGGGAGGGGAGAGTGGGTCAGGACAAGGAGCACCAGCAATACAATTGGTTTGACAGCTGCCAATCACCGCGTGGCCACGCCCCGCTGCCCTCACTGGCCTGGCAGGCTGGTTACAGGGGCTGGGCCTTGTGGCAGGAGAGGGGGTGGCATTCCCTGGGGGTGGTGGTAAGACCCTCCCCCCTGGCCCAGAGCAGGTGCCGAGCAGATGGTGGCAGAGCGTGGAGGGTGGGTGGGAGGAGGTGGAGGAAGGCCAACGCTGGGGCCGTGTGCACTGGGGCTGCGGGCAGCAGCTGACATGGACAGAGGATGCTGTGATGCCCACACCTCACCTGGCAGACTGGGCCCCAGCACTTACTGCTTGCTGCACTGCACCCAGGCTGGGCCCTCGCGCCCACAGTTCCCTCTCTCGGTCCCTTCCACGTTCAGCTTCTCGTAGCAGAACCTGTCGGCAGCCGCTGTGGTGGGAGGGGAACAAGAGAGAGGGTTACCTGCAGACATGGTCCTGTCCTCCCCCTGTGCCCCAGGCAGGGCGGTGTGGAAGCAGAGGCATGTGCTCTGGCACACAGGCCAGGCTCAGCCCGCCAATGCCAAGCACCTGCCTGGCAGAGCCCAGCCGGGAGCACGTGGGCCAGGCGTGTCCGTGTGGGATCACGTGGGGGGACCCGGCTGTCACGCTCCTGCTTTACACACACGTCCCTTAGCGGTGGGGCAGGGAGCGTTAGCTGAGTCAGTGCCGGAGCCACGAACAGAACCCAGGAGTCCCAGACCCCAGAACTGCCCGAGGTTCCTTCCTTCAGCCCTTGGCTGTAGCCCGGTTACTGCCCACAGATGTGCAAAATCACAGCTGGTCCTACAATGGCTGCATTCACAGAGCCCCGTGGCTGAGCATGAACAAGGCCATGTGGGGAGCTCAGCCCCAGTGTTATAGGTGCGGCCAGCAGGGCCGTTTCCTTCCCACACACTCCAGTGGCACCCGGGTGTCACGGAGTATTGGGGGACTCAGGGCCCTGCACCCCCGGCTTCCTGCGATTCACCATGACTCTCAGCCAGCCAGTAAAGCAGAAGGTTTATTTGGATGACAGGAATACAGTCCAAGACAGGTCTTGCAGGCACAGACAACAGGGACCCCCTCAGTTAGGTCCATCTTGGGGTCCCCGGGCATCCCAGCCCAGCCCCCCTTGGGAGGTCAGAGCCATCTCTGCCCCCCAGCCCTCTCTCCCTGCCTGCTTCCAGCACTCTGCCTTCAGCGACCCCTCCCACAGCCTTTGTTCAGTTTCCCGGGCTAAGGAGTCGCCTCCCCTTCAACCCCTTCCTGGGTTCTCATGTTACACACTCAGGTATGCGCCCTCGGGCAGATCCCATCCTGCAATGCAGACCATCCTAGTCACACTCCCCTGTCAGCATTCACAGACCACAGTGAGAACAGGCCCAGTTCGTCACATCTCTCCCCCCTTCGAGACCGAACTGAGCAGGGTCACTTTAGCCAGTGACCCGGGGAAGTTCGAACCTACCCCCGTTCCCATGGATGCCCCCGCATCCCTCCCATTCCTTGGTGAGAATTACACCAGGCCCCTCCAGTTTCACGCCCCCCCTTAGGTCGGGGGTGCTTGATGGCACTCGCAGTTCGCATGTGGGAAGGTTTATGCGGCCTGCGCCCTTTTCCCACCCCCATACCTCTGGGGTTCCAACTGGGCTGTGGTCTTCTCCCAGCGCTCCAGTCTGGAGGTCTGTGCTTTGGGCTCTCTTGGTTCAGAGCCGCCCTTTTAACCTTGGCCACCCTCTGGAAAGGATCCTTTATGCTGGGCAAGGGTCCTAAAGCTGTTTTCCCCTTGTCCCAGGCCTTCCTCCCCCTCTGACAGGGGTCACAGGATCCGCAGTACTGTCGGACAGTAACAAAGACCCCAGGCCAGTAAAAGCTCCGTAGCAGCCTCTGCTGGGTACGCCAGGTTCCCTGGTGCCCTGAGAGGGGAATGTCATTCTCGGTACAGGAACCCCTTCTCCCACAGGAACCTTTTCCGGCCACCTCGTCCCATGGTCTGTACCGCATTGAGGTCGGCCAGGTCCCTTATCTTCCGCAAGGAGGGATCTCTCTGCAACTCGGCCTGGAACTCAGCAGCTGGGACAGGGATGGCCACCTGCTCTTTCTCGCCCGCTGGGTCCGAAGCTGCAGCCTCCCTGAGCCGCGTCCCTGGGCGTTCCCTCCCCACCAGCTTAGGGTCCCGCGCCTCAGGCAAAGCACCCCCCCCAAGGCCAGGGGGCAGTGCCCCTTGCCGGCTCTGACCGCGGGTCACAACTAAGGCGGTCTGGGGGCTGCTTGGCCAGTCCTCTAGGTCCCCCCCCATCAACACCTCGGTGGGCAAATGGTGGTGCACTCCCACGTCCTTGGGGCCCTCCTTGGCCCCCCATTTCAGGTGTACCCTCGCTACGGGAACCTTGAATGGGGTCCCGCCCACCCCGGTCAGGGTCAGGAAGGTGTTGGGCACCACCCGATCTGGGGCCACCACCTCGGGCCGGGCCAGTGTCACCTCTGCGCCCGTGTCCCAGTAACCATAAACTTTCTTCCCCTCCACCTCCAGGGGAACAAGGCACTCGCTCCGCAGGGACAGCCCCGCGCCAACCCTGTAAACGGAGAACTTTGAATCCGGAGCATCTGGCCCCCCAGAGAAGCTAGCCTGGGGCTCTCCTCCCTCCTTAGCAGGTGGTACTCTGCCAGCCCCCCTTCCCTGGGAATGCTGCCTCTCGCCGGGCTGGGTCTCTACCCAGTCAACCCTCTGTGGGTTCGGCCTGCTCAGTCTGTCCCTGACCCTGGGGCACTGGGCCCGTATGTGGCCCTTTTGGCCACAGTGGTAGCAGCCCATGTCCCATGGGTCCCCTTGAGTGGGTCGGATGGTCCTGATGCCGGATGTTCCCCTCTGATGGGGTTTTTCTGTATTTTCCCACGGGGAGGTCCCATGGTGACTCTCTCTCTGCGTTGTGGTGGGATTGCTCCTTTGGGACTCCTCCCTTTTATCTCCTGACCGGCTCTTTACGAACTCATCGGCCAGCCGGCCTGCCTGTCGCGGGTTCTCTGGCTTTCTGTCCACCAACCACAGCCTCAGGTCAGATGGGCACCGCTCATACAGTTGCTCCAGTACCAGCAGTTTGACCAGGTCCTCCTTCGTCTGGGCCCCATCAGCCCACTTGCTGGCGTATCCTTCCATGCGGGCGGCTAGTTGCAGATATGAGATCTCAGGGGTTTTATCCTGATTCCGGAACCTTTCCCGGTACATCTCAGGAGTCAGCCCAAACTCCCGTAGCAGGGCCTTTTTGAATAGCTCGTAGTCCCCTTTCTCTGCCTCTTCCAGTTGGCGGTACAATGCCACGGCTTTGGGGTCCAGTAAGGGGGTAAGGACCCGGAGTCTGTCCGCGGGATCAACCTGGTGCAGCTCGCAGGCCGTCTCAAAGGCCTCCAGGAAGTCATCCATGTCCTCCCCCTCCTTGTATGGGACCATGATGCACTTATCAAAGCTCCGTGCAGTCCTGGGTCCCCCCTCACTCACCGCAGCCGGGGGTTCGCTGCCCCTCAGTCTCGCCAGTTCCAGTTCACGCTGATGCTGTCTCTCATTCTCCTGTCTCTGTCTCTCTTTCTCCTCCCGTTCATGCTGTCTCTGTCTCTCTTCACGCTGATGCTGTCTCTCTTTCTCCTCCCGTTCACGCTGATGCTGTCTCTCTTTCTCCTCCCGTTCATGCTGACGCTGTCTCTCTTCATGCTGTCTCTGTTGTTCACGATCCTCCAGCTCCCTCAGTTTTAGCTCTTTCTCCCATTCCAGCCAATTCCGCTCCCCGGATGCCGAACGCCGCCGGGAGGATCCTCTGCTGGCCGGCGAGCTTCACCGGGGGGACCCCCTGCTGGCCGGGGGGGTCACGGCGCCCTCGGTATTTGCTGGGCTCCTCCCCACCCTTCCCCTAGGCATAGGAAGGAGGGGTCTCGGGAAGCCCTCAGCAGCCGGCTGACCACTCCCAGCTGGGACAGACACTGGTGCCTGCGCTGCATTTGCCAGGCTGCTTCCCTGAGACACAGGGATCAGTTCATTCGCGCGATCTTCCGCCTCCAGCTGGGCAATGAGCTGTTCTTTGGTGAGCCTCCCAATGCGCAGCCGCCTCTGCTTGCACAGCTCCACCAGGTCGCTCTTAAGCCGCTTGGCATACATCTTCCTGCTGGCCACTCACCGGCCTGTGTGCTCACAGCTCCCCACAGTTCCCAGGGGGCCCCCTAGTGTGCCAGCCCTTCTCGAGGTCACCGCCTCTCTGCCAGGGTCGAGCTGCAGACTCCTCCGCCCCTGGGACCACTCGCTGCGATCCCCCCGGGGGACCCTGTTACTGCAAAAGTCCTTCTCGCTGGTCACACACTCCCAGGGGTAATAACCGTCTCTCTCTCACTCTTCAGCACGCCTGGTCCCCGTCAATCCCCCTTCGTTTTACTGCTCCCCAGTCACTTACTGCAGGAAGCGCCGTCCACGGGGTGCAGTAGATCCCACCGCTGCCACCAGTTGTCACGGAGTATTGGGGGACTCAGGGCCCTGCACCCCCGGCTTCCTGCGATTCACCATGACTCTCAGCCAGCCAGTAAAGCAGAAGGTTTATTTGGATGACAGGAATACAGTCCAAGACAGGTCTTGCAGGCACAGACAACAGGGACCCCCTCAGTTAGGTCCATCTTGGGGTCCCCGGGCATCCCAGCCCAGCCCCCCTTGGGAGGTCAGAGCCATCTCTGCCCCCCAGCCCTCTCTCCCTGCCTGCTTCCAGCACTCTGCCTTCAGCGACCCCTCCCACAGCCTTTGTTCAGTTTCCCGGGCTAAGGAGTCGCCTCCCCTTCAACCCCTTCCTGGGTTCTCATGTTACACACTCAGGTATGCGCCCTCGGGCAGATCCCATCCTGCAATGCAGACCATCCTAGTCACACTCCCCTGTCAGCATTCACAGACCACAGTGAGAACAGGCCCAGTTCGTCACACCGGGTTTCTGCAGAGCGGGGCAGGCTGTGAGGCACTGGGAGAGGGACTAGCCGTGAGTACGACAGGTGATATGCAGAGCACCAGAGAGCCCGAGCCGGGACCACTGCTCAGCTAGGCAGCGTCTGACCAGCCGCAGGCCTGTCCCCGGCTCTTCCACTGGTGTGTGTCGCTGCATGGGAGGCAATGGACCGACTGGTGGGAACGGGAGGGCAGCCAGTCCTGTTGGGGTCCATGGGGGCGTAGGCAAGAAGAGAACTAACCCATAGGGATGTCTGGCCTCACTCATTTCAATGGGCCTTGACCCTTAACATCCATAGTGTTTATTGCAAATATCTGGGCCAGGTTCTCCATTGCCCTCACCCCGTGCCACCCGTTACGCTGGTGCCAGGGGTCCTGTTTGAAGCCAGGTGCATCATGCCTCCTCGGCACTGATGCGCTGACAGTGTGAGGAGGATGGGGGCCATGATGTTTCCTTTGGCAGGTTCCCTTTAACTGAGGGCTTCCAAGCTGCGTCTCTGCTGGCCGAGGAGAAGCCGGCTGCAGGGGGATCTGCAGTGTGAAATCGCTGGAAGGGAATCAGGGTTTGATGTGGTTTTGCTTGAAAGTAAGCAAAGGGCCCGATTCTGCTCTCACTGACCATGCGGTAACCTGGACATGACTCTACTGAAATGTGGGTAGCGAGGCCAGCAGGCAAGGAGGGACACAGGCACCCAGGGAGAGCCTGTAGTCTGTCTGCGGCTGTCGGTAGAGGGTTAGAGGGCTGCTCTGGGAGAGAGGCGGCAGTGACGTTGCCGGGGGCAGTGCACCCAGAGCGCCCATGGCAGAGATGGGCTCACAAGGCCTCAGACCCCGGAGCTGCCACCTCGCACTGCGCAGCGCTGCACTTATCGCTCTGTGGGCCTTGCCAATGGGGCCGCTGAGCCCTTGGTCGCTGGCGTTCAGCCTGCTCTGCACCCCTGCCCTGTGCACGCGCTCCCTCATCTCTCTGCAGCTCTGCACCCCCAGGCCAGCTGGAGAGCTCAGCCAGGCACTTACCACGCCCCCAGAGTGCATTGCACTGTCTGTCCCTGGTTTTGCACCTGCCCCCATAGCACCGGCCCTGTGGAGCAGAGAGAGCCGATTTCACACAGCGACACTTGCAGATGGGCACACACGTGTTGACATGCTCCCAGGCCTTGGCATGGGGACTGCAGCCAGACAGCCTGAGGCAGGCATGAAAGAGTTCACTGGAGCAGCAGTGTCCCTGGCGGGCCGGCTGGCTGCCTCAGGGCGTGCGTCAGGCCGGGCTGGATATGGGAGTCCCTGGGAGCCTGTTTAATGGAGCAGGTGTGCCAGTGTGTGTGCACAAGCAGCAGTGTCAGGCAGTCTGTCTGCGGGAGGAGGCACGTCTGCCAGTCCGGGGAGTGGGCGAGGGGCCGTGCCAACCAGCCTGTCCGGGGAGTGGGCCTGGGGCCGTGCCAACCAGCCTGTCCGGGGAGTGGGCATGGGGCCGTGCCAACCAGCCTGTCCAGGGTGTGGGCATGGGGCCGTGCCAACCAGCCTGTCCAGGGAGTGGGCATGGGGCCGTGCCAACCAGCCTGTCCAGGGAGTGGGCAAGGGGCCGTGCCAACCAGCCTGTCCAGGGAGTGGGCGAGGGGCCGTGCCAACCAGCCTGTCCGGGGAGTGGGCGAGGGGCCGTGCCAACCAGCCTGTCCGGGGAGTGGGCGAGGGGCCGTGCCAGCCAGCCTGTCCGGGGAGTGGACGAGGGGCCGTGCCAGCCACCCTGTCCGGGGAGTGGGCGAGGGGCCGTGCCAACCAGCCTGTCCGGGGAGTGGGCGAGGGGCCGTGCCAACCAGCCTGTCCGGGGAGTGGGCGAGGGGCCGTGCCAACCAGCCTGTCCGGGGAGTGGGCATGGGGCCGTGCCAACCAGCCTGTCCGGGGAGTGATCGAGGGGCCGTGCCAACCAGCCTGTCCGGGGAGTGGGCGAGGGGCCGTGCCAACCAGCCTGTCCGGGGAGTGGGCATGGGGCCGTGCCAACCAGCCTGTCCGGGGAGTGATCGAGGGGCCGTGCCAACCAGCCTGTCCGGGGAGTGATCGAGGGGCCGTGCCAACCAGCCTGTCCGGGGAGTGGGCGAGGGGCCGTGCCAACCAGCCTGTCCGGGGAGTGGGCACGGGGCCGTGTCAACCAGCCTGTCCGGGGAGTGGGCACGGGGCCGTGCCAACCAGCCTGTCCGGGGAGTGGGCGAGGGGCCGTGCCAACCAGCCTGTCCGGGGAGTGGGCCTGGGGCCGTGCCAACCAGCCTGTCCGGGGAGTGGGCCTGGGGCCGTGCCAACCAGCCTGTCCGGGGAGTGGGCATGGGGGCCGTGCCAACCAGCCTGTCCGGGGAGTGGGCATGGGGCCGTGCCAACCAGCCTGTCCGGGGAGTGGGCATGGGGCCGTGCCAACCAGCCTGTCCGGGGAGTGGGCATGGGGCCGTGCCAACCAGCCTGTCCGGGGAGTGGGCATGGGGCCATTCCAACCAGCCTTTCCGGGGAATGGGCATGGGGCCGTGCCAACCAGCCTGTCCAGGGAGTGGGCGAGGGGCCGTGCCAACCAGCCTGTCAGGGGAGTGGGCGAGGGGCCGTGCCAACCAGCCTGTCCAGGGAGTGGGCGAGGGGCCGTGCCAACCAGCCTGTCCAGGGAGTGGGCGAGGGGCCATTCCAACCAGCCTGTCCAGGGAGTGGGCATGGGGCCGTGCCAACCAGCCTGTCCAGGGAGTGGGCATGGGGCCGTGCCAACCAGCCTGTCCAGGGAGTGGGCGAGGGGCCGTGTCAACCAGCCTGTCCAGGGAGTGGGCGAGGGGCCATTCCAACCAGCCTTTCCGGGGAATGGGAAAGGGGGTGTGGGGGCTGTTCCAACCAGCCTGTCGGGGGAGTGGGCGAGGGGCTGTTCCAACCAGCCTGTCCGGGGAGTGGGCATGGGGCCGTGCCAACCAGCCTGTCCAGGGAGTGGGCATGGGGCCGTGCCAACCAGCCTGTCCAGGGAGTGGGCGAGGGGCCGTGTCAACCAGCCTGTCCGGGGAGTGGGCATGGGGCCGTGCCAACCAGCCTGTCCAGGGAGTGGGCGAGGGGCCATTCCAACCAGCCTTTCCGGGGAATGGGAAAGGGGGTGTGGGGCTGTTCCAACCAGCCTGTCCAGGGAGTGGGCGAGGGGCTGTGTCAACCAGCCTGTCCAGGGAGTGGGCATGGGGCCGTGCCAACCAGCCTGTCCAGGGAGTGGGCATGGGGCCGTGCCAACCAGCCTGTCCAGGGAGTGGGCGAGGGGCCGTGTCAACCAGCCTGTCCAGGGAGTGGGCGAGGGGCCATTCCAACCAGCCTTTCCGGGGAATGGGAAAGGGGGTGTGGGGGCTGTTCCAACCAGCCTGTCGGGGGAGTGGGCGAGGGGCTGTTCCAACCAGCCTGTCCGGGGAGTGGGCATGGGGCCGTGCCAACCAGCCTGTCCAGGGAGTGGGCATGGGGCCGTGCCAACCAGCCTGTCCAGGGAGTGGGCGAGGGGCCGTGTCAACCAGCCTGTCCGGGGAGTGGGCATGGGGCCGTGCCAACCAGCCTGTCCAGGGAGTGGGCGAGGGGCCATTCCAACCAGCCTTTCCGGGGAATGGGAAAGGGGGTGTGGGGCTGTTCCAACCAGCCTGTCCAGGGAGTGGGCGAGGGGCTGTGTCAACCAGCCTGTCCAGGGAGTGGGCATGGGGCCGTGTCAACCAGCCTGTCCAGGGAGTGGGCATGGGGCCTTGTCAACCAGCCTGTCCAGGGAGTGGGCGAGGGGCCATTCCAACCAGCCTTTCCGGGGAATGGGAAAGGGGGTGTGGGGCTGTTCCAACCAGCCTGTCGGGGGAGTGGGGTTGGGGCCGTGCCAACCAGCCTGTCCAGGGAGTAGACACAAGGCTGTGGGGCCGTGCCAACCAGCCTGTTGGGGGAATGGGCAAGGGGGTTTGGGGCCGTGCCAACCAGCCTGTCTGGGAAGTGAGCATGGGGGTGTGGGGCCATGCCAACCAGCCTGTCGGGGGAGTTGGTGCAAGGCTGTGCCAATCAGCATGTCCAGGGGAGTGGGCACAGGTGAGCCCATGTGGGGGCGGGGGCGAGCGGACATGCCTACGCTCTGCAGGGCTGTTACCTGCTCGTGGTCGCAGAAGTAGCTGTCCAGCTTGTGCAGGTTGGGTGGGCACTGCAGAGAAAGAAAGGGGGTCTCCATGGGCCCTGTTTGCACACAGCTCTGCCAGTGCCCCGCCGCCATCCCAGCTCTGCCCCCCACACCACAGCACACCCCACCAGTCCCCCTCAGTCCTAAGCCAGCACCTGCCCAGCAGACACCCCCACAGCTGCTCCAGGGCCAGGATTGGGGCTCTGGCATTGGCCAGCTGGGAGCAGCGCCCCCAGGGGCAGGGCCGGGCGCAGCACAGCCTACGCGCTGGAAACAGTTTGCTCCAACGCCACCGCAGAGCTGCCAGGCGGGTGTCCTGACTGAGCTCCCGCCCCTGCCCCCAGCCCCCCTCACCTGGCTGGAGTCCCCAGTGCAGCTCTCCGGGATGTCGCACTCATTGACAGCTTCCCGACACGGTGTGCCCCGCGGCTCGTACTGAAAGAGATGGGAGCGAAGGTCATGACCGACAGGGTCCAGCATCAGCACAGCCGAGTCCCCGAGGCAGAACTCCCCCCTCCAGGCTGGCTGCAGCACCCGCACCACGTCCCGGCCAGGGCATGTACTCAGCCCCTCGGGGCGACCCATATCGCAGCCCAGCGCTGTGACCTGGGTCCGGGCTCCTGGTGCTCTGCCTCCGGGGGGTCCTTTGGCGACTCACTCCTGTGCAGGGAGGGGCCCGTGGGCTGGCTCTGTCCCTCCCCGCCCTGCAGCGGAGCCAGGATCCCAGGCTCTGTGCTCTGCGTGGGAAGGCCAGGGCAGGGACTGGCTTGGGTTGGTATCTCTGGCACATGAATGGTTCATTAATAACCTGTCCTGCCCCTGGCGGGTGCTGCCCTCTGCTGGAAGGGCCCTGCCCAGGCGCTTGTGACTGCGTTGCCCTCTAGCGCCCGCAGTCTGCATTAGCCGCTGGTAGGCCCCGTGCAGGGCCTCTCGCCAGTCTCACCTGGCAGCCTTTGCAGCAGAGCCCGTCGCTGCACATGGCATTGTGGGTCAGGGTGCATTTCTTGCAGCAGTTGCCGCCGCCCTTTGCACACTCCTGCCAAGGAGAGACATAAGCAGATGCCCGTGATGCCTGTGCCTAGGAGCGAATGCCCCAGGGGTGGTCAGTGTGAGACACCGCATCCTCCTGCTTGGGGGCTGTGGGGTTAAGGCTGAAATCCTCCAAGCAGCCAGCAATGCCTGCTCCCGAATCTCCCCCTCCCCGTGCCCTCCCCGAGCCCCGGCACTCACACTCTGACCTGCCCCGTCCCTGCCTCCCCAGTGCCTGAGCCCGACGGGAGCAGCAGGGCCAGACTTCGGGAATCCTCTATTGCGCGTGATGTGTGTCTTCGCTCCTGCTGCACTGCAGGGGGTGGGGGCAGGCCCCAAGACATGGTAACAGCTCCAGCAGCCCAGGCCTCTCCCCACCTCTCCCTCAGCCCCACGTTACAACACCTGGTCCCTGATCAGGGTGGGGGGCAAGTGCCCAGCCCCCAATGTCCCCATCCCACAACTGTGCTCCTCCCCCGATGCCCTCCACCCCAGTGGCTTACGGGCTCACTGGGGGAACTGAAAACAGGCACCGCCCCTCCTGCGCAGCCCCTCACCGCAAGCGAGCCGCAGTCACATTCCTCTCCGGCCTGCACAAAGCCATTGCCGCACTCAGGGGGGTCCAGCAGCTGCAGGGGAGAAGAGAGAGGGGGAGATGGTTCCTGCAGCTTTCACTCCCTCCCTGGGCCCTGCCCAGGGCTCCCCATGTGACCGGGCAGGAGGGAGCCAGGCAGCTGGGGTGCAGGACATGCTTCCAAGGCCTTCCTGGACCCGCCTCTCCTGTGCCGGGAAGCTGGGCTGGGCTCGTCCCCCGGGAGCTCAGGGCCCCTTGGAACGGGAAGGGGCTGCGGCCACGGGAAATGCAGTCTGGGAGACGAGCAGCTGGCTCCTTTGCTGCCTGAGGCGAAGGCGGCAGGCTCTGGGTCCCACGCTGGCCCCACATACAGGAAGGGGGAACTCTCCACTCCAGCTCCCGTCTGCTGGGGGCTTGGCAGGCTTCCACCTCAGGAGCAATCGGGTGCCCCTACCCTGCAAGCCAGCGCTTCTGGAGCCTCGGTGGCACCCGCCCAGGCACCCACCCTGCCCTAAGGCGACCCCGCTCCTGGGGCCCTTTCAGACCTGGGCCTGTCTGCTCGGCCAGCTGGCCAGGGGCTTGTGTTCGGCTGTGGACACGTGTGGCCCAGGAGCTGGGAGGGAGCCCACGTCCCCCCCGCCCAGCGAAGGGGAACAGCTCTCGGGACTGTGCCGCCCGGGCCATGGCAGAGCAGCGCTGCCAGGGCAGGCAGGAGTCCAGCCCACAGGCCTGGCCGGGGGGCGTTACCTTTAGGGGTTTGTTAAAGAGGCAGCTGCCCCCACCCTCCTGCAGGAACTGACTGTACTCCTCGATGCTGCAACGGGAGAACTTGCGCGGGAGGTAATACCTGCGGGGAGGAGCCAGCAGTTACCACTGCCATGGTCAGAGCAATGTGCTACGCTCCCTTCTCCTCCCCCACCCCCCGCCCAGCCAGGGCTATGACACTACACTGGGAGGAGTGGTAGATACGCTGGAGGGTAGGGATCGGATACAGAGGGACCTAGACAAATTAGAGGATTGGGCCAAAAGAAACCTGATTAGGTTCAACAAGGACAAGTGCAGAGTCCTGCACTTAGGACGGAAGAATCCCATGCACTGCTACAGACTAGGGACCGAATGGCTAGGTAGCAGTTCTGTAGAAAAGGACCTAGGGGTCACAGTGGACGAGATGCTGGATATGAGTCAACACTGTGCCCTTGTTGCCAAGAAGGCTAACAGCATTTTGGGCTGTATAAGTAGGAGCATTGCCAGCAGATCGAGGAACATGATCATTCCCCTTTATTCGACATTGGTGAGGCCTCATCTAGAATACTGTATCCAGTTTTGGGCTCCACACTACAAGAAGGATGTGGAAAAATTGGAAAGAGTCCAGCGGAGGGCAACAAAAATGATTAGGGGGCTGGAGCACATGACTTATGAGGAGAGGCTGAGGGAACTGGGATTGTTTAGTCTGCAGAAGAGAAGAATGAGGGGGGATTTGATAGCTGCTTTCAACTACCTGAAGGGGGGTTCCAAAGAGGATAGATCTAGACTGTTCTCAGTGGTGGCAAATGACAGAACAAGGAGCAATGGTCTCAAGTTGCAGTGGGGGAGGTCTAGGTTGGATATTAGGAAAAACTATTTCACTAGGAAGGTGGTGAAGCACTTGAATGGGTTACCTAGGGAGGTGGTGGAATCTCCTTCCTTAGAGGTTTTTAAGGTCAGGCTTGACAAAGCCCTGGCTGGGATGATTTAGTTGGGGATTGGTCCTGCTTTGAGCAGGGGGTTGGACTAGATGACCTCCTGAGGTCCCTTCCAACCCTGATAGTCTATGATTCTATGTGCCCTCCGCACAGTCTATTTCCTACACACTGCGTCCTGCCCAGCTCAGCAGGAGACACGCACTAGATGCCTAGAGTCATTCCCAGCCCTGGAGTGCCAGGGGCTGCAGGCCAGTCCCTCTGCTGAGGCTCCTGTAGCATCAGCCGTGAGAGCAAGGCAGTGGATGCCCCATGGGGTCAGGCTGGACTGCCACATCCTGGCTGCTGTGGGCTTAGCTCGGTCCCTCAACAGCGCATAGCGAGGGTCACACACCAGCCCAGGGCAGACTGTAGGCTGGGAGGAGGCTCTCTGAGCACAGAACAGGCGAACTGAACATGTGTGGCTGCTGTTCACCTCACTGGCAGGCCAGCCTAGGAGCCGTGCTGGCCAGGAGCCGCTCTGCACAGCAACACCAGCGAGATCAGCTAGTGAAGCGGGTGGTCCCGGCCTCACCAGCCAAGCCGAGCGTCTCTCTGTGCTTCACGAAAGCTTATGCCCAAATAAATCTGTTAGTCTTTAAGGTGCCACCAGACTCCTTGTTGTTTTTGTGCTTCAAGAGTGACCTACTCTTGGACAGCAGGGGGTGCAATGTGCAGTGTACTCTGGGGCACTGCCCCTTGTGTGCCCCATGCCAGCAGAGGTGCCCTTCATGTACCACATGTTGGGGGGCCCTTCATGGCAGCAGCTGGTGATCAGCAAATGCCCTGCCCAGGGCTCAGAAATGGCTGGTGCCACCCATATGTTTTACCAGCACATCTGTGAGCCCACTGCCATCTTGTCCCACCCCCATCGGCTCCAGGCGCCAATCAGAGCTGCTGTGCATGCTGATGGACAGCTGGTCCCTGCTCGCACCCACTCCCTCCTTGGCTCAGATTCCCGGGACGCCAAGCCCCCCCTCGCCCACTGACCAGAAGGGAACTCACCCTGTGTCTTCCATGATGCAGCCCAGCCAGGAATCTGGACACCGGCAGTCCCCTGCGGAGAGACGGGACAGCGCTTTAGGGAACCCCAGCCCTTGCCTTGCCGTCATGGGGCCAAAGGCGCAGGCACTGAGCCCCCCGGTAACTCCGCCGGAGGCATCTGGAAAGAGCTCCCCCTGGCGTTCCCCAGGCCGTACCTCAGCAATGGGGACACGTCACCCCCTTCTGTCATTTCAGGATGCAGCCCCAAACTGGCTTCCTAAGTCCTCAAAGCCAGGATTTGCGAGTTTGCTGCTCGGCCTGGGACGCTGCCCCATCCCGAGTGCAATCTCACCCCCGCCCTCAGGGCTGAGCATCATTCAGAGCCCCCCGGACTGTACATGCTGGCAATGGGGCCATCCCACCCCCAGCTCTACAGCCTGTTCCGGAGGCGCCTTGCACCTTGGAAAGAGTAGTGGGCACGTCTCACTGCCCCTGCGCCTGACCCTCCAAACCCCTGCTTAGCCCCATCATCCCAGCCACCCGCCCCAGCACCACCTGCTTTGCCCCTAGTCAGTCACTTCTAACCCCCGCCCCTCCCCGGCCCACCGCACACCCGCAGCCAACCTGTGCCCACACACTCCACCTGTACCCATCCACGGACTGGCCTAGCTGTGCCCTGCTTCGCACAGGCCCAGCCCCTGGCAGGCCACCGGCAGCCTGTGCCCTTGCACACCCCCGACTGCACGGCAGTGCCGGCTGCTCTTGGCACCCCGTGCCGGTGTCAGTGCCAAACATTCAGCCCTCTGCACGCTCGGCGCCGTACCTGCGGCGCGCCGCTGCTTGTTCCACATCATGCCGACGTTCTGCCCGAGGGTCTGAGCGAGAGTCACAGCCATGGCGCCGACGTTCCCATACTGCTGGGGCGGCGAGAGAACGGCAAAGCCATCAGAGCTGCTGAGCTCCCACCAGCCCCTTCAGAGACCCATATCCATCAGGTTCCAGCCCCCCTGCCAGATCCTGCAGCCCCACAACCTCCCAGAACCCTGCCCCACAATCCCATTCACCCCCCCGGATCCTGCAGCCCCACAACCTCCCAGAATTGTGCCCCACAATCCCATCCTCCCCTCCCACGGATCTTGCAGCCCCACAACTTCCCAGAACCCTGCCCACAATCCTATACCCCCCCAGATCCCACAACCTCCCAGAATCCTGCCCCACAATCCCATACACCCCCCCCGGATCCTGCCGCTCCACAACCTCCCAGAATTGTGCCCCACAATCCCATCCTCCCCTCCCCCGGATCTTGCAGCCCCACAACCTCCCAGAACCCTGCCCCACAATCCCATACCCCAACCCCCTGGATCCTGCAGCCCCACAACCTCCCAGAACCCTGCCCCACAATCCCATACCTCAACCCCCAGATCCTGCAGCCCCACAACCTCCCAGAACCCTGCCCTACAATCCCATACCTCTCCCCCCAGATCCTGCAGCCCCACAACCCTTTACAATCCTGCCCCACAATCCCATGGCCTCCCAGTGCAGTCCACAGCCCCTCAGTATCCTGCTCTGTAGCCCAACACCCTCCCACTGCTCCCCACACCTCCTATCTCCAAGGGGGAGGCTGTGTTTGGCTGAGGGTCAAAGCTGCATGCAGAGGACCATGTTCCCTCCCAGCCCCTGGACTCCTCTGTCCCAGAACAGGCAGGACTCTCTTCCCCACCCACCTCATTGACACCCCCACCCCGGGTGAGGGAGCAGATCCCTCCCACGTAGGCCGTCCCGCTGCGGCTGCTCTGGAACGTCCTCCCGCTGCAAGGGAACAAGGAGAGACGAGGTGAGTGGTGGCAGCCCAGCTGCATGGCTCTTAGTGTCACTAGCACCCAAGGGCTCAGCCCTGGCTGGGCTTGTGAAAGGAACCTTCCACGGAGGAGGGAATGGAAAGACAACACGACTCTCCTGTCGAAAGACAGGCCTGGGAGCCAGGACTCCTGGGTTCTCTTCCTGGCTCTGCCGCTGACTAACAGCTTCAGGCTTCCCCCTCCATGTCTCATAGACCCATACACTTAAGGCCAGAAGGGACCATCATGATCATCTAGTCTGCCCTCCTGCACATCACAGGCCCCAGAACTTCACTCACACCCCCCCAGTAACAGACCCCTAACCTCTGGCTGAGTTACTGAAGTCCTCAAATCATGGTTTAAAGACATCAAGCCAAGTTACAGAGAACCCAGCATTTACACTACTTCAAACCAGCAAGTGACCCGTGCCCCATGCTGCAGAGGAAGGTGAAAACCCCCCAGTGTCTCTGCCAATCTGACCTGGGGGGAAATTCCTTCCCAGCCCGATATGGTGATCAGTTAGACCCTGAGCATGTGGGTGAGACCCACCAGCCAACACCTGGGACAGAATTCTCTGTAGTAACTCAGAGCCCTCCCCATCTAGTTAGTGTCTCATCACCAGCCATTGGAGATATTTGCTAATAACAGGTGCACATGGGCTGTATGCCACTGTAGGCAGTTTCATCATCCCCTCCCCTCCATACACTTATCAAGCTCAGTCTTGAAGCCAGTTAGGATTTTGCCCCCATTGCTCCCCTTGGGAGGCTGCTCCAGAACTTCACTCCTCTGATGGGTAGAAACCTTCACCTAGTGTCAAACCTAAGCTTCCTGATGGTCAGTTTATAGCCATTTGTTCTTGTGTCCACATTGGCCCTTAACTTAACTCCTCTCCCTTCCTGGTATTTATCCCGCTGATGTATTTATAGAAAGCGATCAGATCTCTCCTCAGTCTTTGTCTGGTTAGGCTAAACAAGCCAAGTGCTTTGAGTCTCCTCTCCTAAGGTAGGTTTTCCATTCCTCGGATCATCCTAGCAGCCCTTCTCTGCATCTGTCCCGGTTTGAATTAAACTTTCTTAAACATGGGAGACCAGACTTCCACAGGGTGTTCCAGATGTGGTCTCACCATTGCCTTGTATAATGTCAATAAAACTTCCCTGTCTCGACTGGAAATACCTTGCCTGATGCATCCTAGGATCATATTAGCCTTTTTCACAGCCGCGCCACATTGGCAGCTCATAGTCCTCCTGTGATCAACCAATATACCAGGTCTTTCTCCTCCTTCGTCGCTTCCGACTGAGAAGTCCCTCACTTATGGCAGAAGTTTTTGTTGTTTAGTCCCTAAATGCATGACTTTGTACTCTGCACTATTCAATTTTATCCCATTTCTATTACTCAGTTTTCAAAAGTCATTGAAATCTTCTTGTAGGATACTCCAGTCCTCCTCCCAACTTCCTGTCATCTGAAAATTTAATCAGCACACTCCACTTTCTGTGCCAAGGTCACTGAAAATGTTAAATAAGTTTCATCCCAGGACCAGTCCTGGAGGAACTCCACTTGTAACCTCCCTCCAGCCTGACAGTTCACCTTTCAGTATGACCTGCTCTAATCGCCCCTTTAACCAGTTCCTTACTCACCTTTCAATACTCATATTAACCGCCATCTTCTCCAAATTAACCAATAATCTCCCATGTGGAACTATATCAAATGCTTTACTGGAATCCAGATGGATGAGATCTACTGCATTTCCTCAGTTTCCCCATCTATAAAATGGAGATGATGACCCTGCCCTACCTCATGGAGGACTGTGAGGATTAGTTAATCAGAGTTAAAATCACAAAGAGTATTCTCAACATGAGCCTCTCCCAGCAGGGGGCGCTGTGGGGAGCAAGGTAGGGGCATTGGCTGTGGGGGAGCTCTGGGCTACTCCAGTCCCGGCTTCTCCCAGCAGGGGGCACTGTGGGAAGCGGGGCAGGAGCACCAGCCATGGGGGAGCTCTCGGCTACTCCAGTCCCGGCTTCTCCCAGCAGGGGGCGCTGTGGGAAGTGGGGCAGGAGCACCAGCCATGGGGGAGCTCTCGGCTACTCCAGTCCCGGCTTCTCCCAGCAGGGGGCGCTGTGGGAAGTGGGGCAGCAGCACCAGCCATGGGGGAGCTCTCGGCTACTCCAGTCCCGGCTTCTCCCAGCAGGGGGCGCTGTGGGAAGTGGGGCAGCAGCACCAGCCATGGGGGAGCTCTCGGCTACTCCAGTCCCGGCTTCTCCCAGCAGGGAGCGCTGTGGAAAGCGGGGCAGGAGTGCCGGCTGTGGGGGTAGTGAGGAGGGCCGCACGGCCGTCCCGGCTCTCACGAGAAGAGGTGAACAGCATCGCTCTGCTCCGGCACCGCCTCCGTCCGGTATCTCATGAAGTCGCTCAGCGTCTGCAGCGAATCCTCCCCCACGTGGATCTTGTCCTCGGAGGCCCACGTTTCCATGGCCACCAGCACGATGCGCGTGTTCAGCTGCTCCTTGTATATCTGCAGTGGCAGAGGAGGGGGGCAGGCCATTACCATCCCAGCAGCCTTTGCAACCTCCCCAGGCTCCTGTGACATGAGAGCTGTGCATGGCCCTCCCCAGGCACCCCTGCTCTCTCAGCGGGGAAGGGCCCTACGTCCCCGTCCCCCCCCACGCACCCATCCAAGCAGGTCAGCCGGCAGCGGGAGAGGCAGCGAGCCGGATGTCCCCGAACAGCCAGCACTCACCATGTCCGCCAGGTTCACCACAGACTTGGCAAAGTTGCTGGTGAGGACCACAGACCGGCGCATCTGTTCGAACTGGAAAAGAACACACACAGGAGAGCAATGGAGGGTGGCTCTCACCCACCCGCCACAGCGCCCCCCGCTGGGAGAGGCCAGGGCTCTGGGAGCTCGCCCCACAGCCAGCGCCCTGCCCCGGTGCCCACAGCGCCCCCCACTGGGAGAGGCCAGGGCTCTGGGAGCTCCCCCCACAGCCAGCGCCCTGCCCCGCTGCCCACAGCGTTCCCCGCTGGGAGAGGCCAGGGCTGAAATATCTGGGAGCTCGCCCCACAGCCAGCGCCCTGCCCCGGTGCCCACAGCGCCCCCCACTGGGAGAGGCCAGGGCTCTGGGAGCTCCCTCCACAGCCAGCGCCCTGCCCCGGTGCCCACAGCGCCCCCAGCTGGGAGAGGCCAGGGCTCTGGGAGCTCCCCCCACAGCCAGCGCCCTGCCCCGCTGCCCACAGCGTTCCCCGCTGGGAGAGGCCAGGGCTGAAATATCTGGGAGCTCCCTCCACAGCCAGCGCCCTGCCCCGGTGCCCACAGCATCGCCCGCTGGGAGAGGCCAGGACTGAAATATCTGGGAGCTCCCCCCACAGCCAGCGCCCTGCCCCGGTGCCCACAGCGCCCCCCGCTGGGAGAGGCCAGGGCTGAAGTATCTGGGAGCTCCCCCCACAGCCAGCGCCCTGCCCCGGTGCCCACAGCGCCCCCCGCTGGGAGAGGCCAGGGCTCTGGGAGCTCCCCCCACAGCCAGCGCCCTGCCCCGGTGCCCACAGCGCCCCCCGCTGGGAGAGGCCGGGGCTGGGAGAGGCAGGTGCTGTGCCCTGGGTAGTCTGTTGTGTTCAGCCTGCCTCTGGCCCTGAGCACAGCTAAGACCCCGGCTGGCCCCAGGGCCGGGCCGTCCCCTCTCTGCAGGGGAGTGGGGCCCCGGGCCACGCACTCACCAGCTGATGGTCATTGACCACCACCAGCTCGATGTACTTGGTCTCGCTGTGCACGGTGTGCTGGGCTCGCCGCACCTGGGGACGCAGAGAGAGACGTGAGCGGGAGCGCGGGACCAAGGGAACCCGCTGGGCTGCTGGACACAGACAGGGCCCACGGGCCCCTCTGGGGACACACGCCGCAGGCCACCGGCCCAGCCAGCCTCTCGCTGGGACTGAACAGCCTTTGGTTCCTTGCCAGTCCGGGCCCTGCGCGGTCGGCCCTGGAAAGCTCAGCACCCGTCCCTCTATCCCATAGCCCCCAGCTCCCCTCCCCCAGCCCCTGAGCCCCCAGCTCCCCTCCCCCTGCCCCTGAGCCCTCTGCTCCCCGTCCCCACTTCCCCTGAGTCCTCAGCTCCCCTCCCCCAGCCCCTGAGCCCTCAGCTCCCCTCCCTCTTCCCCTGAGCCCTCTGCTCCCCGTCCCCACTTCCCCTGAGTCCTCAGCTCCTCTCCCTCTTCCCCTGAGCCCTCTGCTCCCCGTCCCCACTTCCCCTGAGCCCTCAGTTCCCCTCCCCCTGCCCCTGAGCCCTCTGCTCCCCGGCCCCACTTCCCCTGAGCCCTTAGCTCCCCTCCCCCAGGCCCTGAGCCCTCAGCTCCCCCTCCCCACTTCCCCTGAGCCCCCAGCTTCCCTCCCCCCACCCCTGAGCCCTCTGCTCTCCCTCCCCCTTCCCCTGAGCCCTCAGCTCCCCTCCCCACTTCCCCTGAGCCCTCAGCTCCCGTCCCCCTGCCCCTGAGCCCTCTGCTCCCCCTCCCCACTTCCCCTGAGCCCTCAGCTCCCCTCCCCCCGCCCCTGAGCCCTCTGCTCCCCTCCCTCTTCCCCTGAGCCCCCAGCTCCCCTCCCCCAGCCCCTGAGCCCTCTGCTCCCCGTCCCCCCGCCCCTGAGCCCCCAGCTCCCCTCCCCCCGCCCCTGAGCCCTCAGCTCCCCTCCCCCGGCCCCTGAGCCCTCTGCTCCCCCTCCCCACTTCCCCTGAGTCCTCAGCTCCCCTCCCCCAGCCCCTGAGCCCTCTGTTCCCCCTCCCCACTTCCCCTGAGCCCTCTGCTCCCCGTCCCCACTTCCCCTGAGTCCTCAGCTCCCCTCCCCCAGCCCCTGAGCCCTCTGCTCCCCCTCCCCCTGCCCCTGAGCCCTCAGCTCCCCTCCCCACTTCCCCTGAGTCCTCAGCTCCCCTCCCCCAGCCCCTGAGCCCTCTGCTCCCCCTCCCCCAGCCCCTGAGCCCTCCGCTCCCCTCCCTCTTCCCCTGAGCCCCCAGCTCCCCTCCCCCAGCCCCTGAGCCCTCTGCTCCCCCTCCCCACTTCCCCTGAGCCCTCAGCTCCCCTCCCCCGGCCCCTGAGCCCTCTGCTCCCCCTTCCCCTGAGCCCTCAGCTCCCCTCCCCCAGCCCCTGAGCCCCCAGCTTCCCTCCTCCCACCCCTGAGCCCCCAGCTCCCCTCCCCCAGCCCCTGAGCCCTCTGCTCCCCTCCCTCTTCCCCTGAGCCCTCAGCTCCCCTCCCCCAGCCCCTGAGCCCCCAGCTTCCCTCCCCCCACCCCTGAGCCCTCTGCTCTCCCTCCCCCTTCCCCTGAGCCCTCAGCTCCCCTCCCCCAGCCCCTGAGCCCCCAGCTTTCCTCCCCCCACCCCTGAGCCCTCTGCTCCCCCTTCCCCTGAGCCCCCAGCTTCCCTCCCCCCACCCCTGAGCCCTCTGCTCTCCCTCCCCCCAGCCCCTGAGCCCTCTGCTCCCCTCCTCCCCACCCCATAGCGCTCAGCTCCCCTCCCCCAGCCCCTGAGCCCTCTGCTCCCCTCCCCCCCACCCCATAGCACTCAGCTCCCCTCCCCCTTCCCCTGAGCCCTCTGCTCCCCTCCTCCCCACCCCATAGCGCTCAGCTCCCCTCCCCCAGCCCCTGAGCCCTCTGCTCCCCTCCCCCCCACCCCATAGCGCTCTGCTCCCCTCCCCCAGCCCCTGAGCACTCCGTTCACCCCCCCCCCCAGCTGGCTGGCTGAGCAGTGCCCCTACCTGCCGCCTCCTCCGCCGTCTGGGCAGGGGGTCTGGGCCGTGGTGACGCAGGGCAGCAAACAGGCAGCCTCGGGGCAGAACACAGCAGGGTCAGGGGGGGGTGATGATGGGGCTGGCAGGCAGGGCCGAGGCAGAAGGTCCCAGGGCTGGATCCTCCAGCCGGGGACAGGGGGTCCAGTGGGAGGCAGAGCCAGGGCCGCCCGGGGGGGGCAAGTGGGGCAATTTGCCCAGGGTCCCGCAGGGGCCCCCACGAGAATATAGTATTCTATAGTATTGGAACTTTTTTTTCTGGACGGGGCCCCTGAAATTGCTTTGCCCCAGGCCCCCTGAATCCTCTGGGCGGCCCTGGGCAGAGCCAGGGCTGCTGCTGGGCAGGGGTGGCTAGAGGAAGCGCCAAGGTGGAAATGACCAGGTGTGATGATGTGCGAACTTTTTGCAATACTTTGTATGACCCCTATGTGTGCCTGGCCTGGGAACAGCTGGGAACAGGTTTGCTCTCCAGGCAGGCTAAGAGACTCTGGTTTGGGGGGGGCGGTTGCTTTGAGCGGACTGACCGGTCCTTAAAAAGGACTGGCCAAGGCCGACCCATATCAATACAAAATCCAAGACGACCCCATGGAAAACCCACTCACCAAGACATTGACATTCAGCAACCTACTGCCCAGAGGGAGGGGGCTTTTCCTGCCTCTCAGCAGGGAAGCGGAGCAGAGACCCCTGCTCCAGAACAAAGGGCTCGGAGCGAGGTGGGGGCTCTGCAAGGCACTTGGGGGCCCTCTCCCCTGGGAACTGACTAAGAAGAAGTCAGAGAGACAAAGCCTGCAAATGGAGGTCACTGCAGCTTGGCAGGGCTCTGGGCTGGTCAGAATGGACAATGCTTTAATCTGCAGTTCTCGGGGCTTCCCTAAGGGCTCCCTGTGCTGGGTGCCAGCTGATTAATCACCCCCCTGTTCTGGGGAGCGTCACTGGGAATACCTGGGGAGGGGCATCAATCCCGGCTGAGGGGCAAGTCCCTAACCAGAGACCGTGGCAGTGGGATTGGCTGAGCAGAATGCCCGAGGTGACCCCCAGAGGACCAGGCTCAGGAGGTGGTGAGGCCATGTGCCCCACCTAAAGGAAGGATGAGACCCGTGGGGTCTGGTACACTGCAGGGTTCCTCCCAGAGTTGGTTCCAAAGCTGGGGAGGAGGGATAGCTCAGTGGTTTGAGCATTGGCCTACTAAACCCAGGGTTGTGAGTTCAATCCTTGTGGGGGCCATTTAGGCATCTGGGGGTGCAAAAAAAATAGTTGGGGATTGGTCCTGCTTTGAGCAGGGGGTTGGACTAGATACCTCCTGAGGTCCTGTCCAGCCCTGATATTCTATGACCCGACACCAGGTGAGAAGGGAGCTAGCTCTCAGGCCGGGCATGCCAGGCAGGCAAACCCACCTTGAGGGAAGCCCATAGAATGGACATGGGGGGGCCGAAGCAGCTCCTGTAGCTGTAGGAGCAGCTTCGCCTCGGCTCAATGGCCCCAACACAACGTAAGGGCCACTGTGTCATGGGGAGCGGGGCTCGCAGGTGCCACTCACCTGGCTCTGTGCACCCCGGGGCGGGGCGGGGAGCAGGCATGCGCTGGATCAGGTGAGGCAGGGGCCCCTGCACAGGGAACAAGAGAGCAGGAAGGTCACCGGTGGCTTTCCCAGCTCCAGGCTGGGGCCAGGAGCTACTGTTCCTTGGTTTCCTGTGTGTGTGGTGGGAGGGGGAGAGCTCCCCATGGACGGGTGGGTAACACCAGTGCACTGGCCACCTACTGCTCAGGGTCCCAACGCCAATCTGATGGGAGTTGCCCCCGCCCAGGGATTGGAGTCCCAGCACCAAGGCCCGTTATCCACACCCAGAAGTGCGAGTCCCAGGGACAGGGAGGCATCGCCAGGCCTGGCTGCTGTGTTTCAGCCCCTTGGCTCCACACTGACACCAGGGATCATTAATTGATGACTTCTGTGGCTGGAGGGGCCGGGTTGCTCCGGCTGGGCCAGCGGCAGGGTGGCAGGGATAGGATTTCAGCCCTGCCATGCTGCCCAGCGGCTGGGTTATCGGCCTCAGGGTGAGAGCAGGGGATGGAGTGGGGGAGGGACCACTGCTAGCCAAGATCCTGCACAGATCTGGCAGCTGGAGGGGAGGCCCCTCATGGCCCGACACCGTTACCCCACCCACCAGCGCTTGAGGGCCTCATATACCCCACAGGGGATCTCACCCCAGCAGCCCTGGTAGGCACATCCTGCGGGGATGGCATGGGGCTGGGGAAACCGAGGCAAGGCTGGGGGAGGGGAAACACTCCATGGACTGGGAGCGTGGGGGAGGGGGAAGCTAATGACTTGATGGGGAGCAGATGTCAATGGAATCTCCTTCCATTTGCTGCCATGGCAACAAGGGGAAAGGAGGCACTCTGGGAAATCCCTCTGGCTGCAGCCTCAGCTGCAGGGCTTTGGATTTAAATGGGCCAGTGCAGGCGATACCAGAACCTGGTGTCCGAGCGCCCAGGACCTGGCACCAGTGTCCGAGCACCCAGGACCCAGCAGCACTGGTGTCCAAGCGCCCAGAACCTGGCACCAGTGTCCGAGCGCCCAGGATCCAGCAGCACTGGTGTCCAAGCGCCCAGAACCTGGCACCAGTGTCCGAGCGCCCAGGATCCAGCAGCACTGGTGTCCAAGCGCCCAGAACCTGGCACCAGTGTCCGAGCGCCCAGGATCCAGCAGCACTGGTGTCCGAGCGCCCAGAACCTGGCACCAGTGTCCGAGCGCCCAGGAAGGCTGGGCTGCTGGTGGCTGGCCGTGCTGTGACCCTGGGCCTCCCCTTCACCTCCCTGGGGAACAGGAGCTGGGTGAGCGGGAACCCAAGTAGGCAGCACGGGGGGTGATGGAATTCCAGCCCAGCCCTTACCTGCCAACGCTCGGCTGCTCTGCGGGGCTCAATCAGGTACATATCCCTCCCGTCCGAGAAGACACCGCTGCAGGGAAAGCAGACACCCTTTTGTCACAGATGGATGCAGACCTACTCCCCTGCTCCTCCCCGCAACCTGCCAGCACCACTGGGCAGCAAGGGACCTGCAACCCAATTCCCCAGCCAGTTTGCTGCCCCACAGAACAGAACAACCCTCCCACTCCCTGGACCCAAAGCCAATGCAATACTCTGGATTGTCCAGCAGGGCAGGGCCATGACACCCACCCTCATCCGAATCCCCCTTGCAAGAGTGCTCCCTCCCTCCCCACTGCCACTCCAGCATCAGAGCCTCCTGGGGGCTCTGTCCCTGTCCCGGCTCAATCCGCTCCCGCCCCCCATGCCCGCGGTGATACTCACTGCAGACCACGGCAGCTGGACAGAGCTGCCAAGGACCTCGCCTCCCCTCGGAGTTTGCCCTGATAGTAACAGTGCTCCCCCGCTCCCTGCAACAGACCAATGGGGCAAGGAGAGCCATCAGCCCCCGCAGCGGAGAGGGAGCATGGGCTAGTGATTGGAGGCGATTGGGAGCCAGGACTCCTTGGCTCTTGTCCCTGCTCTGGGAGGGACCACGGTCTAGTGAAGAGAGCAGGGGCCTGGGAGTCAGGACTCCTGGGTGCTCTTCCTGGCTCTGACCGGGGGCAAGTCCCAGCCCCTCTCTGTGCCTCAGTTCCCCCCAACTGGAACATGGGATGACAACTTGCAGCCACTTCTTGGTTTAGGATGCCAAACCAAATTTTGCTGCACTGGAATTGGGGTCCCCCTGCACATCTCTCAGATTGTAACAACAGCTTCTGTCAGATGGACAAGCCCCTCTGCACATATGTGTGCCCGCATGTGCTTGTATTCCAGGTGTGTGCCCATACATGTGCAAGTGTGTGTCTCTATGTCTGGGTATGTACCAACCTGCATGTGTGCCATGCTGTGTCTGTATGGGGTTGGGGTCTTTTATCCTCTGTGTGGTTGTTTGTCTGATCTTTGCATGTAGCTGCCTGTATGCATGTCCTAAAGAGTGTGGGTCCTTTGCTCCCATTTTCATGCCCATGTCAATGTCCCTGTGCATCCATATATAGGCTTTACCCTACCTGCACACCTGTCTGCAGGTGCATGCATGTCCTTGCATGTAGGCGTGTCTGCCCGGATGTGTGCGTGCACCTGTCTGCATGTGCATCATGTTCCCACTTAGTGCAAGACCATGTTTGCCAATAGCAGTGTACAGACACCCTTGTCTGTGTGCACGGTGCCCTTCCCCTCCAGACGCCTGTGCATGTGTGTGCAGCCCCATCTCCACGGCTCGCGTGACGCACCAGCAGCAGCCTTGCTCCACCGTGTCTATTTATAGGAACCATCTCTGCACAGGTTACAGAGCCCTGGCCTGGGGCATCCAGAGGGGCAGATGGGGGTCCCCAGTCACCACAGCCCCAGGCTGGCACAGAGTGGGGGGAGGACTCGAGGAGAGGCAGGGCATGAGCAGGGCGGCCCAGAAGGGCAGAGAGAGGGTGAGGGCAGAGGAGCCCCTGGCGGGACAGGGCGGAGCAGGCAGCCCAGCCCCTCCCCGCCTGTCTGTTTCCCATTCCCTCGGCATTACTGCTGCTCCACTTCCAGGGCTGGCTTTGTGTGAGCGGCACCGTGAAATCTGCATGACAGGCGGGGTTGCCGGGCGAGAGACACGCCAGGCTATTTATGGACGGACCCATTCATCTTTTTAACATGGCCGCGGCCCGCTCCCCCACCCCTTCGCTGGCTGGGCGAGAGTCCCAGCAACCTGGTGTCATTCTGCTTCCCTCCCACGTGCACTAAGGGGGCTGCCCCCCACCCCAGGCGGGGGAAGGGTGCTGTGATCTCTCTGCCAGCGGGCCAGAGCAATGGGAGCAGCTGGATGACCCCCTTCACCCCCATACGCCCCCCCTCCCAGAAGGGAAATATCTTCACAGCCCTGCTGACCTATTCTGGGGGCAAAGTCCAGATGCATCAGGACCCCTCCCCTCCTGCTATCCCAGCCCTGGCCTCCCCCACACAGCTCGGCCAGCACCCCCCAATCCTGACCCACAGCCCCCTGCTATCCCAGCCCTGGGCTCCCCCACACACAGCTCAGTCAGTGCCCCCTATCCTGACCCACAGCCCCCTGCTATCCCAGCCCTGGCCTCCCCCACACACAACTCAGTCAGTGCCCCCAATCCTGACCCACAGCTCCCTGCTATCCCAGCCCTGGCCTCCCCCACACAGCTCGGCCAGCGCCCCTCAATCCTGACCCACAGCTCCCTGCTATCCCAGCCCTGGGCTCCCCCACACACAGCTCGGCCAGTGCCCCTCAATCCTGACCCACAGCCCCCTGCTATCCCAGCCCTGGCCTCCCCCACACAGCTCAGTCAGTGCCCCCAATCCTGACCCACAGCCCCCTGCTATCCCAGCCCTGGGCTCCCCCACACAGTTCAGCCAGCGCCCCTCAATCCTGACCCACAGCCCCCTGTTACCCCAGCCCTGGCCTCCCCCACACACAGCTCGGCCAGTGCCCCTCAATCCTGACCCACAGCCCCCTGCTATCCCAGCCCTGGCCTCCCCCACACACAGCTCAGTCAGTGCCCCCAGTCCTGACCCACAGCCCCCTGCTATCCCAGCCCTGGGCTCCCCCACACAGTTCAGCCAGCGCCCCTCAATCCTGACCCACAGCCCCCTGTTACCCCAGCCCTGGCCTCCCCCACACACAGCTCGGCCAGTGCCCCTCAATCCTGACCCACAGCCCCCTGCTATCCCAGCCCTGGCCTCCCCCACACAGCTCAGTCAGCGCCCCTCAATCCTGACCCACAGCCCCCTGCTATCCCAGCCCTGGCCTCCCCACACACAGCTCGGCCAGCGCCCCTCAATCCTGACCCACAGCCCCCTGTTACCCCAGCCCTGGCCTCCCCCACACACAGCTCGGCCAGTGCCCCTCAATCCTGACCCACAGCCCCCTGCTATCCCAGCCCTGGGCTCCACCACACAGCTCGGCCAGTGCCCCTCAATCCTGACCCACAGCTCCCTGCTATCCCAGCCCTGGGCTCCCCCACACACAGCTCGGCCAGTGCCCCTCAATCCTGACCCACAGCCCCCTGCTATCCCAGCCCTGGGCTCCACCACACAGCTCGGCCAGTGCCCCTCAATCCTGACCCACAGCCCCCTGCTATCCCAGCCCTGGGCTCCACCACACAGCTCGGCCAGTGCTCTTCAATCCTGACCCACAGCCCCCTGCTATCCCAGCCCTGGCCTCCCCCACACAGCTCGGCCAGCGCCCCTCAATCCTCACCCACAGCTCCCTGCTATCCCAGCCCTGGCCTCCCCCACACAGCTCAGTCAGTGCCCCCAATCCTGACCCACAGCCCCCTGCTATCCCAGCCCTGGGCTCCCCCACACAGTTCAGCCAGCGCCCCTCAATCCTGACCCACAGCCCCCTGTTACCCCAGCCCTGGCCTCCCACACACACAGCTCGGCCGGTGCCCCTCAATCCTGACCCACAGCCCCCTGCTATCCCAGCCCCTGGGGCTTTCCTAAGTAGAGACAGACACGCGTACTCAGTCCTCCCCGATTTCTTGGTGGGTCTCGATCACAGACAGCTGGAACTCAACTGAACCCCTACGCTGAGTGCCCAGGTGTTGGCTGGCATTGATCGTCTACTGACCCATGTGGCCATGGGGACAAGCTCACTGCCCCAGGCTCCCCACCTCATCCCCTGAGCTCTCTGGGGAGGGGTCTCTGTGTCATGTGTCTGTGCAGCACCCAGCACAGTGCCCCGATCCGCGATGGGGTCTGCAGGCTCCCCCCGCAATAGGACACGAAAGATCCCAGAGCGAGCTGATCTGCAGAGGCGGTGCCCAGGCAGGCCAGAGCCGCCCCACCCGCCTGGTCCGGATTCGTAGATTCCCAGCGTTCTAAGTCAGACGGACCATTAGATTATCTAGTGACCAGCACAGGACGTTACTTCAGCCACTTCTCCCTGGGCTGAGCCCAAGGGTTTGTGCTTCATTAACACATCTTCCAGCAAGGCCTGGAGCCGCAGACACCAAGAGATGGAGAACCTCTCCCCCCGCTCGGCACTGCCAGTCCTTTCACTTCAGTAGAGTACACGTCTGCACACATCTCTGCTTCACAGATGTGCCAGAGATAATCAACGTTCCCAGCTGCTTTGGACTGATCATGGCGGGTCCCATCTAGCTCCCTGGCCAGCTGCGACCGAGTCCCTGCCCCGCACCTCAGAGAACCCCTGATGTGCCCAACCACCAGCTACCTGGCTGCAAACCCCTCCAATCACTGCCCTCCTTTGCTGAGCTTCAGTTCATTTGCAAATTTGACACCATCAGCTCAGGATTTAACAAAGACTGTGAATGGCTTTCCAACTAAAGAAGCAGGTTCCCCTCCCTTGGTGTTCACACCTCAACTGCTAGCAGAGGGCCTCATCCTCCCTGATTGAACTAACCTCATTATCTCCAGACTGATTCTTGCCTGCATATTTATACCTGCCTCTGGAAATTTCCACTACATGCGTCTGACGAAGTGGGTATTCACCCACGAAATCTTATGCTCCAATACAGCTGTTAGTCTATAAGGTGCCACGGGACTCTTTGTTGCTTTTTATAGATCCAGACTAACATGGCTACCCCTCTGGTACCTGCCCTCCTTTGGTGACCTTCTGGGGCATCCGTGCAGCCTCCGTAAGAGGAGAAGCCAGGGAGCTTCTCAGTAAGGAGCCGGAGGGAGCAGCTTGGCATGCGTGCCCGCGGCTGTCTGTGGCTCTGACTAGTGCGCCAGGCTAGAGCAGCAAGGGGAGCGTCAGGTGGGGAGGAGGGATACGTAGCCCAGACGCGTCCTGTCTGCAGCAGAGACTCGCTGTGCTCCATGCAGCTGATTCTTTCTGTCTCCTGGGCCTCTACAGCCAGCGGAGCCGGGCTCGCCGTGGTGTATTGCTCTGCTGGGAACGCAGGCACGGTCAGATTTTGGGGCCTGCCTGTTGGGGACTTAGCACGCAGGAGGCCAGAACCAAGCGGGGGAGGGACAGCTCTGTGGTTTGAGCATTGGCCTGCTAAACCCAGGGTTGTGAGTTCAATCCTTGAGGGGGCCATTTAGGGAACTGGGGTAAAAATCTGTCTGGGGATTGGTCCTGCTTTGAGCAGGGGGTTGGACTAGATGATCTCCTGAGGTCCCTTCTAACCCTGATAGTCTATGATTCTATAAGCCACAAAAACCACCCTGGAGAGCTCAGAACACAGGGAGCCGCAGGAAACAAGAGGAAAACGGAAGAAGGAGGAGATGGATCACGGCAGAAGATGGATCACAGCCAAGGCCAGGAGGACTGGCCCAGCCCAGCCACGTTCCTGCACCTCCAGGAAAGGCAGGGGCTGGGCCAGAAAACATCCCTCTCCTCCAGGGCCGGCTTTAGGCCAATTCAACCAATTCCCCTGAATCGGGCCCCACGCCCAAGCCCCAGTACGGTGGACCAGCAAGAGCCAGTGCGTCATACCGGGGTGGCCCGGCTTCTCCAGTGGAGCCCCAGGCCCTTTAAATAGCCCCTGGGTGGCTGCTGCTGCTACCCCAGTGGGGGTGGGGGCACTTACCATACAGGGTGGGCTGTACCCCCTGTACCCACACCCGCTGGCTGCGGGCAGCCCTTACTGCACCCCCTGCCCTGTCTCCAGCCAGCCCCGCACCCCTTGCTCTGCCTGCAGCCAGACCTACCTCCAGCCAGCCCCATGTCCAGTGGTGCCCTGCAGTTCCCAGGGCAGTAACCCTGCACACCTGCTTCAATGAGGGGGGCAGGGAGCAGCTGGGACCCACACATGTGCACACACCCCCAGGGAGTGGCGGGGACCCACACATGTGAAACGAAGCTCATTTCTAGTTCAGGCCCATCTTTTTAGAAAAGAACTTTAGGTAGGGTTCACATACATCCGTATTTTCCCGGACATGTCAGGCTTTTTGGTTTTTAAATCGCCGTCCGGGAGGAATTTTTAAATTTTAAATTTAAAAATTCCTCCCAGGAAAATACAGACTTATGGTAACCCTATTGGTACAAAAAATACATACTGTGGCACATCCCTTAAATCAGAACTTTTTATAGGGAACCGGTTGCTAAGAAATGAAAGGCTTTTTTTTACACGTTTTTTTTTTAGTCATCCCTGCCGGGGCCCCGCCGAAAATGTTTGGATTTGGCCCCGCCCTTCCTAAAGCCGGCCCTGCTCTCCTCCCCTCCCCCAAGGCCTGGCCAGGAGACGTGAGCACAGGAGAGAGGTCCTGTCCTGTCCTTCTCCCCTCATTCACTAGCCTCTGCACTGGGGGGGCTCATGCCAAACTGCAGCCCCCCACCTATAAGCCCAGGGGAGGACCCAGGCTGGTCAGTGGCAGAGGTGCCAAGCAGGTGGGGGTGGCGCTGGCCCAGATGCCGCTGGGCTGCAGCAGGCAGGATGGGGGAAGGCAGCTCAGGGGTGGCAGAGCAGGTGGGGGGGCGCCGGTCCTTGGGCCAGCTGGACTGGCATTAACCCTTCATGCATGCTGAAGAGGCTGCCATGGGCCATACCCGAGTGGCACAAGGCCAGGGCGGGGAGTGGGCACTCGCAGCCATTGACCCTTTTGGAGACGAGGGCCCAGGACCCAGACCGGGGGGCCAGGGTAGCTCGGGTGGGGGGGTGCAGTTAAAGGGACAGGGTCTCATTTGTTCCGCTGACTGGTGCTCACAGCCGGTGCTCTCAGTATTGGTGTGATCACACCACAACCCAGTTCACCGTCACCAGCCCCCAAGCTGCTGAGCCCAGGGCTTGGAGTGGCTACAGCCGTGGGGGAGGAGGACCTGCCCTGGATTTCCATCCCCCTTGAGCTGGGCTCTGGCTCCCCTGGTCTGGGGCTGCACGGAGTCAGGCCTCTCTCGACAGCGGTACCTCTGGTGCTGGCCAGTCTCAGGCCTGGACGCAGGGGGTTCTGGGGCCCGAAATGACCCCGCGTTGTCCCATCAGGCCTGTGCTCCCCTCGGCGCCGAGAGGCGGCTGGCGGCATTTCCCCAGCTCCACGCTCGCTGAGCCGGGCAGAAGCGCGGCCGCGGCCATGACCTGCTAGTCTCTGGCCTTGTGCGTCACCGCGTGCAAAACTTGCTTTGAATTGCACCCTGATGGGAGCGCCACTCCACTTCCCCCCCCCCCCCCCGCCACCAGCTTCCTGGCCTGGCAGTGCCAAGCGGGGTCGGCCCCAGGCCCAGTGCTCTGTCTCCGCCAGGGGCCAGCACCAGATGCTGCAGAGGACGTGGGAGGAACCCCACACAGCGGGAGAGGGATAATCTGCCCCTGCAATAGGTCTCATCCTAGTCAGAGATGGGCTCAAGCCCTGAAGCCCCAGGGTTACTCTCCTGCCACCATTCATTTATTAAGAGACTCTTGTGCAGCAGAAATGCCTGGTCCCTGTTTGAATCTTGCCACGTTCTTGTCTCAAGGCCACCCTGTGGCAGTGAGTTCCACAGGCTAATTATTCACTGGGTGTAAAAGTATTTTCTTTGCTGAGTTTCAAATTTGCCACCTATTCATTTCATGAGACGGTGCATCAGTCATTTAACTTTGCTCATTTCATTCCCATTCTAGTCCCCGGGCAGCCAGGACCCGCCCGCTCTCCTGAGTCCCGGCCAGCGGCCTGGCCTCTCCCAAAGGCTGCTCCAGCCCAGTCCGCCACTGCTGCATGACGCCGGTCTCGTCCTGCGGCTCTACATCTGCCTGGCCCCTCAGCCCCTCAGTCTTCTCGCTGTCAGCGCCCGGCCAAGCCCACCCGCCCTGTGCCGCTCCCACTCACCGGGCTGTGGCCGCTGTTCCCATCCTGGCCAAAGTGCCGCTCCACGTAGCGCGAGGAGAGCAGGTGGCTGCCGGGGAAATGAGAGGGGCAGGTGAGGAAATGCTGCTGGCTGGGACAGGTGGGGGACAAGGGGGTCAGATTAACCAGGCCCCTGATGTGCAGGGCCGGTGCCATCCATGTGGCAGCGCATTCACTGGCCTTTCCCCCTGTGACTGCAGGTTCAGCCGCCCGGACCATGCACCCAGCAACCCTGTTCCCCTTTGATCCCGCACCCCTCGGGAAACACACACACACACTGTCCACAACCCTGTTCCCCTTTGCTCCCGCACCCCTTGGGAAACACACACACACACTGTCCACAGCCCTGTTCCCCTTTGCTCCCGCACCCCTTGGGAAACACACACACACACTGTCCACAGCCCCGTTCCCCTTTGCTCCCGCACCCCTCGGGAAACACACACACACACTGTCCACAACCCTGTTCCCCTTTGCTCCCGCACCCCTTGGGAAACACACACACACACTGTCCACAGCCCCGTTCCCCTTTGCTCCCGCACCCCTCGGGAAACACACACACACACTGTCCATAACCCTGTTCCCCTTTGCTCCCGCACCCCTCGGGAAACACACACACACACTGTCCATAACCCTGTTCCCCTTTGCTCCCGCACCCCTCGGGAAACACACACACACACTGTCCACAGCCCCGTTCCCCTTTGCTCCCGCACCCCTCGGGAAACACACACACACACTGTCCACAGCCCTGTTCCCCTTTGATCCCGCACCCCTCGGGAAACACACACACACACTGTCCATAACCCTGTTCCCCTTTGCTCCCGCACCCCTCGGGAAACACACACACACACTGTCCACAGCCCCGTTCCCCTTTGCTCCTGCACCCCTCGGGAAACACACACACACACTGTCCACAGCCCTGTTCCCCTTCGCTCCCGCACCCCTCGGGAAACACACACACACACTGTCCACAACCCTGTTCCCCTTCGCTCCCGCACCCCTCGGGAAACACACACACACACTGTCCACAACCCTGTTCCCCTTTGCTCCCGCACCCCTCGGGAAACACACACACACACTGTCCACAGCCCCGTTCCCCTTTGCTCCCGCACCCCTCGGGAAACACACACACACACTGTCCACAACCCTGTTCCCCTTTGCTCCCGCACCCCTCGGGAAACACACACACACACTGTCCACAGCCCTGTTACCCTTTGATCCCGCACCCCTCGGGAAACACACACACACACTGTCCATAACCCTGTTCCCCTTTGCTCCCGCACCCCTCGGGAAACACACACACACACTGTCCATAACCCTGTTCCCCTTTGCTCCCGCACCCCTCGGGAAACACACACACACACTGTCCACAGCCCTGTTCCCCTTCGCTCCCGCACCCCTCGGGAAACACACACACACACTGTCCACAGCCCTGTTCCCCTTCGCTCCCGCACCCCTCGGGAAACACACACACACACTGTCCACAACCCTGTTCCCCTTTGCTCCCGCACCCCTCGGGAAACACACACACACACTGTCCACAGCCCTGTTCCCCTTTGCTCCCGCACCCCTTGGGAAACACACACACACACTGTCCACAGCCCCGTTCCCCTTTGCTCCCGCACCCCTCGGGAAACACACACACACACTGTCCACAACCCTGTTCCCCTTCGCTCCCGCACCCCTCGGGAAACACACACACACACTGTCCACAACCCTGTTCCCCTTTGCTCCCGCACCCCTCGGGAAACACACACACACACTGTCCACAGCCCTGTTCCCCTTTGCTCCCGCACCCCTTGGGAAACACACACACACACTGTCCACAGCCCCGTTCCCCTTTGCTCCCGCACCCCTCGGGAAACACACACACACACTGTCCACAACCCTGTTCCCCTTTGCTCCCGCACCCCTCGGGAAACACACACACACACTGTCCACAGCCCCGTTCCCCTTTGCTCCCGCACCCCTCGGGAAACACACACACACACTGTCCACAGCCCCGTTCCCCTTTGCTCCCGCACCCCTTGGGAAACACACACATACACTGTCCACAGCCCCGTTCCCCTTTGCTCCCGCACCCCTCGGTAAACACACACACACACTGTCCACAGCCCCGTTCCCCTTTGCTCCCGCACCCCTCGGTAAACACACACACACACTGTCCACAACCCTGTTCCCCTTTGCTCCCGCACCCCTCGGGAAACACACACACACACTGTCCACAACCCTGTTCCCCTTTGCTCCCGCACCCCTCGGGAAACACACACACACACTGTCCACAACCCTGTTCCCCTTTGCTCCCGCACCCCTCGGGAAACACACACACACACTGTCCACAGCCCTGTTCCCCTTTGATCCCGCACCCCTCGGGAAACACACACACACACTGTCCATAACCCTGTTCCCCTTTGCTCCCGCACCCCTCGGGAAACACACACACACACTGTCCATAACCCTGTTCCCCTTTGCTCCCGCACCCCTCGGGAAACACACACACACACTGTCCACAGCCCCGTTCCCCTTTGCTCCTGCACCCCTCGGGAAACACACACACACACTGTCCACAGCCCTGTTCCCCTTCGCTCCCGCACCCCTCGGGAAACACACACACACACTGTCCACAACCCTGTTCCCCTTCGCTCCCGCACCCCTCGGGAAACACACACACACACTGTCCACAACCCTGTTCCCCTTTGCTCCCGCACCCCTCGGGAAACACACACACACACTGTCCACAGCCCTGTTCCCCTTTGCTCCCGCACCCCTTGGGAAACACACACACACACTGTCCACAGCCCCGTTCCCCTTTGCTCCCGCACCCCTCGGGAAACACACACACACACTGTCCACAGCCCCGTTCCCCTTTGCTCCCGCACCCCTTGGGAAACACACACACACACTGTCCACAACCCTGTTCCCCTTTGATCCCGCACCCCTCGGGAAACACACACACACACTGTCCACAACCCTGTTCCCCTTTGCTCCCGCACCCCTCGGGAAACACACACACACACTGTCCACAGCCCCGTTCCCCTTTGCTCCCGCACCCCTCGGGAAACACACACACACACTGTCCACAACCCTGTTCCCCTTTGCTCCCGCACCCCTCGGGAAACACACACACACACTGTCCACAACCCTGTTCCCCTTTGCTCCCGCACCCCTCGGGAAACACACACACACACTGTCCACAGCCCCGTTCCCCTTTGCTCCCGCACCCCTCGGGAAACACACACACACACTGTCCACAGCCCCGTTCCCCTTTGCTCCCGCACCCCTCGGGAAACACACACACACACTGTCCACAGCCCCGTTCCCCTTTGATCCCGCACCCCTTGGGAAACACACACACACACTGTCCATAACCCTGTTCCCCTTTGCTCCCGCACCCCTCGGGAAACACACACACACACTGTCCACAGCCCTGTTCCCCTTTGCTCCCGCACCCCTCGGGAAACACACACACACACTGTCCACAACCCTGTTCCCCTTTGATCCCGCACCCCTCGGGAAACACACACACACACTGTCCACAACCCTGTTCCCCTTTGATCCCGCACCCTTCGGGAAACACACACACACACTGTCCACAACCCTGTTCCCCTTTGATCCCGCACCCCTCGGGAAACACACACACACACTGTCCACAGCCCTGTTCCCCTTTGCTCCCGCACCCCTCGGGAAAAACACACACACACACTGTCCACAACCCTGTTCCCCTTTGCTCCCGCACCCCTCGGGAAACACACACACACACTGTCCACAGCCCCGTTCCCCTTTGCTCCCGCACCCCTCGGGAAACACACACACACACTGTCCACAGCCCTGTTCCCCTTTGATCCCGCACCCCTCGGGAAACACACACACACACTGTCCACAACCCTGTTCCCCTTTGCTCCCGCACCCCTCGGGAAACACACACTGTCACGGAGTATTGGGGGACTCAGGGCCCTGCACCCCCGGCTTCCTGCGATTCACCATGACTCTCAGCCAGCCAGTAAAGCAGAAGGTTTATTTGGATGACAGGAATACAGTCCAAGACAGGTCTTGCAGGCACAGACAACAGGGACCCCCTCAGTTAGGTCCATCTTGGGGTCCCCGGGCATTCAAGCCCAGCCCCCCTTGGGAGGTCAGAGCCATCTATGCCCCCCAGCCCTCTCTCCCTGCCTGCTTCCAGCACTCTGCTTTCAGCGACCCCTCCCACAGCCTTTGTTCAGTTTCCTGGGCTAAGGAGTCGCCTCGCCTTCAACCCCTTCCTGGGTTCTCATGTTACACACTCAGGTATGCGCCCTCGGGCAGATCCCATCCTGCAATGCAGACTATCCCAGAACACTCCCCTGTCAGCATTCACAGACCACCGTGAGAACAGGCCCAGTTCGTCACATCTCTCCCCCCTTCGAGACCGAACTGAGCAGGGTCACTTTAGCCAGTGACCCGGGGAAGTTCGAACCTACCCCCGTTCCCATGGATGCCCCCGCATCCCACCCATTCCTTGGTGAGAATTACACCAGGCCCCTCCAGTTTCACGCCCCCCCTTAGGTCGGGGGTGCTTGATGGCACTCGCAGTTCGCATGTGGGAAGGTTTATGCGGCCTGCGCCCTTTTCCCACCCCCATACCTCTGGGGTTCCAACTGGGCTGTGATCTTCTCCCAGCGCTCCAGTCTGGAGGTCTGTGCTTTGGGCTCTCTTGGTTCAGAGCCGCCCTTTTAACCTTGGCCACCCTCTGGAAAGGATTCTTTATGCTGGGCAAGGGTCCTAAAGCTGTTTTCCCCTTGTCCCAGGCCTTCCTCCCCCTCTGACAGGGGTCACAGGATCCGCAGTACTGTCGGACAGTAACAAAGACCCCAGGCCAGTAAAAGCTCCGTAGCAGCCTCTGCTGGGTACGCCAGGTTCCCTGGTGCCCTGCGAGGGGAATGTCATGGGCCCGGCACAGCAGCTGGCGGCGATACTTTTGGGGTACCACCAGCTGCCTCCTGATCCCCCCTGACTCCATTTTCCCTGGGGGAGCCCATTCTCGGTACAGGAACCCCTTCTCCCACAGGAACCTTTTCCGGCCACCTCGTCCCATGGTCTGTACCGCATTGAGGTCGGCTAGGTTCCTTATCTTCCGCAAGGAGGGATCTCTCTGTAACTCGGCCTGGAACTCAGCAGCTGGGACAGGGATGGCCACCTGCTCTTTCTCGTCCGCTGGGTCCGAAGCTGCAGCCTTCCTGAGCCGCGTCCCTGGGCGTTCCCTCCCCACCAGCTTAGGGTCCCGCGCCTCAGGCAAAGCACCCCCCCCAAGGCCAGGGGGCAGTGCCCCTTGCCGGCTCTGACCGCGGGTCACAACTAAGGCGGTCTGGGGGCTGCTTGGCCAGTCCTCTAGGTCCCCCCCCATCAACACCTCGGTGGGCAAATGGTGGTGCACTCCCACGTCCTTGGGGCCCTCCTTGGCCCCCCATTTCAGGTGTACCCTCGCTACGGGAACCTTGAATGGGGTCCCGCCCACCCCGGTCAGGGTCAGGAAGGTGTTGGGCACCACCCGATCTGGGGCCACCACCTCGGGCCGGGCCAGTGTCACCTCTGCGCCCGTGTCCCAGTAACCATAAACTTTCTTCCCCTCCACCTCCAGGGGAACAAGGCACTCGCTCCGCAGGGACAGCCCCGCGCCAACCCTGTAAACGGAGAACTTTGAATCCGGAGCATCTGGCCCCCCAGAGAAGCTGGCCGGGGGCCCTTCTCTCTCTTGAGCAGTTGATAAGCTGCCAGCCCCTCTTGCGTGGGAAGCCTGCCCCTCGTCCGTCTGGGCCTCTACCCAGTTAACCCTCTGTGGGTTCGGCCTGCTCAGTCTGTCCCTGAGCCTGGGGCACTGGGCCCGTATGTGGCCCTTTTGGCCACAGTGGTAGCAGCCCATGTCCCGTGGGTCCCCTTGAGTGGGTCGGATGGTCCTGATGCCGGATGTTCCCCTCTGATGGGGTTTTTCTGTATTTTCCCACGGGGAGGTCCCATGGTGACTCTCTCTCTGCGTTGTGGTGGGATTGCTCCTTTGGGACTCCTCCCTTTTATCTCCTGACCGGCTCTTTACGAACTCATTGGCCAGCCGGCCTGCCTGTCGCGGGTTCTCTGGCTTTCTGTCCACCAACCACAGCCTCAGGTCGGATGGGCACCGCTCATACAGTTGCTCCAGTACCAGCAGTTTAATCAGGTCCTCCTTCGTCTGGGCCCCACCAGCCCACTTGCTGGCGTATCTTTCCATGCGGACGGCTAGTTGCAGATATGAGATCTCAGGGGTTTTATCTTGACTCCGGAACCTTTCCCGGTACATCTCAGGAGTCAGCCCAAACTCTTGTAGCAGGGCCCTTTTGAATAGTTCGTAGTCCCCTTTCTCTGCCTCTCCCAGTTGGCGGTACAATGCCACGGATTTGGGGTCCAGTAAGGGGGTAAGGACCCGGAGTCTGTCCGCGGGGTCCACACGGTGCAGCTCGCAGGCCGTCTCAAAGGCCTCCAGGAAGTCATCCATGTCCTCCCCCTCCTTGTATGGGGCCATGATGCACTTATCAAAGCTCCGTGCAGTCCTGGGTCCACCCTCACTCACCGCAGCCGGGGGTTCGCTGCCCTTCAATCTCGCCAGTTCCAGGTCATGCTGACGCTGTCTCTCATTCTCCTGTCTCTGTCTCTCTTCATGCTGACGCTGTCTCTCATTCTCCTCCCGTTCACGTTGATGCTGTCTCTCTTTCTCCTCCCGTTCATGCTGACGCTGTCTCTCTTCACGCTGATGCTGTTTCTCTTTCTCCTCCCGTTCACGCTGATGCTGTCTCTCTTTCTCCTCCCGTTCATGCTGACGCTGTCTCTCTTCATGCTGTCTCTGTTGTTCACGATCCTCCAGCTCTCTCAGTTTTAGCTCTTTCTCCCATTCCAGCCAATTCCGCTCCCCGGATGCCGAACGTCGCCGGGAGGATCCTCTGCTGGCCGGGGGGTTCACGGCGCCTTTGGTATTTGCTGGGCTCCTCCCCACCCTTCCCCTAGGCATAGGAAGGAGGGGTCTCGGGAAGCCCTCAGCAGCCGGCTGACCACTCCCAGCTGGGACAGACACTGGTGCCTGCGCTGCATTTGCCAGGCTGCTTTCCTGAGACACAGGGATCAGTTCATTCGCGCGATCTTCCGCCTCCAGCTGGGCAATGAGCTGTTCTTTGGTGAGCCTCCCAATGCGCAGCCGCCTCTGCTTGCACAGCTCCACCAGGTCGCTCTTAAGCCGCTTGGCATACATTTTCCTGCTGGCCACTCACCGGCCTGTGTGCTCACAGCTCCCCACAGTTCCCAGGGGGCCCCCCTAGTGTGCCAGCCCTTCTCGAGGTCACCGCCTCTCTGCCAGGGTCGAGCTGCAGACTCCTCCGCCCCTGGGACCACTCGCTGCGATCCCCCCGGGGGACCCTGTTACTGCAAAAGTCCTTCTCGCTGGTCACACACTCCCAGGGGTAATAACCGTCTCTCTCTCACTCTTCAGCACGCCTGGTCCCCGTCAATCCCCCTTCGTTTTACTGCTCCCCAGTCACTTACTGCAGGAAGCGCCGTCCACGGGGTGCAGTAGATCCCACCGCTGCCACCAGTTGTCACGGAGTATTGGGGGACTCAGGGCCCTGCACCCCCGGCTTCCTGCGATTCACCATGACTCTCAGCCAGCCAGTAAAGCAGAAGGTTTATTTGGATGACAGGAATACAGTCCAAGACAGGTCTTGCAGGCACAGACAACAGGGACCCCCTCAGTTAGGTCCATCTTGGGGTCCCCGGGCATTCAAGCCCAGCCCCCTTTGGGAGGTCAGAGCCATCTATGCCCCCCAGCCCTCTCTCCCTGCCTGCTTCCAGCACTCTGCTTTCAGCGACCCCTCCCACAGCCTTTGTTCAGTTTCCCGGGCTAAGGAGTCGCCTCGCCTTCAACCCCTTCCTGGGTTCTCATGTTACACACTCAGGTATGCGCCCTCGGGCGCCCTCGGGCAGATCCCATCCTGCAATGCAGACTATCCCAGAACACTCCCCTGTCAGCATTCACAGACCACCGTGAGAACAGGCCCAGTTCGTCACACACACACACACTGTCCACAGCCCTGTTCCCCTTTGCTCCCGCACCCCTTGGGAAACACACACACACACTGTCCACAGCCCTGTTCCCCTTTGCTCCCGCACCCCTCGGGAAACACACACACACACTGTCCACAGCCCCGTTCCCCTTTGCTCCCGCACCCCTCGGGAAACACACACACACACTGTCCACAACCCTGTTCCCCTTTGCTCCCGCACCCCTCGGGAAACACACACACACACTGTCCACAGCCCTGTTCCCCTTCGCTCCCGCACCCCTTGGGAAACACACACACACACTGTCCACAACCCTGTTCCCCTTTGCTCCCGCACCCCTCGGGAAACACACACACACACTGTCCACAACCCTGTTCCTCTTTGCTCCCGCACCCCTCGGGAAACACACACACACACTGTCCACAGCCCTGTTCCCCTTTGCTCCCGCACCCCTCGGGAAACACACACACACACTGTCCACAGCCCCGTTCCCCTTTGATCCCGCACCCCTCGGGAAACACACACACACACTGTCCACAACCCTGTTCCCCTTTGCTCCCGCACCCCTCGGGAAACACACACACACACTGTCCACAGCCCTGTTCCCCTTCGCTCCCGCACCCCTCGGGAAACACACACACACACTGTCCACAGCCCCGTTCCCCTTTGATCCTGCACCCCTCGGGAAACACACACACACACTGTCCACAACCCTGTTCCCCTTTGCTCCCGCACCCCTCGGGAAACACACACACACACTGTCCACAGCCCTGTTCCCCTTCGCTCCCGCACCCCTTGGGAAACACACACACACACTGTCCACAGCCCTGTTCCCCTTTGATCCCGCACCCTTCGGGAAACACACACACACACTGTCCACAACCCTGTTCCCCTTTGCTCCCGCACCCCTCGGGAAACACACACACACACTGTCCACAGCCCTGTTCCCCTTCGCTCCCGCACCCCTTGGGAAACACACACACACACTGTCCACAGCTGAGCTCTCACCACACACACACACATACACACACACTGTGCACTGTCCACAGCTGCACTCTTGCTACACACACACACACACACACACACACACACACACACACACACACATACAGAGTACACACTGTCCACGCTGCACCCGCTCTTCACTGGGGGCTCTTGCAGTGAGCTGGGGGCTCACCTGGGTCACTGGAAGGTGCATTGGAGTGAGGTCGGGTGGGGCTGGGCTGTCGGGGACCCAGAGGCGCCCCCCCTCGTCCCCCGGGGCGCTCTGCAGGTTCACTCCCCGTCCCCGGCACAGAAACCCAATCGCCAGCCAGTCGGGCGGATCACTCCGGCTCCCATTACGCCGACCTCTGGAGCTCACCTCATCCTGCTGACACCTGGGCCTGGGGCTTCTGTGTCAGAGCTGGGTGGCTCCAGAGAGCTCCATGAAATATTAAGGGGGCAGATTTCACCCGATGCCAGAGCTTGGAGCCAGCCCAGCCAGGGCACCGGCCCCCGCCCGCCCCCCTCGGAGCCTCCCACGCACACGTGACACCACAGCGCCCACAGCTCCTCTGCTGCAGTCACTAGTGGGGGCCCATTGTGTCCTCTGTGCTGTGGCTGCCCGATGGCTGGCACCTGGGCTGGGCCCCACCTCCACAGCTATTGAGCCCCCCTCGCAAGTTCCAGCGCTGTGGGATGGGCCACGCTTCGCCTGCTTCCACCCCAGCCTGCCCTGGGCCCCAGCCCTGACTCGTGGTGGCCAGCCCGAGGGGCCCTGAGCCAGCGCCCCCACAACCCCAGGGAAGCACTTACTGGTTCAGCTCCAGGTCCAAGGTGAAGGCCGAGCCAAAGGCATGAATGAGGAAGCTCACCTGGGCCAGGTGCACAAACTGCAAGAACCGGAGAGAAGCGGAGTTAAAATACACCCTGTCCAGCAATGCACGCCCCTGGCACTGCGTCCCCCGACCCCCAGCAATGCACGCCCCTGGCACTGCATCCCCCGACCCCCAGCAATGCACGACCCTGGCACTGTATCCCCCGGCAATGCACAACCCTGGCACTGCATCCCTCGACCCCCAGCAATGCACGCCCCTGGCACTGCATCCCCCGACCCCCAGCAATGCACGCCCCTGGCACTGCATCCCCCGACCCCCAGCAATGCACGACCCTGGCACTGTATCCCCCGGCAATGCACAACCCTGGCACTGCATCCCTCGACCCCCAGCAATGCACGCCCCTGACACTGCGTCCCCCCAGCAATGCACGCCCCTGAAACTGCGTCTCCCAGCAATGCATGAACCTGGCCCTGCGTCCCCCGACCTCCAGCAATGCACGCCCCTGACACTGCGTCCCCCAGCAATGCACGACCCTGGAACTGTATCCCCCGACCACCAGCAATGCATGCCCCTGACACTGCATCCCCCAGCAATGCACGACCCTGACACTGCATTCCCCGACCCCCAGCAATGCACGACCCTGTCACTGCATCCCCTAGCAATGCACCTTGGCACTGTGTCCCCCGACCCCCAGCAATGCACGACCCTGGCACTGCATGCCCTGAAATTCACCCCCCGAGCACTGTGCCCCCGGCACTGCACCCCCCCACACACAATATACCCCCGGCACTGCATGCCCCTGGCACTGCACACCCCACAATTCATGCCCCCTAGCACAGCAACCCCCCATCACTGCAAGCTCCTGGCACTGCACTGCCTCACCACTGTCACCCCAACACTATAACCTCCCTATCCCCAGTACTGCAGCCCCCCATCTGCAGGCAGAGGCTGGAGGGGGCATCGCTATGCCACTGCCCTCTCAGGGGGAGATGGGTGGGGTCCGTGCTGACACAAGGGGCTGTCTGGGTCAACACATTGGACGCTAACGGTTTCTCTCTGCACGGCGAGCCGTGGTGACGAGCCACGCCCTGGTGGGCTCACCCATGCAGGCTGGGGTCACTGCAGAGCCAGTAGGGGGCGCTGTGGCAGCGCTGCAGCTGGGGAGTGAGTACAAATCACTGTGCCCTTTCCTGGGGTCCTGCTTAGGCTGGCCAGGCAGACGGTTTTTAACCGAAACACCCGGTCGAAAAGGAACCCTGGCGGCTCCGGTCAGCACTGCTCACCAGGCTGTTAAAAGTCCGGTCGGTGGTGCAGAGGGGGCCCGGGGCTAAGGCAGGCTCCCTGCGTGCCCTAGCTCCACACGGCTCCCGGAAGCAGCCGCCAGGTCCTAGCAGCCCCTAGACGCATGGGCTGCCAGGGAGGCTCCGTGCGCGGCCCTCGCTCTGAGTGCCGGCTCCGCAGCTCCCATTGGCTGGGAACCGCGACCAATGGGAGCTGTGAGGGCGGCGCCTGCGGGCACAAGGGCAGCACATAGAGCCCCCTGGCCACCCATGTGCCATTGGGACCCCGCACTCCAACCCCCTCCCACACCCCAACCCCCTACCCCAGCCCGGAGTTCCCTCCTGCACCCAAACTCCCTCCCAGAGCCCGAACCCCCCCAACACCTCAACTCCCTGTCCCAGCCCCCTCGTGCACCCCAAACTCCTCATCCCCGGCCCCACCCTAGAACCCACAACCCCAGCAGGAGCCCTTCCCCCCTGCATCCCGACCCCCTGCCCCAGCCCAGAGCCCCAGCCCGTACCCTGAGCCCCTCATTTTTGCCCCCACACCAGAGCCTGCAACCCCAGCCAGAGCCATCACACAAACCCGCAGATGGCGAAGGGGCGGGGCCTGGGGGAAGGGGTGGGACGGGGTGTTCGGTTTTGTTCGATTAGAAAGTTGCCAACCCTAGTCCTGCAAAACTGGTGACTCCTGCATGGGGACTGCCTGAGACCCCCACGAGGCCGGCCCAGCATGGCTAGCCATGACACAGCCTGCCGCACACCTACACTGAGCCAAACCCATCCCAGGTCCCATGTCAGGAAAAGGGCAACAAAACCCCAGCCCATCTGCATGGCGACACAGCCGTTATCTCCCATCCACCATAAAAAGATAGCAAATGTCCAGGCCCCCACGATGCAAGCCACGATCTGCCCCATGCAATGCCCCACAGAATCCCCCCTACCTCCAGGGTCTCAGCACCCGGAAACACTGTACTGTCCCACCCCCAGCACACTGCTCAGTGGTGGTCCCCCCGTCTCCAGAATGGGCAAATCAGAATGATGGGGTTCACAGTGGGAGGTCTAGAGCAGTGGTCTCCAAACTTTTTTGATCGTGCACCCCTATTAGGAAAAAAAACGTGAGCATGCACCCCCTGCCATGCCGGCTCTACCATTTTTTGCCAAAGCAAAAAAAAAAAAAAAAAAGCCACTTGGACTCCCGCCTGACGAAGCAAAAAGAAAAAAAAAGCTCTCCTCCTGCCGCGCACCCCCAAGGAAACCCACTTTGGAGACCACTGGTCTAGAGAGACAGACACAATCAGGACTGTTTGGTTTCAAAAGCAGACAAAGAAGAGGGGCCATGATAGAAGGACAGAAAACAATAAGTGAGAGAGAGCAGGGGGATCAGGTGCCACATTTCACCCTGTCTGCTTATAAAGAACACAGGGACAGTCAATGAACAACACACAATTAGCCTGTGGAACTCACTGCCACAAGATCTGATTGAGGCTGAGAGCTTAGCAGGACTTGACAGGACTCTGGTTAATGAGGATGTCTGAAGTTGTAGAAGAGCTGATCCCATATTGACCCTCCTGCTTCAGGCCATTAAACACTAATTGATCAGGATTGTTCACTGGAGGGAAGATTCTTGCACCTCTTCCTGGAGCAGCTGGTGCTGGTCATGGCTGGAGACAGTCGCCTGCACTAGACGGACCCTGGACTCATCCAGTCTGGTGAGGCCCATGTGCCTAAAAACAAATTCTGTTTCTTACGGTTGTGAAGAAAAGGCCCAAATGTGAGCTGAGCAATAGTGTCTGAGTCTGCAGACAGCCTGAAACCACAGCTCGGAGAGGAGTGAACTGCCCACATTCATTGCAGTGGAGGGTTGGCCCTGGAGCCTTATGCCCACAATTCAGTGTCCACACAGAGCAAGGGACAGCCCTGCCCCTAAGAGCTCTCAGTAGACAAGGCAGACAAAGGCTGGGGAAATGGATGGACCATTATTCTCATGGTACAGATGGGGAAACTGAGGCACAGAGCTGGATGGGAATTTCCAAAGCATCTCCATGTTTCACAGGGAACCTGTAGCAGAGCTGGGACCTGAACCTGGCTCTCCAGAGTCCCAGGCTAGGCCAGCCCTTCCTGCCTGACCCCAAAGCCCTTTATAAACACTAAGGAGTGAAGCTCATGACTCCCTCCCCTCTCCCCGCAGAGCAGTGAGGCCCCACAACAGAGATGGGCCACTGGCACAGAAGGGAAGAGGCTTGCCCCAGGGCACCCAACAAGTCAGCCCAAACAGCAGGCTATGGGTGCTGAGTTCTGAGGGGGTCGCAGGAGGAGCACGTGGGGCAAGGAGGATACTGGAATCTGCCGGTTTCCAGCCACTGGGATGATCCGCTGCAGCCAATGGGACAACTTCCAGTGTTCTCCAGCAGTGAAGGAGGTTGGTTTCCATCCTGCCAAGTCGCTTGCTGCAAAGCCCCTCCTTCAGTACATGAAGAACATATCGCCACGGTGCAGTACTGATACAGAACTGTAGTGCCCAGACATCTCATAGTGCCAATGTTATGAGTGGAAATCTTTGTGGTCTGCAAGCTCTCTTGCAGGAAGTAGTACCTCAAGCATTGTATGTTCACTGCTTCCAGTACAGGGACAGTTTAGTTTTTGTTGATATGTGCAAAGGAAACAAACATGCACTAAATTTTTTTCACCGTCCTGGAGAAATTTTTGTACACTTTTCTGTCTGGGTCAGCTGCACACACTAAATTCACAGCCATTCAAAAGACAGTACATCCCCAAAAGAAAGTCTTGGCATTGAAGAAGCTCTGACACTCGATGGGCATGCCGAGTTTCTACTTGTAATGCTATGACATGACAATTTCAAGCCTTCTTGTGACACTCGCAAAGGTGACAGGGCAGTAGGTGCACAAGTATTTGACTTTATTGTCCTCCTGTGTAACCTTTGATGGGAATTTAGGATGTGGACGTAAAGAGACCTTATTGTTGAAGAGCATCGTAAAGGGGGGGATCTGCCATCAAGACTCCAATCTCTCCAACCCTACGGGCCAAAGTTATGGCAACTAAGAAGGTCGTCTTCATAGATAAAGAGTAGGGAGCAGGTCACCACTGGTTTGAATGGAGGTCTCATAAGGTGGTTGAGAACCAGGTTAAGATCGCAACACGGAGTGCTGTATATAAAGTGAGGGAAGAGTTTACACAGTCTGTGACGAGCTGGAGTAGGTTCGGAGGCCCCCGGCTGGGGGCCTCACAGCCCTGACTCACCCTGCCCCAGAATAGAGCAGAAGAGAAGTCCTCCAGGCAGCCTAGAGAGGCTGCAGGGGAGCAGCCAATCAGAGGAGCTACTGGAGTGACCAATCAGGAGCCAGAAGGGCCATATAAAAGGAAGCAACAGAGGCAGAGCAGTCAGTTGCTGCCTGGAGCTGGAAGAGGGAGGACTGGGTGCCTAGCTGGCTGGGCAAGCAGCAGGATGATGGACAGATCAGTGTGGGCAGGCGGAGCCCAGAACCTAGCCAGACCAAGCGAGGGTACCATGATGGGCCCTGCACACGTACAAAAAGGGCAATGACTGCCTAGGAAGGAGTACTGTGGAAAGGGATCTGGGGGTCACAGTGGACCACAAGCTAAATACGAGTCAACAGTGTAACGCTGTTGCAAAAAAAGAGAACATCATTCTGGGAAGTATTAACACAGGGGTCCTCAAACTGGGGGTCGCCAGGTTATTACATGGGGGGGTTGTGAGCTGTCAGCCTCCACCCCAAACCCCACTTTGCAGCCAGCATTTATAATGGTGTTAAATATATTAAGAAGTGTTTTTAATTTATAAGGGGGGGTCGCACTCAGAGGCTTACTATGTGAAAAGGGTTTGAGAACCACTGTATTAGCAGGAGTGTTGTAAGACACAAGAAGTAATTTTTCCGCTCTACTCCACGCTGATTAGGCCTCAGTTGGAGTATTGAGTCCAGTTCTGGGCGCCACATTTCAGGAAGGATGTGGACAAATTGGAGAGAGTCCAGAGAAGAGCGACAAAAATGATTAAAGGTCTAGAAAACATGACCTCTGAGGGAAGATTGGAAAAAATTGGTTTGTTCAGTTTGGAAAAGAGAAAATTAAGAGGGGACATGATAACAGTTGTCAAGTATGTTGTTACAAGGAGGGGGAAGAAGAAGTGTTTTGCTTAACCTCTGAGGATAGAACAAGAAGCAATGGGCTTAAATTGCAGCAAGGGAGGTTTAGGTTGGACATTAGGAAAAACTTCCTAACGGTCAGGGTGGTTAAGCACTGGAATAAATTGCCTAGGGAGGTTGTGGAATCTCCATCATTGGGGATTTTTAAGAGCAGGTTAGACAAACACCTGTCAGGGAGGGTCTAGATAATACGTAGTCATAGGCGCCGACTCTGTGGGTGCTCAGGGCTGGAGCACCCATGGAGAGAAATTTGCGGGTGCTCCGCACCCACCAGCAGCCAAGCTCCCCCCTCCTTGCCTCCTTCTCCCCCCCCCAAGCACGCTGCATCCCTGCTCCTCCTCCTCCCTCCCAGCGCTTCCCACCCCCACCCCCTCCCCGCGCCTAACAGCTGTTTGGCGGTGCTTAGGACTTTCCAGGAGGGACGGGGAGAAGCGGGGATGTGGTGCGCTCAGGGGAGGAGGCAGAGAAGAGGCAGGGCAGGGGCTATGGTGAAAAGTGGATGGGCCAGGCCCCCTGCCCCCCCCCCCATTCTGGCATCACTGGGCGGAGCACAGGAAGGGCCACCGCGGCCCAGGCGTCCAGCGTCAGGTCGGCAGCAGCTGCGCTAGTGGAGAGTTACCCTGGAGGAAGAGTGAGTGCAGGCATCTGGTTCCACCACCCTTGGGACCTGCAAGGTTCTCCCTGCGCGAGGGCAGATTCCCAAAGGGGTACGTAGGAGAACTCTTCACTGAGATCCAAGAGACTGACTGGGAGTCCTCTCCCTCCACATCCTCCCATGGGGGAGCAGCCACTGAGGACAGTCCTGTGCCACAGGATGGCTGCTCAGAGACAGAGGTCCCGGTCCAAGAGATGCTTGGTACCCGTCAGCAACGGGGACGCTGATTCACCCAACACCAAGAGGCCCCTTGAGTATTGGAATTCCTGTGTTACCAGAAAGGACCCCAGTCCTTGGATATCCAGGGCTTCACAGGCCTGCTGGCACTGGAGGAAGAGTCCTTGGCCTCAGCCATCCCCTTGGAGACCAAGGCCTGGTGGTGACCTAGTGTCTTTGGAGTGAGAGTCCGTGCTCCTCTTTCCCAGCTGGCTCCAAAGACCTCTCTGCCCCAAGGTTGCTGGGCACTGGGTCTGTCTGGGGACAGTTGAACGGGAAGAGGGGTCTCCTGACTTGGCTCCGAGGGGGGCTGCATGGCCAACAGTCTGAGACAGAGCACTTCTGGGAGACATGGCACTCCCACAGGCAGTGGCCACACTTGGAGCGCCTGTTGCTTTCTGGGATAGCCTCCCAGCAAGAGAGCCAACAAGCAAGCACTGCCAGGAGAAGACAAGTCTCCCAGAGGGAAGTGAGCAGGAAAACAATCCTCTCACCTACACCTAACTAACTCTACGAACCCTACCAACGATAAACTCCCTCACTGCGAATAAAGAGGGGCCGGGGATGTGCTAGGAGGCCATGCGAGGCAGTAGAGAAGGAGCTCTCGCCCGCACGCCCCCTTGAGCTGCGGTGTCTGCCAGAGGCGGATAGGGAGCGTGCACAGGCTGAACAGATGCTGCTAGCTAGAGCTCTCCGAGCAAGGGCTTGAGAGGGGCATGCGGGACACCACTCGGAGAAGAAAGGAGACCTCAGGAAACACCGTTTGGCCATGCTTCAGCCGATAACTGGAGCACTTCAAAGATTTCCTGAAAATAAATCTGTTCTTGTTGGTTAGGGTTACCATATTTCAGCGAGCAAAAAAGAGGACGGGAGGAGCCCCGCCCTAGCCCCGCCCCTGCCCCTCCCACTTCCCGCCCCCCCTGACCTCCCAACCCTCCCCCCGTTCCTTGTCCCCTGACTACCCCCTCCTGGGACCCCTGCACCTAACTGCCCCCCAGGACTATCTAAGCCTCCCTGCCTCTTGTCCCCTGACTGCCCCAACCTTTATCCACACCCCCACCCCCAGACAGACCCCTGGGACTCCCACGCCCCATCCAACCACTCCCCACCCCCTGACAGCCCCCCCCCCAGAACTCCCAACCCATCTAAACCCCTCTGCTCCCTGTCCCCTGACTGCTCCGATCCCTCTCCGCACTCCTGCCCCCTGACAGCCCCCCCCAGAACTCCCAACCCATCTAAACCCCTCTGCTCCCTGTCCCCTGACTGCTCCGATCCCTCTCCCCACTCCTGCCCCCTGACAGCTCCCCCCCAGAACTCCCAGCCCCCTACCCCCCCCGCTCCTTGTCCCCTGACTGCCCCCTCCTGGGACCCCTGCTCCTAACTGCCCTCCAGAACCCCACCCCCTACCTAAGACTCCCTGTTCCTTGTCCCCTAACTGCCCCCTCCTAAGACCCCCCCCCAACTGCCCACCAGGACCCTACCCCCTACCTGTACCCTGACTGCCCAAAACTTTCTCCACTCCCCCCAAAAAGCCCCCCCCCGTTTCTTGACTGCCCCCTCCAGAACCTCCCTGCCCCTTCTCCTGCCCCCCTTACCCTGCTGCTCAGAACAGGGTGTTGGGCTCTGTGCGAGCCGGACACGTGGCTGAGCTCCCCAGCACAACAAAACCCGGTCCCTGGCCCTGCACAACAAAACCCGGTCCCAGGTCCGGACCGGGTTGCAGGGGAGAGCTGCCCTTGTATCAGCACAAAGTGCTCTCGCTCCCGTTTTGCTACGCTGCATGGCAGAAACTGCTCCCAGTTGCAAAAGGGGAGGGCTGCACTTTGTGCTGAGACACTTGCTCAGAATGCAGGGCGGATCCGGCTCCTCTCCAGCTGCTCCGGAGTCCAGCCCGGGACTTTCCTGCAGCCCTCCCAGCCGCTCGCTCTGCTCTGCCAGGGGAGGGGGAAATCCCGGACATTGTGAGTGCTTTACAAATTCCCCCCGGACGCTATTTTTAGCACAAAAAGGAGGACATGTCCGGGTAAATCCGGACGAATGGTAACCCTATTGTTGGTGTCAGTTGCCTTAGCCCAAAGCATGAGAATTAGAGCCACTTGCAGAGCACTAGGGAGGCGATAGAGACCGTGTGCAGACCGAGGTAAAACACTGCTAGGAAGAAGAGCAGAGGTCCAAGACACCGTTTGCTGCAGCTGCTAACGTTTCCGAATAAATACAAAACTTGCCCCACGACCTGCATGAACTCTGTGTGATGGCTGTGAGTATTCCTCCGCCAAGTGCTGCAGGGGAGAGACCTTTCGCACGCTTTGATGGGTGACAGATTCCCTGAGTATCAGGGGGTAGCCGTGTTAGTCTGTATCTACAAAAACAACAAAGAGTCTGGTGGCACCTTAAAGACTAACAGATTTATTTGGGCATAAGCTTTCGTGAGTAAAAACCTCACTTCTTCGGATGCATAACATAACAGATTCCCTGAGGAACTGCAGGACACGTGACCGGTTAAGGGACCTGGCTCTCGCGGCTATTGGAAAAAAGTATCAAGGTCTCTTGATGGGAAGAGAGTTGTCAGCAGAATTGCTGCGGCTCCCAACACCCGACACATGCAGCTTCCAGAGGGTAAATAAATTGTTCCCAACACTATTTATCCCCATTCTATAATGTCTGAGTAGCAAAACCCTTGTTCCCCCGCAATAGCGTCCACCTCCCCTTCTAGTTATTCTAGCATTGCCTTGGGCCACACACTAGTCTGTTAAACACCTGAGTCCTGACCTGCAACACACACGCAAAGCACATCAATTGTGCCGACTAGTCTGTAGCTATGGGCGGGGGGAGCATAAAGACGTGGCAACAACACCAAGATCAAACCAGTTATTTCCCCTACAAGGAAATAGTTGGTCTATGGAACTCCCAGCTCCAAGATCTCAGTGAGGCCAACAGCTCCAGGAAAGGACCAGCCACAGATATGAGTGGTAAATATGGCACCTGCCCACGCAGTGGCTGGCTGTACTGGCGTATCTCATGGTCCTGGCAGAAACCGATCAGTGACAGCCTGGTCTTATTTCCCTCAGAGGCATGGTGGGACCTGAGCCAGCGCCTGCTGAAGACTGGAAAGACTCCCCCGGGTTCCCTGACTTCAGCCCAAACCTGGGGGCCAGGTTTTCCAAGGAGCCCAGCACGCTGAGGTGAGGGTGCTGAGGAGAGCCCAGCAAAATGTTTTCAGCAAATTTTCACCCAAAACATCATCTGGCAGGGCTGGGCACCAAATACCGGCAGAATTCAGGTCAAATTCAGCAAATCGTTTCAGCCCAAAAAAATAAAATGGGGAAAAAGATCCCCAAAGTTCATTTGGGGGTTTGCTTTGAAATTGTGTTTCATTTTGAAATTTAGCTAATTTTTTTTTAAAGGGTTTTTTATAAAACACCTGAAAATGACCCCACATGAAAAACAAAAACAAAAAAACCCCACAAATTATTTTCAGGTCGAACAAAATGTTTCAATTGACCTGAAATGAATTTGTTTGAATGTTTTGTTTGTGTCAGTGAGAAAAACCGAAAACCCCGAGTTTCAGTTCAAACGAAACATTTGATAGAAGTGATTTTATTTTTATTTTGCAGTTTGGCCCCTGAGCCAAGCCCTGCCTGGGTCACTCGCTGAGCCCTTGGGAGGCTGCCCTGATACAGAACTCGGCAGCGTCTGGTGCTGGCCTGTGGGAGCCGCTGGTCTGGCTGCGGCTACAATTCCTCTGGCCCCCTGGCAGTGTCCAGGCCCTGTGAGAGCAGCGAAGAGCTGCGCTAGCCGCACCAAGCCAGCAGGAGGCAGGGCTGTGCACTGGATTTAGGGACGCAGGGTCAGGTGTTTCGCTGTCAGAGGCAGAGATTCCAGGTCAGCAGCCAATTAATGAGAGGAACCGGAGAGTCCGATTCCATCTCTGGATGATTCGGTAACCGAAACCCTCCGTGTGCTGAGTGACAGCAATGGGGCTATCTCGGGGGGGGGGGGGGGGGCAGGCGGGGGAGCCAAGCATATGATCTGCCTGCAGCTTGGGGGAGCAGCTGGGAGAGGCAGGGAGCCAAGGATCGGGGGGTTAGTATGCAGCCGGCTGGCGGAGGCTCGCCCAGCAGCGTGACCAGATGTCCCGATTTTATAGGGACAGTCCCGATTTTTGGGTCTTTTTCTTATATAGGCTCCTATTACCCCCCAGCCCTGTCCCGATTTTTCACACTTGCTGTCTGATCACCCAATCACCCGGTGAGTGAAGGGCTGGCTGCTGCTGAATGAATGAATGAGGCGCTGTTCCGTTTCTCTGTTCCTTCTCCTCCCCAGCAGCTAACTGGTGTGATCCCTGGTACAGTTCGCGCCTCTCCCACCCAAGGAAATCCCCTAGGAACTTTGGCCGACGTCTTCCAGCTCTTGGGACCTGATTCCTCCTAGTACTTGTTTGAAGGGGCCCAAGGTGGAAGCAGCTGCCCCCAGGAGCTGGGTGAGCCGCACTGGAGTGTCCTCCGCCCAGGTGAACGGCGCCTGTGCACGGCACTCTGGGACCTGGGACACAGGCCAAGGGCCACCACCCCTTCAGTCTCCCCCTCCAGAAGCACACGGCTCTCGACTTCTAATGGACACTGGCAAGACAAAGCTCTGAACATGAGACCCAAAGAAGCCAGCCAGCCCCTTCCATCCCCAGCCTCCTCCCCATGAATAAACATTCTCCCCGACCCCCCAGGGCCCTGCTGCCAGGACCGGGAGCCACAGGGTGGCTCTCGCTCTGTGGCATTTCTAGGGCCTTCATGCCCACCGTGCCTCATGCCCAGGCTCAAGGACAGAGGTGGGGAGAGTGTCACAGTGACCCCTCCTGTGGAGTAGCTCAGTATTCTCCCCACTTTGCAGATGGGGAAACTGAGGCACGGAGCCAAAGTACTTGCCCAAAGTCACATAGTGACTCAGTAGCAGAGCTGGGAATTGAACGCGGGAGTCCTGACTCACGGTCCTCTGCTCTTTCCAACCGATCACACGTCCTCTCCCAGGAGCAGATTAGCTATGGCCTTTGACATTCTCGTTACAGTAAAATCAACCTTGCTGCTATGAGAGAAGCACCTGTGGCTACTTACAGACTGTGACCAAGTCTCCCCTGACCCTTCTCTCTGTTAAGCTACATAGGTTGAGCTCCTCAAGTCTATCGCTAGGAGGCAGGTTTTCCAATCCTTAATCATTCTCGCGGCTCTTCTCTGAACCCGCGGCAATTTTTCAACATCCTTCTTGAATTGTGGGCACCAGAACTAGGCACCGGATTCCAGCAGCGGTTGCACCAGTGCCAAATACAGATGTAAAAATAAACCTCCCTGCTCCTCCCTGAGATTCCCGTTTATACATCCCAGGATGGCATTAGCCCTCTCGGCCAGCATGTGGCAGGGAGCTCGTGTTCAGCCGATTATCCAGCGCCAAACCCAAATCTTGTTCAGAGTCGCTGCTTCCCAGGACACAGTCCCGCACTGTGGCAGTACGACCGGCCGTCTTTCTTCCTACAGGTACATATTTACATGTAGCCGTATGAAAACGCACAGCTCGCTCTGTATCACTGACCTGTCCTCTGCATTAGTTTCCACTCCCCACTGTCTGTGTCATCTGCAAACGTTATCAGTGATTTTATCTTTTCTTGAGGTCATTAATAAAAAGGAGCGTAGGGCCCAGAACCTGTCCCTGCAGGACCCCACTGGAAGCCGACCTGTTTGGAAACAATTCCCTATTTACAGTTACATTTCGAGACTGATCAGTTAGCCAGTTTTTAATGTATTTAACGTGTGCCATGTTCAGTTTATAGCATTCTACATTTTTAATCAAATGCCATGTGGTCTCAAGCAAATGCCTTACAGGAGTCGAAGTATGTAGCACGTGCCTGGTCTGGTCACATTGGGATGATCCCAAATTTGACCAGTACAGGTCACTGCTTTGTCTAAAAAAAAGTGCCAACAAAACAGAAATTTATGAGGAACCCGACAACACCAAACCCACCAGGTCAACCCCGAGCGACCCCCCCCGATCCCAAACCTGCCAGGTCAACCCCGAGTGCCCGAGCGACCCCCCGATCCCAAACCCGCCAGGTCAGCCCCGAGCGACCCCACATCCCAAACCCGCCAGGTCAGCCCCGAGCGACCCCACATCCCAAACCCGCCAGGTCAGCCCCGAGCACCCCCCCGATCCCAAACCTGCCAGGTCAGCCCCGAGCCCCCCCCAATCCCAAACCCGCCAGGTCAGCCCCGAGCGACCCCCCGACCCCCCGATCCCAAACCTGCCAGGTCAGCCCCGAGCACCCCCCCGATCCCAAACCTGCCAGGTCAGCCCCGAGCCCCCCCCAATCCCAAACCCGCCAGGTCAGCCCCGAGCGACCCCCCGACCCCCCGATCCCAAACCCGCCAGGTCAGCCCCGAGCGCCCCCCCGATCCCAAACCCGCCAGGTCAGCCCCGAGCGCCCCCCCCGATCCCAAACCCGCCAGGTCAGCCCCGAGTGCCCGAGCGACCCCCCGATCCCAAACCCGCCAGGTCAGCCCCGAGCGACCCCACATCCCAAACCCGCCAGGTCAGCCCCGAGCACCCCCCCCGATCCCAAACCTGCCAGGTCAGCCCCGAGCGCCCCCCAATCCCAAACCCGCCAGGTCAGCCCCGAGCGCCCCCCCGATCCCAAACCTGCCAGGTCAGCCCCGAGCGCCCCCCAATCCCAAACCCGCCAGGTCAGCTCTGAGCGACCCCACATCCCAAACCCGCCAGGTCAGCCCCGAGCGACCCCACGATCCCAAACCCGCCAGGTCAGCCCTGAGCGACCCCCCGATCCCAAACCCGCCAGGTCTGCCCCAAGCGCCCGAGCGACCCCACAATCCCAAACAGGCCAGGTCTGCCCCCAGCGACCCCCCGATCCCTAACCCGCCAGGTCAGCCCTGAGCGAACCCCCGATCCCAAACCCGCCAGGTCAACCCCGAGCGACCCCACGATTCCAAACCCGCCAGGTCAGCCCCAAGCGACCCCCCCGATCCCAAACCCGCCAGGTCAGCCCCGAGCAACCGAGCGACCCCCCGATCCCAAACCCGCCAGGTCAGCCCTGAGTGCCCGAGCGCCCCCCCGATCCCAAACCCGCCAGGTCAGCCCTGAGTGCCCGAGCGACCCCACGATCCCAAACCCGCCAGGTCAGCCCCGAGCGACCCCCCGATCCCAAACCCGCCAGGTCAGCTCTGAGCGACCCCACATCCGAAACCCGCCAGGTCAGCCCCAAGCGACCCCCCGATCCCAAACCCGCCAGGTCAGCCCCGAGCGCCCCCCCCGATCCCAAACCCGCCAGGTCAGCCCCAAGTGCCCGAGCGACCCCCCGATCCCAAACCCGCCAGGTCAGCCCCGAGCGACCCCACGATCCCAAACCCGCCAGGTCAGCCCTGAGCGACCCCCCGATCCCAAACCCGCCAGGTCTGCCCCAAGCGCCCGAGCGACCCCACAATCCCAAACAGGCCAGGTCTGCCCCCAGCGACCCCCCGATCCCTAACCCGCCAGGTCAGCCCTGAGCGAACCCCCGATCCCAAACCCGCCAGGTCAACCCCGAGCGACCCCACGATTCCAAACCCGCCAGGTCAGCCCCAAGCGACCCCCCCGATCCCAAACCCGCCAGGTCAGCCCCGAGCAACCGAGCGACCCCCCGATCCCAAACCCGCCAGGTCAGCCCTGAGTGCCCGAGCGCCCCCCCGATCCCAAACCCGCCAGGTCAGCCCTGAGTGCCCGAGCGACCCCACGATCCCAAACCCGCCAGGTCAGCCCCGAGCGACCCCCCGATCCCAAACCCGCCAGGTCAGCTCTGAGCGACCCCACATCCGAAACCCGCCAGGTCAGCCCCAAGCGACCCCCCGATCCCAAACCCGCCAGGTCAGCCCCGAGCGCCCCCCCCGATCCCAAACCCGCCAGGTCAGCCCCAAGTGCCCGAGCGACCCCCCGATCCCAAACCCGCCAGGTCAGCCCCGAGCGACCCCACGATCCCAAACCCGCCAGGTCAGCCCTGAGCGACCCCCCGATCCCAAACCCGCCAGGTCTGCCCCAAGCGCCCGAGCGACCCCACAATCCCAAACGGGCCAGGTCTGCCCCCAGCGACCCCCCGATCCCAAACCCGCCAGGTCAGCCCTGAGCGAACCCCCGATCCCAAACCCGCCAGGTCAGCCCTGAGCGACCCCACGATCCCAAGCCCGCCAGATCTGCCCCCAGCGACCCCACAATCCCAAACCTGCCAGGTCTGCCCCAAGTGCCCGAGCGACCCCACGATCCCAAACCGGCCAGGTCTGCCCCGAGTGTCCGAGCGACCCCACGATCCCAAACCTGCCAGGTCTGCCCCAAGTGCCCGAGCGACCCCACGATCCCAAACCTGCCAGGTCAGCCCCAAGCACCCGAGCGACCCCACGATCCCAAACCGGCCAGGTCTGCCCTGAGTGCCCGAGTGACCCCACGATCCCAAACCCGCCAGCTGAGCCCCGAGCGACCCCACAATCCCAAACCCGCCAGGTCAGCCCGGCTTAACACTGCTGAGCTGTGTGACCATTGTCTGCTCAGCCGGCTAATGGGGAGCGTGACCCGTCCCACTGCCCGAGGGGGTTTCAAGGGTTGACTCACTAACACCAGCAAACTCCAGAGAGCAGCTGGGGGGGGGGGGGGGGGGGGGGCGGAGGAATGCAGGATATTGCGAATAACACGGGGCCCCTGTCCCATTCCCAGCTGGCTCCCGCGCTGGGGGCCAAACAGCCCTGGCGGGCATATAAAGCAGCGGGTCAGGCGCCCGCGTGGTGTAACTGCACCCAGGCCGGGGTTGGTGCCAGCAGGGCTGAGGGTAGGCAGGAAAGGGGTCAGGGTGAGCAGGCGGAAAAGGGGGGCCGCTAAGCGATGTAAAAACACTCGCGTGAAGTGAAAGGCTCCCCGGAACCAGCTGAGTGAGTCAGGGCGGGGTGGACGTTGTCTGGGCTCCAGGAAACCAGCTTGGGGCAGGTCTGCAGCTGTGCAGCGTGGGGACGTGTCTGCGCCATCGCACGGCAGGGTCCCGCACCAGGCCCTGCTCCATGCTCGGCAGAGAAGAAGGGCTCCTCAGATCTGCAGCTTCCCAGCAGGGGTCTGGGGTCACGGGGAGGCTTTCCGCGGTGTGACGAAGTGGGAATTTTCTTAATGTTTTCTCTGAATACTGTGTGGGTGCCTCAGTTTCCCCTATGCCTTTCTTAGGTATCTAGGTGGGGGGATCAGGATGTATAATTGTCGAAGAGCCCAAGAAGGCCCCTGTGACACTGTCTGCACAGGGATCTGGGCCATAGGCAGGGCGAGGGCCTTCATCCCAGGGACGTTCACCCAGGTCACACAGCCCCTCAGCATCTGCGGCTGCACCACCCGGGGCCTGAGAACAGTTCTCTCTGTCCCAGGGTCTCGCCACCCCAGGCATGTCTCCCCTTTGACCTCCACCTTCCGCTCCCACTGGGGGTCCGAGGAGCCTGAGCCCAGGAGACTCAACGCCAACATATAGGCCTGTGCCAGGAGTGGGAGCTTGTCCCCCACCCCCCCATCTGGCTGACAGCATCTATGGCCTTGGGACCCAGCAAGGGAGCTAGATACCGGAGCTTTTCCGCAGGGTCCCCCTGGTTCAAATCGCCAGCCTGCTCAAAGGCCGTGCGGTGGGCGTCCACCTCCCCCCCTCCTTAACCAGGGGCAGCAATTTAGTATCGAGGTTCCCTGCGGAGCTGGCAGCCCGGGGTCCAGGGCCGCCTCCAGGCACCAGCTTCTCAAGGAGGTGCTTGGGGCGGCTGCTCTGGAGAGGGGCGGCACGTCCAGGTATTCGGCGGCAATTCGGCGGACGGTCCCTCACTCTGCCTGGGAGTGAAGGACCTCCTGCCGAATTGCCGCCGCAGATCACGATCGCGGCTTTTTTTGTTGTTTTTTGTTTTTTGTTTTGGCTGCTTGGGGCGGCCAAAACCCTGGAGTCGGCCCTGCCGGGATCTATCCCCACTCACCCCTCATCAATTATACACCCTGATCCCCCCACCTAGATACCTAAGAAATGCATAGGGGAAACTGAGGCACCCCTACAGTATTCAGAGAAATCATTAAGAACATTCCCACTTTGTCACACACAGACATTGGTGGCGCCGGATCCAGCCCCTGCACCGCGGGAGAGCAGCAGCCACGGAGCAGATTGTAGGCAGCATGCAGCTAGGGGGGGTCTAGGCCCAGGCCCAGGCCTGCCTGGCGACTTAGTGGCACCTGGAATCCGGGAGCCTTCCCCAGGGGCCTGCAGCCAGTGGGAGGTGCTGGCTGGCTGATACCCTCATGCTCCAAGGCCTGCTGCCATCAGAGCCCCGGGGCGGGGGAGCAGGGATCCTCGCTGAAGCAGAGAGAAGCAGCCCCACCTGGCATGGCCACGCCTGGCCTTTTTCAGCCTGTGGCTGCTTCCAGAGCCCTTTGCCTGGCGCCTCAGCAATGGGGTTCTGCAGCTCTGCTACCCACGGCGTGGGGCAGAGGGAAAGAACCTGCTTTGCTCCCTAAATGCCAGGGAAGCGGCTCTAACGGGGGTCACCAGCAGGGTTTGAACCTGGAACCTCCAACCTTGCACCACAGACTCTACCCCTCACACTAAAGGAACAGCTCCATTAGCTGCTCACAAAAATAGGTTGTTATTCTTCTGTGAATCAGCCGGTAGGGGACAACGAGACTCCCGTGCTGGGAGATTGAAAAGCCATTTTGGAGTCTACTCCCATAAGCTCTCTGCCCTGGGAGCCCCACAGATCCCTGGGCGAGACCCAGAGCCCAGGGCTGGCTGGCTCTGTTTTGAGCAGGCTGGTGCAGCGGGCAGGGGGAACCTCTGGGCGCGCCATGGGTGGTGTGGGATGAACCCGTGGGGCTGGGGGAGGCCTGGTTGGGTTCTGGAGTTTGGATGCCTGCATTCAGAGCTGGGCTCACTGGATCGCTCTGTCACATGCTCCAGACAGGCCGCAGCCTTCTGGGCCCAGGGTCTGTATGGACTGAGTATGGCCAAGCAGTAACCGCCCATGACTGGCCAGGGCCCAGCAGCCGGGCATCAGTGGATTGCCACAGTCCCAGGGGCTCTCCCAGGGCTCATCCCTGCCTGTCAGGTCTGTTCCCCCTTCAGCGGATCAGTCAGCCCCCGAGAGTAAGCAAAGTCTGGGTGTGGTAAGTGGTGCAGGCCAAGGCACATCCTACCCAGTATCCTGTGTGCCCCCAGGGCAGGGCCCAGAGCATGGCTGGGGCCCCTAGACAGGGGCGGCAGGTTTGTGTAATTTTTGGTGGTGCCCAGAACGGGTCCAAGTCCCCCCTCCACATACACACACCCACGGGCCCATACAACTCGCCGCCCCTGCCTAGGCACCGTGTGCTCCAGCCGGGGCGACCCATGGGGGGGCTCTGTCTTGGTGCAGGGGTGGGATCCAGGCTGCGGGTCTCTGCCCAGGGCTGGAGCCCATCCAATCTCCCATGCAATGCGGGGAGAGGGGGGGTTCAGCACGGCCCCGCTGCAGCATCCGCCCACATGGCACGGCCAGGGAGTTAACCGGGGAGCATTACAGCAAATGTGCTTCCTCCTCCAGTGCCTGAGTGATTCTCCCATTCATTATGTATGAGCCCTGCCCCGGGGATCACATTTACTCTCTCCAACCCGCCCCACCTTGTAATGGCTACCTTAGGGGTTCGGCTGCTGGTGGGAGGTGCCAGGCAGCCGCAGGGGCCTGCGAGCCGAGCTCTGGGGCAGCCCAGGATGGGTACAGCGTGGGCAGTGGCAGAGTGCCTCCCCCCACCCCCCGTCCCCAGGAAGGGCGCGGCACCAAGGACATGGCCCAGGCCCGGAGCCGAACCCGGCTACCCCAACAGTCTCTCCCCTGGGGCATTTTTTGCAGCTGAGCCACGAAGCAGCTTTGGGCCCCTCTCTGAAGAGCAGCAGCTTTGTGAACTTGGAAGAGCTTTTGCCATCCACCCGTCCCAGCGCACGGGCCCTGGGCCCTCTGGCTGCCCAGCACAGCCCCAGCTGGGAATGCCTCTCCTCCGCCCCGCCCGGGGGCCCGGGGAGCACTTGCAGCCCGGGGTGCAAGGCGCTGACGGTGGAAGGGGGATGCTTGTACGGAGTCACTTACAGGGCTGCCTCCTCCTCGAGGCGCATTCCTGACCCTGGTGTCCAGCTGATGCTTCTGGACTTCTCCTCCCGCGCTCTGCCCCACTAACCTGCTGGGGTGGGTGATTTCTGAAGCAACCGGCCTTGTGTCCCATCTGGGGCTGGGAAACCTCCCCTGCAAAGCACCAGGCTGCGTCTCCGCCTTAGCGCGACCTGCCGAGTGAGAAGGAGAGCAGACGCTGCAGCGGAATTAAAGTTCACTGAGGGCAGGTTGGGCGTTAGCCAGCGGAGTGGGGTGAGTGGACTGGCCAGGCTCTGCTAGCGAGGGAATCAGAGCCTGCCAAGCCTGGGAGAATCCTCCCGTGCCCCCGAACAGGTCTTCCAAGATCTCCCTGCTCCCACCACCTTGGTGTCGGGGGAGGCACTGCAGAAAAGCGTGTGGCTGCAGCAGAAGAGACTGCGGTCACGGCCGGGGAAAAACAAGCAGGGGAAAGAAAAGGGGTGGGGGATGAAAGCCGGGGTCCTGCTCAGGGCCCGCAGGGGAAGCCAGGGGAGTGGATCTGCGGGTTTGCTGGCGGTCATGCTCCTGCCCCGCAGCCTGGCCCAGAACAAACCCCCGGAGGGAAGGGGAGCCCAAAGTTGAGAGGCTGCCTTGGGCAGCACTTACCTGACTGAGGCACGAGGGAGATGAAAGCTGCTAACACCCACTTCTGCAGGAGGCTCATGTTTGCCTCATAATCCCCCCAGGCTCAGCGTGTGCTGGGATCTGCCCCGGCTGGGCTCACGCTGCTCGGGAGAGAGAGAGACCTTCTGCCCTTTCTTCCTCGTGTGGCTTCGCATTGAGAGGCGGGCGCGCTCTTCCTTTGCTTGCCTTTGCCAGATGAGGAGGAAGGGAGAAAATGGCCCTTTGAAAGCCAGCACAAATGGAGGGTGTGGGACAGGAGAAGCAACTGGGGCAGGGGGTTCTAGGCTGCAGTGCCCAGAGGCTGCTAGTTCTCCATCCTGAGCCTGCCGTGACAGAGAGAAAAGCCCAACATTAGCAGGGCGAGAGGAGGAAAAAGGCAGAGGAGACACGTGAGCTGCTCAGATCCCTCCCTCCCTGCCTGCCAGCATCCTCTGAGCTCTCCCAAGCACCTGCTCCAACCTACATGCACAATGCACCAGTGCAGGCAACCGCAGCTGCTACCAGGCAGCCTCCACCTTGCCTGCTGCTCCGCGGGGCGGGAAGAACAGTCTCATGCACCCAGACCACCTCTGCCAGGGGCTTTCCCCCTCCCCAAACAGCGATGGGGCTCCCCCCGCACTGGGTTCTGGGCCAGCCGTTTGAGAGGGACCTCTGCTGCCAGCACCCTGGTTTGTGTGGGGAGCTGTACTTATGCCTCTAACGTGCCATCTCCAGGCACATCTCTCACAACACTGCTCTGCGCCCAGCCCAAAGCTCTGTGCCCACTTGAAACATTCAACCCTGCTGAAAACAGCCCCCTCTGGGGTGGAGAGCAGCAGCCCACTGGACACGCTGGCCAAGGGAAGGAACAGAGCAAGCCCTGCTCTCGGGGAAAGCGCCAGGGAATCGTTAGTGTCACAGAGTATTGGGGGACTCAGGGCCCTGCACCCCCGGCTTCCTGCGATTCACCATGACTCTCAGCCAGCCAGTAAAGCAGAAGGTTTATTTGGATGACAGGAATACAGTCCAAGACAGGTCTTGCAGGCACAGACAACAGGGCCCCCCTCAGTTAGGTCCAGCTTGGGGTCCCAGGGCATCCCAGCCCACCCCCCTTTGGGGGGTCAGAGCCATCTCTGCCTCCCAGCCATCTCTCCAGCCCGCTTCCAGCACTCTCCCTTCAGCGACCCCTCCCACAGCCTTTGTTCAGTTTCCCGGGCCAAGGTGTCACCTGGCCTCCAACCCCTTCCTGGGCTCCCATGCTACACGCCCAGGTATTCGCCCTCGGGCAGACTCCCATCCCCCAATGCAGACTATCCTAGCCACACTCCCCTGTCAGCATTCACAGACCACAGTAAGAACAGGCCCAGTTCGTCACATCTCTCCCCTTCGAGACCGAACTGAGCAGGGTCACTTTAGCCAGTGACTCGGGGAAGTTCGAACCTACCCCCGTTCCCATGGATGCCCCCGCATCCCTCCCATTCCTTGGTGAGAATTACACCAGGCCCCTCCAGTTTCACGCCCCCCCTTCGGTCGGGGGTGTTTGATGGCCTTCGCAGTTTGCATGTGGGAAGGTTTATGCGGCCTGTGCCCTTTTCCCACCCCCATACCTCTGGGGTTCCAACTGGGCTGTGGTCTTCTCCCAGCGCTCCAGTCTGGAGGTCTGTGCTTTGGGCTCTCTTGGTTTAGAGCCGCCCTTTTAACCTTGGCCACCCTCCGGAAAGGATCCTTTATGCTGGGCAAGGGTCCTAAAGCTGTTTTCCCCTTGTCCCAGGCCTTCCTCCCCCTCTGACAGGGGTCACAGGATCCGCAGTACTGTCGGACAGTAACAAAGACCCCAGGCCAGTAAAAGCTCCGTAGCAGCCTCTGCTGGGTACGCCAGGTTCCCTGGTGCCCTGAGAGGGGAATGTCATGGGCCCGGCACAGCAGCTGGCGGCGATACTTCTGGGGTACCACCAGCTGCCTCCTGATCCCCCCTGACTCCATTTTCCCTGGGGGAGCCCATTCTCGGTACAGGAACCCCTTCTCCCACAGGAACCTTTTCCGGCCACCTCGTCCCATGGTCTGTACCGCATTGAGGTCGGCCAGGTCCCTTATCTTCCGCAAGGAGGGATCTCTCTGTAACTCGGCCCGGAACTCAGCAGCTGGGACAGGGATGGCCACCTGCTCTTTCTCGCCCGCTGGGTCTGAAGCTGCAGCCTCCCTGAGCCGTGTCCCTGGGCGTTCCCTCCCCACCAGGTTTGGGTCCTGCGCCTCAGGCAAGGCACCCCCCCCAAGGCCAGGGCGCAGTGCCCCTCGCCGGCTCTGACTGCGGGTCACAACCAGTGCCCTCTGGGGGTTGCTTGGCCAGTTCTCCAGGTCCCCCCCCATCAATACCTCAGTGGGCAAATACGGGTGTACCCCCACATCCTTGGGGCCCTCCTTGGCCCCCCACTTCAGGTGTACCCTTGCCACGGGCACTTTGACTGGTGTTCCGCCCACCCCCGTCAGGGTCAGGTAGGTGTTGGGCACCACCTGATCTGGGGCCACCACCTCGGGCCGGGCCAGCGTCACCTCTGCGCCCGTATCCCAGTATCCATTGACCTTCCTCCCATCCACCTCCAGGGGAACAAGGTACTCTCTCCGGAGGGACAGCCCCGCGCCCACCGTATAAACCAAAAACCCTGAGTCTGGAGCATCCAGCCCCCTAGAGGAGCTGGCCTGGGGCCCTTCTCTCTCTTGAGCAGTTGATAAGCTGCCAGCCCCTCTTGCGTGAGAAGCCTGCCCCTCGTCCGTCTGGGCCTCTACCTAGTTAACCCGGTGCGGGTTCGGTCTGCTCAGTCTGTCCTTGAGCTTGGGGCACTGGGCCCGAACGTGGCCTCTTCGGCCGCAGTAATAGCAGCTCATGTCCCGTGGGTCCCCTCGAGCCGGTCGGTTGTCCCTGACGCTGGGCATTCCCCGTGGGAGGGGATTCCCCATATTCCCCCTTTGGGAGGTCCCAGGGTGACTCTCTCTCTGCATCGCGGCGGGCCTGTTCCTTTGGGGCTCCTCCCTGCCACCCCCTGACCGGCTCTTTACAAACTCATCGGCCAGCCGCCCTGCGTGTCGCGGGTTCTCTGGCTTTCTGTCCACCAACCACAGCCTCAGGTCGGATGGGCACCACTCATACAGTTGCTCCAGTACCAGCAGTTTAATCAGGTCCTCCTTCGTCTGGGCCCCATCAGCCCACTTGCTGGCGTATCTTTCCATGCGGACGGCTAGTTGCAGATATGAGATCTCAGGGGTTTTATCCTGACTCCGGAACCTTTCCCGGTACATCTCAGGAGTCAGCCCAAACTCTCGTAGCAGGGCCTTTTTGAATAGTTCGTAGTCCCCTTTCTCTGCCTCTTCCAGTTGGCGGTACAATGCCACGGCTTTGGGGTCCAGTAAGGGGGTAAGGACCCGGAGTCTGTCCGCGGGATCAACCCGGTGCAGCTCGCAGGCCGTCTCAAAGGCCTCCAGGAAGTCATCCATGTCCTCCCCCTCCTTGCGTGGGGCCAGGATGCACTTATCAAAGCTCCGTGCAGTTCTGGGTCCCCCCTCGATCACCGCAGCTGGGGGTTCGCTGCCCTTCAATCTCGCCAGTTCCAGTTCATGCTGACGCTGTCTCTCTTCATGCTGTCTCTGTCTCTCTTTCTCCTCCCGTTCATGCTGACGCTGTCTCTCTTGTTCACGATCCCCCAGCTCTCTCAGTTTTAGCTCTTTCTCCCATTCCAGCCAATTCCGCTCCACGGATGCCGAACGTCGCCGGGAGGATCCTCTGCTGGCCGGCGAGCTTCGCCGGGAGGATCCCCTGCTGGCCGGGGGGGTCACGGCGCCCTCGGTATTTGCTGGGCTCCTCCCCACCCTTCCCCTAGGCATAGGAAGGAGGGGTCTCGGGAAGCCCTCAGCAGCCGGCTGACCACTCCCAGCTGGGACAGACACTGGTGCCTGCGCTGCATTTGCCAGGCTGCTTCCCTGAGACACAGGGATCAGTTCATTCGCGCGATCTTCCGCCTCCAGCCGGGCAATGAGCTGTTCTTTGGTGAGCCTCCTAATGCACAGCCCCCTCTGCTTGCACAGCTCCACCAGGTCGCTCTTAAGCCGCTTGGCATACATCTTCCTGCTGGCCACTCACCGGCCTGTGTGCTCACAGCTCCCCACAGTTCCCAGGGGGACCCCTAGTGTGCCAGCCCTTCTCGAGGTCACCACCTCTCTGCCAGGGTCGAGCTGCAGACTCCTCCGCCCCTAGGACCACTCGCTGCGATCCACCTGGGGGACCCTGTTACCGCAAAAGTCCTTCTCGCTGGTCACACACTCCCAGGGGTAATAACCGTCTCTCTCTCACTCTTCAGCATGCCTGGTCCCCGTCAATCCCCCTTCATTTTACTGCTCCCCAGTCACTTACTGCAGGAAGCGCCGTCCACGGGGTGCAGTAGATCCCGCCGCTGCCACCAGTTGTCACGGAGTATTGGGGGACTCAGGGCCCTGCACCCCCGGCTTCCTGCGATTCATCATGACTCTCAGCCAGCCAGTAAAGCAGAAGGTTTATTTGGATGACAGGAATACAGTCCAAGACAGGTCTTGCAGGCACAGACAACAGGGCCCCCCTCAGTTAGGTCCAGCTTGGGGTCCCAGGGCATCCCAGCCCACCCCCCTTTGGGGGGTCAGAGCCATCTCTGCCTCCCAGCCATCTCTCCAGCCCGCTTCCAGCACTCTCCCTTCAGCGACCCCTCCCACAGCCTTTGTTCAGTTTCCCGGGCCAAGGTGTCGCCTGGCCTCCAACCCCTTCCTGGGCTCCCATGCTATACGCCCAGGTATTCGCCCTCAGGCAGACTCCCATCCCCCAATGCAGACTATCCTAGCCACACTCCCCTGTCAGCATTCGCAGACCACAGTAAGAACAGGCCCAGTTCGTCACAGTTAGCAGCTGCGCAGGGCCCAGGTCACGCTCCCGACCCCACACACCTGTCACCCCCAGCTCAGCCTGCAGGATGCAGGCTGGGGATTTTGAAGCATGTCCCGGCCAGAGCGGCATGACAGACTGTCGGTGGGCTGTACCGAGGTGCAATCTCTGACCGCCAGAGCTGTTCTGCAGAAGCCCCTGGGCCATGGCGTGTCTCGCTCGGGGGGCTGGCGTGTAGGACTGCGCTCGAGCGATAATCACAGAGTGCCCCTAGGGCTCCTATCCCCACTCTGCTGGGCTCCAGGGAGAGGGGGCGTCACTGTCCTGCAGCTCCAAGCGCTGAGCTCCCCCCCAGCGAACCAGTGTCCCGCCCAAGTGCCCAGGGCTAGCACCAGGCTCAGCCGTGGCTCAGGCTGCTCCAGGGAGGGCTGGGGGAGCAGGCTCCTGGCCATGCTGCAGCCGCTCCGTGCTGGTATTGTGGTGCACCCCGGGCCCACTGGGGAGGGACAGGGATGGCTGCACGCTGGGGAGCAGAGTGGGAGCTGGCTCTGCCCGTGTGGCAGAGGGGAGGGCCGGCCGGGGACGCTGCAGCAGGTGGCCTCTGGGAGGAACCCAGCAGCCATGCACATGGCCACAGATTGTGTCACTGGCTTGTTAATAAGCCGGGCAGCGGCCCAGGCTGCCTGGCTGCAGGGCTCTGGCTGCTGTCCGAGCCAGTGGGCTGGCAGCAGGCCCAGGCTGGGGTGGGGACACCAGCGCCAGGGGCCCGGGCCAGAATGGGGCTCCTGCCACTGACTGCAGTGAGCTCAGTGCTGTGACCCAAGCGCAAGGACAGGAGACGCTCCACCTCTGCCAGGGACCCCCGCCCGACTGGCTGCTTCCCCACTGGCCCGCCTCTGGTGGGAGAGCAGCCAATCAGGGTGACTGCATGGGCAGGCAGATCCCCCTCCCACAGGAGTCGGGGAGGGGGGAGCAGAACCCCCCCGGCTGCTCTGCCCCTTCCTCCCCAACCCCTCCTGTGAGCAGTGGGGATGGGACGGTGCCTCTGCCCTGCCCCTGCTGCACCTGTGGGAGGGGGGTGAAGAGCACCCAGAGCTGTGGGGCAGACGTGGGGCTGTGGGGGGCAGGCAGGGGCAGACTTGGGGCAGTGGGTGGGACAGATGTGGGGCTGTGGAGGGGACAGACAGGGCTATGGGGACAGATGTGAGGCTGTGAGGGGCAGGCAAGGGGACAGATGAGGGGCTGGGGCGGCAGAACTGATTAATGAGGTGGTTGGGTTGGGAGGAACGTGGACGCTCTGGCTGCCATGGGCCAGAGCCCCCTTGCTGGGTAGCTCTGGGACCACTGGCAGGATGCCCACTGGGGTAGGGGCATGTGTGTGGCGTTCACACGTCAAGACAGCTCACAACCACAAGAGTCTCTTCCAAAACAATCTCACGATTTTGGGGTCTGCCTCAGGATTGTTGAGCTGTTGGGGCTGGTGCCATCACTAGTGGGAGCAGGAGGGCTAGGCTGGGGGGTCTGAAGGAGCCATGGGGAGTTAGGAATTCTGCTGGGATGCAACAGGTGCTGGGTGCCTAAATCCCCTGGGGTCCTTTGAGCATCCGAGCCCCAAGCTCTGTCAGTCCCTCTGCCCCCCTCCAAGTGTGTATGTCCCTCTTCAACACCATGTGCTGGCACCTTGCAGGGGCCTCCACGGGGACTTCTTTATGAGGAGTTTTTTGGGGGGTTGTGAGCTTGTAATCCTAGAAATGTTGTGTCCTCCCTATTTTCGCTGGAGAGCCGGGAGACAGCTCTTGACGGAAGGGCTGGGGCGGTGGACTGGCGGGATGGTGGTGTATCGCCAGCAGGAGAGCATTTGGTAGCTTATCGATATAGTCCTGTGTGACCTTGGGCAGCCAGCTAGTTGCTCTGTGCCTCAGTTTCCCCTCTGTACAATGTGGTTAATAGCACTGCCTCACGGGGCTGAGTGAGGACAAATACCTGAACGATTCGGAGGTGCTCTGGTGCTGGAGGCAGAGAAGTACCACAGGGGGTAGATCACATGGGGGACATTTTAAAATATGAACAGCCGGGATTCAAGGCTCTTTCTTATCTTTTTACAACATTTATTGCTCTTTTATTGACAAATATTTTGTAACAAAACTAAGGGGTGAGCAAAGAACAGAACAGCAAAGGAAAGGCCTGGGAAGAAAGGGGAAAGGCGAGCAACGGCCTGTTTTCCAGCCACTCAGGCTTCATCAAAGGTTTCTTAAAAAGTCCGACCCGATCTTTTCCAGTGCCTGGGCTTGCTCCTCTCTGCAGTGGGCCCAGCGGCTGAGCCGGGCTCCCACGCCGGAGGCAGGCTGCTCTCCCATTTAAGCACTAGGAGCCGTTTAACTACAAACACAACAACTCGTTTTCAGCGTCAAAAATAAACCCACCAAATTCTACCCTAGATACCAACTGGAGGCCAGGAGCCCTTGAGGAGAGTGAATGGGACACAACCCCCGGGAGCTGTGACGCTGCCCTGTGTGGAAGCCTCCCCGGCTAGCTACATAGACGTAGAATCTCAGGGTTGGAAGGGACCTCAGGAGGTATCTAGTCCAACCCCCTGCTCAAAGCAGGACCAATCCCCAGACAGACTTTTTACCCCAGATCCCTAAGTGGCCCCCTCAAGGATTGAACTCACAACCCTGGGTTTAGCAGGCCAATGCGCAAACCACTGAGCTATCCCTCCCCCCGGCTAGGCATGTTGGAAAGGCCCCTGGCATGTTGGTGTTGGAGGGGCAACGAGGCTGCATTCCAGGGCACGTGGGGCCACAAAGCTTCCTGGCGTTTGCCTTGGCCATGGAGCAGCTGATGCTGCCAGCTAGGGTCTCAGCCGGGCTGCTACAAGGCACTCCCAGCTCCTGGACAGGTGGGTTTTACAACAGGAAATCTAACCAGATGAAAGAAGAGGAGGGTTGTGCCAGGTCCCTGGTGGTTGGGAGACGCCCCAGGAACACCAGGAAGCAGGTAGGGGCCACGACTTGGTAGATGGTGCTGTTCCCGCTGGATCCGTGTGGAGCCAAAGCCGCAGCATGGCGCTAGGGGGCGCTGTGCTGCTGGCAGGGCCGGCTTTCCGAGGGCATGAAAACCAGAGGTGCTGAGCTGAGCCCAGGTGGTCATGCAGGACCCTGAGAGTTTGGCCACACTCCAGCTCAGGTAACTACGCCTCCCCCGCCCCCCTTTGTATGGCAGCGTCAGCTGAATACAGCATCCGCCTTCTCTTCCTGACTGGCGAGCAGCGTTCCTGTGCCCTGTTAACCAGCAGCCGCGTTCCACCCCAGACACGGCTGCATTGCAGGGGTGCATGTAGCGATCCTTAGATATTCCTTACGAATCTCCCAAGGCGCCTTGTCAGTGTCTGCATGGTGCTTTGCAAGGACGTGCTGGCTACCTTTACCCAACAGGCCACGCAGGAGGCGGGCCGGCTGGTGCCATAACGCCGTGGGGAGCAGCGCTCCAAACCCAGACTCCTGTGGGAAAGAGTAGGGGTCAGCCCCACTGAGCCTGACGCCAGCCCCAGCTCACAGGTTACGTGATGGCTGCACTAGCCCCTCTGGGAGATGATTCTTTGCTGCGGCCACACCCTGCTCTGCTCGCTCTGGCTGCAGGAGAAGGCGGCTCCATGGCTCTCTCTTGCCTGGCCATCATAAAATCTCAGGGTTGGAAGGGACCTCAGGAGGTATCTAGTCCAACCCCCTGCTCAAAGCAGGACCAATCCCAAGACAGATTTTTACCCCAGGTCCCTAAGTGGCCCCCTCACGGATTGAGCTCACAACCCTGGCCAATGCTCAAACCCCTGAGCTCTCCCTCCCTTGGTGATGGAGCCCCCACGCAGGGGACACAATCCTGGGCAGACACAAGGCCCAGCTATCCTGGCGTCCCAGCATGGGTGGGGCAGAGCCAGGTGCTGCAGAACCAGGGGTACAAAGCCCACAGCAGCAGTGCTGGGCCAAGCCCCCCTCAGAGGAGGGTGCACAGCAGGGGCCCCCTCCATTAGCACTACAACCATTTGAATCCTAGTGGGGGGCTCGTAGGGCCTGCTGGCAGCAGCAGCTTGTGCACCCCGGATCCCCCATCATCGCGAGACCTGCACCTCCCACTCCAGCTGTGACTCCGGCAGACAAAGGTGAGCAGGGCCAGGCTCAGAGAAGCTGATGGGGGACTGAGGGCTCAGGAAGGAATCCTCCTGGACCTCCAGCCGGCCTGACACATTGGGGGGTGCCTGCTCCCACCCTGGGACACAGCAGGGTCAGTCACTGACAGGGGCCCAGCGACCTCCTGCACCATGGCAGGGCACAGGACACCACACCTGATGCGCGGTGGCCTAGCAACTCCTGTGTGCCTCTTCTGCGCTCCCCCTGTCCAGCAGCCACCCCCACACACACTGGCTGGGCTCCCTGGCTGCTGCTCCCCCCCGCCCCACTGGGGTCATCTACCCACCGTGCTAAGGGGGGGGGGCTGCAAGCTGAGGGGATGTATTCTAGCCTCCCACAGGAACGACCCCCCTCCGCACCCACAGCAGTTGTGTGTCGCACCCGTGCAACGGAGCAGGCGCTGGCCCAGGATCCACACAGAGAACGTGCTGGTCCCACACCCGGGTCAGCCCCCCGCGGCCCCACCCAGCCTCACGGGCTGTAAGGAACAGCACTCCACATCCACATCCACACACGGAGGGTGCAGGATGGAATAGTTCATTGCATTGATCCCAGCGTCCATTAACCGAGTGCATTTCTCCCAGCCCCCAACACTGCACAGTTAGACTCTTCCTGCTTTCCCAGGCTCCAGCACCGCTGCTGGACCAGCTGGGAATGAGGCACAAGTCCAGCAGGAAACCTGCCTAGCTTCCCCCGGGGGTTTTAACCCGTGAATTGAGGGTTCAAACCAGAGGCCTCCCCTCACCCTCTGATCTCTACCAGTTGGTACGGTCAGTGTCACTAACCCCATTTTACAGCTAGGAAAACTGAGGCACAGAGCAGGGCCAGAACTTACCCAGCAGAGCTGCGGATAGAGCCCAGCTCTGCTGGCTTCCACTGCAGGGCTCTGGCCAGAGCTAAACCTGGCCGATTCCTTTTATCGTCATCCCCAGCCTCAGCCCCATCACTGCACAACAGTAGCTAGTCAAGCCTCACTGCGGCCTCCAGGGCAGGGCCCAGCAGCTGCACTTTACTGAGGGAGAACCTGAGATACTGAGGGCGTGTGCATCTGACGAAGTGGGTATTCACCCCTGAAAGCTTAGGCTCCAATATGTCTGTTAGTCTATAAGGTGTCACAGGACCCTCTGTTGCTAAATTACACCCACCCAGCCTCCACTGCGTGCAATGTGAGTGCCTACAGGTGTGGGCGTGCACGCAGACAGGTCGATGGGCCACGTATGCATGCAGAGAGGTCACTGCATGTGCAAGTCAGGCTTTGGACAGATGCACTTTGGGAAATTTGTCCCCAACTGCCTGTCAGCGAGAACTGGATACGGAATCCAGGACTCTTGAATCCTTGCCTATGCACCAGCCCCATAGCTCCCTAGAGCGCACTCCCTGCCAGGGATGCGGAATTCAGTCCCCTCCTGTCACCCCTAAGGCCCCCGCCCCGGCATCCTCAGCAGCTCCCCCTGCTGCAGGGGGGTCAGGTAGGGTCCTTTATGTGGGCAGTGCAGTCTAGCCTGACCCCGCTCAGATGCAGCAGCCCTGCCAGCAACAATTACCAGGTCACAAGGCAGGCGGGATACTAGTGAGTAGCCATGCCCGCACGGAACAGGGGCTGGCACGGCCTCGGCTACTGCTGCTGCCCTCAGAGCAGCCACCACTTCCCTCTGGGAGAGCGTCTGATGCTCCAGCTGCCTTGCCTGCGGGAGCCTGGGTGAGCCGGCTGGCCCAGGGGCTGCAGCAGCGAGGCTCTGGGAACAAGCTTGTGCCCCGAGGTGACTGGGATGGCAGGAGCAGGACCCCGGCCTCTGAGCAGGGAGTTGGGGGACACAGCCAGTCTCACCCTGTGCAAGGGCTATCAGCATGAGGGCGATGGATATGCCTCTTCAGGGGCCCACAGGTGCTAGGGGCCATATGCATGCAGTGAGGAGCAGCAGAGGGAGGGGCCTAGCAGGACTGTTTATCTCAGCTAGTGGGATGGGTGCAAAGAGCTACTAGGGCCTCAGGGTTTGAGGCCGAGCTGGAGCTGCCCTACAGGGTCTCAGCACCGCTCCTGGGTTCTGCCCCCCTCAGCCTTTGCCAGGAGCACCGGAGCAGACAGAACATGAGCCGCACCCCAAGAGAGCAGGACCCTGGGCTTTGGGCTGGGGTCTAGGCTGCATTTCAGATACCTGTGCCCAGTAAAGGAGGGGGTTCCCCAGGGCCCCCAACACCCTCCTTCCTGAGTCCTGAGGGAAGAGTGGCTGCCCAGGAGCTGGGGTGCACCGGCTCAGCTGACAGCTGTGCTGCTGAGAGCAAGGGCCCTGCCCCACCCCCAGTTCCCCAGCACTGGGCACATGAGCAGAGGACACGCTAGGCCCACCATCCATACCCCTCGCTCCCAGCCGAGCAAGAGTCACCCAGCATGCTCCTAGCATGAGAGATGTGGGGCAGCAAAGTACACCCTGTACCCTCAGTCCCTCCCACCCAAGCAGGGGCTGGCTTGACTAGGCCTCTCAGAGCAAGCCAGCCCCTGGAGTTGCAGGACCCCCCATTCCTGACAGGCACAGACAAGACTGCTCCCACAGGCTCCCTTGGCCCTTTCATCGCCCCCAGCTGCAGATCACAGCATCCAAGCAGACGCCGTCATGCCAAGGCCTCCTTGGCAGAGCTGTGGCTCGTGGGAGCAGAGGAAGTGGCTCCTGCTCTGGTAGGTGGAGCTGGTGGGTTCACTCCTGGCTCCGGGGCAGCGAAAGCCTTTCACCACAGGCCAGGACTCCTTAGTTAGGCCAGTCTTCTCCATGCAGCCGACTGCAGCCAACCTTCACCCTCTGCACAGACACGGAGGGAGGAGAGAAGGGAAGGGAAGGGACTGGCTCCGATAGAGAAGTCCTGCTAGAGCATGTGAACAGAAGCAGCTCTACAGAGAAGGGCTCCCAAAAGCACAGATGAAGACTGGAGGGCAGGGGCTGGATGTACCTGAGCCTGCCTCCTTGGAGAAGGCCACGCACCTGCACCACAGCATGTTTGGACCCACCCAGACAGCCCCCCACCCTAGAGTGGTGCTCTAGCCCACCGAGGCCACAGGGTCCCAGCTATCTGCCTTTGCGGGCGGGGTCTGGACTTGCCTCCTGGACCTCGCACAGGGGAAGGGTTAACAGCACCTGGAGCAGAACGCCCCAGGCAGCTGCACGAGGAAGCCGCGTCTCACACTGGATCGTTACACTCAGTTTATTTTAGTTTTAATTTGTTTCTAAAACAAGCAGGAAGTTTTAAACACAATCATCTGCAATGGCCAGTGGTGACAAGAGACAGGGAGCCGTGGCCCCATGGAACAGAGCAGAAGCTAAAACAGGAAGAGGAATCGATCCAGACAGCAGCTCATTTCCCCCCCCCTCCCCATTAACTGCACCACAAGTAGGAAGGGGCCAGGGAGATGCAGAAAGAGCCGGGAACGCTGGCGGGAGCTCAGAGCAGAGTCACTTCTAGAGGACAGCAGCTCTTTCTGGGCGAGAGAACGGCAGCATTGACTGCCTGCCTTTCTGCTGCATAGGAAGAGAGGAGAAAACCCCTGCTCCGGCTGCAGATCAGACTAGGGGTGCATCCCACCTCCACCAGCCCTGCAGCGGCTAGCTGCACACTTGCTAAGCCAGGCCAGGCCACTGGCTAAGGGAATGTTGTTTTCCTGCTACTAAGTGCTCCCGTCCCCCTCCGCCAGGGGCAGGCTGCAGAGGGTGATTGAGAGCACAGGAGATACATGTATGAGCAGTGCTAATGAAACGCAACAGGCCCTTCAAAAGCCACTGTCGAGCAGCTGGACACATGGTGCAGTCTAGTCTAGGCAAGGGAGTCTGCTTCCTGGTCGCTCCACTGAGGGGAGAGGAGAGCCAGGCCACGGCTGGTCAAGGCCTGGCCAGGCCGTGGTCTGTCCCCATGGAAAGACAGGGCTAGCATGGCCCTGCTGGAGAGCCCAGCCTGCGGCCGAGACTCACAAGCAAGTGAACCAAATCTTGCCCGAAGCCTCCAGGCTCAGCTCCACCCTCCATTTGCAGCCAGTAATGATCACGGGTCTTATTCCAGTGCCCATAGACTGGCTCCAGGCAGGCTTGTGCCTTCTGATGGCTGTGGGGAAGGCGGTTTGCCAGAGCCATGGGGAGGCTCCCTTTGCAGCCGAGCTTGGGGAAGTGGGGGGAGCTCTAGCACTGGAAGGGGTCTGTGCAGCGAGTGGCTAGCTGGTCCAGCTACCCAGGCAGGCCTCAAAGACAGCGAAAGGGGCTCCTTCCGTTTCCACGCGACAGTTCCGACAGCTCTGGTCATCTCTGCATGCCCAGTCCAGCTCAGACTTCTGCTTCAGGACCGAGTAGAGATGGGACTCGTAGCCGCTGTCTCGGACGCTGATGCAGGTCCTCCGGAGCACCTCCAGGTCTACCGGCCGGTTCCTGGTGCCCTGCAGCGTGTCCAGTGAGCAGAGCAGTTGGCCGTCCCAGTCCGACTCGGAAGAAGAGGGTGATGGCCCCAGATTCGGGGCCGGCTGGAGGATGCTTTCACCAAGGTCTATGCTGGTGGGTGGCGCACCTTCAGCTACTTCAGTACAGCACAAGTGCCTGGCCTGGGGGATTGGCAGGCGTGGGAGGGCCGGCTGGACTGCAGAACAGCTGGCCTTGTCCCAGGTAGGGGATTGCAGCTCAAGGCCAGAGCCAGCCACACAGCAGGGAGGCTCCGGGGCCTTCTCTGGAGGCTGCCCCTCTGGAGTCCCTCTCTCCCAGCTCTGCTGAGTGGCTGTGCTTGCCAGGGTGGCCTCGGTGTCGTCTATAGCCATGGGCACAGGCTCGGGCAGCACACGGGTACTGTCCTGAGGCCTCCCGGAGGCAGGGAAGCTGCAGAGCCTGCTGGAAAGCAGCAAGAGCTCTGCTCCAGGAGCACCAGATGGAGCAGTGCCAGCAGCCCCCTCCGCACCCCGATGAACTGAGCTGCAGTGCTCCGTGCCCATCTGCTTCTCCAGCTGCAGGGCGTCGCTGCTCAGCCGGATCCTCGGCTTCTTTCCCAGCCGCGGGCGAGGGCTGGCGGAGAGTTTGCGTTTCCTGGGGCGGGGTGATGCTCCCAGGGGGTGACTCAGGGGCTCGAGCGCATCCTGGGGAACAAGTTCAGGGGAGCAAGCAGCTGCCTCTCCAGTCAATCCATCGCTGGCCTGGGGCCACCGGCTGAGATCAGGAGCAGTAGCTAAGACAACAGTGCAGTGGGGGCTGCTGCCAACAGCAGATCGGTCCGTGTTCCGACACCAAGCATGGGCCCTCCCAGCTGGCCCTGGGCTAGCAGATGGCCTGGCTCGCAGCATCTCAGCCCGTAGCCCCAGCAGGGGGTGCCCAGCTGGCAATTCCTGAGCAGGAGGGAGCTGGCTGACCTTCTCCTTTGGCATCTCCTCTGGGCCCCTGGAGCATTCCCTGCCCAGCATGGCCACTGCACTGAGACGCAGCTCTGCTTGGTCCTTCCTGGCCAGCTGGTGCTTCTGTCCCAGCTCTGCAGCTGGTGTGCCCAGGCCTTCCACAGCCTTTGCTTGAGAGCCACAAAGTTCCTCGTCAGCCACAGGAGAGCAGGGCACCCTGGGAGAGAAAGCGTCTCATTTAAAACGGCGGCCCCTTGCACGGACCAGACGCCAGGGCTGTGCAGCACCCCTCAGGTAGTCAAGCCCCTCTGCTCGGAAGGTGAGGCAGAGTAGACTGGGAGAGGCACTGGCTTGAAATGCAGCTGTGCAGAACTCCAGCCCAGGAGGGAAGTTCACCAGGGTCACCTGCTGGCTGACCCAGCCCCAGAGAGATGCCCCAGCACAGAGAAATAGGAGGGGTGCGGAGGAGCAGATGTATATTTTGGGCAGTGAGGGGTCCTGCGTCACAGGAGATGAGTCACTCTTGGGTAGGGCATGAGAGGGGGCTGGGAAATTCCCCAGAGGACAGGAGCCCAGAGCGGCTCGTGTCTTGAGGGTGCAGCAGGGGAAAGAGCCAGTCTGCCCTGGACACCGAAGGGAACTGGTCACCCTGACCCTGCTCTGCCAAGGGAAGCAGGGCCCCTCCACCAGAGCTGCCTGCCTGACAGGTCACGGAGCAGCTGACTGGCTGTGGATTTGAACCCCCTGTGATCTGGGCTGCCCAAGCCAGCCCCTCAAGCCCCAGGGCAGCAAGCTCCGTGTGTGTTACCTGGGGGGCGAGGACCAGGCTGGGATCTCTGCAAAGTCGTTGGTGAGCTGGGCGATGACTTGATCCACGGCCGCATACCGAGAGGCGTCCAGCGCGAACCGCCTGTGCCGGGGGCTCTGGAGGTGCTGGAACAGAGAGCAAGGGGAGCGTGGGGCTAGCACCTTCCTCCAGCAGCAGCAGGCACACGAGGGCGGGCTGCAGCGGTGCTACAGCACCACCCTGGGGAGAGGGCCAGGGAGCAGCAGTAGCTGCTTGCTCTGGAGGTAGCTGGATGGCAGCTGCTGGGGAAGGCCAGAGGCCCTCGGGGACAGGCCGTGGGGCCAAGGGGAACAGATCTGGGCACAAAGGGACAGCTGCTCTACCCCTTCGTGCAACAGATGCCAGCCACTGCCCACCAGGCTGCACAGGGCTATGGTGCCGGGAACATCCCAGGGCCAAGATATGACAAGTATGGGGCAAGAGCAGTGCCATCCACGGCTTGGCTCCCAGCAGCTGGGATGGACACCAGTGCTGGCACTCCAGGCTCCCCCGGGCCAGGAGCATGACTGCCCCCCAGGATGGCACGCTCCCAGCTCCCATGAACTTGGGCTGCTCTGCTGAGACAGGTCAGAGGAGCAGCAGAGTCCAGCTGAGCACCATGGCGCCAAGGCACACCTGTAAGATCAGCGGCTTCCCCATTGGGCAAGTCTGCGTTGGGCATGTCTGCAGAGGCTCTGCCTGCCTTGAGCCACGGGCGGGGAGACCGAGGCAGCGCTAGGCCTGCTTAGATGCCAGTGGAGCCCTTACCATCTGCAGCTCCCCGAAGGTCTCCTGGCAGCATTCACAAAACCCCTTCCTCCTCTTGGGCGCGGCGGCTGGGCTGGACCGGGGGCTCCTCTCTCTCTCACTGTGCGTCAGACAGCCCTCGGGGGCTCTGCAAGAGATCCGCATTACCCCATGCCTAGCAATCGGTTGTGCTAGGTGTGGTACAAACAAGATGGCCTCTGCCCCCAGGGGCAGACAGTATTAAGTAGGAGAGGAGACAGGGGAGCACAAGGACGCTGCGAGAACACTGCTCAGCGTGACAGGCCGTGGTCTCTGCACACCAGCAGCCTGACTGTTGTCGGGTCTGCGCAGGCACTGCAGCAAAGGAGTTAAGGTGGGATCTGAAGGCAGATAGTGAGGCAGCTGTGGGAGATCTACAGGGAGCTCCTCCCAAGCATGAGAGGCAGGGATAGCTCCGTGGTTTGAGCATTGGCCTGCTAAACCCAAGGTTGTGAGTTCAATCCTTGAGGGGGCCACTTGGGGATCTGGGCAAAATCAGAACTTGGTCCTGCTAGTGAAGGCAGGGGGCTGGACTCTACCTTTCAAGGTCCCTTCCAGTTCTCGGAGATGGGATATCTTCATTTATTTCTAATTTCTATTTCTAGGGGCAGCAGAGAAGCAAGCACAAAGGGGTGAAGGAGGCTAGCATCGCTGGGCTGATCAGAGGTTGGAGATGACCTCTTCATAGCCGAGGAGAGGTGAGAGGTAGGGTGGGGATAGGCCACAAAGGGCCTGGAGAGTGAAGACAAGCAGCTTATGTTTGAGGTGACAGAGGAGGAGTCAGTGGAAGGACACGAGAGACCGGGAACATGGTCACAACAATGGGCAAGGAGAACGACCTCTGCAACAGCGTTTGGGATACGAGAGACGCATGTGTCCAGACCAGACAGAAGGAGGCTGCAGTAATCGAGAGGTGAGATGGGAGCTCTAGGTCTGGATGGATAGGAGAGGCTGGACCTTAGGGATGTTCTGCACAAAGAACTGGTACCATTGACACAGCCTGGGTGCAAGGACCTAGAGGGAGGTCCGAGTTGAAGCGGATGCCTGGTTACAGGCCGTGGTGACAGAGAGGACAGTGGGGCGGCCTTGGTGACAGAGAGGACAGTGGGGCTGTCCATACTGGTCAAGTCACAGAGTTCAAGGCCATCAGGGACCCCCAGCTCACTGAGTCAGACCTCCTGTGTAGCCCAGGGCACCAGCCCCACCCAGCACCCGCACACTGAACCCAACCAAAATGAGCCCAAAAGGGACTGTCGGTTTGAAGGGCCCACAGACCGAGGGGCATCAGCCAAGCACCTGAGAGAGAAAATACCCAGTGCCACCTGAGAGCCCTGGTGCTCGCCAGCCATGTCCCAGCCCAGCCAGAGCCATCCTGAGGCTCCAGAGGAAGGAGGTAAACCCAGAATCCCTGATTGTGACCGAAAGCAGCCTGTACTCACATCCTACACACCACGGTAATAATCTGTGCACAAAATATGCCTTGTGAGGGACCAATAACTCGCTGATCATTAACTTTCTTGTGCGATGTCTGCATGTGACGGGTATGGAGAGTCGTGGTGTGTGAACCAGGGGCATGTTGGGGAGGTGCGCCAGGTCTGTCCCAAACATAGGGATGAGAGTCCCATTTATATCCCCCCACCAAGCTGACAAGGGGCAGAGGCAAACCTCACACTGACAAGAGGGGAAGGGGAGAGAAGAGGGCAGCATGGCGTCTATGCCCAACAGGAGACAGACGCTTGGTCTGGGTTTCACTTTTCCAGAGGAATCCACTGCAAAGGCTCCCTGGGCTAGAAAGACAGGAGCTGAACCTCCAGTGATAAGCAGCGGATGGCGTACAACGTTACTGTACTACAAGAGTATTGAGTGAGGCCTTTGCGGATAGCTAGTGACTGGTGATTAAGATCACTGAACTGGCTGGATTAACACTGGATGAGGAATTATGGATACTCCCAGGTACCAGGCTGTACAGTCTGCCCAGACAGGAGGGGATGTCACAGCTTTCTACCTGTCTCCTATGTACATCAAGCACAGAGGAATCAAACAATGGAAGCCGCTTTTCATGGAACTCAAAGGGGGATGGGAAGCCCACAGGAAGGGAAAGAACAGCAGGAGATCATCCTGCTTCTTGAAACGAGGTCATTGACCTTCAGAAGATCTAAGCAAGGACTGAAGCCATCTTTGGCATCCATCACTAGACAGACGAGTCCTTCAATCAAGGGGTGGAAGTGGGGGGGGGGAGGGAGGAGAAGGGGGACGTGAAGTCACTGGAACCGAATATAGGTGAGGAAAAAAAAGTCTTAGGTGAAAGATCTTTGCCTAAGCAGACAAGGGAAGCCAGCACCTTGTACCTTTGTGAACTTCAGCCACGGCTAGGAAGGATGACTGGTGAGAGAAACCTCATTTCCAGCCAGAATGTGTTCATGGCTAGTTTGTCCCCGCTTCTTCTTGTGCCCACATTGTCCTTCAGCTTCAACAGCTCTTCACCCCCAACATAATCAGAGACCAATCATGAGCGGTCTCCCCAGACTAAACAAGCCAATCCCCTCTCATAAGGTCAGCTCTCCATTCCCCTGGTCATCCTAGCAGCTCCTCTCGGCACCTGTTCTGGATTCACCTTTCATGAACATGGGAGACCAGTGCTCCAGATGAGGTCTCACTCAGCCCGCTGAGAAAGGAGGTAGCAGGAAGGATGGGGGGAGGGATTAAGAGCTCAGTTTTAGCCACGTTGAGCTTGAGCAGATGGCTAGACATCCATGAGGAGAGGAGAGAGGGAAGCTGACAGGAAAGTCCACGTGTTGTCAGCAAAGAGTAGCGAGCTGGTTTGTGGAGGAGATTAGCCAAAGGTAAGGGCAGGAGGAGATGAGAAGGGGACCAAGGACAGTCCTGTAGACGCCCACAGAAAGCTGGCGGAGGAGGAGCAGCAGCAAGCAAGCCCCTGAGTGCTCAGGAGTCACACGAGGGCTGCAGCTGGGTCGCACAGACCCACTCAACACCCAGCCCTAGAGGAGTCTCTGTGAAACACAGGCTTCAGCACAGCAAGGTCTGGGGATGGGGAGGCCACCTGCCAGCCAGGGGCCCTCCCCAGCCGGTTGGCAGTTTTCTGACCTGGAACAAGGTCAGAGCTCAGGTTAGCTCTGATCAGCTGAGCTGTGGAACAAAGCAGCTCAGGAGAGAGTCTCTCTGGCCCCGTGCAAAGGAGCTGGGAGTCTCTGGTGACCGCAGGGAGTCTGGGATGCCAGTGGCTCCACGGCAGCAGTGGGGCTGTAACCGCCATGCTCCCTGGCAGCCTGCACCACCTACCTGACTCTGCAGGAGCTTGAGGGGGTTTTCAGAGGCTCAAATGGGCTGGATCTATTTGGTGCCAGGAAGTTCAGGTCAGGGAAGCTCTTGAATTGGTGATAGAAGGGCCGGAACTTCCTGCAAGAACCATCAGTGTCAGACGTTAGGCATGGCCGTGACCCATTTTGGCCCAGTTCTCACTTACCTGGGCTACTACAGGATTCCCCACACCTCCTCCCTGAGCCTTCATCCAAGCACAGGGGCTCCGTGTTCCCCTCACCCCGCTTGGGGCTTCCACTTCCCCATTTAAATGAAATAAATAGGCAGCAGGTTTAAAACAAACAAAAGGATGTTTTTCTTCACACAAATGCAGAGTCAACCTGTGGAACTCCTTGCCAGAGGATGTTGTGAAGGCCAAGGCTATAACAGGGTTCAAAAAAGAACTAGATAAATTCATGGAGGATAGGTCCATCAATGGCTATTAGCCAGGATGGGCAGAGATTATGTCCCTAACCTCAGTTTGCCAGAAGCTGGAAGATGGGTGACAGGGGATGGATCACTTGATGATTCCTTGTTTGGTTCATTCCCTCCTGGGCACCTGGCATTGGCCACTGTCAGAAGACAGGATACTGGGCTAGATGAACCTTTGGTCTGACCCAGTCTGGCTGTTCTTATGTTCCTGTTTCTCTTGTTAGAATGAGATGAAAGTGGAGCCCTGGGGTAGTTTCAGGATTCAGCATGTTTACACCAGGCCTTGATTTGGCCCAGAGACTCTTCCTTGGGAGACTGCTGGGGCAGGCATCCTACAGAGCCCTCAAGTCCCCCGCTCTCTGCTTGCCCAGAGAAGGTGGGCTGAGCTGCAGGCCGAGGGCTCAGCTCCACAGACCTGTGCTGACTCCCTCTGGCAGCTCCAGCCTCTGCCCCCCATTTCACCAGCTCCCTCACTTCCATACCCATGGACAAATCCAGCCTTTGCATCCATGAAGGGCCCCCTTGACTGCAACGTGAGCAGCACTGGACAATTCATTTCTCCCTCGAGGTAGACAGCAGCTGCAGAGGTGGGGCACCACTACCGGTGGAGGCATTTGCTGCCTAGCCCCGAAGGACACTGGTAATTCCGTGAGCATCCTGCGTCCCATAGCGCCAGCTGGTGCTACCACCGGTGGAGGTGCGCTAGTGGGCAGTTGTGTACTTGATTTTTCCAAGTGTAGGACAAGGCCTTTGGGACAGTGAATCCCAAGGCAGCCTTCTCCCTGCACCCTCCCATCCCCTGTGGGAAACTGGACGGGGCCCAGAGTACAGGACGCAATCAGCAGTGTGTGAAGATCTTTGAGGGACACGGTCTCAGCTAGAAATGCCTGTTACCAGCACCTGAGATTAAGCAGATAGCATTGAGACCTAGTTCTCCTCTCACGCCTGAGCTCGGATTGCATTACACCCCAAGCTGGGGACATTCGAAACTGGTGCTGGCTATTATCGGTGTTGCGGAGGCACCCATGGCCCGTCATGGACCTGGTCCCACTGCGCTAGGCCCTGCATAAATTCAGAACCAAGAAGGCTCCTGGCCCAAGCAACTCACACTTGTTGTCAACCCATTTCACTCTTACGCCCTCACCCAGCGTTGGGTGGAGTTTCTTGCTCTGCACGGAAGATTTTACCCAAAACCTGCTGATGCTGGCGACTCCAGCCTTCGGCTCTTTGTGCTTTGTTACAGATTACTCCCAGCCCTAACATGTGCCCCTCCAGCCGTTTACTCCAAAGAGTACTTGAGGCACTCGAGTTCTGGATGCTGCCCTTTCCCACGCCTTTCTAAAGAGATGGTTTTCAAACTGTGGGTTGCAACCCAGTACGGGGTCGCGGAATGGAAGGCACTGGGTCACGGCGACTCTGGACAGCACCCCCGACCGGGCCGTTAAGAGTCCCAGCGGCGGTGCTGCCTGCCTAAGGCAGGCTAGTCCCTACCTGTTCCGACACCGCGCTGCGCCCAGAAGCAGGTCTGGCTCCTAGGCCGGGGGGGCGTGCCCCACAGGGCTCTGCGTCCTGCCCCTGCCCCTAGCATTGTCTCCGCACTCCTGGCCAATGGGAGCCAGGGGTGCAGTGCCTGCGGGCAAGAGCTGCACGGAGCCTCTTGCACGCCTCCGCCTAGGAGCCAGACCTGCTGCTGGCTGCTTCCAGGGCACAGCGTGGTCCACGGTGCCAGGACAGGCAGGAAGCCTGCCTCTGCACCCCAGCTGTGCTGCGGACCGGGAGCTGCCGGAGATACGCCTGTGCCCCAATCCCCTACTCCAGCCCTGAGCCCCTCCTCAAACCCAGAACCCCCTCCTACACCCCAAATCCCTCATCCCTGGCCCCACCCAAGCCTGCAGCCCTCACCCCAACCTTGAGTCCTTCCCACCCCCCAAACCCCTCAACCCCAGCTCCGTTGGGTTGTGGGCATCAATTTTCTTCAACCAGGTCGCCAGAAAAACAAGTTTGAAAACCACTGCTCTAAAGGATTGTATTACTCAACTGCACAATGACCTACACCCCAGAAACAACTGCTTTCTAGTAAGAAAAGTGCAACATAACTATCACAGGCCTGTAACATTTGCTACTTCCCAGGGCTAGTCACATCTGTTACTACAGGTACAAAGGCAGCGCAGCAAGTGGCAGGAATCTCCGTTCCCTGTGGCTTGGAAGGCTGCAATTCTGCAAGTCACTTCGGCAGCACACAGAGGCCCAGAGATCAGAGCCCATCGTGGTGGCTGCTGAACACAGACAGGCCCTGCCCAGGGAGTTTACAATCTAACTACACGGGGGGGGAAAGAACACACAAGAACTGCAGCCCAGAGTGCTGAAGTGACGTGTCCAGGGTCACACAGGGAATCTGGTGGAGCTGGAAATAGAGCCTAGGCCTCTGCCCAGTACTGCCACCCCACGGTGCACACAGGGTAACCTAGGCTACATTTCTGCCCCACACTTGCACTTCTAGTGCTGGGGAAGAAGGGTATCAGCAACTCAGTCGTCAATGAGGGGCTCGGAGGGTTACAAGGGTGAGGGAAGAGCCGCCTCAGGGACTCCTCCCAGCCCTTCAGCCAGGGGGTCAAAGTTCGGCCACAAAGTTAAAAGAAAGGTCAGATTGAAATGGCTCATTCACCTGCTCCGGTCCTCAATCTTCAGAAACGGGGGCTTCAGTTTTCCCACTAGAAGGAGAATTTCGTAGTTAGCAGCTGGCCTGGGCAGGCATTCCTTCCCCACCACAATGCACACCCCATCCCATTATCCAATCCCTGGCTACACAGAACAGGACTCCAAAAATCTAATGTTTGTCTCCCCCCACGCCAATATTTATAATACTTCTGGATGCTAAGAAATCCTGAAACAAGAATCAAGATCTGTTTGCCAGAGTCTGCAGGAAGCCTGAAACAATAGCCCTGAGCGGCATCAATTTTCCACTTATGTCCACCAGTGGACTCTGAAGCCTAATGCGAAGGATGGACAACTTTCACCGCAGATAGTCATTTAGAAGGCAAAACATACGATCTGTGTTCAGAACCTTGGTGGGGATGGTTCCGTCTAGAGAAGATTTAATGGACAGCTGAGAGACAGCGAAGAGTTCAAAGCTGCTGCAGATGAGCAAGCAACCAAGGTTGTTAGTTCTGTTAACAAGGGCCCAAGTTGTGGTCAGGCCCAGAGCCGAAGCGCGGCTGTTGTCAGAATGCACTCCATGTCAGGCGGACAGCAGGTACCAGTGTGTGCTGGGGGAGCGGTAGCTGAACTCAGCCTCAGCGGGTTGTCAGGATACAGACATCCTCTCATGGGGCGTCAGGTTGATTCTTCCCACAAGCAGGATTTAGGGCTGTGCCTTCCCGATACGTGGGCAGCACAAGGCAAGTAACCTGCTGTGCCCCACGCTGTGCCAAGGTGCTTGATGTTGCAGTTGAGGAGGAGGATTTGGCCAGGTGAGAAAGCATGGGGGAGTCTGATTCTTTATGATGGGCCCAGGCCTGAAAGGTGTGTACCCGCCCAGCACGGGAGATCAAGAACGTCGAGTCTGACCACCCCTGCTGGGGCTGGGGCGCCCAAGAGGCCTCTGAGCAGGTTTGAGCAGAGATTTGCATCCAGGATGTTAAGTCACTGAAGCGAAGTAGCTGTTAAAGCACAAGGCTGAGATTGTTCCCATGTAGCTGCTGGGTGCTCAGCACTTTCGGAAGTCAGACCACATATTTAGGGACCTAAAATGAGGCTGGAAGCACCATTTGGTGCCCACGAGTGGCCTGGTTTTGATCAGTGACAAACCCCACCCCCAACGGTTCAGCTTTCGCTCTGTTTGCAATCTTTACACTAGCTCTCAGTCACTGGAGGTTCTTCCAGGCCAGACAAGACTGAAGTCCCGTCAGCAGGAAACAAGGTTTCCTAGAGATCTCCGGCCATCTCTGTCCCATTATATAGGGGCAAGAGGCAGAGGGCTATTGTCTGCCCCAGCTCTGGAGGTCACCTTTTAAAAAAAGCTGCCTTCGAGGTTTAAGAGTCAGACTTGACTCCAGCCTGAACGCTTTGAAGGCAGCAAAGGCTTCTCTGAACGCTCCCTTCCCAGCAGAGTGAGGCAGGGCGAAGGCCACATGCTTCCAGGCCAGCCCCCCCATGAGTAAAGCATCATCGCTGAAGTACTGCCAGCGCCATTGGTGCTCCAGTCTGCACAACAGATCCAACGGTGCAGTGAGCCAAGTACATAAAAAAATTCCCCCCAAACTGTATGTTAAGGCAGGTCAGTCCTACATCGGTGTCAGTGGCATATTGCAGCCTTCTGCTAACAGAAGCGAGTGGGATGTGGGGAACACGTTGTCCTCTCCGGAGGAGGTGTTATTCGAGACTTCATGTCACAGCCAACAGTGGATTCAGAGAATGAAGCCGCGGAAGCTCAGTTCTTACCATGACTCACAATTCTAGAAGCCCTGCTGTAAAGTTTCTCACAGCACAGAAGAGACAAGGTAAGTGGACAAATGATTAACATGGTTTTAGACAAGATCCCGCCTGAAAGCAAGAGCAGAAAGCCAGCCACACAGGAAGCATCCTAGCTATGTTTTCAAAATGCTGCACAAGCTTTAAAGCACGACAAGGAGAGCCCAGCAAGTTTTCTGTCTGAGCTTGGACAGTAAATGGCTTTGATGGAACAGAAGTTTTTGCAGAAACAAGTCGTTTTGTTGAAACATCAGTGACCCATTTTCACAAAATCTCCCAACCAGCTCGACACCAGCTGAGAGCAAAGCTTCTGTACTGACCTTTAAGGACTCCTGGCCCCACTGAGAAACACTTCACCTAGACAGAAAAACAGACAGCATTTAGGATGGGGGCCAGCCATAGACAAGACTAGCAGCCCACTGATTCCAGAGCAGTGAGGGGGGAAGATGGCAGCATAGGGCATGCTCATCCTTAAGGCAGTCCACAGCTGCTGTGACACAGGAGTTATTGTCCCCTGGTGTTTGGCAGATCTGACTTGGTTCGCGTAGCTCAGCACTGCCTAGATCAGACTCCTGGAAAGAAGATCATACGACTGACCCTCCTAAAGCAAGGCCAGCCTCACCCGGCCGCCACCCTAGCACAAGCCTGCTGGCAGACTACTGACTGTCTACCGCATTGTGGTTTTACCTCCCTTGCCACTCGGGCGGAGAAAGCTGGAGTTTCCCCCTGTAAATTGGTTGGGATCCGGGCCTGTTGTAGGTTGGTCATCCAGCCTAGCACTAGGCCTGGGCGGCACCTGAAGCTGGCTTGCTAGAAGTATTTCAGCTTGGGTGTGCTTTTTAAAGCCAATCTAGTTATACCAGCAAAAGCGCCAGCATGGACTCAGTTATACTGAGCTAAAGGTGCCTCCTCTGCCTGCATAGAATAAGGACTTTTCTACCAGTATCTCCACATCCCCACTAGACTAGGTTATACTGGTTTAGCTATACCAAGCGCATCAGAGTTTCAGGCCAGAACCATCAGATCATCTAGTCTGACTACCTATATATCATAGACCGCCCCCACCCCCCTAGACACACCTGTATTGAGCCCAATAACTCCTTAGGCTAAAGATTTCAGCCCTCAGGAGACTAAACAGTTGCATGCCACAGGCAGAGAATAGAGGCATTAGTGGTGTCTCACTCTTGAGGCCCCTGCAGTGGCAGGGAATTGATCAGGTGACCTGCTCAGATATGTGACCCACACTGCATAGGAAGGTGGAACCCTCCTCCAAGATCTCTGCCAGTCTGACCTTGGGGGACATGCCTTCCCAACCCCAAAGCTAGTGATCAGTGAGACCCTGAGCACATGAACAGGAGACACCAGCCAGGCAATGGAGGAGAAATTCTCTGCACCATTTCAGAGCACTGATCCACCCTGTCCAGTGTCTCATCACCGGCGGTGGCCAATCACTGCTGCTTCAGAGGCAGATGAAAAGACCCAGAATACCTCTGGCCAATTGTGCCCTAGGGAACAGATTCCTTCCTGACCTCGGCAGGCAACCTGCTTAAGCCCTGAATTGTGAGATTTGATAATAATCAATGTCGTCCTACTGATCTGCGAGTATTAGGAACATGCAGAGGACAATGTAGAGCTTCCTGTTCCTCCCCATAGCCCATGAAGGAAGGGGATGAACAGGGGTTCAGAGATTCCCAGATTCCAAGGCCAGAAAGGGCCACCATGACCACAAAACAGCCTCACACACACTGGCTGCAGCATTGCTCCCAGAGCAGTATTAAAGCATGTTGCAGAAAGATTCTAATCTCACTATAGAGACTCCAAGCGAGGGTGAGTCTACCACCTCCCTGGGTAAGTTGTTCCCATGTTCACTCACCCCCAGTGCTGTGAAACTTCCTCTTACATCAAGGTGGAATTTGTCCAACTTGACCTTCCAGCCACTGGGTCTTATTCCGGATTTGGCGGTGGAGTTGAAAAGCCCCTCTCCTGATCAGAGATCTTGTCCATGTGTCAGTGCCTAGGCGCAGTGAGGAACTCACCCTTCAGTAAAACGAATAGAGTGAGTTGGAGCCTCAAATCATGAGGCTCCTTTTCCAGCACCTAGATCACGTGGGGCCCCTTTGAACTCTCTCCAGTATATCCTCCTCTTTGAGGTGTGGACACCAGAACTAGAGTGTTCTAGTAGCTGTCTTACTAAGGCCATAAAATCATAGTAATGCAGGTCTGGAAGGGATCATCCAGTCCCATGCTAAGGTAGGATTAGACAGGTGTGCGTCTAACCTGTTCTAAAAAACAAAAACCATCACTTCCCTACTTTTACCTGGGGAGGGATAGTTCAGTGGTTTGAGCATTGGCCTGCTAAACCCAGGGTTGTGAGTTCAACCCTTGAGGGGGCCATTTAGAGATCTGGGGCAAAAATATGCCTGGGGATTGGTCCTGCTTTGAGCAGGGGGGGTTAGACTAGATGACCTCCTGAGGTCCCTTCCAACCCTGATATTCCTTTCCATACTTGTCCTTTTTGCCACACTTTTACACTGAGATCTCATGTTGAGGGACATCTACAAAACTATGTCCTTTTGAGTCACTACTTTCCCCCAGTTTTCCATCCTGTACGTACAACCTGGATTCTTGGTTCTCTAGATGTATTATCTTGCATTTTAATACAGCCGAATGTATTTTGTTGGATTGTGATCATTTAACTATTTAGATCATTAACAGTATCCTTTCCTCATTATTACTACCCCAATCTTTGGGTCATCTGTAACTTTACCAAAGATTTTGCATCATCGCCTAGAATGTTTATGGAAACTAACTTGATTGGTTTTTGCGCTTACAAGATTGGTTGAAAGAGGCAATAGTGTTGATGTAACCGACTTCTGTAAGGCCTCTGACTTGGTACTGCATGATACTTTGATTAAAAACTAGAATATAAAACAGCTAGTTTTTAATCCATTTAGTGTGTGCCAACTAAACAATCATCCTCCAGCAGGTGCATTTCTAGTGGGGCCCTGCAGGGATCAGTCCTTGGCCCTACGCTATTTAACAGTTTTTATGTTTTCTACCAGGTCATTGATAAGTCATCACTGATAAGTCTGCAGAGGAGAAAAATTGGGGGTGGTAAATAATGAGGCAGGTTACTGATTGAGCATGATCTGGATTGTTTGGTAAGCTGCATGCATGCAACCACTGTGTGTTTTAATATGGCTAAACATTAATGTATACATCTAGGACCAAAGAATGTAGGTCACACTTACCCAGTGGGAGACTGTCCTGGGAAGATGCGATTAAAGATTTGGGGGTCATGGTGGATAATCAGCTGAACATGAGCTCCGGGGGATGCTGTGGCCAAAAGAGCTAATGCGATTCTGGGATGTATAAACAGGGGAATCTCGCTTAGGAGGAGAGAGGTCATTTTACCTCTATTTGCCATTGGTGCGGCTGGAATACTGCATCCAGGTCTAGTGTCTGCAATTCAAGAAGGATGTTGATAAGTTGGGGAGGATTCAGAGAAGAGCCACAAGACTAATTAAAGGATTAGAAAACCTGCCTTACATCGAAAGACTCAAGAAGCTCAATCTTAAAGAGGTCAATGGGTGACTTGAGCAGAGTGTGTAAGTACCTACCCAGGGAACAAATATTTAATAACGGGCTCTTCAATCTAGCAGAGACAGGTGCAACACCATCCAGTGGCTGGAAGTTGAATCTAAACAAATTCAGACTAGAAATAAGGCACAAATTTTTAACTGTGAAAGTAATCAACCATTGGAGCAGTTTACCCAGAGTCGTGGTGGATGCTCCAATCCTGACAGTGGTTAAATCCAGACTGGATGTTTTCTAGAAGATCTGCTCTAGGGATTATTTGGGGGAAGTTCTGTGGCCTGTTTACACAGGTGGTCAGACAAGAGCATCACAAAGATCCCTTTTGGCCTTGGAATCTAGGAATTGTTGATAAAATACTTATCGGCACTGGACAAAAACCAATCCCTATGGGGCCCTGCTCATTGACCCTGTATGTTCAGACAAGACCTGAAGTGACTTTGCTGTAAGAGGGCTGCATCCTGGGTTACTCAGGGAGGACAAAAAACACTTGTTACCAGGAAGCCCTGCACTGGGGGAAAGGTTTAGGTCAGTTACCATCATCTTCTCACTCTGCCTCCTTGCTCCTGACACACGGAACAGCAGCTGCTGCACATAGGCCATCATTTCTGTGTGGGGTGGGAAGTCAAGGAGCTAAAGTCCAGAGAAACAGAGGGAGCTTCTACTCAGCACCCATAGTGAACAGAGGATGAAAGAACGATAGATCTATCCACCATACCAGGGAAAGTGCTTTAGCGCCCTCCTCTGCCACTTTTGGGAAAAAGTGGTACTGAACATCCTTCTTCCATAGAGGAAAGAAGGACAAGAGCTAGTGGCCAGATGGGAGAGGGAGCTCTGCGTGTTGGGTGCTACAATCAGTGGGAGCTAAGAGCTTTCAGCCCTAGATGGCTGACTGCTGCGTTGGTCCCGAGAGACCAGGTGGGTGAGGGAATCTCTGTTCTTGGACCAGCTCTAGCAGCATCTCCCTTTACAGAGGGGATGCCGAGGAGGGTGCAGCATGCCTTAGACAAGCAGGCAGAAGCGGAGCTGCAGCCCACTTTAGCCCAGAAACTCTGAACTCGCGTTGGACGGGGCTAGGTATGCATGAGCCCAGGATACAGAGCCTCAGCTGTCAGCTCGAGTGCAGCACGGGTCAGCAGAGACCTAGCGCCCCAGCCCCATTGCTAGTGAGAGGCATCCCCAGTGCTCCCCTACTTCCCTGAGGATCTCGGCAAGCTGCTCTCGCGGGAGTCGCTACATGCCAGGATCAAGGCACTTCAGCAGGGCTCACGGACACTGTCGATGCTAAACGTGGTCTGTGCTTACAGAGAGGCCTTCGGGGCCATCAATCCAGCAGGGACGTGCATTTGACATACAGACCAGATGTGATCCTAAGGGGTAGTGGTGGTTCTGCACCTGTGTTTGGAACCCTTGGATCAGGAGAGGAAGGTTATAGTCAGACTGCTAGGAAAAGAACAGAGGTGGGTCTGACCAAGCCCACACCCCATTCCCCACACAGACTTTTGAAGGCCCTCCTTTGAAAGCCTGTTTCCCCCAGGGCAGCAAAGCCTCAGTCACCATCAAATTCTTGCTCCCCCCATAACCAGCCATTCACCCCCCAGGCCACAGATTCAGAAGCTAGATATTAAAGGTCAGAGTCCCATCCCCACAGCACAGAGAGTTTCTGTAGAAGGATACCATCCACATGCAAGATCCGAACCCCCCAGGAGCGAGCATTGGCAAGGATACTACTGCCACTGCTGGAGTCCTGCATAAACAAGAGGAGAGACTCAGTGATGTACAGCCCAGGGTCGAGTGGACATCTCAGTCGGACTGCTGGCCTCGACAGGCTACGAGATTATATTGTGGGTCACATCACTGTCAGGCATTAACATTAGTCTTTCCTGCCCCACATCCAAAGTCAGCAGCAGGATTTTAGCAGGTGCCATTTTGAGAACTTCTAGAGTTATAAGCCATGGCTTCCCAAATGGAAAGGCTGCAATCCCACTGCTCAGAAGCAGTTTTCTAGCCCATCTTGCCTGACCAGAAATCAGTGGTAGCCAAGATCTTGGTATAAGAGTTGCCGGCTTGCTCTTTTCAAGACTAGAAACAAGAGCTATCTTGCTGTAAAGATGGGATTTTTTTGAGCAGACAATTCTACCTTTGCCATTTCAGAAAGCTCAATCCTGGGCCAGCTCCCTGCCCCAGAGGGGATCTGTCAATTTGCAGATGAAGTTGACATTTCCAAGTCCTAGGGCACATGGTGCAGGGAAATGTTCTTACCCGGACTCAGAGCCGGAAGCATGAGCTAGACTAAGTCAGCTGTAGCGTGAGCCTTTTAGTTAAGCATCAATGCCATGTTTGTTACTGAGGGATCAGAAACCTTTCAGCACAAGGGCTAACGGCAAAGTATCTCCCAACTCCGCAGCCAGGCTATGTGGCTAACCAAGTCCATGTCCCCAGTGGCTTCAGTGCTCCCTAGGTTATTGTTAAGTCTCCTGATGCCGTTGGGATGCTCTTATAGGCCTGGTCTGCACCTAAAAGCCTCAGGTCAACCTAGCTATATCACTCAGGGCTGTGAAAGATTTCACATCCTGTGCAGCATACGAACCCCACTGTGGTCTTCCATTGACTGAGTTTGGAGAGGTGGGTAACCTACATTGACAGAAAACCCCCTTCTGTGGGAAGCATCTACATCGCAGTGCTGCCACTGCAAAGCAGTCATACGTGTTGGGTCATTAGAGCAACAGTAATGTAGCTGCCTGTATGAGCGTCCAGTCCAAGGGCCAGCACGTGGGAAAGGAATAGACCCCGTATGGGGCTGAATGGCTCAGAACACCGGGCAGCGTTACAGTCTTGCATTTTTGAACGAAGGACGTGTACTTGCAACCCAGGTGGTGTCTAGCAATAGGCCAAATCTCTGCACCGCTCCCCAAGCACAGGCCGGATTGTTGCCCTGCTCAGGAATGCTTGGCACCTACCGGTCTAGAGGGGAAGCCCATCACTGTGCTGCTCACCTGGTTCCTCATGGCCTTCTGCAGCAGCTCCTTCCCCCTGCTGATCAGAGCCTGCAGAAGACACAAGCCAAACAGCATTTAGACCAAAAGCTCTGGAGCAGCCAGCCAAGTGGACCAGTACGCTGCTGCCCAGATCATTTTAAAGGGAGAAGGAACAGATTCTCAGTGTCATCATGTACCGTGTCCCTGGCACCCCCAACCATCACTAGCACCCCTGATTACAGACCTCCAGGCAGATGCAATAGGTTTAACCTTCCCAGGAAAGGATTCTGCTCAGAGCCCCAAGGCTTCCCTTCTCCACCACAGGCTCTTCACTGCAGAGGTCCTTTGGTAAAGGACATGCTTCTCTTGGGCAGCAGTGTGACGAAGTGGGACTGTTCTTAATGTTTTCCTCAGTTTCCCCTATGCAGTTCTTAAGTATCTAGGTGGTGGGATAAGGGTGTATGGTTCCTGCAGAGCAAAGGGCCAGTGTACATAAATGCCCTCCTCTGCACCGGTGCCAACTGAAGGTGTTGGAGACAGATCAGGTGACCTCCTGGCCCAGGAAAGAGATAAAGCCCAGAGAAGGAGGGCAGACAGGGGTCTGCCTCACTGGGCCCCAGAATGGACCCGGCGGAGGGGTCCCGTTCGCTGGACCTAGAAGCTCTGTTTTAGACTGTGTTCCTGTTGTCTAATAAATCTCTCTTTTACTGGATGCCTGAGAGTCACGTCTGACTGCGAAGTGGGGGGGTACAGAACCCTTTGGCTTCCCCAGGACCCCGCCTGGGCGGACTCGTGGGACGCGCACGGAGGGACATATGCTGAATGCTCCCAGGAGAGACCCAGGAAGTGAAGCCGTGTGAGCTTCTTGCCCTGAAGATAGTCTGCTCCAAGGGAGAGGAGGCTCCCCAAAGTCCTGACTGGCTTTGTGGGGAGCACTTCCAGAGCATCGCCCGGGGATTCCATGACAAGCAGCAAGTGGCTTTTGTACCCTGAGGCTCTGCCCTATGGGACTAAAAGTCTGCCAGGGACACCTACAGTCCGTCCGGCCTTCAGCATGTTGGACCAGAGACTATAGCACAGGTCAGGTTAACAGTGCAGCAGGAAAGCCATGGATGGGACTCTTGCTAGATCTGCTATGGAAGCCATTTGGCCTCTGCCTAGACATGCCCAGCAGAGGCCATGTTGCAGTAGGATGCCCTGTCAGACCGCAAGGAGAAGCAACCTTGCTCTCTAGTTTGGGGGTGGGGCTCAAGCCATCTGACCGTGTACTATTTCTTTACTACTCTGGGCAGCCCTGGCCAGCGCCCCGCCCGGTGCTGCATGTTCTACTGTTAACATTTCAATGGAGTCAGCGTGTTTTACAGGTCGGGAAGACCTTGAAGTGCAACACGGAGCCCCTTTCTCTTGACCTGCCAGCTCCTTCCTCTGGCAGCACGGCTGCTTCCCAGCCCACCCATATCTGACCCCTGCTGCCTCCACCTTCTCCAGTGTAGCCTCCCACCTCTGAGGTGCAAAGAGTTCAACTTGGATCTGTTGAGTCAGCCCCCTGCCCAGACAGGGACTTGCTGACTGAGAGCAGAGTTGGCACGATGCAAGCTGGAAGTTCTAGTAGGGGACCCTGGATGTCATCCTACCAGCTCCTCGGTGATCATTCCTCTGCTCTAGTGACATTTCTAAGCCTGGGGCAAAACCCAGTGACATGCAGAGCTAGTCCCTGCATGAATGCGAGGGGGAGGGGCACCATTCACATCCATCCCACCAGCCAATACCAGAACAAGTCACACAAGAGGAAATTAGAAGTAAATCCATACAAGAAACAAGCTCCTATTATCTCCGCTGAGCAGTGGGACTAATCGGCCAAATAAACAATTTCTTCCAGCTTTTAGGCTGGTGCAGAACATCTGTACCCTCTAGCTGAGGCAGCAAGGCCTCCCAGGCTTCCAGTCTGTAGTGACCCTGAAGGGAAGTATCAGCTTTTATGCCAACATATCCTACTACAAACCTGTGTAAATTCCTGTGGTATTTATCCCTTTACCACTGATTAGCAATAGCCTGGGTGTGTGGGCCATTTGCTGAACTGTGGGAAGTTTGTCTGCCACCCGAACATTTCCAGTTTTGATTAAGAGCTGTATGCTGTTGGATGGTGCTGCACCCCAGAGGCAGCTGCACCGATCTCTATGGGCACTTTGCAGAATGTTTGGAGATTAAAAATGCTATAGCAAGATTTGGCATTGAGCCCCTGCCCAGAGGGCAGGGCTTATTTAACGGAGTGTAAACAGCACCAGGATTGGGACAGATGAATAGACAGGTGTTCTCAGTGCGGCAGACAAGCTCTTCTGCAGTTGCTGCTCTCAGGCTCTGCTCCCCACGAGCCGCTGCCCCAAGGCTTAAGGCTGCCTGGGCCTTCTCAGTTCTTACACTATCTGCTGGCTTGTGGTGAGGCCCCGCATGGCTCCCTTTGGGCAGAGTCTTTGCCTTGGCATCCCCTGAAGCTGCACTGCTCTGCTTCTCAGTCTGTCTCCGAGGCCCGCTGTCCAGTTTGGCCTCTTTGCTGCTGGAAACCACATAGCTGATTTCTTTACTCAAGAAGCTTTCAATCACCTGGACCAGAGAAAAACAGAATCAGCTGCAGGGCTGACAAGTCCACAGCAAGATCTGGAACATCTTGGTAACCAGCAAAGCAACCACCATCTTCAGCTGCCTAGATGCAGGAACAGTGCTGTGTGAGCCCTAGTCTTTAAACTAGGGATTTTTCCCCTTCCAGCTCCATCCCTTACTGCCTTCCAGCCTTAAGGCCTCCTCCCCAGTCACGCTAGACTACTAATTATATGCAACTGAAAGATACTTTGTAAGGACTATATTGGTCAGCCTAGTGAGCTGGGACACTTGAGAATCAGTTTACACGTGTACTCAGAACCCTTCCCCAGCATTAACCCCAGTGCGCCCAGCCCCCAAATGCACGGTTCTTGAAAGATTGGCTCTTGATGACTTCAACAGCTCAGCTCCCATTTAATGAGCAAGTTTTCACAAGAGACCAGCACCCAACATGCATCCAGTGGCTGAGCTCCTGAAGAACTGGCACCACTTGGGGGAACTGAACGCTCTTGAAAACCCAGCCCCACGTGAATAGACCTACAAGCAGCTCGTGATGGACAGTCCCCATCTTTGGGCTTGAAAAGAGCATTCAAGACTTCCTGAGTCCTGCAGATGGGAGCGCAAAGGGTAAAGTGACAGGGCCGGGGCTTTCCGGGAACACATTCCTACCCACCACCATTTCAGGTTAAGGTTTGGACTAGAGGCGCTGCATTTCACGCCCCCCACTCAAGTCCATTCAACAGCTCTGCCCCTTGCCAATGCAACACTCCTACAGCAGCAGCAATTGGAGTCTTTGGCTCGTCTGGCGCTAGAATGGAGCTGCTTCATGCTCTCCAACAGGCAAGGTGCCTCCATACTCACCCCACCCAGCTGCTTTATTGTCACCACCAGAAACTCCACATGCTTGTTGTTCGGCAGGTCCAGGTAGAAGGATTTTCCTAAGAAGGGCAGGTTCTTGGATGACCCAGTCACCTCCTGCTGTTTCTCTGGGGGCCGCCTTTGCCTTTTCTCGGATTGACAGCCCATCCTACCTGCTTAAAAAAAAACAGCACAGCCAGCCAGAGCGTCAGCCTCTCCGAGGAGCAGTGGGGAGAGCACAAGGGACTAAGGGGTCAACTGCTTTGGGTTCCTTCTGCCCAGCACACCGGAGAGACAAGCTGCGATGCCGCACAGAACACAAGTCCAGAGAAGAAAGGGTTACAGCTCAACTCCTTGCCTTGGTCCCCCCGCCCCTGCTGTCATGGGGGGGGGGGGGGGGGGCGTGTTCTGAACCCGGTGTCGCCCCGAGGCCATCGCCCGACACAGGTCAGTCCCGTCTCTCTCTGAACCCCGCCGGGCGGGGGGGGGGGGGGCACGGCCGGGGCTGAGGGGGGGGGGGGGGGCCCGGCCGGGGCGGAGGGGGGGGGGCACGGCCGGGGCGGCGGCGCACGGACAGACGCTCACGGCCTCGCCCCCCAGCAGCGGGGCGGCGCAGCGGCGATGAAGGGCCCCCGCACGCCCCGCGCCGGTAACGCGCCGAGGAAGCGAAGCCCCCAGGCCCGGCCCTCACCTCACCTCCGCCCCGCTCCGCCGCCTTCTCCTCACGGCGGCCGCGGCGGCCGATTTAAATTTCCGCCCCGCCCCCTCCGCCGCCGGAACAGCCAGCGCGCTACGGCGGCTGGGGAGGGACCAACCGCCTCCCTGCACAGCCCGCGCCCCCCTGACGCTGGCGCCACGTGGGCTCCGCGCGAGAGGGGCGGGGCCTGGCGATGGGCTTTGGGCCCCTTCCCCCCCCAGGCACGCAGCGCCTGGACTGGCGCCTTGTCGGCTTTGCGTCGCGGCGCAACGTGCTGGCGTCACGGCAGCGCGAGGACATGGCCCCCTCGTGGGAGGGCTCCTTAAATGGCCTGTTCCCTCGCCTGCCCCCCCCCCCCCCCCCCCCACGGGGCCTGTTCCCTCCCCCCCTCGCCTGCCCCCCCCCCACGGGGCCTGTTCCCTCCCCCCCCTCGCCTGCCCCCCCCCCCCCACGGGGCCTGTTCCCTCACCCCCCCCTCGCCTGCCCCCCCCCCACGGGGCCTGTTCCCTCCCCCCCTCGCCTGCCCCCCCCCCCACGGGGCCTGTTCCCTCACCCCCCCCTCGCCTGCCCCCCCCTCTCCCCACGGGGCCTCTTTCCTCTCCCCCCCCTCGCCTGCCCCCCCCCTCTCCCCGGGGCCTGTTCCCTCACCCCCCCCTCCCCTGCCCCCCCCTCTCCCCACGGGGCCTCTTTCCTCTCCCCCCCCTCGCCTGCCCCCCCCCACGGGGCCTGTTCCCTCACCCCCCCCTCGCCTGCCCCCCCCCCCGGGGCCTCTTCCCTCTCCCCCCCCTCGCCTGCCCCCCCCCACGGGGCCTGTTCCCTCACCCCCCCTCGCCTGCCCCCCCCCCCACGGGGCCTGTTCCCTCACCCCCCCCTCGCCTGCCCCCCCCCCACGGGGCCTGTTCCCTCTCCCCCCCCTCGCCTGCCCCCCCCCAACGGGGCCTGTTCCCTCACCCCCCCTCGCCTGCCCCCCCCCCAACGGGGCCTGTTCCCTCTCCCCTCCCTCGCCTGCCCCCCCCCCCAACGGGGCCTGTTCCCTCTCCCCTCCCTCGCCTGCCCCCCCCCTCCCCGGGGCCTGTTCCCTCTCCCCTCCCTCGCCTGCCCCCCCCCTCCCCGGGGCCTGTTCCCTCTCCCCTCCCTCGCCTGCCCCCCCCCCTCCCCGGGGCCTGTTCCCTCTCCCCTCCCTCGCCTGCCCCCCCCCCCAACGGGGCCTGTTCCCTCACCCCTCCCTCGCCTGCCCCCCCCCGGGGCCTGTTCCCTCACCCCCCCCTTGCCTGCCCCCCCCCCTCAACGGGGCCTGTTTGCAACAGCAGCAGGTGCGGGGCCAGGGGCAGGAGCAACATTGACCCACGTATGTCACAGGGTCGGATAAGCTCAGATGAAAGCACACTGCCCCATTACTCTCTGGGAGGGGCCGGCAGGGCTAGGTCAGTGGCAGCGGGGGGGGCACAGGGTCTCCTTCGCTCAGCTCAGGGCACTGTGTGGTTAACAGGACACTTGTTTTCCTTGGCGACGGCGTTGTCTAGCTGTTCCTCCGTGACGCTCCCCAGTGCAGCAGGGCTCTACCCCTGCACCAATGAACTACGCCAGGCCACGCTGCAGGGACGGCGCGAGGAGAGGTGGCCGGGCAGCTTCCCCTCAGCAATCAGCCCCATGGCCATCGAGATGCTCTTTTAAAGTCACTTTCCCAGTCAGGAAGCTGCAGAGGGGCCAGAGTGTGAGACCGAGCAGCCCACCTGCCCCCACAGGCCAGCCCATGCCATGCCGGCAGCTCAGTGCAGGGCACGTTCCTGGTCACCGAGCTCAACGCCCATGGGCTCACCTGGATGGCGTGTTCCTCTGCCTAGGACGGCAGATCAGCCCCTTAGCATGGGGCTCTGCAGACCCTGCCCGTGAGAAGGGTCCCGCAGGACAGAGAGCGGATCATGCTAGTGCAGGGGCATCAGGTAGCAACCAGAGGGGAGCACGGAGATGAAATGTCCAGCCGTCTCTGTGGTGGAAAGGGTCTCTGAGGCTCAGGGCAGGAGGCTACCAACCCTCAGGGACCCGCTCTGACTCCTGTGCTCACGGCCCTCCAGGGGCTAGTGCAGACGGGAGAGGGGCACACTAGTGACAAGGCACCTGCGAGGTCAGAGGTGCAGAGCACCCCTGCCATCCGGAGACCTGAACTGCCCTCCACACCAACCACATCACTCCTCCAAAATCCCAACCCGGCCTGGCCTCTCCCCGCTCATCTCTGGGACACTCAGTGCTGGGCTAGAGCGCTGGGAGCCATCGTGTGAGGAGATCGTCTGCACATGGGGATCTCGCTCACCGTCATCCCTCACCCTCAGGAGGGGACACAGCACAGACCCGCTGAACCCCATCGCCCCTCGGAAGGGGGCTCAGGCCCAGCCAGATGTTCAACAAGGATAAGTGCAGAGTCCTGCGCTTCGGAGGGAAGAATCCCAGCACCGCTACAGGCTGGGGACCGACTGGCTAAGCGGCAGTTCTGCAGAAAAGAACCTGGGGATTACAGTGGATGAGAAGCTGGATACGCGTCAGCAGTGTGCCCTTGTTGCCAAGAAGGCTAACGGCATTTTGGGCTGTATAAGTAGGGGCATTGCCAGCAGATCGAGGGACATGATCATTCCCCTCTATTCGGCATTGGTGAGGCCTCATCTGGAGTACTGTGTCCAGTTTTGGGCCCCACTCTACAAGAAGGATGTGGAAAAATTGGAAAGAGTCCAGCGGAGGGCAAAAAAAATGATTAGGGGGCCAGAGCACATGACTTATGAGGAGAGGCTGAGGGAACTGGGATTGTTTAGTCTGCAGAAGAGAAGAATGAGGGGGGATTTGATAGCAGCCTTCAACTACCTGAAAGGGGGTTCCAAAGAGGATGGAGCTAGACTGTTCTCAGTGGTAGCTATACATAAGCAGCCTCCCAACAAATCATTTTGGGAACAAGTCGAAAACAATGGCTCACTTCCAGGCCCCAGGCAGTACCATCACTGCTGTTTTGTCACTGCTGGGAGCCTAGAGATTAAAAGGGACACCAAATGGTTAAAAGAATAGTCTGGAGAGAAAGAGAAGGGAGTGTTGAGGATGTAATGGTCTCAAGTTGCAGTGGGGGAGGTCTAGGTTGGATATTAGGAAAAACTTTTTCACTAGGAGGGCGGTGAAGCACTGGAATGGGTTCCCTAGGGAGGTGGTGGAATCTCCTTCCTTAGAGATTTTGAAGGTCAGGCTTGACAAAGCCCTGGCTGGGATGATTTAGGTGGGGTTGGTCCTGCTTTGAGCACGGGGTTGGACTAGATACCTCCTGAGGTACTCCTGTTCTCCTGCCATACACAGGCAGCCTGGACAGGAGTCAGGAGCTGTTCAACTACAGGCTGAGCAAGTGCAGAATGGTGGTAGAATGTGCATTTGGCCGTTTAAAAGGTCGCTGGTGATCGTTATTGACTCGCTCAGACCTCAGCCAAACCAATCTCCCCATTGTTATTGCTGCTTGCTGCGTGCTCCACAATCTCTGTGAAAGTAAGGGGGAGACCTTTATGGCGGGGTGGGAGGCTGAGGCAAATCGCCTGGCTGCTGATTACATGCAGCCAGACACCAGGGCAATTAGAAGAGCACACCAGGAAGTGCTGTGCATCAGAGAAGCTTTGAAAACCAGTTTCATGACTGGCCAGGCTACAGTGTGAAATATCTGTTTGTTTCTCCTTCATGAAAACCCACCCCCTTTATTGACTGATTCTCTGTAAGGAACCCACCCTCCCCCTTCCCCGAGCTTGCTTTCAAACCAAATAAAGTCACTATCATTTAAAAATCATTTATTCTTTATTAATAGATTATAAAAAGAGGGAGGGAACCCGGGTGGGGTTTGGGAGGAAGATCGGTGGGAAGGAAAAGGCCACTAAAAAAAGGTTAAAAAAATGACAGCCTTTTGCTTGGGCTGTCCACTGGGGTGGAATGGGAAAGTGTACGGAGCCTCCCCCCCCCACGTTCTTACAAGTCTGGGTGAGGAGAATATGGAACATGGGGAGGGGGGAGGGGGGTACAGGGGCTGTAGCGGCACTCTGTTTTCCTGCAGCCGTTCCTGAAGCTCCACCAGACGCCGGAGCATGTCTGTTTGCTCACGCAGCAGCCCCAGCGTTGCATCCTGCCTCCTCTGACTTCCTGCCGCCACCTCTCATCTCGAGCGTCTCTCCTTTCCTCACATTGGTCCCTCCTGTCCTCACGTTGGTCCCTCATGTCCTCATGTTGGTCCCTCCTGTCCTCACGTTCACTGGTTTCTTTCCTATACTTTGAAACCGTGTCCTTCCACTCATTCAGATGAGCTCTGTCACTGCGGGCGGATTCCATAATTTCTGCAAACATCTCGTCTCGCGTCTTCTTTTTCCGACGCCTTATCTGTGATAGCCTTCGGGATGGAGGAGGGAGGCTTGAAGAATTTGCAGCTGCTGTAGGGAGGGGAAAAAAGAGAGAATTTTTTAAAAAGATACATTTTGCAGAACAATGCTTATACTCTTTCACGGTGACCAACACTATTCACATTACATAGCACATGTGATTTCTGTGCAAGGTCACATTTTGCCTCTTAATACTGAGTGCCTGCCCAGAAACCTTGTGGCAAGGCTTCTGGGGTACCTCCAGAAGAGCTTCATGGAGATGTCCCTGGAGGATTTCCGCTCCATCCCCAGACACGTTAACAGACTTTTCCAGTAGCTGAACTGGCCGCGAATGCATCCCAAGTCCTCAGGGCAAAGTAATCATTAAAAAACGCTTGCTTTTAAAACAAGTTTTATATTTTAAAAGGTAAACTCACCTGAGGTCCTTTCCATGGGATCATGGTCTTGGATACTGGCTTGGGAGGGTTGGGAGGGTACTTCAGTCAGGCTGAGAAAAAGATCCTGGCTGTTGGGGAGAACGGAGTGCTGGGTGCTCTCTGCAAGCTCGTCCTCCTCCTCCTCCTCCTCTTCCCCATCCGCAGAATCCTCAGGTGTAGCTGATGAGACTATCCCCGACCCGGAATCCACAGTCACAGGTGGGGTAGTGGTGGCGGCCCTCCCTAGAATTGCATGCAGCTCGGCGTAGAAGCGGCATGTCCGTGGCTCTGACCCGGAGCGACTGTTTGCCTCCTTTGTTTTTTGATAGGCTTGTCCGAGCTCCTTGACTTTCACGCGGCACTGATCTGAGTCCCTATTGTGACCTCTCTCCATCATGCCCTTGGAGATTTTTTCAAAAGTTTTGGCATTTCGTCTTTTAGAACGAAGTTCTGCTAGCACTGAATCCTCTCCCCATATAGCGATCAGATCCAGTACCTCCCGTACGGTCCATGCTGGTGCTCTTTTTCGATTATCAGCCTGCATGGTTACCTGTGCTGATGAGCTATCTGTGGTCACCTGTGCTCTCCACGCTGGGCAAACAGGAAATGAAATTCAAATATTCCCGGGGCTTTTCCTGTCTACCTGGCCAGTGCATCCGAGTTCAGATTGCTGTCCAGAGCGGTCACAATGGTGCACTGTGGGATAGCTCCCGGAGGCCAATACCATCGAATTGCGGCCACACTAACCCTAATTCGAAATGCTAAAATCAATTTTGGCGCTACTCCGCTCGTCGGGGTGGAGTACAGAAATCAATTTAAAGAGCCCTTTATTTCGAATTAAATGGCGTCGTTGTGTGGACGGGTGCAGGGTTAATTCGAATTAAGGCTGCTAAATCCGAATTAAAGTTGTAGTGTAGACCAGGCCTAAATCTCCAGCAATCCATCCTAGAGGCTTTTAAACGAAGAGTCCTTGAGAAATTTGTCACTAGCACAGTTCAGCAATGTATTTCTCATTTTCAGTCTTCTCACAAACCAATCCCTTCCAAAAGACAAGCAGACAATACTAATGCCTTCTGAAGCATGACGCCTTGCTCCCTACACATATCTGGAATGAATCTCTCATGTTTCCTTGTCTCACGAACCAATCACTACCAGATGACCAGTAGTGCATCCTAGTGGCGATTAAGCAAAGATTCCTTGAGAAATGTGTCACTAGCGCAGCTCTGGAAGGATTGTCCAATTTGTTGTTTTATTCACCAAGAAATCTCTACCAAACCATTAGCAGAGAATCCTAATGTCTTTTGAAGCATGATTCCTTGTGACATTTATCATTAGCAGAGTTCAGGAATTTATTTTTCATCTTTCTCACGAACAGATCTCTGCCAAATCTCTCATGGTCCATCTTAATACCTTTTAAACCGTATTTCCAGGAGCGATTCATCACTAGCGCAACCCAGAATAAATTTCTAATTTTCGTCTTTCTCGTCAGCCAATCTCAACCAAACCTCCCGCAGTCCTTCGCAGAGACTTTTAAACAAAGAGTCCTTGTGAAATTGGAAGAACAGGAGTACTTGTGGCACCTTAGAGACTAACAAATTTATTAGAGCATAAGCTTTCGTGGACTACAGCCCACTTCTTCGGATGCATATAGAATGGAACATATAATGAGGAGATATATATACACACATACAGAGAGCATAAACAGGTGGGAGTTGTCTTACCAACTCTGAGAGGCCTCTAAATCAGATCAGCAATGTCTTTCTCATTTCAGTATTGTAACCGATCCCTCTCTTCCAAACCTTATGCAGACAATGCTAATCTCTTTTGAAGCAGAGAATTTACGCTGTATAACAGATCAGGATTATAAAGGCAATTTCCATATTTCCCAGGAACCGATCCTTTTCAAACCACTAGCAGTGCCTCCTACCGGCTTTTCAAGTACCATTCCATGGGAAATTTGTCCAAGCATTGATTAGGAATGTGGTTCTCATTTTTCGTCTTTCTTACAGTCCTATCTCTACCAACCCTTTAGCGGTCTATTCTAATGGTTTTTCGGACGAAGATTCCTTGATAAATTTCTCACTAGCACAGTTCAGAAATGTATTTCTCCTTTTCAGTCTTCTCACAAACCAATCCCTTCCAAAAGACAAGCAGACAATATTAATGTCTTCTGAAGCAGGACGCCTTGCTCTCTACACAGATCAGGAATGAATCTCTCATGTTTCCTTGTCTCACGAACCAGATGACCAGTAGTGCATCGTAGTGGCGTCTAAACTACGATTCCTTGAGAACTGTGTCACTAGTGCAGCTCAGGAAGCATTTTCAATTTTTTTTCTATTTCTTACTAACGGATCTCTACCAAACCATGAGCAGAGCATCCTAATATCTTTTGAAGCATGATTCCGTGTGACATTTGTCATTAGCAGAGTTCAGGAATTTATTTTTCATCTTTCTCACGAACAGATCTCTGCCAAATCTCTCGTGGTCCATCCTAATGGCGTTTAACGTGTAATTCTTAGAGAAATTCATCACTAGCTCAACTCAGGAAGCATTTTCATATATTTTGTATTTCTCACTAAATGAGCTCTACAAAACCATTAGCAGAGAATCCAAAACCATTTGGAAGCATGTTTCTACGAGAAATTTGAGAAATAGCATTGATAAGCAATGTGTTTCTCATTTTCATCTTTCTCTCCAACCAATCTCACCCAAACCTCCAGCAGTGCATCTTAGTCGCTTTTACGCGAAGATTCCTTTACAAATTTGTCCCTACGTCAGCTTAGCAATGTATTTCTCATTTTCAGTATTCTCACAAATCCATCTCTTCCAAAAGACAAGCATACAATACTAATGTCTTTTGAAGCGTGATGCCTGGTGAAATTGGTCCCTAACACAGCCCAGGATTGACTCACTCTCGTTTCCTTTTCCCTCGAACCGATCTCTACCAACTCAGCAGTAGTGCAGCCTAGTGGCATTGAAACAAGGATTCCTTGAGCAATTTCTCACTAGTAAAGCTCAGGAAGGCTTTTGCACATTTGTTGTTTTTCTCAATCTCAACCAAAATATTAGCAGAGCATTCTCATCACTTTTCAAGCATTATTGCATGAGATTTTTCTCACTGGCATAGTTCAGGAATCTAGTTTTCCTCTTGCTCACAAAGCGATCTCTGCCAAATGTCTCGTAGTCCATTCTAATGGATTTTAAAGCATAATTCCAGGAGACATTCATCACTAGCACAGCACAGGATTACATTTCTCATTTTCGTCCTTCTCCTCAGCCAATCTCAACCAAATATCCAGCAATCCATCCTAGAGGCTTTTAAACGAAGAGTTCTTGAGAAATTTGTCACTAGCACAGTTCAGCAATGTATTTCTCCTTTTCAGTCTTCTCACAAACCAATCCCTTCCAAAAGACAAGCAGACAATACTAATGTCTTCTGAAGCATGACGCCTTGCTCCCTACACAGATCTGGAATGAATCTCTCATGTTTCCTTGTTTCACGAACCAATCACTACCAGATGACCAGTAGTGCATCCTAGTGGCGTTTAAGGAAAGATTCCTTGAGAAATGTGTCACTAGCGCAGCTCAGGAAGGATTGTCCAATTTGTTGTTTTATTCACCAAGAAATCTCTACCAAACCATTAGCAGAGAATCCTAATGTCTTTTGAAGCATGATTCCTTGTGACATTTGTCATTAGCAGAGTTCAGGAATTTATTTTTCATCTTTCTCACGAACAGATCTCTGCCAAATCTCTCGTAGTCCATCTTAATACCTTTTAAACAATTCAGCAATGTATTTCTCATTTTCAGTCTTCTCCAGGGCCGGCTCCAGCATTTCTGCCGCCCCAAGCAAAAAAAAAAAAATGCGATCAGTGGCGGCAATTGGGAAAAAAAAAATCCACGATCGGCAGTGGCAGTTCAGCGGCAGGTCCTTGGCTCCTAGAGGGAGTGAGGGACCTGCCGCCCCTCTCCCTTGTCTGCCCCAAGCAGCTGCTTGTTAAGCTGGTGTCTGGAGCCAGCCCTGTGTGCACCCCTAACAGCTACCTCTTCACCCTGCCTTTATGCACCAAAAAATCCATTTAATACAAAGTTGCCAAACACAGACAGAGCCAAAACTAAACGAACCCACACAGACACAGTATATGATCCAAACCAAAAGACAAGGCTTTTCATACACCAACACCACGCTGCCCTCTCACTCCACAAACTTCAATGTAACAACGAGCTGCTCCCAGCCATGCTCCACACCCCGTTCACACGCCTTTGGTAACTACGTAGCACAGTGGCAATCACTGCCCCGAAGTGACTACGGTGCCGGCACTCGCAGCACGAACTCCCCACACCGGATTCTGTTCACACACAGAGAATTCTCTCCGCCCAGCTCCTTTGGTTCATCTCGCTGCTCTCCCTGCTGCCGTCAGACACTGCTCATCTGCATAGCCCCGCCCATGGACACATGATGCCTTCTGTTCTGCTCTTGCGTTGCCTGCGGGGAGTGCACACATCACCACACGTCACAGCCCCAGTGCACGCGGCTCCACACCAGTGGCCATTGCTAGAACCTTCCGTGACATTCCATCTCCCTCCGGGGCCAGCAGCAGCTGGGCGGGGAGTGTCTGTGAGCTGGGGGTGGGGCTGTGGAGAGAGACCCAACGACACTGGGGGGCAGGGGGAGGGAGAGACCCAGCCCCATAGACACCCTGGGACAGGGGATATTGGGAGCAGGGGAGAGGATGGAGGGAGGACAGCCCCATAGACCTGTCATACAGATGACATACAGGGGATGTCATACAGATAAAGCAAAAGTGAGTAGGGGCACGCTGAAGCACACATCACACTTGCTGGCTCAGCCTTGTGCATGCTGGGGTGGCCACCTCCCCGTTGGTGAGACCTGGTCCCACCGTCTTCCAGTGCCAGTGTCTGCATCATGCTAAGGGCATTGGTATTTTCTTTAAATTTGCCAGACCGACTTAACAAACACCTAACACACATTTGAAGCTCTTCTTTTCACACCGTTGCTCATTCTCAGGGTCTGCTTTGTCTCCAGACAGATCCATTCAAATACCCCCTTTATGCGCCTTACAGAAATGTCTGCATCCCCTGGCAGCGAGGCAACTGGGCAGGTCACTGACAGAGCTGAGCACCACCTTTCTGCCAGCCATCTTTAGAGAAGAACCCCACCCTAGAGTCACCCCTCCCTCCTCCACCACCTCTGTGGCTCTGAGTGGCAGTAGGATGATTAGGGGGCGAATCCGGGGCTGGAAGGGGGTCAGGTCAGCCTGTGAGGAGTAACCAGGTGGGGCAGACCCAGGGGGAGGCTGTGGGCTGCTGGTCGGTTGTTGGGATCCGAGCTCTAGATCAAAGCTGCACAGCGACCTGACACCCAGGGTTATAAGGCCGACATAGTGACCCCCTTACTGGCCTCGGTGAACCCCAAACCCTTGTTACTAAGGGCATGAGGCGTCTCTGTCCCTTAGTAACTTCTGGGAGCTCCCCAGCAGGCTGTGGGTGTCAGCCGCCTCTTGCCCCACAGGTTAGACTCTTGGCACTGTGCCAGCCACCCCCTCACTTGAAGGCCCAGTGGGTGGCATCCCTGGGGGAACATAAACCCCCCTCCTTTCAATTCACAGCTGAACTCACTGACCCAGGATACCACAGAGACACCTACCAGCAGCTGGTTTGCCAGGGCCGCTGCTCAGCACCCTGCACTGCTTCCTAGGGTGACCAGACATCCCGATTTTATCGGGACTGTCCCGATATTTCCTTGTTTGTCCCGCGTCCCGACCGCAAGTGCTGGAGGGAGGCCGGGGAGACTCAGGGGAAGCGCGGGGCCGGGGTGAGTGAGAGTCCGGCCTGGTCCCGAGCAGGCAGGACTCAGTCGGGCGGTAGGGAGAGGAGGGGGGCGGCCCGCGGGGCCAGGCGGTGGCTGTTCTCACCCCTGGGCAGTGGGACTCGGGAGCAGCCGCTGCTGCAGCTCCCACTGCCGCGGGGGAGGAAGCGGCCATGGCGCTCCGCGGCTGCGGCTCTGGCGCCCGTGAACCCCCCGAGCCGGGGCCTGCTGCAGGGACCCAGCAGCGCGCACGCTGGGCCCAGCCCCTGGCCAGTCGCGTCTGGGCTGCTGCCCAGCTGGTGCTATCCCGCGGCGGCCCCGGGGCGGAGGCGTCGGCAGCCCAGCCCCGTTCGTTCCCCTGCGGGACCCGAGCGGGACGGGGGGGCTGGGGCCTGCTGCCTCCGCTCCGGGGCCGCCGCGGGATAGCACCAGCTGGGCAGCAGCCCAGACGCGACTGGCCAGGGGCTGGGCCCAGCGTGCGCGCTGCTGGGTCCCCGCAGCAGGCCCGGGCTCGGGGGGGTTTGGGGGCGCCAGAGCTGCAGCCGCCAAGCACCATGGCCGCTTCCTCCCCCGCGGCAGTGGGAGCTGCAGCAGCGGCTGCTCCCGAGTCCCGCTGCCCAGGGGTGAGAACAGCCACCGCCTGGCCCCGCGGGCCGCCCCCCTCCTCTCCCTACCACCCGACTGAGTCCTGCCTGCAAGGGACCAGGCCGGACTCTTACTCACCCCGGCCCCGCGCTTCCCCTGAGTCTCCCGGGCCTCCCTCCAGCGCTTGTGGAGGGAGGGTTGTTTTTTTTTGTTTTTTGTTTTTGGCCCTGCCCCCCCGCCACACCCCCCACACCCCCACGTCACCCTCCCCCCGCGTCCCGATATTTGACTTGGGTGATCTGGTCACCCTACCGCTTCCTGACAGTGCCAGAGCTCACAAGGCACTAGCCTGGAGCCAGGGATTTGCTGGGTTGAGATCAGCTGGTAGAAGCAGGCAATAGTGCCAGAATGGGGGACTTCAAGCCCCTAGAGTGACCTTTATAGACCTGCTGTGACGTGGTGCAGTCTATACGGTTTTATAAAAACACGACAATAAGTAAATATAATGTAACTGGGATATGCTTCATGCAAAAGGTCGCTTGTAAGGTATTATTACAAAGCTTATAATCTACCGCGTGTGATCATCCTATTTGTATAAATGTACCACTCTTGTATGTAAAACTAGAAATATAAAATATAACTCTGAGGGCCTATTGTAATTATGCAAAGTGTGAGCCATTCATGGTGGTTTGAAATCTTGATGACTCCCATTAACCAGGACCCTTGTTTGCAGATGGCTGTGTTTACCTGTAAGTCTGTAGGGGGGTGGTCACCCCGCTCCTGCCCTGGAGGGCTTAAAACAGCCCTGGGGGAAGGTTGTGGCTGGGAGCTGCTAAGCTGGGCTGCTTGGGAAGCAGCTGCAGCTGGGCCACACCCCAATCAGGCCTCAGCTGGCCCTATATAAAAAGGCTGTGAGCCGGCAACCAAGCAGTCTCTCCCTGCCTTCAGAGAGAGAGAGAAGAGCCTGGCTGCAGCAAGCTAGAGACAGGGTACCTGAGTGGTGCAGGAAAGGCTGAGGAGCTGGGGAGCTCCAGCCTGGAAAGCCCCAGGCTATGGCCTAGCAGAAGGCCAAGGGGTACTGGGGGATGCAGAGGGCAGCCCAGGGGTAGACCAAGGCAGCAGGTCCAAACCCAGTCTTGCCTGTGATGAGTGGCTTATACTGCAGTCTGCCCCAGGGAGTGGGGGCTAGTTAGTGACTGGCAGTGGCCTTATTCTGAGGCAAGGTGGGGATAGTGGGTGGGGGTTCCCTGGGGAGGGGAGACCCTAGTACTGAGGGGTGTACTGCCAGGGGGCAGCACCCCAGATAATAGGGTACCGGGTCTGGGAGTGTGAAGGACCTGCCACCGAATTGCTGCTGTAGAATGAAGCGGTACAGCAGCCGCCGATCACGACCTTAAAAATTTTTTTGGGGCTGCTTGGGTCGGCAAAAACAGTAGAGCTGGCCCTGCCGGCGCTGCCGGCCTGGGGTTCCCTTCACTCAGCCGGGAGTGGGCTGAGCGGGGCCAGCAGCCTGGGCCGGCTCTGCTGTTTTTGCCGCCCTAAGCAGCGTGCCGAGTTGCCGCCGCAGACAGCGGGGGCAGTCCGTGTGCCGTTAGGGCGGCAATTCGGCGGCAGCGTCTGTCTTCAGCCGGAAGACAGCAGCTGCCGAATCACCCCCGTGGGCAGCCGAACATAGAAGCTGCCTCCGAATTGCCACCGCCGCGGCGTGCTGCTTGGAGCGGCAAAACACATGGACTGCTGCCCCTTGCAGATTGCTGCCGCAAGCAGGAGCCAGTGGATGGAATCCCAGCCTGGCAGCCGGATGAGCAACTCAGCCCACTGCTGGTCTGGGGTCCCGGCTGCTGGCTGAGCAGGGCTGAGGAGGGGTAGCAGCTGGGACGCCGGCTGGCAGCGGGCTGAGCAGGGCCAGCGGCTGGGATCCCGGCTGAGTGGGGCCGGCAGCCGGGACCCCAGACCGGCAGCGGGCTGAGCTGCTCAGCCCGCTGCCGGCCTGGGGTTCTGTCCACCGGTTCCTGGCAGCCAGAATCCTGTCCGCTGGCACCGCTCAGCCCACTGCCAGCCGGGGTCCCAGTCGCTGGTCCCGCTCAGCCCTGCCGGCCTGGGGTTCCGTTCACCCAGGCTGGCAGGTGGCTGGGACCCTTGCTGGTGTCGGGCTGAGGTCCCAGCCACCGGCCCCGCTCAGCCTTCTGGCCCTGAGTGGGCTGAGCGGGGCCGGCATCTGGGACCCCGGCTGGCAGGAGCCCGCAGACGGAACCCCAGACCGGCAGCAGGCTGAGTGACTGGAACCCCAGGCCGGCCGCCGTCTCAGAGACCGCCGGAACCCGCAGCCTACCATTAAAATAAATAAATAAATTAAATTAAAGGCTCACATGCCACCTTTGGCACGTGTGCCGTAGGTAAAGGACCCCTGTTCTAGTGTATACTGTACTTTATGGTAATTTTCACTATACACGATTTTCCTCTTACACGCTGTCATAAACATACAGCTAAGGGTTAATTCCTCTTTTACCTGTAAAGGGTTAAGAAGCTCATATAACCTGGGTGGCACCTGACCCAAAGGACCAATGAGGGGAGAAAATACTTTCATAGCTGAGTGATTTGAGCATAGGCCTGCTGAACAGAGGGTTGTGAGCAGTGATGAGCTGCCAAAATCATAACAACCGGTTCCCTCCTCACCCCACGAGGGGGTCATGGCCCACCCCCCGGGACTCCTGCCCCATCCAACCACCCCTTCTCTCTGTCTCCTGACTGCCCCTGGAACCCCTGCCCCTGACTGCCTCCCACCGCCCCATCCAACCACTGCTCCTTCCTGACTGCCCCCCCCAGGACCCTTGCCCCCATTCAATCTCCCTTTCCCTGCCCTCTGACACCCTACTCCACCGTGTCCCAGTCCAGGGCCCTGGCAGGGGCAGGATTGGCTGCCCCTGCGTCGGCGGGGATCCAGCCACAACACGCCAACTTCCTGCCGCTCCGGGGTTTGGTACCTGTGGCCTCCAGGCCTCTTCTGGCTCCTCGGGGTAAACTGTAGTGGGTACTCTGGGCCAGTCCTCATCCATGCCTGGGGATCGGAAACAGCCAGGTGCAGGTTCCTCACGGGACCTCTGGAGAACAGGCTTAGCATCCTCCTCTGTTGCGGGCTCTCCCCCAACTGTGCGGCAGGACCAGCCTTTTATACTTCCGGCTAGGGGGGCAGGGTGATATAGGCTCTGCCCTCCAAGGGGTGTGTAGGGGGTCCCTCGCTCTCCTGCTCGGAGGGAGGCCACTCAGTCTCAACAGAGTCTACCAGAGGCCCCGGTGGCCAGCCAACAAACAGTCCCACAGGTGAGGGGGGCGGGGCAATATAGGACACGCCCTCCAAGGGGCGTGTAGGGGGGCCCTCGCTGTCCCGCTCGGAGGGAGACCACTCAGTCTCACTACACTCCCCGTTTACAGGGAGCAGGAGTTGCTGGTGGCCTCGGAGGCAGAACTCCTCCAGCGTCTCAGGCATTTTGTGCACGTGCCGGATGATGTGAAGTTGTTCCATCACATTGGCCATGACGTCCTCGTGCTGCAAGGGAACGAGGACTTGTCAGAGACTCAGACGCCCCCACGGAATCAGGGGGAATTAAGGGCACCTGGGACCAGCAGCATTTCAACCCAGCACCCGCCCACCTCTGAGGGATGGAGTCCCCCTCCTGACCCCCAGAATGGAGTCTTGTTGACATTTCTAGTGACCTCCAGTGCCAACCCTCCCTGCTTGTAGGGTGAGCTCCTGCCACCTCCCGCCCAGTGCCCCTGACAGCTGTTCCACCTCCAATCCACAGCTCAAGTTCTCAAACCCCTCTCCTCCCCCCTACCCAAGTTGGGCAGGGAGGGGGCTCTAGCGGGAGCGGGGAGCAGGAGGGATTCTGGCGGCAGGGATTCTGGTGGGATGTGGGGAGCTTGAGATCTTTCCCCAAGTCATCCCAGCCACTGATGCTGAAGCCGCAGGATGGCAGCCCTGGTGAATGGGGCAAATCAGCAGCCCCTGCTGACTGAATCCTCCTGTTCTCTCTAGAGCGAGTCCAGCCCTGCCAGCAGCAGGTCGAGCTTCCCCCAGCCATGTGCCTCAGAACTGCCTGGTCAGTCGCCATCACCCGTCAGTCCTTGGCCTCCCAGGCTGCCAGTGACGGGAACAACTCTGGGTGGTGGCGTGGGTGACAGGAGGGGCTCGTAGAGGGCACATAGAGGACTCTGCTGCCCTTCCGAAGACCATAAATCAGTGATGAGGCAATGCTTGTCATTAATTAGCCTTGCTAACGAGCTGGGCTGGAGCTGCTCCGGGGACAAGCTGGCTCCCTCCTGCTCATGGAGGTGAATTCATCTCCCTTCCCAGGAGCACCTGCTCTCACTCTCATTCCCCACCAGTCGCCTTGCTGCCAGGCTGGCGAATGGCCAGAGGATGGGAATGAGGCCTGGGCCCCGCCCCAATCTCCTGAGTCTAATGCAGCTGCTTACCTTGTCCCCCATCAGCTGCTGGGCTTGCCCCAGGAGGGAGTAAGTGAGGAGCAGCCCAGCCTGGCTGACATGCAGCAGGGGGTCGTGCATGGCCAGCACTGCCATCCACAGGAAGAATCTTCTTTGCCCCGATGAGAAGAATTTTCCGAAGACCTGAAACCAACCAGATGTGAGGCTTCAGCAGATTGCCTAGGACCAGGCTGCAAATCCTGGACTAGAACGGCAACTCCATCGAGTGGCTCCAGGAGACAGCCACCCGCACTGCCAGAGCTGTGTCATGCCCTGGCAGAGTGTCCTTACCTCCCCAACCCTGGCTGTGTTCTTATAGCCAAGGAGCCTGCTGTTCTGGTGCCAGTCGCACACCCACAGGTCTTTGGCTTCGTGGATGGTCAGCTCTGGGAAAGAGAGAGAGACACACACATATTTCAGAGTAGCAGCCGTGTTAGTCTGTATCCGCAAAAAAGAACAGGAGTACTTGTGGCACCTTAGAGACTAACAAATTTATTAGAGCATAAGCTTTCGTGGACTACAGCCCACTTCTTGCATCCGAAGAAGTGGGCTGTAGTCCACGAAAGCTTATGCTCTAATAAATTTGTTAGTCTCTAAGGTGCCACAAGTACTCCTGTTCTTTTCGCACACACATATTTGTCAGTCTGGTTGCAGGGCTTGTGTCCTTCCAATACCATTGGTGGCTGCACAGTGGGCAGGGTCCTCGCTGCGTGCCCGGACCAACAGAATTATGGGGGCTGGTGCAGAACACAGAAAGAGAGAGAGAGAGAGAGAGACTCATCCTCCAGCCGGGCTCACTCTGAGAGAAATTGGCTGGGGTCCCAGTCTCACTCGTCTATCGGGTGCCATTTCCCAGCTGGGTTCCTTACCCCTTTGGTGCAGCAGGAGCTGGTAGAGCCGGTAAACCCCCTTCCTGGCCTGCCGGCTGATGTCCTTGTCTGGGTCACTGATGGACAGAGCCAGCTGTGCCACATGGTGACCCATCCTGGGGAATTCGGCTGAGTTCTAATGGAAGGGAGAGGGAGAGGGGACTCCATCAGCATTTTCCTGTCAGCTCCCAGTCCCTGCCTGGGCCAGGACTCTCCTTCCCTCAGCCCCTCGGCAGGAGATGCTAGAGGATAGGAGTTAGAGCTAGATCCATAATTATCTCTGCCCGCAAGGGAGCCTGGAGCACAGGGATGCGGGCAGGGCCCTCCATGAGGATTTGCTTCCCCAGCTGCTCCAGGGTAACAGGAAGGCAGGAACCTGGAGTATGCTTCTCTTAAAAGTGAGAGTCGCCAGTTAACCAGGACAAGAAGAACTTGACTCAAGCCAGGCTCATTCTCTGCTCTGACTCTGCCTCCCCAAGAGGAACACTCCTAACCCACAGCCCCTGCAGCAGCAGATCCTACAACCCATTGGAGCCAGTCCACCTACGCCTGGAGTCAGGAAGCTGGGCTCAGAGGCCACTTACGTCGAAGTCAGGGAGGGTGATGATGGACGTGAGCAGGGCCACACTGCTCCTGATGGCCCTGGCTCTCTCTTGAGACACCCTGGACACGGTCCAATAGTTAATGGGGGGAGGGATAGCTCAGTGGTTTGAGCATTGGTCTGCTAAACCCAGGGTTGTGAGTTCAATCATTGAGGGGGGCCACTTAGGGATCTGGGGCAAAATCAGTACTTGGTCCTGCTAGTGAAGGCAGGGGGCTGTAGTCAATGACCTTGCAAGGTCCCTTCCAGTTCTAGGAGGTAGGATATCTCCATTTATTTATTTATTTATTTAATGTGCTGTGGGGAAAGGAGGCAGCTCAGGATTGATGGGCGGGTGCATGTGTTGTGCTAATGAGCCCCTTCCCTTCCCCAGGGGGCTGAGACATTGCATGCAGTGGGGGTGGAATATCGGATTCATTGATCGCAGAGCTTTAGAAGGGGATTGTTGCCCCCAGGACGATGCTTGTATCCTGCAGGTCACAACTTGTCATTGTTTCTCTAGATGGGGACAATGCTCTGTGTCGGGGCTGGTCCCATCCTCCCTGAACTCCTGATTCCTGAACAGCTCCCCAGGAAGGAGACAGACCCCTCCCCCCTCCCTGGCTCTCAAGTCCTTGGCTGGGTGAAGGGACTGGGTGTGAGCACAATCCCCCCAGGAATCTCAGGGCCCATCAGAGACAAGGGCTGATTCTCTGGGTCCCTCCTGTTTTTCTAGGAAGGAGCCTGTGACTCTCCTCTGAGGACCATCTTCTGGACCTCCCAGGAGGGGTTCAGACTCTCACTCCCCAAGCCAGCCAGGGGCCCCATGGTTAGTGCTCAACAGAACCAGGCAGAGCTCTGGCTTGAAGTCCCAGCTCTTTCCTCTGACCTTCAAGGAGGAAGGGCCTGACACTGTATTGCACTGACTGCCCTGACCAAGGATGGCCACTGGGGGCTCAGCTAGGAGGACAGACTGGAAAATGGATCTAAGAGTGAAGGTAAAATTGCCCCCACCCTTCTCATCGGGCTCACCTCCAAGATGTAGTGGAGCTTGCTGGTGTCTGGGGACTTTGCCAGCAGGTTCCCCAGCATGGCATCCAGGAGGTCTGGCATGACCCTATGCAAAGCAAGGGAGAGCCACGGGTCAGACTTAGGGAAACTGGGGCTAACTATAAAGGGAAGGGTAACAGCCCTCCTGTGTACAGTACTATAAAATCCCTCCTGGCCAGAGACTCCAAAATCCTTTTCCCTGTAAAGGGTTAAGAAGCTCAGGTAACCTGGCTGGCATCTGACCCAAAGCACCAATAAGGGGACAAGATACTTTCAAATCTTGGTGGGGGGAAGGCTTTTGTTTGTGCTCTTTGTTTTGGGGGTTGTTCGCTCTTGGGACTGAGAGGAGCCAGACATCAATCCAGGTTCTCCAAATCTTTCTGAACAAGTCTCTCATATTTCAAACTTGTAAGTAAACAGCCAGGCAAGGCGTGTTAGTTTTTATCTTTGTTTTCTCAATTTGTAAATGTACCTTTTTGCTAGAGTGTTTATCTCTGTTTGCTGTAACTTTGAACCCAAGGCTAGAGGGGATTCCTCTGGGCTCTTTAAGTTTGATTACCCTGTAAAGTTAGTTTCCATCCTGATTTTACAGAGATGATTTTTACCTTTTTCTTTAATTAAAAGCCTTCTTTTTAAGAACCTGATTGATTTTTCCTTGTTTTTAAGATCCAAGGGGGTTGGATCTTGATCCACCAGGAGTTGGTGGGAGGAAGGAGGGGGATGGTTAATTTCTCCTTGTTTTAAGATCCAAGGGGTTTGGATCTATATTCACCAGGGAATTGGTGAAGAGTCTCTCAAGGCTACCCAGGGAAGGGAATTAGGGAAGGGAAGTTTCATGCAGGCCCCCACATCTGTACCCTAAAGTTCAGAGTGGGGAAGCAGCCCTTGACAACCTGCCACAGGATGGGAAGAGGGGTCTCTGGGAAGCACTGGTGAGACCCCCAAACACATATCCTGGCCTCTCTCATTCACATTCCACTGCAGGCAATTAGCAAGGATTCATGGCAGGATGACAGCTGGCTCCTCAATCCATGATTTAGCTGATCTACCTGCACTTGGGTGGTGTCCGTCTGCGTGTCCAGGGTGACGATGGTGTGCAGGGCAGCCAGGAGGAGGTGGGTCTCCAGCTCCGGCTCCAGGGCAGGTGTCATGGTGCTGGCAAGAGAGAGGAGCCGGCATTAGACTGTGCAGTGCGGGGATGGGACTGGCACCGACACCGACATGAAACTGCAGGGAAATAGGCAGAGGCTGGCGAGAATGGAAACTGAGGCACCGAGCCAGGGAATGACAAGGCCAAGGTTTCCCAGACAGACAGTGGCAGGGCAGGAATAGCCCCTGTTCCCTGGACCCTGCTGCCCCTCCCGTATCTGATCCTGGGAGTCAGCCTCTCCCCAAAGCCATTGCAATGTGACTGGAGTGCAAAGAACAGAGCAGCCAGGAGAGGGAGTGAACCTTCCCCCCACCTCTGCCAGAGGAGCCCCCCTGGCTTGGGAGGTGAGCTGGGAGTGGGAGGGGCAGTGACTCCCAGCCACGGGCCTGAGCAGCACCGGGGTTAGGGAGACCGGGCGGGAGGGTCTCGGTACCTGAGGTCGGCCACAGCAATCAGGCAGTTGGCCAGGACGGCGCTGGGTGGAGAGTCAGGAGGAAGCTCCTCAGTGAGCTCCTGTGAGACCCAAAGGAGACAAAGGAGTGTGTGAGATTCGGGCCTCACGGACACTCCCCAAGGAGGAGATTACACAGCCAGCAGGATCCTCCCACCTGCCTCCCGCTCCTCCGATTCCTGCCCACTAGTTCTCCCGTCTCTTCTCCCCAGTCTTCAGCCCCAGCAATCCCTGCCCTCAGCTGTCCCTCCAGCACCAGCCATCCCCTAACCGTCGGCCCGGGGAGACCCCTGTCCCTCCCATGTCTCTATCCACCCTCCAGCTGCCGGGCGCCGTGTCTCACTCACCACAATCCTCTCCGCCACAGCCGCCTTGCAGCAGTGCGGCTCCAGTGTGTCCTGCCCTCTCTGCTGTGCAGCGAGACGCAGGGTGGATGGCGTGCAGGAACACGAGCTGCTGGGCCTCGTCCTGTGCCCACCAGGAGTGGGGTTAGGGGAGAGAGAGCCAGTTAGCCAGGGACCTCCCTGCCCCCCACACACCAGCTGCAGGACTTAGGCCTGAATGGGGGATAGTGGGGACCCACCTATTGTCCAAATCACCCACAACTCCTACACAAGCAGGGTCAGGAACTGGGACAGTGCCTGTGGGGGGAGGAGACCCGGCTGGTGTGTGACAAACACCCCTATCTTGGGGGTCCCAGATCATGGAGGAGAAAGGTCCCCATTAGGGCCAAGGGAAGGAGCAGGACAATCTTGATTCCAGCACAGCTGGGGAATGTTTGTACCTTTTCTCGGCCATGGAGCTGCTCTCGGATGTTTTTGAGAGCAGCCTCCTCTGTTACCACATCTACCCATTCCTCCTTCTCCTCGTCCTTGGAGTCCCTGGTGGACCCTGCACCAGGGAGAGAAGGGGACAGGGTGACGCCTGCTGCCACTCGGGGGAAGGACAGGGGATGATGGAACAATGTGACCCCTTCCCACCTCCGGGACATAGGGAAGATCAGGCCCACACTCCCCCCTCTCAGTGATGGCGTCAGCCCCCAACTCCTTCAGGAGCCCATAGCAAAGAGACCCCCCCACACACACTGTCCTGGACTCCCTGGGAGGTACCTCCCCTCCCCCCCGCCACCCAATGGAGCACCAAGGACCAAAGTGGTAGCATCTAGTGTCAGTGGGGTTCACGTGGCTCACGCCAGACCCCTGGGCTGGGGACCCGTCCCCCTAGTGCTGCTCGACGGTTTGGGCCAATGGTGTTCACAGCCCCCTTCTCACCCCTCCCTGAGCCCAGCCTGGCTCCTCACCTTGACCAAAGCAGAAGCGTCCGTCGGCCAGGCTGCTGCCCGAGTCCCAGGCACTGCTGCTGTCCCATGGGGAGCGGGCCGAGCTGCTGGTGGTGGGACAGGGATCCTCCACCTCCTGCCCTGGGGAGGCTGGAAGGTCCTCAGTGACCGGGCAGGGTGATGCCTCCTGCTTGGAATCAGGGCTGGGCTCCTGGGGCCACTGCTGCCCACACAACATGCCCCAGAGTCACCCTGCCCGGCTCCCCTCCTGCGCTGGGTCCTGCCTGCCCAGCCGCAGCCTGGCCCAGCTCCATTTCGACCTGGCCTCTCCCACCTCGGCGCCTGCGCTGGGAGCGGGTTTTCTCCGCCAGAAGGCTGGGCACTTCCACCTCCTGGCCTGGCCGGGAGCTCCTTCCCCGCCAGTGGGGACGGAGGGGCCGCTCCGCTCCTGGGGAAGATGGCAGCTGCTTCCCTCGGGCTCTGGGGCCACCTGCAGAGCCTTCTTCCTGAACATCCTCAGGAGCCTGGCCATCCTGGAACCCAGCAGGGAGCAGGCGTGAGTCTGGGGTCAAGGCAGTCTCTCACTAACCAGCCTGTTTGGTCCCTCCCCATCCCTGCCCCAGCCAGAGCAGCTCCTCCTCCCGCACAGGGGTGCAGGGAGGGCAAGCTACCCCCACTGGCAGGAGTTCATTGCATGCTCTGCTCCCCCTCAACGCTCCCCCTCGTCATCCCTGGGGCTGCAAGAACCGGGGAGTCTCGTCCTTTTCAAGCACTGGGGTCAGTCACAAAGACCAGTGGTCACTTTGGACAAGCAGCTCCCTCCTGCCACCCCAGGCCACACTCACACTCCCCCCGCAACCTCCCATCCCCCCGCCCAGGCTAGAGAAGGAACAGAACCCAGGAGTCCGGACTTCTCCTGGGAAACCATTCCCCATTTCAAAGTCCCGAGGCATAGCAAGGCCAGGACCCCCTCGGTTCCCATTGATTTCCATGCTCGGCAGCTCACCGGGTCTGGCCCAGCTCAGAGACTCTCAGCCTGGGGAACAGTCTCCCACAAGGGAAGGGCTGGGAGCCCCATTGCTGGGACCTTGCCAAACACACTGGAGACAGCTCTGGAGAAGCCCCTCCCCGGTCTGAGAGCGAGGGGCTCCTGGGGGCTGTTTGCAAATCCAATCTCCTTTGGGAGAGATTCTCTCCCCCTCTTTCTGCCTCTCCCCAGACAGACAGAGGACGCCACCGAGGAACCCTAATGCCACTCACTTGCTCTGATGATGGAGTGATGGATGGAGGATGTTCAGGGTCGTCCCTCGCCCTTCTCCTCACTCTCCAAGCCCAAGGCAGGCTGGAGAGGGGGGTGGTGATCTGAGGAGTTACCCTGCCCAACAAGCAGGCAGGATGATGGCACGGGTCGATCAGCTGGCTGTGAAAACAAAAGTCTGTCTTATTGCCAAGGGACGGAGAAACTCGGCCAGCAGCAGGGGGTGCAGGACACTGCCCTAGTGTGGGGGTGACAGCGCGTCCGGGATCCGAGCACTTTACACACCTTCCTGGAGCCTCCCAACCCCCCTGGGCTGTCAGGACTGCGACTCCAACTCACTGATGAGAAACAGGCCTGGGAGGGGAAGCTACTGGCTCAGGGTCACACCAAGTGTCAGAAGTATGGATGGGACCCAGCAGGTCTTCTTTCCAGGCCCCTTCGCTAACCACTGCTGCACGCTCCCTCCCACAGCTGGCAATTACAACCAGGCCCTCACGTCCGCTCCCACTGCTTTGAGAGGGAATGTGCTCTGCTGGAGTGACTGGACCAAGGGATTGGGAGTCAGGACTCCTGAATTCCATTGCTGGGTTTCCTGTTGGTTCCACTGCTGGTTGTTTTCCTTTTCCTGTGGGACTTTGGGCAAGTTGCTCCCCCTCTCTGGCTCTGTCCCCAGCAGTCAAATGGGGATTTCATACTTTCCCACTACTGGAAAGTGCTGGGAGAATCCCCCAGCAAAAGCTGCTCTGACAGTGCTAAACAGCATCTGCCCATTCAAGCCCAACAGCATCTGCCCAATTCAGAGCGCACTGCCCAGGAGGAGGAGTGTTTGGCTCTGGGGTTTCACTTCAGCCCAGTCTATAGAGAGGGGCCCAGCCATGGAGTTTGGCTCAAGAAGGCCAATTCTCCAATTTGTTAAGGGCGTTCTGAATTCCAATTCGGTGCTCCAAAGTGCTTGGTGTCATCTGAAAATTTTAGAAGCGTGCTCTTCACTCCATTTTCCAAATCCTTAATGAAAATATTGAATAGTACCAGCCCCCGGACTGATCCCTGCTGGACCCGCTAGGTACACCCTCTCCGTTGGACAGCCAGACATGGAGAAGGGCTCTTGGAGTCTGGGCTTTCAACCAGCTCTGCACCCACATTACACTGATTGCATCTAGACCGCATTTCCCTCGTTTGCTTGTGAGAATGTCCCATGGGACTGTGTCACCAAGAGAGATCACATCTACTGTTTACCCACCTCCACTAGGCCTGGAATCCTGCCAAAGAAGGAAACAGGATTGGTTTGGAATGATTTGTTCTTGACAAGTCCATGCTCACTAGTCCTAAGAACCAAATTATCCTGTCGGTGCTGAAAAACGGAATGTTTAATGATGTATTCCAGTATCTTTCCAGCTATAGAAGTGAGGCTGGCTAGCCTGTAACTCCCAGGGTTCTCTTTGTTCCCCTCTTAAAGATAGGTCCTGTCTTGTTAATGCATGGGAAGATGTTCTTTTTCAGGGATCTCAGACGAGAACTGGGACACAGCACCTTGTTTGTTAAGGCCACAAAAATGGAGGCAGGAACCTCTTCTCTCCTGCTGGCAAAGAACCCCAGGTACCTAAAAGACAGGGGGCTGGTCCACACTGGGGTGGGGGATCGATCTAGGAAACGCAACTTCAGCTACGAGAATAGTGTAGCTGAAGTCGACGTTTCCTAGATCAAACTAAGTTTACTTACTGCGGGTCCACGTGGCGCAGGCAAGCTCCCCCGTCGACAGCGCTTCCTCCTCTCGGCGAGCAGGAGTTCCGCAGTCAACGGGGGAGCGCTTCTGGGATCGATTTATCGCGTCCAGATGAGACACGATAAATCAATCCCAGAAGATCGATCTCTACCCACCGAATCGGGCGGGTAGTGTGGACCTACCCAGGGACTCACATCCCTGAATGGGCTTTAAAAAAGACAGTGATTAAAAAATTTGGCCCTGACCATTTCTTGTTTCCTCAGACTAGACATTTTCGCAAACTTTAGAATTCCTTGGTGCTAAACACCGAGAAATTCCCCTTTCTCCTTCACAGAGGGCATTAATGCCCCTTAACTCACTCAGACTCATGACTGCCCAGAGTTCGAGAATTGTCCCTGTTCCCATTGGTCACATGGGGAGGAGCCTGAGATACAGAGAAGGGAAGTGACCTACCCAAGGGCCTACACAGCAAGGCGGTGGCAGAGCCAGAAAGAGAAGCCACCAATCCTGATTCCTCTTCTAATGGACAACAACCCCCCCCAGAGGCACGGACAGAGGGGAAAGTAAGATGGTACGGTCCGGTACAGCGTACCGGCAAGAGCCAGTATGCCGTGCCGGACTGGACCGGCTTCCGCAGCGGTGATTAAAGGGCCCGGTGCTCCTGCTGCTGCGGGGAGCCCCGGGCCCTTTAAAGTTCTGCCGGAGCTCTAGCAGCCGGGCTCCCGCGGTGATTTAAAGGGCCCGGAGCACCACAGCGGCCGGAGCTCTGGTCCCTTTAATTCGCCCCTGAGCCCCGGGGCTCCCAGCCACCTCTGCAGCTCATAGCGCCAGGGTGATTTAAAGGCCCTGGGGCTCCCAGCCACAGCCGTAGCGGAGCTCCTGGGCCTTTAGGTCTTGATAGGGCCCGCCTAGTCCGGTTGAGGCCACACCCCCGCTCAGGACTCCGGTGTAATGGTAAATCCTTTATGTTACTTTCACCCCTGGGCAGGGATAGAGCCCAGGAATCGAGATGGTGGGGAAATTTCATTGAAACCGTTTCAGTCAGAAAATCCCATTCAGTTTGTTTCTTGAAATCATAACAAGTGCGATGAAAGTTCTTTGCAAAAATATTTTGTTGCAAAACAAAAGCATCTCCTGTTTGTTACAGTGTGTTAAATTGTCTCGTCGCACACAAAGAGGAGACACTTAGATCTCGAAAATTAGATAAGATACTTCAGTCTGAGCTAAGTAGTTGCTGCTCTTATCAATTTCAAAATAAAAAAATACAAATAAAATCGACTATTTCAGCTATTCTATTATGTCATAATCTGATCTGAGTAAACATGCTCATATTATGCACTCCTCCTAGTGACACTCTCCAATGGATCCCCATCCTCCACCCACCGTGAGGTAGGTAGGAGCGGATCATTATTATCCCTACTTGAAAGAGGGAGAAGCTAAGGCTGAGAAAGGAGAATTGACTTGTCTTAGGTCACACAGCCAGTCAGTGGCAGGGTTGGGAATAGGACCCAAGAGCCCTGATTTTCAAACTAAGCATTGGAACTTGAATTTCATACACTGAATGACCTGAATAAAGTGCTCTCAGATGAGCTCCAGACCTACAACAGTGCACAGTAATTATTCAGCAAGTATTTTAGGTTAACTGGAAAGCGAGAAAGAATCATGAACTGCTCAGAGACAATTAATGCAGAGAAGCAGCAAAATTCATCAAACATATGACTGGTTATGACTTATTTACTTGGTCTTAAAAGAGAACAAGGGCCTGAGACTCCTCCCTGGCAATAATCCCCTGCTCAGCCAATCAGGGTAGAGACTGAGGACAGGCGTCTGAGGGTTCTCACAAGAGAGCCCAAAGGATGGCCCAGGTCACTGATGGGGATCACTGCCCGGGCACTATTCCAGCCCCACATTTTTAGGTGGACCTCTCGCAGTGGGAGCTGCAGAGCACTCCCCTGTGACACACACACACACACCTCCCGGTGTTGGGAGGGGAACAGACAAAAGAAGCAAGAGAAGAAGAGAAAGGAAGGAGGGATGGAGGAAAAGGTGAAACAAAAAGGACAAACCCTCATGTCCCCAGTGATTCTAAGGGACAAAATCCCAGGTGCGGAATAAAATTCTGCCTCCTTAAGCTTGTGTTTTCCATGCCTAGAATTCAACAGTCACCAGATGGATCAGACTGAACAGGTTTCAAACCTCGAGGAGGCTCTTACCTTCTAAACAGGGACGTCTATTTTCTAGGAAAATCATGAAAAGGAAAGGAGAAAACTCAAAAGAGGTTCCTCCTGGCACTCACGTACATGAACCCGAATAGTCTCTCAGTCCTCAAAGAGAGACCTCGAGACAGAGACTTGCTGAAGCAAAGCCACAGGGGTCTCTGAGGTTTCCCTGGCCCCTCACCCCTGTCCTGCCCGGCTGATGTCAGCATCTCTCTGTGAGGTCACCACCTCCCCTACACCTTTGACCTGAGGTCCTGCAAAAGGCCTTTGTGATGTCACTGCCACACCCCTCCCTTCCTGTGCTATTGTCCTCCCCCTGGCCAGGCACTTTGGAGGTTTGAGCTACTCCCTGTGGATCACCCCACTCAATGCCTGTTCATTCTAGGAAGCAAGCCGGCTAGACAGTAAAACATCAGACGCTGCTCCCAATGCTACACTCCGTTTTTCAGAAATTAGTAGAGTTTTAGAGCATCTAATCTGACCCCCTGCATGTCACAGGCCTTCTGTATGACACAATAGCTACTTTTGGGGCACACACATTCCAGAAAGGCGTCTAGTCTTCATTCAATGACATCAAGAGATGGAGAATCCATCACTTTCCATGGTAGCTTGTTCCTGTGGTGAATCATCCTCGCTGTTGAATATTTGTGCTTTATTTGTAATATGAATTTGTCTCTTTTCACCTTCCAGCCACTGGGTCTTGTTCTGCCTTTCTCTGCTCGATTAAAGAGCCCTTTAATACCCACTCTTTTCTCTCCGTTAAGGCACTTAAACACTTCCATGAAGTCACCTTTCAATCTTCTTTTGATAGCTAACCAGGTTGAGCTCTTTCAATCGCTCACTAGAAGGCATTTTTCTCCAGCCCTCAGAACATTTGGTGGCTCTTTGCTGCCCAGCTCCAATTTCATAACATCTTTTTCAGATGCAGTATTCCAATGTCAGTCTCACTGATGCCGTGTCACCTCCTGTGACGCTATTGACATAATCTGTAACTGAATAGATCACCGTTGCCACCACTGTTCTATATTTGCAGCCAATATTGTATAAAGGTTGTCGTGTCAGGGGTCTATGGAGAGGTTCTGATTGGCTGATTATAATTATGCTCTCTGTGTATCATTTTTGTCGTTGACGTTCTGAATATTGGCTCTATACTGTCTGTATTTCAAACTTGTGCTATGCTTCCGGGGAACACCCCAGACAAGTTGGTGTTAGCTCTGCCTAGCCTGCTTGATGGCCCCTTAAGGACCATGAGCTATACAATCGATCTACTGAGAGAAGGCAGATACACCCTGTGTCTCAGCAAGGTATGCAGGGACCTGCCTATGGACAGAACTCTAAGGTTTTTCTATGCCACGTGCTGGATAGAGTATCCTGGGGACAAAGAAAGCAAAGACCACGCGGCAAGAGACTATAAAAGGTTGATGCCTTGTCTCCATCTTGTCGTCAATCCTGCTTCATACCTCTGGAGGGACTTTGCTACAAACGGAAGCTCTACACAAAGGACAGAATGACCCATCCCAGCTGGGGATGTTCCAGAGACTTGAGTTGAACCTGCAGTTTATTCTATCGCTGCTACAAGCCTGAACCAAGAACTTTTCCATTACTGTATGTAATTGATTCCATTTAACCAATTCTAGCTCTTATCTATATCTTTTTCCCTTCATGAATAAACCTTTAGATTTTAGATTCTAAAGGATTGGCAACTGTGTGATTTGTGGGTAAGATCTGATTTGTATATTGACCTGGGTCTGGGGCTTGGTCCTTTGGGATCCTTTGAGAGACCCTTTTGTCTTTTACTGGGGTATTGGTTTTCATAACCATTCATCCCCATAATGAGTGGCACTGACGGTGATACTGGGAAACTGCAGTGACCTGGAGAATTGCTTGTGTGACTGGTGGTTGGCCAGTGGGGTAAAACTGATGTATTCTCTGTTTGGCCGGTTTGGTTTGCCTTAGAGGTGGAAAACCCCCAGCCTTGGGCTGTAACTGCCCTGCTTGAAGCAATTTGTCCTGAATTGGCACTCTCCGTTGCGTCCCGCCAGAACCAGCATCGTTACCTCCCTATCCTACTCACGGTTCTGCCCCTGGGTCTAATGATGTCTTTAGCCCTGTTCACCACAGCATTACACTGGGAGCTCATCTTGAGTGGCTTCTCCACTCTGGCCCCTAAATCCTTTTCCAGGCACTGCTTTCCTGGATACACTTCCCCATTCTGTAGGTGTGGCCGGCATGCCTTGTTGCTAGGTATAGGACCTTGCATTTGGCTCCCAGGCACTTCCCCTCCTCCAACCACTAGACCCCCACCCCCCTCCCATAAGCCCCATAACTCCCCCGTCTCCTCCACTGGGTACATGAAACTACACTCCCAGAACCCTTTGCTTTCCCCCGTCCCACCTCCTGAAGGCATAGCCAATGGACCGGCGCCGTTTGCTGATTGGCAGGCACACGGGCCAATGGGGCGAGCCCGTGCCTGGCGCACGGTTGCAGCGGGTGATGGCGGCGCCGGGCTGGGAGTGGGCGCTGCGGCTCATGCTCTGTGAGCTGGGGCTGGCGCTCTCTGTGTATGCGCTGCATGTGGAGAGCTCGTGGGAGCGGGACCCCAGGTACCGGCCATGTGCGATCTGAGCCCCTCCATCAGCTGCTCCAAGGTCTTCACCTCCAGGTGCACGGGGGGGACCAGCCCCATGGCATGACTCCTCCTTCCCCCATTGCAACCCCCCGCCCCACGGCATGACTCCCCTTTGCCCTATTGCATCCCCCCACCCCACAGCATGACTCCCCTTCGCCCCATTGCATCCCCCCGCCCCACGGCATAACTCCCCTTCACCCCATTGCAACCCCCGGCCCCATGGCATGACTCCCCCTCCCCCCATTGCAACCCCCCGCCCTACGGCATGACTCCCCTTTGCCCTATTGCATCCCCCCACCCCACGGCATAACTCCCCTTCGCCCCATTGCAACCCCCTGCCCCACGGCATGACTTCCCCTCACATTATTGCAACCCCCCGCCCCACAGCATGACTCCCCCTACCCCCATTGCAACCCCCCGTCCCACGGCATGACTCCCCTTTGCCCCATTGCAACCCCTTATCCCATGGCATGACTCTCCCTTCCCCCATTACAACCCCCCACCCCACGGCATGACTCCCCTTCACCCCATTGCAACCCCCCGCCCCACAGCATGACCCCCCTTCCCCCATTGCAACCCCCCGCCCCATGGCATGACTCCCCTTTGCCCCATTGCAACCCCTTGTCCCACGGCATGACTCCCCCTGCTTCCCATTGCAACCCCCCGCCCCATGGCATGACTCCCCCTTCCCCCATTGCAACCCCCCGCCCCACGGCATGACTCCCCCTGCTTCCCATTGCAACCCCCTGCCCCATGGCATGACTCCCCCTTCCCCCATTGCAACCCCTCACCCCATGGCATGACTCCCCCTCACCCCATTGCAACCCTTCGCCCCATGGCATGACTCCCCCTCGCCCCATTGCAACCCCCCGCCCCACTGCATGACTCCCCCTCCCCCCACTGCAAACCCTGCTACCCACTGCAACACCCCGTCCCCATTGCATGACTTCCCCTCACCCCACTGCAACCCCTGGTCCCCACTGCAACAACCTGGCCCCATTGCATGACTCCCCTCTCCCCATTGCAACCCCCGGCCCCTTTACATGACTCCCCCTTGCCCTACTGCAACCCCTGCTCCCCACTGCAACAGCCCGGCCCCATTGCATGACTCTCCCCCCATTGTGTGACTCCTACTTCCCATTGCAGCGCCAGCCTCATTGCGTGAACCTCCCCTGCTCCCTACTGTAACACCCCTGTGCTATAGCTCCCTTTCCTCAGCCTCCCTGGGCAGTGACATCTGTGCTCCTGCCCTCCCTGTGCACTAGCCCCGCAACTGCCCCAGCCTCCCGTGCAATAGCTCTGCTGCCCCAATCCCATGTGCTGTGCCCACACCATTGCCCTGCTGCAGCCCTATATGCCTATCCCAGGGGGCATAGCCCAGCCTCCTAGGCCCTATGTGCTTTCCCACTCCATGCGACAGCCCTGTGGTTGTGCACCCTCTGCTTAGTCCTTTCCTGCTGCCGCAGCCCCGCTGATGACCTGGCATCTCTGTTTCCAGCCTGTCCCCTTTGTGCTCTGTGTTGCCAGCTCCCCCAGTTTGTTTGGTAGATCCAGAGAGACCCTGAGATCATCTGCTCTGACCTGGAGAGCGCAGGCCAGTCAGTTTCACCCAGTTACCTCTGCGTTGAGCGTGATGAGGCAGAGAACAGGCAAAACTGAGGAGCCCCCGATGGCTGAGGCCCTCGTGATGACAGGGAACGGATTAGCTGAGATGTGCCCAGGTAATCCACGCTGCAGAGGGAGGTGAAGTCTGCTCCAGGGCCCCTGCCAGTCTGAGCTGGGGGAACTCCTCTTCCCAAATCTGGTGACCCTCAGTGAGCCGGACCTATTGCCGGCACAGAGGCCCAAGGACGGCAATAGCGGGGTTCGTTGCCCGGTGTGCTTCGCACCAATAAACACACCAGGGTGGAGAAGCAAACAAAGTTTATTTGAGATCTCAAAGTGGTGCAAGGAGACAGGCAAGTCTCAGATCAAGCGCACCAGCAAAAACAGTTTTCCTCTCTTTATACATTTTACAACTAAGCCCCACCCTCTTCCCCCTCTCTACCACCCCTCTACCCCCCCACCCCTCCCCCCTCTACCGAAGGCATGTTTATACATTTAAGCAATTAAATCATTCTAGGGCTATAAATCTAGCTTGTTAGTAACACTCCTCTAAACTTTTACTTGGTCCTGTTTACCCTTGGTTTATTTTATTAGCCTCATCATTATCACTTGGTACCTGGTATGGAGGGGGGGTTGTAACTGATAATTGGCTGTTTACACATTCCATGCATCTAGCTTTCGAGGTCAATTAGAATTAAACATTGAAGAACTTTGGTTCACTCAGACCTAGCGATATCAACAACTCCCTCCTTTGAGAATACTCAACAAGCTTTTGGCTGAGTTTTCTCATATTCTGTGGACAAGATACGATTGAGTGCCATGGAGCTGGGGTTCTCAATGAGAGGGTATGCCGGGATTTCTGGGGAACGGGGGGCACAAAGCTTACGGAGGAGCAATTTAAAACAAGCAATCAGGAGGAGGGTGACCAAGCACAGTACCACACCTGTGAGGAGGAGACGCACAAGGCCATTTCCCAGTCCTACTAGGTTGGGCAACCAACTCCAAAGGGAATCAAAAACTGTGGGTTCCTTTTCCTGGGCTTTCCACTGCTCGAAAGCCTGTTCGGCTGACAGGACGTAATTGTTAATGTCCTGTGAGTTTTCCAGGACATAAGTACAACATTCACTCCCAATAAGGACACACACACCGCCCTGGGAGGCTAAACCATCATCTAAGGCCTGTCTGTTTTGCAGGGACAGCAACCGGAGCTGGTAAAGCTCTGAGTTAAGGCTTTTCTCTATGGCCAAGGTCTCAGTGGCATACTTGGTGAGAAACACAGAGAGCCTGCGATAAAATTGAGCCAGTCGTCCCACCCCATAGGATGGGAGGAAGATCATACCCAACTGTCTCCTTCTGTAATGGGCTCTGGGGTGGCATACAAAGATCTACGCTGCCTGGAGTGGCCAGGGGGGCAGTTTAGGGAGGACACGAAGGGAAGGGGCAAGATATCCTAGATAGCAGCTTCCATACCACCGATGCAGTAGCCACTTATAGGCAGAGGTACCGCAAATATAAAAGGAGTGGCCATTCCCTACCAAGCCATTATAACCGCTACTCCACCTATTTGTTTGGGTGTCACTAAACGATCCGAACCGAGTGGTAGAGTCGGATTTGCCATTAACATAGACAGGGATGGAAGCGTCACTGTCAGGGGATAGATAATACTGACAGGTGCTATTCCCAGCAAACCAGGTGTGATTGCTGGACTTGAACTGTCGATAGCACACCAACCCAAGGGCCACTGACCGCGGCCTAATAGGGGAAGGGATATACGTTGAGTTGGCCTGCGGCTTCCAGGGGTCATCCCTTAACGCATACTGGGATTCAATGGTACAGTTTTGCGACAAGGGGGTACCCGAGGCATTTTCCCCCCTACTGAACCATCCCCAACAGATATCTGATCAATTTTGGGGAACTACCCTCCAGGGTAACCCTGCTGCGTGGTGCGGGATTTGGGAGCATACCCAGCAGTTGGGGAGGTTAAACTCTTGGGCAAAGCAAACCTTCAGGGACTCATATGTGTTTGTCTCTAAGTTAGTAGGGATTCCTTTCCATCCCGCATGTGCCTGGGGGGAAACGGGAGTTAACAAGAGGAGTGTCCCTATGGCAAAGAGCACCACTATGGCAGACCCTGGACCTGAACTCATATTGGGCAGGTGACCCTAGGGCCTAACAATCACAATTCCCCAAATACCCACAAAATAACAATTACCAATAGTAGGCAGATTAAAAACAAAAGGGACCAGGCCACCAGGTTAGGCCGGCCCTGTGAAAATAAACACAACCAACGCTCAGAGGTCTCGCGGGGAGTGCACTGCGACTGTCAAAAGAGATCACAGGGCATTCCCAGCAGACACTATTGTCGCCTGAATAACAGCTTAAGTCCCAGATCGTCGCTGGCAGTCTTCTCTGCAGGCTGGATGGTCCACCGTTCAGGAGCAGGCACTGCTTTCAGACGAGAGTGATGAATCCAGTTTTTGTGTTCCTCAACCTTTGCTGCTGTATAGGAGATGGTGTGGGGTCCCTTCCACTTCTCTTGGAGAGGCTCGTCCTTCCAGGTCCGGATGAGTACGGAATCGCCTGGCTGCAAGGAGTGGATCAGGGCATCTAGCGGGAGAGGCTGCAAATCTTTGGTATACCTGTGGAGAGAACAGAGAACAGCAGACAGAGAGCACATATACTGAGATAAGAAGCCACACCCCATCTCCCACTCCCCTGCCAGAACCGGTGTACCATTCATAGGCCATGCCCTTCCAAACATAATCTCGAAGGGACTGAGCCCTAACCTGCCCTTAGGGAGAGCACGAACGCGGAGCAAAACAAGGGGCAAAGCATCAGGCCACTTAAGGGAGGCCTCTTGGCAAACCTTTGAGAGGTGCCGCTTAAGTGTCTGATTTGTACGCTCCACTACCCCACTGGCCTGCAGTCGCCATGGCGTGTGAAGCTTCCAGGGGATCTGAAGGGCAGCCGATATCTTTTGAACGACTTGGGATATGAAGTGTGTTCCATTGTCAGATTCCATCTACTGGGGGAGTCTCTTTGACAAATTTAAGAGCCACCATTTTGGCAGTGTTGTTACGGCATGGGAAGGCCTCAGGCCATCCGCTGAATCGATCCACCAAGACGAGGAGGTATCTGAATCCTTGGGTTCGGGGAAACTCAGTAAAATCTATTTGCCAAACCAGTCCCGGGCCTGGGGTAGGCTCCAGAGTGGCTGGCAGCACTGACACTCCTGGTCGAGGGTTGTTCTTTTGGCAGACTAGACATTCAGCCTGCACCTGGGAGGCCAGAGGCCTAAGTCTAGAGGTTAGAAAATATTTACCCATTAGCTGAGAGAGAGCCTCCCTCCCTGCATGAGTGGACTGATGTAGTTTCTGTAGCACTGGCCGAATTAGGCCCTTTGGTAGTAGGATCTTTCCTTCCAGGGAGTGGAACCACCCCTCTTTTTCCTGGAGACTGAGGCTGTCGGCCAGGTTCCTTTCTTCGCCAGAGTACTGAGGCGTCGGGAGCTCCCCCACTGATGGGATGAGGGCATGCATATGGGCATCTTCAGCTTCCAGTGGTTCCAGGGTAGCAGCTCTCTTGGCCTCCCTATCCGCCCTAGCATCACCTCTAGCCACATCTTGATCTCCCTTTTGATGAGCCTTGCAGTGTACCACTGCTACCGCTGAGGGGAGCTGTACCGCTTTTTAGCCGGAGAATTTGAAGTCCGTGCTTAACTGGAGAGCTTTGAGCTGTCAACATCCCTCTTTGTTTCCATAGACCAGCATGGGTGTGTAGTACTCCAAAGGCATATCTGGAATCAGTAAAAATGTTAACTCTTTTCCCTTTTGACAGTTCAAGTGCACGGGTTAAGGCTACCAATTCAGCCAGCTGGGCTGATGTCCCAGCAGGTAAACCCTCTGCTTCCACGGTTTCGTGGAGATTTACAACAGCATAGCCAGCCCTCCTTTGCCAGTTTACAACTGTACTACTGCCGTCGGTATACCACTCATAATCAGCATTCGGGAGGGGTTGATCTTTTAAGTCTGGGCGGCTGGAGTATTGAGCATCTATGGTCTCCAAACAGTCGTGTTCCTGCTCCTCTGTCTCCGGTAACAGGGTGGCTGGGTTAAGGGAGGGACAGGTTTGTAGGGTAACTTCGGGATTTTCTACAAGCTTTGCCTGATACCGAGCAACCCGAGCCTGTGTAAGCCAGAGACCGCCCTTAGTGTCCAGCAGGGCTTGGACTACGTGGGGAACATACACTTGCACAATTCCCCCCAGTGTCAGTTTCTCAGCTTCCTCAAGCACTAGGGCAGTTGCTGCGACCGCCCGCAAACATGCCGGCCACCCCTTGGCAACTTGATCCAGTTGTTTAGAGAAATATGCCACGGGACGTTTCCAGGTGCCTAATAACTGAGTAAGCACTCCCAGGGCTACCCCTTTCCTTTAATGAACATACAGTTAGAATGGCTTAGAGAGATCTGGCAGACTCAGGGCTGGGGCTTCCATCAATTTCCTTTTTAAAACCTTAAATGCCTTGTCGGCTTCTGGGGACCAGTAAAAGGGGTCATGATCCGCTCCCTTAACGCATTCGTACAAGGGTTTAGCCCACAGTCCAAACTCTGGGATCCATATCCTGCAGAACCTGCCATACCCAGAAACGCCCTGAGCCGTTTACGATTGCTTGGGATAGGAATTTGGCAGATAGCTTCCTTTCTTTCCTTTGACAGCTGGCGTTCCCCCTGCCTTATGTGAAATCCTAAGTAGTGAACTTCTGGAAGGGCAATCTGAGCCTTACTCTGTGCTACTCAATATCCTCGGAGTCCAACAAAATTCAGGAGGCTCACAGTGGCTTTAAGGCAAGAGGTTAGACCCACTGCAGCAATTAACAAGTCATCCACATATTGCAGGAGGAGGACTTTGTCCTCGTTGTCCCACTCCTCCAAGTCTCTGGCCAGGCCCTGGCTGAAAAGGGTGGGGGAATTTTTAAATCCCTGGGCCAGCACTGTCCAGCAAAGCTACTTTTTCACCCCCCTTTTGTCCTCCCACTCGAAGGAGAAAATCTCCTGAGATTGGGGGTCGACCGGAATCGTGAAGAAAGCATCCTTTAAATCTAGGACCGAAAAATGGGTGTACTGCCCCCCTATAGGGGCCAACAGTGTATACGGGTTTGGAACAAGGGGGTGCAGAGTCTTAACCCGCTCATTAACCGCCCTCAGGTCCTGGACTAGCCGGTATGTGCCATTGGGCTTTTGTACAGGCAAGATAGGAGTGTTCCAAGCTGACTGGCATTCTCGAAGTACCCCGCACTTTAGGAACTGATTTATAGTTTCCTGCAATCCCTCTCTGGCTTCCCTTTTGATCGGATACTGCTTGATTCGCACTGGACCTTTTCCTGGCAAGAGCTGAACAGTAATAGGAGTATGATGGGCTGCCTTTCCTGGGATCCCTGATGCCCATACCAGAGGAAAAACCCGCTTCTCCCACTGACTCCACTCTGGGGCTTGCATGGCTGAGGGCTCAATTGCAAGAGTCATTATCCAGGCATTCTCTGGAGGTAAGGTGAGGCTTATTTCATCTTGAGTGAAATGCAGGGTGGCTCCTAAGCAACAAAGCAGGTCCCGTCCCAGTAGAGGCGTTGGACAATCGGGGAGGTAAACCAGTCTGTGAGATAGAGTTCTGTTTCCCAAAGCACATTCCGCTGGGGCATATACTGGGCACTTGGTTCCTTTCCCTGTGGCTCCCACCACAGTGAGGGAATCTGCCACAGGCAGCTGCAGGGGTTGGTTTACAGCAGTTCGTGCAGCTCCAGAGTCTATTAAAAAGTCTATGTCTGAATCTCCCACCCGCATTTTTACTCGCGGTTCCAGGGGCAGCATAGTCCGTCTCCCGACACCCCTATTCTTAATTCTCCACTGCCATCATAGGGGTACCTTCCCTTTCGGGGCATTCATTTTTCCAATGTCCCTCCTTTCGGCATATGGCACACTGGTTGCGACCCAGACGCCTTTCCTGTGAGCCAGGGCACCCACGTCCACGTCCTCTCATTCCCCGGCCCCTTCCACCTTCCTGAAATCTTCCCCTGCCACCAGCCTGTACTGCTGCAACCATCATTTTCACTTGCCTCTTTTCCTTTTCTCCCTCCCTAAGGCTGTAAGCCCTGTTTGCAGTTTCCAAAATCTGTGCCATTGTCATGCCCATCAAATCCTCCTTTTTCTGCATTTCCTTTTAATATCAGGGGCCGCACGGCTGGTAAAGATACCCTTCGTAATTGCCTCAGTAGCCTGATCATCGGGGTTTGCATTAGTAGTTTGCCTGATGGTATCCTGGATACGCTGCAGAAAAGCAACCGGACTCTCTTTTGGCTCCGGTACTAGCTCATACGGCTTAGCCCAATTGTTATGTCGGACAGCTGAGTGTCGGAGACCATGTAATAGGAGCTCCTTGTATACAGTGAGACGGGTGAGATCTGCCGGCACGTTGGGATTCCACCGGGGGTCTGCTGTAGGGACCTGAACTGCAGCAACAGGAACATTTGCTGCGTTTGCCTCATGTCTAAGCTGTGCCTCCTCCCGTGCCTTAGACACAACCTGATTACGCTCCACCGCAGACAGCAGGGTCCCCATAAGGACATTACAGTCATCCCAGTCAGGCTTATGGCTAGCCAGACACCCTTCAAAGACCGAGATAAACTTGCTTGGATTCGTAGAGAATTCCCCTGCCTGTGCCTTAAAAGCTGCTAGGTCCACTGGGTTAAAAGGCACATGGGTATAAACCTGCATTGTAGTGGCTGGGCGATTGTCTGTTCCAGTACGGGCTATCCGAGTCTCAGTAATCAATGGATAGAATCCCACCGAGGGGGCAATTTCTGGGACCTGAGGCACCCTATCTTTAGTGGGGGTGTTGGAGCCGAAGGGGACACCGACTCTGCCATCACAACCGGGGGAGGGTTCTGGGGACTAACAATAGTTACTACCTAACCTGTCGGAGTCAAATTACACCTTTGCAAAAGATCTGATCTATCTCTTAACAACATAAACAACTGTACATACATATGTTCATTCCATTTACCCGTACGCTGACAAAACAAAAGCAATTAAAGGATCGTATTATAATTAAGTGATCCCTCCGGTGGCCACCTTTCCTGGTCCTCTAGCTGATATTGAGGCCAGTCTACTGTACAGAATCTTTTCAGTTTACTTTTAATCAACGGATCCGATCCAAACACTTTCCAGTTCACCAGAATGCATTCTAAGGGCGTACACCTTGCCCTGCCTGCAGTACTCTGTCCCTGCCCCATACTCTAGGGAGACACTGGGTGTCCCCAGGTCAAAACAGGTAAAGTCCCCACTGGACTGTTCCTACCTTATCCAAGGGTCCGGTTCTGCATCATCGCCTGCAGCTGCTTATCCACTAATCGAGCACGTTGCACCGTTGTACCCTCCAGGGTCGACCAAACCATGTCTCCGCTGAGGCCCCCGATGAAATCACCGGTGCGCGCTGGGCGTCGGTCGTCTCTGCAATCCGTCGACCTCCGAGAGGGGTCTGGGCAAGGCTAAATTTCAGCCTCGAGCCCACCCAGGGACACCAAGACTGTTGCCGGTACAGAGGCCCGAGGACAGCAACAGCAGGGTTCGTTGCCCGGTGTGCTTCGTGCCAATAAACACACCAGGGTGGAGAAGCAAACGAAGTTTATTTGAGATCTCAAAGTGGTGCAAGGAGACAGGCAAGTCTCAGAACAAGCACACCAGCAAAAACAGTTTTCCTCTCTTTATACATTTTACAACTAAGCCCCGCCCTCTTCCCCCTCTCTACCACCCCTTTACCCCCCCCCCCCTTTCCTCCCCCTCCGCTCTCTACCGAAGGCATGTTTATACATTTAAGCAATTAAATCATTCTAGGGCTATAAATCTAGCTTGTTAGTAACACTCCTCTAAACTGTTACCTGGTCCAGTTTACCCTTGGTTTATTACCTCTTCAGCCAGAAACATGCTAGCCTCATCATTATCGCTTGGTACCTGGTATGGGGGTGGTGGTTGTAACTGATAATTGGCTGTTTACACATTCCATGCATCTAGCTTTCGAGGTCGATTAGAGTTAAACATTGAAGAACTTTGGTTCACTCAGGCCTAGCGATATCAACAGACCCACCAGCCAAATGGCTAGAACGTGGTTTTGCTGGAGCTCAGAGCTCTTGTTCAGCTCTCAGAGGCAAGGTTTGTCATCTTGGCCCTGGTTTGTACAGCGCCTGGCGCTGTGGGCTGTTGATCCTCCTTTAGTGCGTCTAGGAGCGACTGTAAGGATACCGAGACTGGGGAGTTGAGGTGGGGGGGGGGGGCGAGAAACATTTAAAAAAATATAGGGAAATGTGGTTATAAAACGGCAAACATTTGGCAAAGGAATTGGAGGGAGGCACTTGAAACTACTTTTCAGTTGGAGGACAGAGGAGCACTTGAAACTACTTTTTAAAATGTTTTTGAAGGGTCTGGAGTGAATTGCTGTCCTTTTTAGTAGAGGGGGAAAATGTTCCTGAGGGGAGGTTGGGGGAGGGTGGTGGGAAAGAAGCAGAGTTAAGTTTACTCAGTCTTCTGCAAGCAGCCAGATCAAACGCAGGGATGGGGCAGAGGTGACGGACGCTTTATCACGGGCAGAGAGAGGTGGAAGGGGAATGACCCTGGTCTGTCACAGAACCACTGGGGACTGGGCAATGTAGTGAGGCACTAGATTGGGACCCAGGAGATCTTGGTTTTGTTCCCAGCTCCGCCTCAGATGCTGCATCTGGGCCTCAGTTTCCCCATCTGTAAAATGGGGAGAACTATCCTTTGTCTTTTTAGACTGTCAGCTCTGCAGGGCAGGGACTGTCTCTTACTGTGTGTCTGCCCAGCATCTGGAACAATGGTGGGCCCTAATCTTGGTCGGGGAGGGGAGGTTTGTGCAGCACCTGGAGCAGTGGGGGATCTGGTTTTGGCTGGGGGGGTCCATGCAGTGTCTGGCATGACGGGGGTCCCAATCTCAGCCAGGGAAGGGCAAGTCGGATCCATGCAGTACCGGGCACATGTGTGTGTGTGGGGGCACTGATTTCACTCGGGGAGGGCAGGGGAGGTTTCCCCAGCATGATGGGGGCCCTGATCTCGGTGAAAAACACACACGTGGGAATCTGGGGTGCGGGGAAACACCAGTTCTGATACTGTCAGGACTTGTGTTTGGCTGTGTATGTCTGTTAGCATCAGCGGGCCTCATTGCGTGCACCTCAGACGCACACACGCGCATTCTGCCTGTGCTCCCCCCTCCCTTCGCAGTGGAAAACACCCTGAAACATCTGGCTATGGGATGAACAGCTGGCTTCCCTCCTGTGGAGGGGGTGGGGAAAAGGGGAGTTTTTATCAATGAAAATGTTTCCTAGGCCACCAGTCCCGCCTGCCACGCTGTGATGGGTGGGGGCTGTTGTCAATCATTGCCAGGGTGTTCTATTTCTGCCACGTATGTAGGGGCTCATGCTAACTGCTGATGCCAGTGTCCTACAGGAGACAGGCCTGTGGGTTCCTTGAATTACTGCTGCATAAAAGAAATGCTAACGCCAGCTATATGGGCTACAGGTGATAGTTAATTTACCACCCAGTAGAGTTTATAAGTAGCCCTAGTTTTTCTCTCCGGTTTGCATTCCTTTGCATTTAGAAAGATAAGTTGGTGAGGTCATAACTTTTATTGGAGCCACTTCAGTTGGTGAGAGAGATACATTTCTGAGCTACACACAGATCTCTTCTTCAGGAGCATATCCTAAAAATTGCCCTCCTTTCTCTCTAGTTATCTATTTCTAATTTAATATTCCCTGAGATTTTTTTCCATATTTCACTAATAAAATATCCTCAGATTTTGACCTTTTCTCCAATTTTTGAATATATTTCGAAAAGTTTTGCAGACGTTTCCCATTTTCTCTCAATTTGTCAAATAACAATATGAAATTCACCCTCATTTTACCTCTTTACCTACTATTGACTATCAATATAAAATGCTTCACATTTTTTCACTTTCTGCTCTACTTAGTGAAAATTGATCCAAAATTCTCCAGATTTCCACCCTTTTCTCTTTACTGACTTAACATAGACATCAGCTGTCAGATTTTGTCTTTTTCCATGTCATTATTAAATGTCTGTTAAAAAGCATCTCGTGTTTGGAAACGTTCCCATGTTTCGTTGCAGCAAGTCCTCCTGTTTTGGAGGAATTTGTTGCCTCAGTCATTCTCCGTCCTGGCGGGTGAAGGGAGTTAAATGGTCAAATTTTTCCTCTCATGTGAGACTCATTTCTTTCCCCCTTTATCTTCATTAAAATGTTTGCTGATGAAAGTGACTTGGCCCATATTTAATACACATCAAAGCCAGAGGCCTCCCCCTGTTTGGGGGAACGGTGTCTTTCAGCTGCTCACATGACAGTTGGCTGGACCCTTTTCTTTTCCTCAGGGGGCACAGGACGAGGGCCCAGTCTGTGCCTGGCTCCTTGCTGCCCAGGCTGTCCCCAGAGTGGCTGAGAACCTCCATGCTACAGTATTAGCCCCTCACTTTCCCCTCACCATGTTCCCCAGCAGTATCCCAAACCCCCATGACGAATGGTCTCCATGAGGGGTTGCTTCGCCCAGTGCTGAGATGGAGTCGTCTTGGAGCGGGTCCCTATTGGCCATTGTCTGCCAGTCACCAGGCATGGACATTTCTTACAAAATCTGGCTCCTCCGTGCCATTCATTCTCCTGTTACAGAAGCCTTGCCCAAGGCTCCCTCCCCCCATCCCCATGTGAATGGCTGGCAGGGGCTGCTGAGAACTTTCTGTCCATTTATCAATTACTGGTATGAAATCACGACAGACTTTGCTTCTCTCCCTATTTTCAAAACTGGAGGAACTTCAGGTTTTGGCAGGAAAACTGTTGCTGTGAATCCTTCTCCAAAAGAAGGGAAGGGAACGAGGGAGGAGGAAAGGACTCTGAACCACGTTTCTGGTCTCACTGAGACCAGTGTTAATCAAGAGACACTTCAAGAAAGAACATGGAGTGACGCCAGATTAACATGGGGGCAAATAAAATCAGGACATGTCCCTGTGGGGAGGGGGTTTCAGTTGTTGCTAAAGGGCGGGGGGGGGAACCCTCAGTCTCTGTCTGACTGTGTAAGAACATAAGAACGGCCGTACTGGGTCAGACCAAAGGTCCATCCAGCCCAGTATCCTGTCTGCCGACAGTGGCCAATGCCAGGTACCCCAGAGGGAGTGAACCTAACAGGTAATGAGCAAGTGATCTCTCTCCTGCCATCCATCTCCACCCTCTGACAAACAGAGGCTAGGGACACCATTACTTACCAATTCAGGCTAATAGCTGTTAATGGACTTAACCTCCATGAATGTATCTAGTTCTCTTTTAAACCCTGTTATAGTCCTAGCCTTCACAACCTCCTCAGGCAAGGAGTTCCACAGGTTGACTGTGCACTGTGTGAAGAACTTCCTTTTATTTGTTTTAAACCTGTTGCCTATTAATTTCATTTGGTGGCCCCTAGTTCTAGTATTATGGGAACAAGTAAATAACTTTTCTTTATTCACTTTCTCAACACCACTCAGGATTTTATATACCTCTATCATATGCCCCCTTAGTCTCCTCTTTTCCAAGCTGAAGAGTCCTAGCCTCTTTAATCTCTCCTCATATGGGACCCGTTCCAAACCCCTAATCATTTTAGTTGCCTTTCTCTGTACTTTTTCTAATGCCAGTATATCTTTTTTGAGATGAGACCACATCTGTACGCAGTATTCGAGATGTGGGCTTCCCAGGGATTTATATAAGGGCAATACTTGTCCCCTGGGAAAATCCTCTTCACTTCAGCAGTCATGATGCTGGGAGCCCCGTGGACCTGGCTTGTCCATCCACTTGCTGCATGTGGACAAAGAACTCACAAACTAACAAAACCCGGCTGACAAACCTTTCTGCCTGGTGTAGAGCTGGACTTCCAGGCTTGGGAGCTCTGCTGTGATTCATTCATTTCAAACCCCCAATGCAGATCTGCTCATGCTGGGGGAGCTTGCCGAATCCCATGTATGGAAAGAGTCTTTTCTGAGTCCTACATGTACAGCAGCAGCGCTCTTCGCCCCTTTTGCTGAGAGTCCCCTAAGTTAGGCCATGCGTTGCTGCAGCCAGTCTAGTGACCCCAAGGGACTATTCAGTTTTACATACAGCTGTGTGCAGCCATGAGCTGCCTGAACTCTCCAGCAGCCTGGGAGGTGTGTGCTACCTGCCCAGACCTGGCAGAATTGCAGCAGAGGAATTGTTGTGCCCAGGCACTGAGAAGATGGGACTTTGTTCCCAACACGAGCAAGGAGCAGACCCGACCTAGGAGGCTGCCAAAGCGGGCTGGGCAATGAGTGGCTGGAGAATTTCTCTCTCACAGAGACTCTGCCTCTCTTGTTCCATTCCTGCTCCAGGGCAGCACCACGTTGGATTTTGCACTAAGGCGGCTCTATGCCATGGGCTGGAACAGTCCCAGAGCCGCCACCTGCCCACTGGGGCCCAAACAGCCCGTCCCCTTTGTGCTGAGCCTGGAACGAGGGCACTGCGGAGCGACTGCGCTTGCTGGGCCACCTCTGTCCCTGCCGTGTGGAGCGGGTCAGCCACGGGCGCGTTTCCAGGGGAAACGGTGACTTTTTGTTCTCACACTGAACATTTTCATTACAAATCCAAAAGGTTTGGGTTGGAAAGTTTCCAATTTGGGGGCTTTTCATTTTTTTCTGTAAAAACCTAAATGTTGTGTGGAAAGCATTGAACTGAAAATGAAATTTTCCATCAAAAATAGTTTCTATAGAAAAATGTCGACGGCTCCTATTGACGTGGGCTCAATCCACTTCCACTGCCCCAGTCACTGGTGCTGCATGCGCACGGCCAGGCCTGTCCCTCCAGCAGAGTTCACATGGGGAGGGGGAGGAATTGGGAGCTCCCCACCAGCTCTGCGATCGCTATATCTCCGGCTGAGGCCTCTGGGGATCCGGCTTGTCAGGCTTCCAGCTGAACCCAAACAGGCAGCTGCTCGGCTAGGCAGGCTCCCGTTCCCGGCGCACGTCCGACTGCTCTAAGGACTGGAAAGCCAAAAGCAGGGGCTGCCCTGTGGGCTGCTGGTGGGTTTGGTACCTGTGAGCGAGACACAGTCTGTGTATCGGCTTCACTTGCATCGCCAGCCCCAGCCCTCAGCCCCATTTCCCAGCCTGGAGCCAAAGCCGGTTTCTCCACAAAACCCCTGTTCAGAGCTGCAATGCTGCCAGGTGGAGCCTGGCCAGGCCATCTCTCCCTGGGCTCCATCGGTTAGTTCTGCCGGGCCCATGTGAGCGCGGTGCCCCCAGTGCGCATGCTGCACGTCTGCCTGGGAGAGCTCAGGAGCTAAAACTGCAGCTGCACCAGAGCTGGGCGCTCCTATCCTGTGGAGAGGCTGGATGTACCTGACTGGGGGAGGCAAGAGGGATCCTTGCTGAGCTGCTACCAGGACAATTGGACCTTTTCCTTCTCTCCTTAGGGGGCAGAATGAATCCCTCTTCTCCAGCCAGCTGGGCTCCCACCTTCCCCTCCCTCCCATATGCTCATCAGAAAAACCAACGACTTCTGAGTGACGTCCAGTGCTTGGGGCCTAGACACCAGAAGTGACAGCCGGATCCCACCCCGGGCCAGGACGGGTTGTGTTAAAAGGCCCTGACGTTGCAGTGGACGCATGCCAAGGATATTAGTTGGCTCAGTCCGGTGACCTAATGGATGCGGCCACACCACACCCCCGTCCCAGGGCAGTCTCATCTGAGAACCAGGATCCATGAAGCGACATCCCCCCCTGCCCCGACAGGTGGGCTCTGCAGATGCTGGTGGAGGCAGTGGGAGGGAAGGTTGCACTAGCGCTGCCTGGGCTGTATCTGCGCCAAGGATAAATGGAGGGGGTCACGCAGCCTCTGCCTGACACTCCACAGTGCTACATTCACGCCGAGCACAAGTCAAATGCTGCACCAAGGGTGGGGAGTTCCCCGTGAATTCCCATGTGAGCACATAGTGCCCCGTCCTCCACACACACTGCACGTACACACACACACACACAGCCCCGTTCTCCACACACACTGCACGTACACACACACACACAGCCCCGTTCTCCACACACACTGCACGTACACACACACACACACACAGTGCCCCTGTCCTCCACACACACTGCACATCCACACACACTGCACGTACACACACACACACACACAGTGCCCCTGTCCTCCACACACACTGCACATCCACACACACTGCACACACACACACACACACACACACACACACACCCCGTGCATGCTGCGCACACGTGGAGTGCAATGCAAGAGACACAAACTGCACCCTGAGGCGACGGCTGGTTTGTCTCCAGGTGGTGACGCGCGATCTCCGCTTTCCCGTGGGCAGAAGCGCAGCTGATGAAAATCTCGCCCAAGCTGCGCTGCGGGAGACCGGGCAGGAGCCAGCGCCGCGCAGTGACATTTACAATCACTATAAACCATGGCACCACAAGAAGTAATTTAAATAAACACGAATCCAAATGACACATCCCGGAGCCAATGGCAGCATCGGAAAGCGGGCACTGGGCGGGGCCCGAGCGAGGGTTTTGCGTGACGCAATAATGGAGAAGCGCGTGATAGGCGGGATCTAGGCGACACGCGCCGGGGAACGGCCGAGGCTCGCTGGGCGGGAGGAGGAATCCCACGATGCACCGGGGCTGGCAGGAGCCGCGCGCAACGCCCCCACCCCAGCGTGCGGTGCCGCTGACCTTCTCCTAATGGCGTCCTGAGCGCTGCACCCACTTCCGCTTCCGGCCTCGCCCTGGGCCTAAGCGTTGCAGGGGCGGGGCACTGCGGAGTTACAGGGGGTGGGGCAGACCCGGTCCGGATCGGGGCGCGCGGGCCGGGCCGGGCAGTCACGTGGCAGTCACGTGGCAGTCTGGCAGAAGGCGGGGCCAGGGGTCCTGAACGGGTCCCGTCCCCCCCGGGAGTCAGTGTTGGGGGCGGGGCCCGGCTCAGGCCGGATTCACTTTCTGGGGGGCCCCGGGCATGAAGGGGCCGGAGGCATCTGGGTAAATCCGGATTGAAATCACTAACCGGGAAGTCTGGATTTCATCAGGGTTTCTACATACAAGCGAATTCTTGGTGGTGCTTGTAACCGCAATACACATTCCGCACAACTCGGAGGGGTGACGGCTTCATCTTCAGAAGATTCACACTGTATCGTTTTAAACAGGGATTTATTCTGAAAACTTTTTAGATCGTTTTCCCCCTCAAAAATGCAGTTTTTTCTAAAGCAAGGCGTGGAGGGGCTTTTCTCCGGTGACCGTGTGGCCGAATGGATAAGGCGTCTGACTTCAGATTAGGCGATTGAAGGAGCGAGTCCCTTCGTGGTTGTGCTTGTGCAGTTTTCCCTTTGTGCTGACAGTCCTGCTCCCTTCAGGGCTGGAACCTCTTCTCGGCCGCTCAGGCCAATGCTCTGGCTTCAGCTACAGCCCCAGGAAGGAGTTGGGGGTTGGGCGTCACAAAGGCTGGGGCATGAGCCCCACGTGCTTCCAGTCTAGCCTTTGCCATTCCTGACTTGCTGAAGAAAATGGGCGGCTGCCCGGGCTCGCGTGTGGAGCAGTTTCCCTCTTCCAAGTGTGCGCCTGTCCCTGTGCTTGAAGGGGCTTGTTAAATAGCGCCTTGGGAGCCTGGGTGCTTCTCCCCAGCTGGGGAAAAGCCTCTTGAGATAAAATCTTCTGCCCCACTGCCAAAGTGAGCACCTTGAGTGGGAACGGTAAGAGGCCCCACTAGGGGGGCTGGCCCTGCTCTCCTACCGTTTTCTGATGCTGGCCAAAGAGCATCATCAGCTGCCCCACATACTTGTGTGTGGGTGACCTTCAGTGGGTGTTTGGCATGGCAGGGAGCAGCCTGGCCGGGTGTCTTGTTGCCTGTCTGCTGGCCACACATAGGCATGGTCCTCCCCTTGTCTTGCCTCTCCCTCAGTTGCTCTGTGGCTTATAAACCTTCCCGTGGAGCTGTCAGCACCAGCCGCCTCTGCTCTAGGTGTCTAGAGGAGGAAAGGTTTTCTGGGCTCCAGCCTGGGACTCTTCCTCCCTCCTACCTAGCCCTGAGTATTAAGCCTGGCCCTGGCACTCCTTTCTTCAAGCACCATGTGGGCAAGAGGAAAAGTGTGGTAGAGAGCACAAGGGCCAAACTTGTGGGCATCAGGTGAAGCAGCCAGAATCCCAACCACCAGGTCTAAACTGCAGGCAGCAGTAGCCACTTCTAGACCCCATCCCAACCAAAGACCTGGCTCCAGTGGGCGTGAGTCACCCAGCAGAAGGGAAACAACTTGCTTTTGTGCAACTGGAGACAGGGAAAAGGAGCACTTTGAGCTCCAGGGATTTACCACAAGGTCCCACTGACATTTGAACTCAGATTGCAGGATTCAGAGTCCGAAGTGCTGACTGTTACACCATGGGACCAACTTGTGATGCCTTTTCTGAACATCGGTGACCCTCACGGGGCTGGCTTGTGTAAGGGACTGTTGGCCCTTTACTAAAACTTAGTGGGGTTTTTTGATTGGCTAGTTCCCAGTCCCAATAGAAGGGGGAAGGGCCAATGGGAAATCAGGATCTTGAGACTCAAGCACACAGAGAGAAAGAAAATCACACACTGCACAGGCCCACACAGACATAAAACAAAAACCACACACACACACATACAAACCCACACAGAGCCATATACACATAAGGGAAAGCCACACAAACCATAGAAAGAACAAATCCACACCAAAAATACAGCAAAAGCACACAACAAGAAAGCACAAAAACCACATACCAAAAGAATACTAAGGAGTGCCATTGGACTCCTTGTTGTTTTTAAGCAAAAAATGATATTCATGCAAAAATCATACACACACACACACACACACACAACTATGCAAGGCATCCACAAAACCCACACGCACATCAACATGACAGACAAAAAACACACCAACATAGAGAAAGCCAGGCAGGGTTTGAGTTTCACAGCGAAGAGGGTGTGCACAAAGGTGGTTTGGGGAGCAAAGATTGAGGGGGAGTCGGGAGTGAAGAATGACAGGATGGGCAGTGCTCTGGGCTCTGCTTGACCCCTCCTGACACAGGGTGCTGGTGGAGAGCAGAGCCTGGTAGATCTGTGGAATCTGCCCTGCTCTCTGTAAAGGAAGGGGACCTCGGTGTCTTCTGAGCTGGAATTGTATTTTCTGCAGGACAAAATGATTGGCAGAAACCATTTGCTTAAAGAAAAGTAGCGCTTCAGGTGAGGGTTGAACTCACACCTCAGTATCACTCTACACAGCACTATTCTATAAGTACTGTGCACTAATCTGTTGCACCACTGGAGCCCACATCCAGGGACTTGTCTCCTTGTTTCATGGATGGATTAGGGGGTGAGGGGGTTGCATTAGCTAAAACAAATCCATATTAAAGGCTGCAGGATGGCAGCAGCAGAGGTGGGGAGCCTCCTTCCATGTGATAGAGCTGGTTCCCCCTTCCATTGCTGAGGGGAAGGTTGGTGCTTTGAGCCCACCCGGTGCTGGAACGTCTCATGGATGAGATTAACGAGACTCTTGAGAAGTGAAGGGAAGTCTTTTCTATTCCTGCCGAGCTCCATTGGTCTCCTGTGGCCCTTTCAGCTCTCTGCTTCCCTGTTGGGAAGATGCAGAGACAAGCCCCCATCTGGGTGAGTCACTGAGAGGCTGTAGTCCATGGAGTGTGTGTGGGAGAGGGGTAGGGGTAAGGTTGGATTGGGCTCAAGGGGAGAAGGTTGTGTGTGACAGTGTGTGGGGGAGGGGAGGGTGTGTTCCGTAGGAAAGACATGATGGAAAAGAGACACCCAGGACTGGAACTGATTTCAGCTCTGGACAGCTCTGCTAGGTTTTTATACATTTGTATAGGAAAATTCCGAGTGTTTAAATTCATTTCAAGCCCCCCCCTTCAGCGAACTCCTGAACATACTGGAGATGGGTCTGGAAATTGATTTTCATTCGAAAAATTTTTTAAAGTGAATCATTTGGATTTGAAGTAGGAGCCCATTACCGTGCAGGATGCAGCGGATGCATGCGGGCGGCTGCCCCCGTACAGCTCCCGGCTCCCTCCTTTCCACGCTCAGGCTCTGCGGCTCCCGGGCATGTGAGCCGTTGCTGCCCCTCCTGGAGCAGGCTCAGGGCCCCGTGCCCTGGCGGGCGGGGTGGGGAGGGCTCACGGGCGGGCTGTGCACCCTCCAGGGGAGTTCAGGGGGCAGGGAGGGGGAACCTAGGCTGGGGAGCAGCCCCTGGACACAACTGGCCCCTGAGGTATATAAAGGCTCGTTGGAAAGGAGGGGAAGGAAATGGCCACAGGATGGCACCAGAACCAGAACGATGGCACTAAGAAATGAAACGCAACAGCCTGCTTCTGTGCACATTGATTCTGGACAGTGAAGGACCCTCACTCCTGTATCAGCAGCAGCCTGGGTTGGGCTGGGAAGATGCTGGGAGGTCTCGTTCCCCCAGAACTGGCCTGGCGCCCTTCTCAACAGCAAACACATCAATTCCACCCCCTCCCCGGAAACATCAGCCTGGAGCTAAGGGCAGCACGGGACGATCCCCTTCAGTTCCCACCAAGGCACGAGGGAACCCAGGACGTTTCTGACCTGGGGAAACCAGCTGTTAATAACAGGCAGCTCAAGTTGAAGCTAAGTGTTTTTAACATTTTTTACAACACTAAATAACCCTTGAATCCTAGTGTCACCACCCATTACATTGCTTCAGCCTGGTAGATTCCCGAGTGCAAATCTAAACTTCTCTTCAAATACAAGGGAGTGGAGATCAGTCGATGTTCAGAGTCATCCCACATAAAAGAACCATGTTGTGGTTCTCGGTCATCCCATCATGTGGCCATCGCCTTTCCCTCCTCTCCATTAAAAGTGTTGGTATTTTGCATAGAAACTTTCTTCCCTCAGGAGAGACCTGGGAACCAGGGCTGCCAGCCAGACAAACACCTTTAAGAGGAGGTGTCCCTCTCCCTGTCAAAAAATGAGCTCCCTCCTTCAGTTCAGTGACAGCCTAAATTGTTCCTTATCCCAGCAGAGCCGGAGGATTCAAAAGCAGCAACATCAAACCCGTGTGGCTCGCAGGAATGAACACAAACACTCCCTGGATCTGAGGAGATGTTTAGCTTTACTCTTAGGCCTTGGCTACACTTACCAGCTAGTTCGACGGCTGGAAATCGAAGTTCTGGGTTCGACTTATCGCGTCTAGTCTGGACGCGATAAGTCGAACCCGGAAGTGCTTGCCGTCGACTGCGGTACTCCAGCTCGGCGAGAGGAGTACCGCGGAGTCGACGGGGGAGCCTGCCTGCCCAGTGTGGACCAAGGTAAGTTCGAACTAAGGTACTTCGACTTCAGCTACGTTATTCACGTAGCTGAAGTTGCGTACCTTAGTTCGAATTAGGGGGGTAGTGTAGACCAAGCCTTGGTCACCTACAAGGCCAAAGGGAAAGGCGGTGGCGCAAGATATAGAGTGAAACACGACACATCATAGTTATGCCCATAGTGGCTGCAAAATCTTTGTATATACTTCTTCTTATCATCAGTGTATTATTTTCTCTGGAGTCTAGACCTTGACTATCCCTTGGCCAAGAAATTTGGACCATGATAAAAATAATCGACTGCCCCCGGTGAAGGCCATGGACTTGACACCCACTGGGGTGTCCCTACACAGGTACAAGTACTAACAACGGCTGCCTTTTAGCCATAGTTTTTAATCAGGCCAATAAATTGATACAAACTCCTGTTAAACCATTTCTCAGCCCGAGTCCTTCACCCACATTCCTTAGGGCATTGGGCCACCACGTGGACGTTTCATTTCCCTCAATTTCACACAGAGACACAATTTCCTTTGCACAGATCCATGAACTGCAAAACCTCCCTGTGTCTCTGGTCTGAGCCAGAGCGTTCGATTCCAGTGAACCCTTCTCTCCTGCAGTGGCGATGGTCAGACAGAGGGGACGTGGTACCTGCATCCCTGACCGGGAGATATTGGCTTGGCTCCCTCTTTCTGCTGCTGTTGTTAGTCCATGAAACATCAAGGATGAAATGCAAGGCTGAGTTCATGCACCAACCCCCTGAAAAACGTCCATGCCCCAGAGAAATCCTGTCCCCTGCTATTGGGATGATGTGCTGGAGATTTGAATGGGAAAGGGACTGTCTGAATTCTCAGAGCAGGGAATGAACAACAATCTACAGCAATGTCGTTAACACAAACACACTCTCATCTTGCTCCAGCCGGAAGGGAAATGGGCAGGAATTCTCGCTGTTCAGCCAAGGACACACTTACACTGATGCACAGCCGTGAGTGTGCTGGGGAAGCTGGTCTGAGCAAACAATTTGAACTGACAATTCAGTGAGACCTGACTCATCGTGTAGTGAAATTGCCACAACTACTCAACGTGTGGGTGAGTGGTTAAGGTGATGGACTAGAAATCTATTGGGGTTGTCCTGCGCAGGTTTGAATTCTGCCAACTGTGGAAGCACTCGACTGTTATTATTACTGTAGTCTTAGTGCCTGAGCATCCACTGTGCAAACTGGAGCCAGATCTGGTCTCACTCCTAACCTGTGTACGCTTAAAATGCTGCTGGGCACTGCTATAGCACTTTGGAGTAGACAGTCACTAGGGAGGGGTTTTCCCATCCCTGTAATAGCTGCATTGACAGAACAATTCTTCCTTTTATTTAGCACTATCTAACCAGGGCTTAGGTCAGCTTCACTATATTGGTTTGGGGGTGTGGATTTTTCACACCCAGAGAGACGTCGCTCTGCCAGTTAAGTGCACAGCGTTCACCAGCCCTTAGATCCCTCTTGGTATTTCAATGCAGGCACTGACCTGTGAGAGGAAAACATCAGCTCACAAACACAGTGACTGAATTCCCCACATTTAATCTCTCTGCACTTTCCAGAACATCACAAAATTCAATTCATTCTTGCTAGGACAGAGAAAAAATAAGTAACACTAAGTTTTTGGCTCCATTAACTAAAGTTAAGGGTTTAATTACTATAGTAAAACTATGGCCTGATTCCGCTAAATAACACCACAACATGAAATAAGAACAGAGACAAATCTTGTCAGTGACGACTAATTTCGCAAACGATCTTCCCATTATTAATTTCCGTACCAACCCCATTGGAGGTCTGGGCACCTCCAGTGTCACTGCTCTGCATTCACCTTCCCCTTAGAATTATTCTCGGCCATTCCCAAATGTGGAACATTGGGCAGTTCAGAATGTGACTAGTGACCCCGGCTCCTTCCTGCACCTGCTCTACATCGCTCCACAGCAGCGTCTCCCCCTGCAGAGTCACCCCAGCACTGCAGTGCAGCCCCCCAGGGTTCAGCAGGGCCCCTGGCAAGGACAGTGGGTGCCGCTAACAGCCCGGTGTGCCTGGCAGTGAGGCAGGGGCAGCCCGAGGCTGGACGCTCTGAGTCAGCTGTAAAGAAGCAACCCCCCCCCACCCCCATGCACACACACAAGTACAGAAATTGAATTCCCCAACTTTAACATCATGACACCCTGTAGAAAGCCACACATCAGTTGTTTTGTCACAGGGAGATGCAAAAATCAGGTGACGTTATCTGATTAAAATATGACCATACAGATCATTATTGCAGCCACTGTTATATATTTGCAACAAATCTTGTACAAAATGTGGCATGCAAGATGTCTATGAAAAGATTATGATTTGCTGAATATGATTATGCTATTTGTATGCATGTATCATGTTTGTATTTGAAGTTATGAGCATTGGCTCCATACCTGTATTTCAAATATGTTTGCTCCTGGGGTAACACCCACATGTTATTTAGCCAGTGAGTGGCTCATTGAAAGGACACAACTCACAATGGACCATGGGAGATGCCCATCTACACTGAACAGACTTTTCTGTGAATGTTCTATCTGAAATATCCGGCAAAGTATCCATCCTGCAATGACCGAGAAAAATCGGGCATGGACGGGGACTTGCCCATGTGACACCAAGCTCCCATCTTTCACCTGTGATTTTCCACTAGCTGTGCTGAGGACTTTGAAACAATGGGTTTCCCTCCACATGGCAGAAGATATAAGAGGCCCCGGAAACATCTCCACTGTGCCTCTATCCTGCTCCAGCCTCTTTCCTGCTCAGACCTCTGGACTATGGACTTATACTAATGGGAGCATCTATCCAAGGGACTGAGGACCTTCCAGTGATTTGGAAGCACCCAGAGATTTATCAAGCCAGCAGTTTATTCCATCACTGTTATAAGCCTGAACCAAGAACTTTGCAATTATTGTATTTGATTCCTTTAACCAATTTTAATTCTCACCTTTCTTTCTTTTTATAAATAAGCCTTTAGAATTTAGATAGGTATTTCCCAAAAATCACGTTGATCTAAGTCACCAGTGGGTGACTGGTCCTTTGGGATCAAAAGAACCTCTTATTTGAAGAGATTGGTTTTAAAAAACCACTCATTTCTAAGTCTAGTGTTTTTGGTGGTAATACAAGGACTAGAATGCCCAAGGAAACTGCTTTTATGACTTTTTGTTAGCCAGTGTGGTGAAGCGGAAGTTTACTTTTGTTGCTGGTCTAGTATATCCTATGGGGGATTAGGCACCACTCTTGGGGTGTATCTGCCCTATTTCTTAGCAGTTTGTCCTGAATTTGGCTATCTCAGCTGTGACCCACTGAGGCATGGTTACAGGCACTAAGCTCTCTTCCCTGTGCAGTGATCTGAGAAGATTGCCAGTGGAAGGACAGATGGTGGTGGACACACAGACACGTGGCTAGGGGACCTGGTGAGGGAGAACTTCCTTATCTCTATCTGAGGCAGGTTGAAGGGGAAAGGACGGACATTACTCATCTAATCGTAACCACATTGAGACACTGAAGGTAGTAGAGTGAGGGTTTGTTACTAGCTGTAATCCAGCCCAATGGGGAGGAGTTAAATGTAAATAAAAGGGTCATGTGGAGAACAGGGTTTGCTCTCAGGGCCTTGGAGAGAAAAGAAATCTGCCACTTTCTCTCTGAACTCAGTTTGCTTTTCTTGTTCCTTTCCCTTATAGTAAAGATACAGAGAATGGAAGTGGTTAAACGTCTCCTGATGGAATGAATCACTTGGCTTGGTTTCCTCTCACCATTGCCAGTGCGGACAGGAGGGACATGACTTGTTTTAAATGAGTCAGACAGTGGATATTTTCATTGTTTTCTTTCTAAGCATTTAGCTCGGGGGTCAGCCTCACAGCCCAGTTAGTACTGAGGGAGCAGTATTAATTAACGGGCAAAACACTTCCTCAATGCGGAGTTAAGATTGTCTGGTGCAATATCAGCCCCTGGCAGAACCTCTACAGCTGCAAAACTCAATCTTCTGAAAAGCAGGAGCTAAAGTTACAGTTGCCAGCATCACCTTCATCCTGTTCTCTTTCAGCAACGTCCCGTTAACACACACACATTTACGCTACCGACACCCTGCTGGCTGAAATCGACAAGCTGTTCACTCCCTTTTACAGCCCTTCCAACCCCATCTTGGCCTGACGAGCCCAACCCCTGGGCAAACCAGACTGGGGTAAGGATTGGGCATGGCCATGACAGTGACTGCAGAGCAAGATCGCTGACCCCTACTCAGATCAGCCCCACCATACTGATTTCTCTTCGCTCAGACACACTGCACCCCCTCCCCGAATTTCTGCGAGCCTGGGTAGGGAGCTTATTTTCCCTTGTGATGGGCTGAGCTCTCCCTCCCCACCCGGATACAGCTGGAGCGAAGATAGATGCCGCCTCCATTGCTCCCCTTTAGGAAATAAAGTGTTAATTTAGAGGACTCTGAGAAGGCTCAGATGGGGAGTGGCTGATCTCCGCTCACATTCTCCACAGTTCCAGCCCCTGTTGCGTATTGAAAGAAATGACTCAATATCCCACTTACATCTTTTATTAACATGAACAAATAAAACCAAGAACACACATCACTAAGGCTACATGACTATAAATACTACTCAGCTAACGAAGGATTAAACAATACAATGATAAAGTTCAGGTCAAATCAGTAAATCGATGAGTTAACAAGGATATTGCGTTGGAATCAAGTCATCAATTTAGTCAAACCATCAGATGAATACAGGAGAAAATCAAACCCTTATAAATCCTAAAACAGCAACCCAAGGAGGCAGGTTCATATTTAGTGATGCTGAAAGGCCAGTCAGAGATTTTCACCCAGGCAGTACATCCCAGATTTAGCCAGCTGAATATTTCAGTACCGATACCAAATTATTGCTTCCATTTAGCCCACGACCTCAAAGCAAATTAGTTTTCTCCTTAGATTTCACTATTGCGTTGCTAATATTTCTCCTCGCCCTCTCGCCCCAAAACACAGATAGACCTTACAGAGACAGCAGTAAAAGAAGTTCAAACAGCTCTCGCTGAACAATGAACATCTGACAGCTCAATTCTTTTGAACGTTTCCATAGGGAAAGGAGCTGCCTGCGGTCATTTCATAGGGCAGAGTTTTAAGGCTATTAAGATTTAAGGAACTATTCTTAGCATCTTCCCTGTGTAGATTTCAGAGGTGTTCACACACTCACCCCCACTGAACCACACTGTCACACCCCAATCGAATAGAAAGGCTGGAAGGCTCCATGTCCATAAGAAAACAATAGACAAAAATAGAAAAAGGAAAATAAATGTCGAAGATTACAAGGGATTGGATCTCTGCAGCTCTTCAGCTTTGGACTCACATGGAGTAGGAACTGTAGCTGCAGTTGAGGAATCAGGTAATGGCATAGGTGGCCCAGCACTTCCGGTTGCAGGGTTTTCAGGTACAGGGAGACTGGTGAAGGCTGCATAGCCTGTCGCTGTTGTGCTTCATTCCCCAGAGGGGATCAGTCCTGGGATCCTGGCAGTCAGTCTCTCTTAGACGACTTACATAAGAACGCAAGACTGGTCATACCCTGTTTCCCCGAAAATAAGACAGTGTCTTATATTAATTTTTGCTCCCAAAGATGCGCTAGGTCTTATTTTCAGGGGATGTCTTATTTTTCAGAAATGAAAAATGCCTTATTATCGGTGGATGCCTTATTATCGGGGAGGTCTTATTATCGGGGGGATGCCTTATATTACAACGAGAGGCAAAACTGTAAGTAGGCCTTATTTTCGGAGGATGTCTTATTTTCGGGGAAACAGGGTAGTAGGTCAAACCAATGGGCCATCTAGCCCAGTATGCTGCTGAGAGTGACCAGTGCCAGATGCTCCAGAGGGAATGAACAAAACAGGCTTGTTGATCTGAAAGCTGAAGGACTTCCACCCTTACCTTTTACTTTATTGTTGTAGATTCCAGCTTACCCCACCTTACCACACCTCCCATGAGGTCTCTAGGCAAATCAGGTGTGAACTGATCCTTCGATACAGACATGTCCCACTCTAGATGAAGTGAGGCAGAGTTTGGGCCAACGTCAGTTTGGAATAGCACTGCTTAAGCCAGCAGTTTTTTCAAAGTATCTGCTGCCGTAAACCACATGTAGTGTGGACATGCGAACCCCAAAGGTATCAAACATGAAAGAAACATAAGGCCAGTTATGGGGAGGTTTCCATGGCCAGGCCTGAGGGTTAAATAGCTGGGCTCTAACAGCTGGCCTCCTCCAAAGGAAAAGGGGCCTCAGCACCTATAAAAATAACTGGTTGCAAAAATTAATCATCATGCATCCATCACCATTTTAAATTCTGACCTCTCCTGACCGATGTGTCTTTGTTTAGCAAACAAGCGGACTGGGGAACTCTGTGGCTGTTACCCTCTACCTCAGTAAAAGGTTACACATCTTGTCTCAAGCAATTTTCCTCTTAACAGAAAATTTATTTTAAATGTTATCAAAATAAATTCCATTTGAAATAGAAATAATTATCGTCTACACTGGGTCTCTATTTTCATACGTGCTATTTCTCTCACATGTTCCCCCACTCAAATTCCTTTGGGGTGAGGTTTTACTTTTCAGGATTAGCCACCATTTCCAATATAGTAGGAGGGGGCAGGGAGAGAACTAGAAGAAAACCTGAATTATATTGTAACACTGAAAGTTATCACATAATCAGCCTCTTATTTTACACTAATTAACTTCATGTTTAATTTAATTGTTGCTGGTAATAATTTATTCAAAGATTACAAAATATAAACCTATAGGGCAGTTTTCTCTTAATTCCCATTTCCATCCAGTGAGCTTTGTGTGAAGTCACATTCTATAATAACCTAGTAGCCTTCCATTTCTGTGAGCTCATTTCTCCCTGGCTCTTCTCCCATACGTGTGGATGGAAGGGGGTCTCATACTTCGTGGGAAAGTTGTATTATGAGAAAAAGCACCTGTGCTCTATTTTCACACTTTCTAATCTTTCAAAGTAGCAGCAGGTGGAGAAGTGATATAAATGCATGACTTAATAGCAAAGCTAAGAGACCAAACCAGACTCTGGACTCAACATTCATGTATCCTGCAGTCTGAACTTGGAATCTGATACATTCCCTCATTGGCTACCATCATTTGCCCAGCATGGAAGTGCTTCTTGTCCAGCAAGTCAGTCAGATTGGGACCCATATTCATGGAATGGCTCTGAAGGAATCAGCTGTTTCTCTCTGTGCTTCATGAAAGTTTGGATCCAAATGGTAAAAAACAGTTGTTCCCAATTTAATCATGGCATCCTTTAGGACCATGATCAATACCATTTAACTAGGGAGCAGCGTTCTAAAAATAGTTTACCTGGGCCACAGGTCACCATAGCTTCCATCTCTAGGGTGAAAATCAACTACTCGTACCTGCAGTTTCTACCTGAGTTCTTGTCCAATCTTTGCCCTTTCTTGGAGTAATTTTACACTTCTCCGTCATAGAATTCTTCACCAACCACACAGTATATCAGTAGTGAAAGTGAAGAATAACTCCCCCAAATATACCCTTTTATTTCCTTTATCTGGTGGCACAGATTCAAATTAGGGACTAAATTCAGGAGTGGCTTAGAATCCCTGTAAAACACCAAATGTCAGGTATCTATTGGAAATAGGTATCTTTCTGCAGCTATATCACATTCAACACGGATTTCATTTCCTACGTATTTGCAGCATCTCCAGGGGTGACTGAACAGAAACGTCACTTCCATTTTCCCCATCGCTACCTAGATAGGGATTGCATTTCCCAAATAACAGGCAACACACACCTGATTAGGGAGGAGATCACTTCAGGAGTGACCTCCTGCAGGGCCTGGGCCACAACTGCTTTGGGAACCCAATGCATGGGTATTTTGCCTAGTTCCAAGTCATTTACTAGGGAATCCTCTTCCCAGCCCTTTAGAAAAAATATTGACCTAACCAACTGAACAACAGGGGGATTGGGATGGTGATGGGGAATAAGGGAATCCCTCTGACTTACCCCTTCTTCTGTTGTTACAGAGGGTGAAATGACATTTTTCCCTATCCCTGCCCTGTTCCTGCTCTTTGTTATAGTTCAATATATTTTAAGTGAGAAAAGCGGTAGTAAAAATATCTGCTCTCCAGCACAACCTGAAGCAACATCAGAGCAACTAGGAACGAAACAATTTGTTGATGACTAACAATTGCTTTGAAATGGGAGGACAGTATAACCGTGATGCTCAGGGTTTGTTTAGACTAGGAAAAGTGATGGAGTTTAGGTCAGGTCACGGGGAAAACTAATGCCAATCACCGCACCTGGGCTACATCTGCACTACAACTATAATTGTCTTTTTACACCAAGATCACTAACTTGAGCAGCCAACACCATATGCAGTCCTAGTCGATGTCAGGCCCAGGTAGTTTTTGCCTCAGTGTAGCTTGTTGGGATCAAACCTCTCTCCCCCACCTGGAGCTGATGAACATTCCTGGCTGAAGGGACACACAGTCCCATGACTCAAAAGGAAGAGTTGATAGAAAAAAAATCACAGGACTGACCCCAAAGAACGGGGAGCTGCAAAAGGCAGAAGCAGGCAACTCATCTAGGGGAGCTGAGAGACCACGGTGCAGATGGTGCAAAGGTCGCTATGTGGGAATTCGCAATTGTGATTTTTTAAAAAAACAAAATCTTTTGCCAGCCGGAATCAAGGCATTTATTACAGTTCTCTCATGCGTGGATTGTCTGATGTCTAATAAGGCTTGAACTCTGATTGAAGCTTTTCCCACACTCAGAGCACGTGTAGGACGTCTCTCTACTGTGGATTCTCTGATGTGAGATGAGGGCTGAGCTATAACTGAAGTGTTTCCCACACTCAGAGCATTTGTAGGGCACCTCCCCTGTGTGGGTTCTCTGATGTGTGATCAGGGCAGAGCCCTGCTTAAAATTTTTCCCACACTCAGCGCATGTGTAGGGCGTCTCTCCTATGTGGATTGTCTGATGTCTAATAAGGTGTGATCTCTGATTGAAGCTTTTCCCACACTCAGAGCACATATAGGGTCTCTCTCCTGTGTGGATTCTCTGATGTGTGATGAGGGCTGAACTATCCATGAAGCGTTTCCCACACTCAGAGCATCCATAGGGTTTGTCACCTGTGTGAATTCTCTGATGTGTGCTAAGGGCTGATCTATAACTGAAGCATTTCCCGCACTCAGAGCATGTGTAGGGTGTCCATCCCGTATGGATTTTCTGATGTCTAATAAGGCTTGAGCTCTGATTGAAGCTTTTCCCACACACAGAACACATGTAGGGTGTCTCTCCTGTGTGGATTCTCCGATGTGAGATGAGGACTGAGTTATAACTGAAGCATGTCCCACACTCAGAGCACGTGTAGGGTTTTTCTCCTGTGTGGATTCTCTGATGTCTAATAAAGCTTGAGCTCCGATTGAAGCTTTTCCCGCACTCAGCGCATGTGAAGGGCGTCTCTCCTGTGTGGATGCTCCTATGTCTGGTAAGGTGTGAGCTCCGATTGAAGCTTTTCCCACACTCAGAGCACGTGTAGGGTTTCTCTCCCCTGTGGATTCTCTGATGTGTGAGAAGGTCAGAGCTCCCATTGAAGCTTTTCCCACACTCATGGCATATGTAGCATGTATCTTCCAAGTTGATGCTCTCGTGTGTAATAAGATCTGAGTGGCTACTGAAGTTTTCTTCTGGCCTGTGCTGAGTCTCACAGGCTTTTTCTGGGAGTGCACAACTCCCGGAATCATTCCCTTTGGATCTTCCTGATAATATTTCATGTGGTTCTATTTGCTCAGCATCTTCCTGCTGGGGTGTCTCCTCGTTCTCACTCACCATCCCGTCACCTGATGGGAGACGGAGAGAATCCAGACATAGGTCACTCCCTGCACCAGAGAGAAAGGAAATCTCAGAGAGAGGAATGGAAAAAGGGATGAACAAACCAAAGTATGTGCGGGAGAGATCAAACCTATCAGGAGCTGATTTTCCCCAAACCCTTCCCCAGAGGACAGAGAGGAAGGGATCAGTTCTGGGTGTGCAACTCACCAGAACTCTCAGGGGAAAGTGCGATTGGGGAGGGAGCTGCTGCCAACTGTCAGTCAGGATAGGTAGGAAGCCATGAATGACATCTGCCTAATGATTCCACATCTGCAGGGAACAATCCTGAACTTGGCGAGCTCACAACTTGGCGAGTCTTTGTAGGGCATCCCAAATGTTTCCTGTATTCATGGACAGTTTTTGAGATGGTTTATCCAATTCCTCACCTGTGCAGTCAGCTCTCGGGAGCACTTTTTTCAGAGCCATAGAGGTCTGAGACCCACGGCTGTTCCCCTCATTCCAGCTGTGAGATCACATCAGGTTTGGACATTGGAAACCCTGGGAAGGCAAAGAAAACAAGGAAGGTCCATGGAATTTGTGGGATACTTGTCACAAGGAATAGTCCATAGTTTTAACCCCAGCTCATTTTTAAGCAGTAACATCCCAAGGTCGGCTTCCTTGGCTCTAAATGGCAGGAGAGTTCTTATTATAAATCATATTCATTACCTTAGTGCCTAAGAGCCAACTAACAGTGGGTCTCCGTTGTGCTAGGCACAATACAAACCCGGATTAGTAGATGGCCCATGCCCTGACGAATTTACAGTCTAAACAGACAAGACAGACACAGAATGGGGGAAGAGGTAGAACCCACCAGCAGAGTGAACTATGTGAAGGCAGAGGGACAGATCTGATGAACACAGGTCTATATCTTGAGACTATTGTATTTAACGTTATGACTAGGGCCAGTGTTTTCCAGAAATTGCTATTACTGTATTTTTCCCTGAAATTACTCGTAATTTCAGGAATCACCCTTCATATCCAGAATAGCTGTGGGGATGCAGGGTCCCAAACCCCAGCTTTCTGCCTGGAGACACCTGACTCCTCCCCAGGGCACAGGGCAAAGGCTGGGGGCTGGCTGCTTTTGAGACTTGCTGCCGATTTCTTCCCTCCTCATGCAAGTCTGGGCTCAGAAAAAACACTGTGGAGCTTCCCCTTGGGAGGCAGGGCACTTGGCAGTGGGACGCCAGACTCCCTCATCATACTGCAGAGCGGACCGTGCTTGCACCTGCTCTCGACTGCATCAACAGCACATCTCCCCTGCACACAGCTGGTTCATGTCCCATCTCCCCAGCACACAGCCAGATCTAGGCTCTCACTGCCCAGTGTCTGGGCCCCATCTCCCCCACACAGCTGGCTCCTGTTCCCTCCCCCGCAATGCACTTTCAGGCTGTAAAGGATTATATATTGCTCATGTTTGTCAATTACTCTGTTTTCGTTGCCAGCAAACACTGGCCCTACTTATGACTGTTATCTGTATCTCTGAGCCAGCCCTTGAAAGCATGAACACTTCACAGACCATTATGCTAAGATGGGCCAGATGATACTGGGGAGGGCTGAGGGATGGGTTCCTGTGCAATCTGGTATCACTAAGGCCTAGTCTTCACTTACCGGCTGGTCCGGCGGCACGCCATCGATGTTCTGTGATCGATTTATCGCGTCTGGTTAAGACGCGATAAATCGATCCCGGAAGTGCTCACAGTCGGCGCCGGTACTCCAGCTCGCCGAGAGGAGTACGCGGCGTCGACGGGGGGAGACTTCCGGCCGCGTCTGGACCGCGGTAAGTCCGGACTAAGGTACTTCGAATTCAGCTACGTTATTAACGTAGCTGAATTTGCGTACCTTAGTCCGAAGTCCGGACTAAGTGGGGACCAGGCCTAAGGCTGGATCTCAAAGCTGGTTATACAGAACTCCATCTTTTGAAGCTTTGCCCCATACAGAAAGGGGCAGTGACTGATTTTACCTCTTTCAGGAGACTGAAGACGACAGACTTTTTGGGGGGAAATAGTTGAATTTGAGCTGACTGAGGGGGGTCTTTTGGGGCTACAAACTGACATGACCTGATTACCAAGAGGTAAGCTTTTAAAGAAGGGTTTAAGACACTTTGGAAATGATCGGGGATTCCCAGGAGGACTGATGGTAAATATGCATTCTAATGCTTTTCTTGCTTTATATCATTTCCCCATAAGGCCCACTGACACTGTCATGGATCCATAGGATCTGTGCAATGCCCTGGCTTTTAAACAGTCCTTGGGAGGTGCCCCTTGAGTGCACTAGACCCCCAAGGGGTCCCACTCTTCCACAAGGATAGGCCATGTAGCTTCAGCACCTGAGACTGAGCCTCTGGTTTCAACACTCCTATTTCAACCTGTGAGCTCTGCCAGCAGGTCCAGCTGAACTACACTCCTGTTCAGAGACTGTTCTTCAGTCAACGCACAGAGCAAGTTTGTGCTTTGACACTGGGCAGACATTTAAAACATAGCAGGGTTTATTAGTCAACCAAAACACAGCATTGGAAAGTCCTTAGCTTAGCACAGAGAAGCAAAGAAGACAATATAGTCCATACTGGCCAATGCCCTGGAGCCATGCTGCTGTAGAAAAGAGTTTGGTTTCCATTCACTGTACCTGTCCATTTGTCTTCGCTCCGGTAGAGCTCCCTGCGTCTGCGAGCCCAGTTCTTCCTGCTCCCAGAAACATAACGAGCCCATGTATGCTTCACTCAGCCAAGCGGAGATCCTCCCATGGACAGGTGACAATTATTCCCTTGTCTCTGTCGGGTATTCCATTGATGTAGGTTGGTCCCAGCCAGTCCTTAATGACCCATTCATATCACCCCATGACAGCTACGTGACAAAACACCTCGTGTCTCCTGCTCTTTCTAATCATAGCAATACCAATCACAGAGGGAAACTGAGGTGTGTATTGGCATCATACAAGTATCACCAAAATTCCCACCTCTATCACACACACACTGCTCACAACCCTTGGAGAGAAAGCAAAGCACAGCAACTGGATGTTAATCCAGTGAACACAGTGGAGGACAAGCTGCAATCCTCAAACGTGGTCAAAAAGGAGAGGCATGTGGGTCCCTACCCATAGAGAGGGGCTGGCTAGAGGCCTGACACCTGAGAGGCCATTCCTTGAGCAGACCATGGAGGAAGGTCAGAGGCTTAGCTGTCCCAGAACTGTGATATCGCAAAAGCATATTCTGGGGAATTAGGAAATCTAGTGACTCAGGTGCAATGGGAGGGAGAATTAAACTCCCCCAGTGTGTGGAGAAGGCTGGGGAATTAAACACTAAAATTCAGGAACAACAGCCTCTAATTCTTCCGGAAAAGGAGAAGGTAAGAAACAAGAACTGGGCCACGCAACGTCAGGAGGGACAGGCTCAAAGATCCAAGGAGCCTGGAGGGAAGACAGCTTGTGGCTGCTGCAGATGGGGAGAGTGGGGCCAAGAGTCTCTCCAAACTCTCACTCCTGTTGACCCCGACCTGATTTTATGATCTAGGACTTAGTATCATGTCTTGTGGGCAATTTTATACTCGCTCGAGATAAAATGTCATTATCAGAAAATTGCTTATTAGCTTGGAACATGCATGGAGGGTCAAGGAGGTGAACATAAATAAATGGGCTATTAAGGGCAGGTCTACACTACAGCCAGGATAGACGCTGTGAGATCGATCCACTATTCACGGAACAGCAGTACCAGGTAAATGGAAGTTCCAGGAGGCATATGTTAACCGAGTCCCACCCCACCTTGCTTAGAGCAGCAAGGAGGCATCAGAGGGTAGAAAAAGAGAACCTTTGTGTCTCCCAGCTGACGGACTGAGGCAGGGTTTTCACGTTATCACATACCTATTAGCCAGAGCCTGATATAGGAGATGGGGCTGTCTCTGGACCCTGCTGGTGGCTCCTTGGTAGGAATCCCAACACTCTCCAAATAAACTATATGGAAGAAAGGGGAAGTCAATAGTAAAGAATATAAGTTAGGAGGTCAGAATTGTAGAAAATTGGTAAGGGAAGCTATCAGAAATCAATGATCAATCAATGAAAATAAGAAGGAAGTTTTTAAACGTATATTAAGTACAAAATTAATCATAACAATGGTAGTAGTAAATTACTAGATGGAAATGGAAGAATTATCAAAAATAATGCAGAAGAGGTAAAAGCATTCAATAAATATTCCTCTCCTAGATTTGGAGAAAAACAGATGATGTACTCGTATCATAAGATGTTGACCACGACACTCTTTCCATTCCAACAATAACTCACGAGGACATTAAACAGCAGCTATTAAAGTTAGACATGTTTAAAGCAGCAGGTCCAGATAACTTGTCTCCACAAGTTTTAAAAGACCTGGTAGAGGAGCGTGGTGGACTGTTAATGTTGATTTTAATTAGGACTTGGAACACTGGGGAAATTCCAGAAGCTTGGAATAAAGCTAATGCTGTGCCAATATTTAAAAAATATAAAAGAGATGACCCAGCTAATTACAAGAGTGTCAGTCGGGGACATCGATACTGGGCAAGATAATGGAGCAGCCGATACTGGATTTATTAATAAAGAATTAAAGGAGGATAATATAATTAATACCCATGAACAAAGGTTTAGAGAAAATAGATCCTATCAAACTAACTGGATATCCTTATTGGATGAGATCAAAAGTTTGGTTGCAGCTAATGGTATTGATGTAATATACCTAGACTTCTGTATGACTTGGTTCAGCACAATATTTTGACTAAAAAACTAGAATGATACAAAATAAACACAGCATACATTAAATAGATTAAAAACTGTGATTGTAAATGGGGAACCGTGGTCGAGTGGATTTATTTCTAGCGGGTTCCCGCAAGGATTGGTTCTTGGCCCTGTGCTATTTAACATTCTTATCAATGATCTAGAAGAGAAGATAAAATCATCACTGATAAAGTTTGCAGTTGGCACAAAGATTGAGGGTGGTGGTAACTAATGAAGTGTGAGTGGATTCAGGCCCCAGCACTGAGAGTCTGGGAAGTTTTCCCAGCCCTGGCTGGAGGGTTATTTCCTGTTCCACAAAGAGGGGAAGTTCCATTCCCAACTCCTGCGCCTTGAAATTAGGCCCTGTCTGACACTACACCCCATATTCAATATAGTGGTATGATTACAATATGATTAGGACATAATTATGATGCATTTTGTGCAAGATGCGTCATGTGCGGTGTCATTGGAAAAGTTATGATTTGTTGAATATGATTATCCTGTTTGTGTGCATGGATCATGTTTGTAGCTGAAGTTATGGATATTGACTATGTATCTGTATTTCTAACGTGCTTACTCTGGGTAACACCCACAACGAGCCTTTCAGGTACAAACAGGGAAGAAGCCAGACAGTGCTGATGGCTCATCAACAAAGACAATGGACTGTGGACGAGTTTGGCCTTCCTGTGAAGGTTTCAGCCAGCCTATGAGTAATGGCTGCTATGACTCAGCAAGGCATGTTAGGTCATGTGACCAGACCACATGACACTGAACTCCATTTTGGTACCTGTATTTTTCCACAAACTGGACTGGGAATTAAGTTTGGAACAAAGGGTTCCTGCCATATGAAAAAGCTACATAAGGTGGGATGTGACATCATATCTTGGCCTCATTCCCCACACAAGAGAACTGGAAACACCTGAGGAACAAAGACTGAACTGGGGGAAGTGCTGGTCCCAGGTAAAGGGATTTCTAGCTTGTGTATGGAAACTTCGTGGACTGCTTGTATCATCAGTCAGGGTGAGAAATTGCTAATTCAAATTCTATCCATCTACTATGTTAGGCTTAGTTTGAATTTTTGGTTATTTGCTAAGTAATCTGCTTTGATTTGTTTGCTATCACTTAAAATCTATCTTTCTGTAGTTAATAAGCTTGTTTTATGCTTTATCTTAACCTGTGTATTTTGAGTGAAGTGTCAGGGGAAAATCTCAGCTTGGTTAGCACAAGCTTGTTGTGCATATCTTTCCCATATTGAGGGAAAGACAAACTATATTAATGAGCTTACATTATACAGATCCCTATGCAGTATAAGATGGTATAATTCTGGATTTATACTACAGTAGGTGTGCAAGGTTGAGGAGCTGGGAAATTGGCTGTTGTCTTCTATCTGTCCTTGAGTGGCTTAGGTAAGCACTCAGGTAGCTTAGTTGGGTGTGTGGCGACACCTGCTGTCATGTTGGGAGATAACAGGGCCTGGAGAGGCTGGCTGAATCTCCAGCAAAGCAGTGTGAGAAGGGCCAGCCCAGCTTGAGGGTTAGAGGGCACAGCGGTTCTCAGAAGCCCCCCCCGACTGCACCCCGGGGGTGACAACCCATCACACCCTAGATTACACAAGTCTCAGCAGGTTTCTCACATCCTGTCCCCTCCCTTTCTCCACCCTAGATATTTCCTGCCTCCCACCACCTCTAGCAGCTCCCACCCTCCTATGCATTTACTGCTCCTCTCCCTCCAAGCAGAACCCACCACCAGCTCCCTGGTAATCCCTTACCAGAGCCAGCTCCATTGCAGCCATTTCCTCCCCGCTGGGAGGACGGGATGATCTGGAGTGAAACGTGGATGTTATTTTGTAGCCTGCCAGGGTGAGAAGGGCAATGTGAGAGAATTCAGACAGGGCTTTTGTCAATTCCACAAGCCGATTCCCCCCAGATTTTTCCCTGCTAATGGGTGATCAAGGGGCCCATAAAAGCGGCCGCCCAGCCAGGCAGCGGTACAGCTGCGAGCAGCGGCAGCCAACAGGGCGGCTAACAGGGGAGTTTGAGAGGGAGTTTGCAGGGGGAGGCAGGAGGGCGGGATGTGTCTTGTGCCCTGTGTCCCCAGGTGCTGTGGGCAGAGACTGCAGCAGCCATGAGCCAAGCAGCAGCAGACAGAATGCAGATGGCTGCATGTGGAAGCTGTGGTATGTATATAGTCCTAGCAGGAGACCCGGAACAAAGGTATGTGTGTATGAAGTGTCGCCTTATAGTGTTACTGGAGGAAACGATTAAGGGGCTGGAGATGCAGGTAGAGACCCTGGTGGAGTTTAGGCGGGGGTTTGAGCAGCTGATGGAGGATGGGCAAGGCGGGGCTGAAGGGGAAGGCTCTAGGGTGCTGGAGGAGGCAGTAGTAGATGACAGCGAGAGGGGAATGGAAGGAGGAGATCCAGGGAAGTGGAAGCATGTGACTGTGAGAAGCAGGCCAAGGAAAAGGAGGGCCAGTGAGGGGGGAATAGAACTCAGGAACAGGTTTGGGTGTTTGGATAACGAGGTAGAGGGGCAGCAGGTGGTGACTGAAGGTGGGAGGGTGAGGAAGAAGAGAAGAGCTGCTAGTCCGAGAGAGAGGGGGGAGGAGTTGATGGAGACAGCACCAATTATGGGCCACCAGAGGATACAGGAAGGCATAAGGGGGAGCATAAGGGAAGATAGGAGCAGACACAGGTCAGGACTAGAGGGATCGGAGACTAGATTACTAGATCGCACTGTTGCCAGGCGACGGCAGGTGTATGTAATTGGAGACTCTTTACTGAGGAGATTGGACAGGCCTGTGACCAGGGCGGACCCGGAGAACAGAAGGGTGTGCTGTCTACCGGGTGCAAAGATACGCGATGTGGACCTGCGGTTGAAAAGGATCCTAAAAGGAGCAGGTAAGAACCCCTTGATAATCCTTCATGTAGGAACGAATGACACGGCTAGGTTCTCGTTAGAGAGAATCAAGGGAGATTATGCCAGGCTGGGGAAGACTCTCAAGGAGATAGAGGCTCAGGTTATCTTTAGTGGGATTCTGCCTGTTCCGAGGGAAGGGCAGCAAAGGGCTGATAGGATTGTGAGGATAAATAGTTGGCTAAGGGAGTGGTGCTATAAGGAGGGCTTTGGGATGTATGGCCACTGGGAGGCTTTCGGGGACAGACACCTGTTCTCGCGGGATGGGCTTCACCTGAGTAGGGAAGGAAATAGACTTCTGGGAGGGAGGCTGGCTCATCTTATCAAAAGAGCTTTAAACTAGGAAGTTTGGGGAGATGGTTGGGAGATGCACAGTTAATCTCCACGCCAGTTTCCGGTATTGAAAAGCTGAGTGTAATAAGAGGAGACATAGCCGGGGAGATGAGATTGGACATAGGAGGGACAGGGGGGACAAACACAAAGAGGCCCGCAACATACAGTGCTAGTAATGGGAGACAGGCTAAACGACATACATTAGGCTGTTTGTACACCAATGCGAGAAGCCTAGGTAATAAAATGGAGGAATTGGAGCTCTTGGTCCGAGAATTGAAACCGGATATCGTAGGAATAACTGAAACGTGGTGGAATGGCGGTCACGACTGGAACGCAGGTATGGAGGGGTATGCGCTGTTTAGGAAAGGTAAAGGTGGGGGGGTGGCATTGTATGTCAATAGTGAAATAAGCTGTAAAGAAATAATAGTGGATGGAATAGATAACACAGAGTCCGTCTGGGCGATACTCAAGCTGGGTAAAAGTACTACTAGAGCCTCTCCGGGGATAGTGCTTGGGGTGTGCTATAGACCGCCAGGATCGACCCAGGATATGGATAAGGAATTGTTTAATGTATTAAGGGAGGTAAATACTAATAGAAACTGTGTAATTATGGGGGACTTTAACTTCCCGGATATAGATTGGGGAACAAACGCTAGTAGCAATAATAGGGCTCAGATGTTCCTAGATGTGCTTGCGGATCAATTCCTTTATCAAGTGGTAGCTGAGCCGACGAGGGGGGAGGCCATTTTAGATTTGATTCTGGTAAGTAGTGAGGACCTTGTTGAGGAAGTGGTAGTGGGGGACAACTTGGGCTCCAGTGATCATGAGCTAATTCGCTTTAAACTAAATGGAAAGAGTACCAGAATTAAGTCAAAGACTAGGGTTTATAATTTTAAAAAGGCCAATTTTAACAAATTAAGGGGACTGGTAAGGGAAGTGGATTGGGCAAACGTATTAAGGGATCTAAAGGCAGATAATGCCTGGGATTACTTTAAGTTAAAGATGCAAGAGCTGTCAGAGGCCTGTATCCCCAAAAAGGGAAAAAGATTACTAAGCAAGAAACTTAGACTGAGCTGGATGAGCGACCGGCTGAAAGGGGCGATTAGGAAAAAACAGAAAGCGTACAAAGAGTGGAAGAGGGGAGGGATCAGTAAGGAAACTTACCTTAGTGAAGTCAGAGAATGTAGAGATAGAGTGAGAAAGGCCAAAGGCCGGGAAGAGTTGGACTTAGCGAGGGGAATTAAAAGTAACAGTAAGAGGTTTTACAGCCATATAAATAGGAAGAAAGCAAAGAAAGAAGAAGTGGGACCGCTGAAGACTATAGCCGGAGAGGAGATTAAAGATAATCTAGGCATGGCGCAATATCTCAATGAATATTTTGCATCGGTGTTTAATGAGGCCAATGAAGGTATTAGGGATACTAGCACCGTTACAGAGGGGCATACGGGATGGGGGATTACCGCATCCGAGGTAGAAACAAAACTAGAACGCCTTAATGGGACTAAGTCGGGTGGACCGGACGATCTTCATCCGAGAATATTGAAGGAATTGGCGCGGGAAATAGCAGGCCCATTAGCGACTATATTTAATGAATCTGTAAACTCGGGGGTAGTCCCGTTAGACTGGAGAATAGCCAATGTGGTTCCTATTTTCAAGAAAGGGAAAAAAAGTGACCCGGGTAACTATAGGCCTGTTAGTTTAACATCAGTAGTGTGCAAGGTGCTGGAGAAGATTCTGAAAGAGAAACTAGTTGAGGACCTTGAAGTTAATGGCAAATGCGATAAATTACAGCATGGTTTTACGAAGGGCAGATCGTGCCAAACGAATCTGATCTCCTTCTTTGAGAAAGTAACGGACTTATTAGATAAGGGAAATGCGGTGGACCTAATATACCTGGATTTCAGTAAAGCGTTTGATACAGTACCCCATGAGGAACTATTGGTTAAAATGAAAAACATGGGGATCGATATGAAAATCCAGAGGTGGATAGGGAATTGGTTAATGGGGAGAATGCAGCGGGTCGTATTAAAGGGTGAATTGTCGGGTTGGAGGGAGGTTACTAGTGGAGTGCCTCAAGGTTCGGTTTTGGGACCCATCTTATTTAATCTATTTATAACTGACCTCGGGACCGATTGCAAGAGTGGGCTGATAAAGTTTGCGGATGATACGAAGGTGGGAGGAGTTGCAAACTCGGAGGAGGATAGGGATACTCTGCAGGGAGACTTGAATGAGCTTGTGAATTGGAGTATCAGAAATAGGATGAAATTTAATAGTAAAAAGTGTAAGGTGATGCACTTGGGGACGAATAATAACAATTTTAGTTACAAGATGGGGACGCATTGGTTAGAAGTAACGGAAGAGGAGAAGGACCTAGGGGTCCTTGTGGACCGCAGGATGACTATGAGTCGGCAATGTGACGTGGCGGTGAAAAAAGCCAATGCGGTCTTGGGATGTATTAGGCGAGGTATATCTAGTAGAGATAGGGAGGTCCTGCTTCCGTTGTATAAGGCGCTGGTGAGACCTCATTTGGAGTACTGTGTGCAGTTCTGGTCTCCAATGTTTAAAAAAGATGAACTCAAACTGGAACGGGTGCAGAGAAGGGCGACTAAGATGATCAGAGGAATGGAAAACCTGTCGTATGAAAAGAGATTAGAGGAGCTTGGGTTGTTTAGTCTGACAAAGCGAAGGCTGAGGGGGGATATGATTGCTATCTTTAAATATATCAGAGGGGTTAATATAAGGGAGGGAGAGGAATTATTCCAGTTTAGTACTAATGTGGACACGAGAACGAATGGATACAAACTGGCCGGGGGGAAGTTTAGGCTTGAAATTAGACGAAGGTTTCTGACCATCAGAGGGGTGAAATATTGGAACGGCCTTCCGAGGGAAACGGTGGGGGCGACGGACCTGTCTGGTTTTAAGATTAAGTTGGATAAGTTTATGGAGGGAATGGTTTAATGATAAAACATAGTAGCCAAGGAAAACCAAGCAATGGTACATGAACAGCATAATGGCCAACAAGGGTCAGGCTAGAGACTCTTGCCTATATGCTCGGGGTATTACTGATCGCCATATTTGGGGTTGGGAAGGAATTTTCCTCCAGGGTAGATTGGCTGAGCCTCTGGAGGTTTTTCGCCTTCCTCCGCAGCATGGGGCAGGGATCACTAGCAGGAGGGTCTCAGCCGATTGAAGTCACTAAAACACAGGATTGGGGACTTCAACGGTAGAGTCCAGGGAAGGGTCTTGCGGCCTGCAGCATGCAGGGGGTCAGACCAGATGATCATAATGGTCCCTTCTGACCTTAATGTCTATGAGTCTATGAGACATTCTAGGTTCTGCCACACTGTGAAGCACAGAGTGACCTTATTCCAGTACAGCCCTATCCCTCTCCCACCAGGATGTAACCCTCCGAGACATGGTGAAACCCTCCCAGTAACAGAGTCTCTCTGTTACACTTATCAAGCTTGTGGACGATACCAAACTGGGAGGGTTTGCAAGTGCTTTGGAGGATAGGATTAATATTCAAAATGATCTGGACAAACTGGAGAAATGGTCTGAAGTAAATAGGATGAAATTCAATAAGGACAAATGCAAAGTGCTCCACTTTGGAAGGAACAATCAGTTGCACACATACAGAATGGGAAATGACTGCCTAGGAAGCAGTACTGCGGAAAGGGATCTGGGGGTCATAGTGGATCACAAACTCAATACGAGTCACCAGTGTAACACTGTTGCAAAAAAAGCAAACATCATTCTGGGATGTATTAGCAGGAGTATTGTAAGCAAGACACAAGAAGTAATTCTTCCGCTCCACATTTCAGGAAAGATGTGGACAAATTGGTGAAAGTCCAGAGAAGAGCAACAAAATGATTAAAGGTCTAGAAAACATGACCTATGAGGGAAGATTGAAAAAATTGGGTTTGTTTAGTCTGGAGAAGAGAAGACAGAGGGGACATGATCACAGTTTTCAAGTACATAAAAGGTTGTTACAAGGAGGAGGGAGAAAAATTGTTCTTCTTGACCTCTGAGACTAGGACAAGAAGCAAGGGGCTTAAATTGCAGCATGGGTGGTTTAGGTTGGACCTTAGGAAAAACTTCCTAACTGTCAGAGTGGATAAGCACTGGAATAAATTGCCTAGGGAGGTTGTGAAATCTCCATCATTGGGGATTTTTAAGAGCAGGCTGGACAAACACCTGTCAGGCATGGTCTAGATAATACTTAGTCCTGCCTTGTGTGCAGGGGACTGGACTGGATGACCTCTCGAGATCCCTTCCAGTTCTATGATTCTATGAACCGAAGAGCAGAATCAAAGGAGTCAGTTTGGGGGATTCTCCCTGTCATTGTCCCCAAGGCAGCTGTCTCAGGTTTACAAAGTTGTTTGATGTTCCAGCCTTTATACAGTCTCTCCTGGGAGTGTCCCCTTTCATGGGCTGGGCCTAGTTTTAGCTTTTGGCAAGCATGACCCCAGGAGCTCTGAGACTGGGTCTTCTTGCCTCAGCACCTTGTTTCTTTCTGTGGCTCCCCAGTGAGTCCAAATGAGTAGATACTCCTGATAGAGACTGTGAACGTAAGAACAGCCCAGACCAATGGTCTACCTAGTTCAGTGGCCAATGCCAGGCTCCCAACCCCCCTCCAGAGGGAATGAATAGAACAGGCTGTGACGGTGCCCCCCATAAGGCTTTATGGAAATATGCTTATGAATGTATATATGACATAACTGGAATATGTTCTGTGCTACATATGCCATGTAACATATCTCTGCAAAGGTTATGGTCTACTGAATCTATTCATCCTATTTGTATGCATGTGTCATTATTGTATTTGAAGTTATGAATATTGGCTATGTACTTGCTTGATTTCTAAGTAGCCTTAGTAAAGCATTTGGTCAGCTTCTTTAGAAAGGAATTTGCAAGTTAAGTGCCCAATTAAGAAGCCCTTAACGGACAATGGATCTTGGAAGGCTCCAATCCACATAAGAAGTCTACATGAGGACGCTCAAGGTAGCATGTAAACAATGGCTGCTACCTGTAAGTTCTGAGTCATGCATGGACATGTGACTTGCCCATCTGACTCCAAAACTCCATCTTGCAGCTGGAATTCTACACAGGGGGAGGGAGGGGTATCCACCCACAAGAGAGTCTATTTAAACCCCTGGGAGACCCCTCCATTTTGTCTTCAGCTGACTCAAGAGATAGCAGCTCCACCCCAAAGGATACCTGAAAGAAACTGGGACAAAGGACAGTAACTACAGGGGGTCTGAGTGATTGCTGGAACCAGACTAGAAGGAGACTAGTCTGTAAAAGGAAGCTTACTGGAACATCTCTGGGGGTGAGGTTTTATCTGTATTCAAACTTGTAATAATCAGGAGATGCACAGATAAGGTACACACCAATGTAATCCTAATTCTGACCCATGTGAGCAATGACCCTTTCTTTACTCCTACAACACACCTATGTGCACCCGGCCATTTGAGATAGTGCCTATCACTGAAGTACCAGGGAAAATGACAACCATGGCACAGAATCAAGCACTTTATCTTTGCTAAGATGGAATTTGGTTTTAGGTGAGCTGCACTGAACAGGAGCTACTGACACCTGTTCTACACTCAGACACTGAGCCTGCTCCCCAGAAACAGCCACACACTTGGTCAACTGAACACCTCTTCACCCCTTTTTACAACTCTTTCATCCTTACTTGCAGAAGTTCCAGCTAACATTCTACATTCACTTACCTATCGTTAAGCACAGACTACTCTCAGATCCCATCTCACTGCTGACCATTCCCATGGCAAACAGTCCCCTGTTTCCTCCCGACAATATGCACAGCTCAGTGCAGAAACGATACAGACTGGAAGCTTAAGGTACACATGCATCTCTTTCCTTTCATCGCACACGTGGGGGACTCAGACCCAGATCGTCTCATATCACAATCACACCTCCACCAAGCTGTTCTAACTAATGCCTCTACCTTTCAGTGCAGCTACATCTAACACAGGGAGTGCAGCTGGAGTACAGGCAGAGAATGCCCAGTGGCTATTGCTAGCTCCAGGGGGTAGAGTTAAGGTTGCACTGGTGTGTACATTAGCTCTGTATTTCCTAGTTTTTGGAGGTTTGACTTTTGCTGAACTTGATATTCTGGCAGGGCCCAACATACTGCTGGGCAACCTTAACTCTACATTAATCAAGGTGTCAGTGACTAGATGAATATTCAGTAAATACACGAAAAGTGATGGCTCTCCATCCCTACCTGCCATTCACACAGGCAGCAAAGTCCTGGGCAAGGCAACTTTCAGAAGCAAAGAGAAGGGGCCAGAGCTTAGAGGTTCTCTACCAGTCAGGAAGGGGTAGCAGCGAGGGAAGACCGGCAGCTGATAGTTGGAGGGGTGAAAAGGTTTGGGGTATGGTGGGGGGCAGAAGTGGCTGGGACTGGGCCCATTCCACATCCTCTTGCGAGCAGAGAATGACCACCCTGTCCCCATCCCCAGAGGCAGCTGTGTCTCAGGACTCTGCCAAGAGTGCACCCACTAATTCTCTTCCCATTTGGGGTATAGCTCAGGGCAACAATTTCCCAGCTAGATGAACCCAGCTGGCTGTGGGCTGTTCTGGTGCAACAGGGGCCTCTGGTGGGTGAAAGGCAGAACTGCAGCAGTTCCCAGGCAGAATGCATCTTCTTCAAGCAAAAAAAAAAAAAGAAAGAATTCTGTGCTGGACGTGAATTCTGTGCATATGCAGTGGCGCAAAATTCCCACGAGTAATTCACACCCTGCACAAACATAACCTGCTCATCTCTTCTCCCTATGTCTCTGGGTCCTAGAGCTGCTGCTGTCATTAATGCACACAGGCTTTCACTCCCATCAGTGCTGGCACGACCCAATCCAGTTACAGGACTGATCCCTTATTTTCCCATCACATGGGACAGTCTCAGCTGAGGGGGAGCTGAGAGGGGGAGGGGGTACAAACGGAAGAGAGTTGTTGTGGTAATGTTGGTCCCAGGATATCAAAGAAAAGGATTTTTAATTGGTTCTAAAAGAAATGACCTCATTTACCTTGTCTTACCAAGAGATCTGAAAGTGGCAGGAGGAGACAAACAGGAAGACAGAGCTCAGGACTCTAAACCAAACATTTATAAGCCCCTGGAAGAAACTACATTTCCCTTCCGCGGCTGGGTATGTCCGTGTTCTATATGAGGGACCACCCCATTCCTCTTACAGCAGCAAGGGGAGACTGCAGCCAGCCCCAGATGGTCCTTCCCCATCCTGGGATGTGAGTTGTGAGGAAGTTTGTGTGTGGTGAGTGCATGGGCGACATCCCCAGACAGCTGGACCGATCTGCAGATTGGAAAGCCAGGGCAACCCCCGCATAGCATGGTAGCTCTGGGCAGGGGTAGCAGTTCTGGAGCTGGGCCTCTGCCCCCTCTAGATCCCATGGCAGATGGCTCTGGCAGCATCAAGTGGGTCCATCACTGTAGGGGAAGGTTGGGGTAGTGTCTGAGATCAGGGTGAGGATTGCGGGGGGGAGGGGGGGGGTCCATGCCCAGGAATGGGGGATGGAATTCACCTCCTCATCCCTTTGCAGAGCCCAGCAACTAGGGATTTATCCAGTGAAGTGAATTTCACTCTGGGTGACTTTGAGCCAGCCACAGAAAGATCCTTGTGCGTTAGGTTCCACACTGGAGTTTACTAGTATTCCCTCCCCCAGACTGCTGGGGCAGCCAAGGATAATTAGTGGTTATGGGAATTAGAAGATGAAAATTCATTAAGAACGAAGATATTTGTGTGTTTATTATTAAATCCCCAAACACCCACCAATCCCCATCATCCTTCCGATGAGCTATAAATCTCTAAGGGACTCAGCTACTGACCCTACAATAAGAAGAACAGGAGTACTTGTGGCACCTTAGAGACTAACAAATTTATTAGAGCATAAGCTTTCGTGGACTACAGCCCACTTCTAGTCCACGAAAGCTTATGCTCTAATAAATTTGTTAGTCTCTAAGGTGCCACAAGTACTCCTGTTCTTCTTTTTGCGGATACAGACTAACACGGCTGTTACTCTGAAACTTGACCCTACAATGAGTTCCTGCCCCTCCCCACTTTCTATAGCAGCACTTTTAAGAACAGGCCAGAGAAACATGTAAATACTTTGAACCAAATTCCAGAAGCTGTGAGCATGGACAAGTTAAAATGAAACCAAGGTTCTGTCTCTCCAAGGACCTGACCCCTAGTGCAAAATAATAGACGCTCCCCAGAAATCTGAAATGGCCACTTCATAACGGATAGAATGTTATTTAGCTATTCACTTCTGAGAATTACCAATAAAAGAAACAACCCAGTGAAGGTGATACCCTGAGGGAGAGATCTCATGTGTCTTTACAAATCGGTATAATCTACACTAAAATGCCTTATTTGTAGCCCTATGGCGATTGCCTGGTGTCACTACAGGGGAGAATTAAGCTTGGGTGCCTGAGCTGTGAACTTCCATCAATTCATTTTGTCTATTTCTTTTTTTAAATTTCAATTGATATATTTATTTTAAGCCCTTTTTTCAATGTTTACAATTTCAATGTTCAGAGCTGTGGGAAGTTATGGGGGTCATCAGACCACAATTATTTAATTATGGTAAATGAGATTCCCAAAGCCAAATTTTTATAACTGTTCAAACACAAATTGTCAATGTCACATTCAAAATATACAGTGTAAATATCCTTAAATCAAACTGGACTTTCTCCAGAAGCATTTCTATATTTTACCAATATAAATATTTTGTCATCTGTGTGTGTACAGTGAAATCAACATTTACTGCAATTTATTAATAAAAATCCAATCCTTTCAAGCGTACTTTTAAGTAACTAAATATTTTAATTCTTTCACTTCCTGGACTGTAGTACTTTCTTTGAGGATAATTACACCTTCCCTGTGATGTATTTTACTCTCAGTACCGTAACCCCCATTGTGATGTATCTCCTGTCTGGGAGCTCTGCTGAGGCCAGTGGCATTGTGATCAGAAGGTGACACTGACACATGAGCAGAGACCCATGGGGGAGGGTGGAGGATGAGGTAACATGGAGGTTACCAGGGTTGAACATGGCCCTACAGAGTGTGGGGAGCAAACTCCCTCTCAGCCTCTCCTCTCTCCCACCTCTGAGTCAGTAACTCTGATAAATCATTCCCTGACATCTAAATAGCCCCAGTATGTGAGACAGTGATTAACGCAGGTGCCTTAGGGGCTGCAGAGCCAACCCCCTGCACGGACGAGGGGGATGAAGAACTGCAGTAGAAATGGGTTAGGTTGGGAGAGGGAACAGCTGATGTGGGACTGGGAGCTGAGTTGAACAAGAGGCCAGAACTCAGGGGGGGGGGGGGGTGTTGGGACAAGAAGTGAACAGGACTGGGTAGAGGCACTTCTGTGTAATTTCCCCTGGTTTACCATCCTGCCATGTATTTAATTTAGAAACTTTTCATTCACATTTGCAAACACCTAATTCACAATTATAGAAAATTTTAAAATATTAAACTTAAGTTTGAAATCTGCTCTAGCAACTTACTGAGATAAAAGTGCATTATATTTTTAGTAGCAATTCGGATTTGTGCGAACTGCTAAAATATAATCTGCTATTCTGAGGAGCTAAACTGTGTTGATGCATTTCCATTTACAGTGGTACAGTTTTAATTAGGTGCTTAATCAGATGTTTATGCAACATAAAGCAGTCAATAATTGATGTGCTTTCATGAATTAACTTGACTGTGTGTTGTGCATCACTTTTAAAAAAAGATGGCGTGAGAAAATGTCAAAATTTCAGGCATTAAGAAATTGAAATTAGGTGTCAGTTCATTTCTCATGCATTTATCTCACAATTTTAATTTTAGTTTTGAATCAGTATTAACACTATGTTGTTTAAATATAATCAGAATCTATTTGTATAATTGTTTGCAAGATTTCATTGGCTATTGTGAACCAGCAGTCTTAACCTTTTACTTTGAGATTACTAAATACAATCCACCGCACCACTCCTGAAAGACTGCAAGCCCTGGCTGGTGACATGTTCCCTAGAGAGCAAACAGCCGGTGAGCCCTTTCGCCCTAAAATCGCTTTTGGCTCTGACATTAGCATTTTCTGGTGGGGTGGATAAAGCATAGGTAACCAGGTAATTACAGCATATTGCAATTATTAGATCTCATTTAAAAACTGGAATTGAAATACCCAAAGCAAGTTAAGAAGAGAGTGACATCGGGCACAGGTGGGGGTAAAACAATAAAGGGAAAGAACTGACTGTCCAAAAAGCAACATCCCAAACTATCAGAGCCCCGGACCCTCAGTGCAATGCGGCCGTGAAATAGGTTAATGCAGTCCTAGGATGCATCAGGCAAGGTATTAGTAGGGAAGGGTTAGTAATGTTATACAAAGCACTGATGAGAGCTCATCTGAAATACTGTGGGCCATTCTGGTCTCCCATGTTTAAGAAGGATGAATTCAAAGTGGAACAGGTGCAGAGAAGGGCTACTAGGATGATCCGAGGAATGGAAAATTTGCCTTATGAGAGGAGACTCAAAGAGCTTGGCTTGTTTAGCCTAACCAAAAGAATGCTGAGGAGAGATCTGATCGCTCTCTATAAATATATCAGAAGGATAAATACCAGGGAAGGAGAGGAATTATTTAGGTTAAGCACTAATGTTGGCACTAAAACAAATGGATATTGGCCATCAACAAGTTTTGGCTTGAAATTAGGCAAAGATTTCTAACCATCAAAGTGAAGCTTTGGAACAGCCTTCTAAGGGAAGCAGTGGGGGCAAAAAACCTAACTGGCTTCAAAACTGAGCTTGATACCTTCATGGAGGGGGATGGTATGATGGGACTTCCTAAAATGGCATGTAGCCGATCTGCATCTGCTAGCAGCAAATGTCTCCAAAGGCTGGTGATGGGACACTAGCTGGGGAGGGCTCTGAGTTACTACAGAGAATTCTTTCCCAGGTGTCTGGCTGCTGGGTCTCACCCACATGCTCAGGGTCTAATTGACTGCCATATTTGGGGATGGGAAGGAATCTTGCCCAGACTCAGATTGGCAGAGATCCGGGGTGGGGGTGGGGGAGGGTTTGCCTTCCTCTGCAGCATGGGGCATGGCACGGGTCATTTGCAGGTTTAAACTAGTGTAAATGGTGGATTTTTTTGTAACTTGAAGTCTTTAAATAATGATTCGAGGACTTCATTAACTCAGCCAGAGGTTAGGGGACTATTACAGGAGTGGACGAGTGAGGTTCTCGGGCCTGCGACGTGCAGGAGGTCAGACTAGATGGGAGTCTTTAAACTATGCCTTAGACCATGGTGGAGATCAGGGCCCCATTGTGCTGCGCATGGCAGAGAACCTGACTGAGATCAGCATCCCATTGTGCTGGGCACTGCAGACAGAGAGGGACAGTCCTTACCCCAAAGAGATCACAATCCAAGTAGACAGTGGGTAGGAGGAAAAGAGAGGGGCTGTGACTTCCCCAAGGCCATCAAGCAGGTCAGTGACCAAGCCAGGAACAGACCCCGATAACTCCAAAGCCCTGTCACCCGCAGCTTGGAAAGGTCCCCAGACCCCATTGTATTAGGCTGCAGGAAGAGGTGGTTTGCCCACGGATGCACAGGCTGTCTTGGCAGGGAAGCTCAGCTGCCGTCCCTGCACACAGCTGGGGCGTGGGGGGCGTTGTCCTGGGTCAAGAGAAGTCAGTGTTCAGTCCTGTGCTCCTGGCTCATACCTCCAGCACTCACTGCTGCCCCCCCCGTTACCAGCTGCACTGTTCAGCCAGCCCCAGGCCTCAGTGAAGTCACTGTCCCCCCACACCCCACCTTTCAAACTGGGACATCGTGCACCAGGGTCAGAGTGCACTAGTGTAAATTCTGTCTATACTAAAGGTTTGCACCAGTGCAGGGGCGGGCAAACTGTTTGGTCTGAGGGCCACATTGGGTTTCCGAAATTGTACGGAGGGCCGGTTAGGGGAGGCTGTGCAAGAATTCAAACAATCTAGGTTCAGTTCCCAGTTCTGCCCCAAATTCTCCATGTAAACTTGAGCAAATTACTTCAGCTCTCTGAGCTTCAGTTTCCCCATCTGTAAAATGGAGAGTCGCCTCCCACCATTTGCCTATTTAGCCTTTGAGCTTTTTGTGGGAAGGACTGTCACTGTGGGCATGTCTACACTGCAGTTAGACACCGGCGGCTGGCCCGTGGCCGCTGACTTGGGCTCACACGGCTCAGGCTGCAGGGCTGTTTAATGGAGCCCAAGGTCTGGCAACCCCCCACCTCGCAGGGTCCTGTAGCCTGGCTCCAGCCCAAGCCCAGACACCTACACTGCAATTAAACAGCCCTTTCGCCTGAGCCCTGGGAGTCATGGACCAGCTGGGGGGTTTTAATGGCAGTGTAGACATACCCTGAGTGTCTGTACAGCACCTGTCACAATGGGACCTGATCTTGGTCAGTTTCTGTGCAGAGCCCTGCACAACAGCAGGCCTGATCTCAGCTGGGGGCTCTGCAACTCCTGGCATTACAGGATCCCTGATTTTCTTTGGGGTCCCTGCAGCACCTGGCAAAATGTGGGGCCAGGATCTCTGTAGTGCCCAGTACAGTGGTGGGGTGTGTGATCTTGGTTGGGGTCACTGCAGTGCCAGGCCCAACGGGGACACAGATCTCAGTCGGGGTCTCTGAAGTGCCCAGCACAATGAAGGCAACAATCTGGGCTGCAGTCATGCGCTGCCTGGCATAAGGGGGGCCGTGATCTCGGTCCAGGTCTCAGTTTTACCTGGCACAACAACAGGAGGCCCACATCTCAGTCGGGGCCTCCGCGGCGCCCGGCGGAACGGGGCCCACATCTCAGTCGGGGTCTCTGCAGCTCCAGGAACAACAAGGTCCCTGATTTTGTTTGCCGTCTCTGCAGCACCTGGCACAATGGGAGCCTGATTTCACTTTGTGTTGATGCAGGGCCTGGCACAACAGGGGCCTGGATCTCAGTCAGGGTCACTGTAGCACCCGACACAACAAGGTCCCTGCTGTCTGTAGGGGTCTGTGCAGTTCCTGACACGAGTGCCCCAAACTCAGTCAGGATTTGCGCAGTGCCTGGCACCCTGGGGACCTGATCTCAGGCAAGGCCTGGGCCACGCTCAGTACGATAAGAGCCCTGATCTCAGTCAGACGCCTGCAGAGAAAAGCTGGAAGATTTTCAAGAATTTGATATCAGAATTTCAGAACTGAGGAGAAAATGGGGCACACACTAAAATAGTTTGCCAATATAAGAGAGAACCACCAACATCGGGGAGATTTTATGTCACCATTCAACAGTTCAAGAGAAAAGAGGAGACATTGAGGGGATTATACGATATTCAAACAACAACAGAATGGATGGATTCTTCTTGCCGCACATTCACATGGCCGGCAGGGAGCCCTGGGTGATGTGGCTTTCACAGGGGAAAGGAGTGGGGCTGAGTCAGATGGTCACTAGTTATGGGGAAAAAGAACAGGAGTACTTGTGACCTATTAGAGACTAACAAATCTATTTGAGCATAAGCTTTCGTGGGCTACAGCCACTTCAGTCGGACACATACCCTGTTTCCCCCGAAAATAAGACAGTGTCTTATATTAATTTTTGCTCCCAAAGATGCGCTAGGTCTTATTTTCAGGGGATGTCTTATTTTTCAGAAATGAAAAATGCCTTATTATCGGTGGATGCCTTATATTACAACTTGCATCCGAAGAAGTGGGCTGTAGTCCACGAAAGCTTATGCTCTAATAAATTTGTTAGTCTCTAAGGTGCCACAAGTACTCCTGTTCTTCTTTATATTACAACGAGAGGCAAAACTGTAAGTAGGCCTTATTTTCGGAGGATGTCTTATTTTCGGGGAAACAGGGTAGATACAGACTACCAGGGCTGCTACTCTGAAACCTAGCTATGGGGAGGGGCTGGCAATGGGGTCTGAGTGTGAGTGGCAGGAAGGAGGGTGGGGGGCTGCTGGCTGGGCAAGGTGTGTGTGTGGGGGGGGTAGCTGGGACTGGGAAACCTGGAGCTGGGCTGTCTCCATGGGGGACACTTGCTCCTCCCTTCCCTTCCCTGGCCTTTCCATGCCCTGTTGCCAGCAGAGAGAGCCCCCCCAGCCCAGCCGTGTCCCTGTCTCAGGGCTCTCCCAGCCTCTGCCCCTTTCAGAAATCACTCAGGGGAATGATTTCCCTGCTAAACAAGGACAAACCACTGCAAGGAAAAATGGGAGGGGAAACGACACACCCCAAACCTGAGATTTGAACTGGTCATTGGGGAAGTGGAGGGAAATGGGGTACGAGCGGGGAGGAGAACAGAAGGGGCGGGGGGGTCACCATGGATGTGGCCCCTCGCTCAGAGAGAGGGCAGGACGGGAGCGGGCGGGGTTCCCGGGGCAGAGAGCAGCGGTAAATCTGAGGGGGTCTCAGCCCCCCCTTTCTCTCCCCGCTCCTGGGGGGTCCACCGGCTCGCCCCCCCCGCCCGCCATGCCCGGGCTGCACAGACATTTTCCATCCGCCCCTTGTCCCAGGTGCCCCCCCGGAGCTCCCCAGCCCGGCCTCACTCCCCTCCCCCCCCCCCCCGGAGCTCCCCAGCCCGGCCTCACTCCCCCCCCCCCCCCGGAGCTCCCCAGCCCGGCCTCACTCCCCTCCCCCCCCCCCCCGGAGCTCCCCAGCCCGGCCTCACTCCCCTCCCCCCCCCCCGGAGCTCCCAGCCCGGCCTCACTCCCCCCCCCCCCCCGGAGCTCCCCAGCCCGGCCTCACTCCCCTCCCCCCCCCGGAGCTCCCCAGCCCGGCCTCACTCCCCTCCCCCCCCCCCCGGAGCTCCCCAGCCCGGCCTCACTCCCCTCCCCCCCCCCCCCGGAGCTCCCCAGCCCGGCCTCACTCCCCTCCCCCCCCCCCCCCGGAGCTCCCCAGCCCGGCCCTCACTCCCCTCCCCCCCCCCCCCGGAGCTCCCCAGCCCGGCCTCACTCCCCTCCCCCCCCCCCCCCCGGAGCTCCCCAGCCCGGCCTCACTCCCCTCCCCCCCCCCCCCCCGGAGCTCCCCAGCCGGCCTCACTCCCCTCCCCCCCCCCCCGGAGCTCCCCAGCCCGGCCTCACTCCCCTCCCCCCCCCCCCGGAGCTCCCAGCCCGGCCTCACTCCCCTCCCCCCCCCCCCGGAGCTCCCCAGCCCGCCTCACTCCCCTCCCCCCCCCCCCGGAGCTCCCCAGCCGGCCTCACTCCCCTCCCCCCCCCCCGAGCTCCCCAGCCCGGCCTCACTCCCCTCCCCCCCCCCCCGGAGCTCCCCAGCCCGGCCTCACTCCCCTCCCCCCCCCCCCGGAGCTCCCCAGCCCGGCCTCACTCCCCTCCCCCCCCCCCCCGGAGCTCCCCAGCCCGGCCTCACTCCCCTCCCCCCCCCCCCGGAGCTCCCCAGCCCGGCCTCACTCCCCTCCCCCCCCCCCCTGAGCTCCCCAGCCCGGCCTCACTCCCCTCCCCCCCCCCCCGGAGCTCCCCAGCCCGGCCTCACTCCCCTCCCCCCCCCCGGAGCTCCCCAGCCCGGCCTCACTCCCCCCCCCCCCCCGGCCTCACTCCCCCCCCCCCCGGAGCTCCCCAGCCCGGCCTCACTCCCCCCCCCCCCCCGGCCTCACTCCCCCCCCCCCCGGAGCTCCCAGCCGGCCTCACTCCCCCCCCCCCCCCGGCCTCACCCCCCCCCCCCCGGAGCTCCCCAGCCCGGCCTCACCCCCCCCACGCAGGGACCCAGTGGGGCTGGTCCCGCCCCCCCCCGGACCCGGCCGTGGGGCCCCAGGACAGAGCCGGGCCGGGACAGCAGCTCCCGGGTCCCCCCCGGACACTGGGGCCGGGTCACCCCCCCCCCGGCTCGCGGCGGTACCTGGAGGCTGCAGCTCCGCAGCGGGGGGCGGCTCCAGCCCGGCCTCGCAGCGCCAGGTAGCAGCAGCGATCTGCGCATGCCCAGCAGCTGCTCCCAGCCCGCTCCCCAGGGGCGGGGCTCCTGGAGCCCAACGCCTGCGGGGAACGAGCCAGGTACTCGGAGAAACGCCGCTCCGCGAACTCTGCCTCTGCGCATGCGGGACTCTCCTTGCTCCCCACCCCGTGAGCTGCGCATGCCCAGACCCAAGAGACACAAAACCAGGAACGAGCCCAGCAGAGCCGCAACGCCCCGCAGCCCCCCTCGTCCTTCCCCGTTCAACGACACTTCCGCTTCCGGGAGAGTCACGAACTACATCTCCCAGCCTGCCCCGGGGGTGTTTCCGCCCTCTCTAGCCCCGGGCTGAGCCTGACTCCTCCCCCCACCTCTCATCCCCTCCGGCCCCGCGCCCCTCCCCCCGCCGGCGCCTCTCAGACCTGCTCCTTACTGCGCATGCTCCGTGCGAGCCCAGCGAGCGCTGCCCCCGGGCGGAGTTTGCAGCCGGAGAACGAAGCCCAGAGATCGAGGGCGGGGCAGCTCCTGGGGACGGGGCTCTGGCCCATCGCGGGGGGCGGGGCAGCTCCTGGGGGCGGGGCTCTGGCCCATCGCGGGGGGCGGGGCAGCTCCTGGGGGCGGGGCTCTGGCCCAGCGCGGGGGCGGGGCAGCTCCTGGGGGCGGGGCTCTGGCCCAGCGCGGGGGCGGGGCAGCTCCTGGGGGCGGGGCTCTGGCTGAGAGCGGGGGCGGGGCAGCTCCTGGGGGCGGGGCTCTGGCTGAGAGCGGGGGCGGGGCAGCTCCTGGGGGCGGGGCTCTGGCCCAGCGCGGGGGCGGGGCAGCTCCGGGGGGCGGGGCCCTGGCACAGAGCAGACGCTGCTGCCGCCGCCGTGTGAGCCGGGAGCCCGGGCTGAGCAGCTGCTGCTCCCCGGGGTCTAGTATTAACCCCTCCGTGCCCGGCCGGGGGGGCGTTCTCCAGCCGGGACCAGCCCCGGGGCGGGGCCCGCAGGTAATTATTCAAGGCTCAGGGGAGGCTCGGGGCGCGGGGATCGGCGGGGAAGCGGCTCTGCACAAGGGGGCCCCGATCCCCCCGCCCCGGGACCTGACCCCGGGTTGTTACCGCACCTGGGACAGGCTCCGAGTTGCGGTCGCACCAGTGACCCTGCTGCCCCCCCCCCCCGCCTCCAGCTCTAGCCAGGGGCTGCCCGGGGGGGTTGAGATTGGGCAAGAGACCGGGCCCCCTTCGTGTGTCCGGGGGAGGGGACACACCGTGTGACCGGGGGGAGATGGGTCTGGCTCTGGGCAGGGGGAGAAGAGCGGGGGGGGGACACACCGTGTGACCGGGGGGAGATGGGTCTGGCTCTGGGCAGGGGGAGAAGAGCGGGGGGGGACACACCGTGTGACCGGGGGGAGATGGGTCTGGCTCTGGGCAGGGGGAGAAGAGCGGGGGAGGGGACACACCGTGTGACCGGGGGGAGATGGGTCTGGCTCTGGGCAGGGGGAGAAGAGCGGGGGGGGACACACCGTGTGACCGGGGGGAGATGGGTCTGGCTCTGGGCAGGGGGAGAAGAGCGGGGGGGGGGGACACACCGTGTGACCGGGGGGCGATGGGTCTGGCTCTGGGCAGGGGGAGAAGGGGGGGGGGCGGTTAATGACATTCTCTCTGGTTTTGTCACTTCAGTCAAAGAGACTGATTAATTTATCCTGAATTCTTCCCCCTTTTCTCTAATGATCAACTATGGGTATAAAATCCATGTAGAATCTCCCACCCCCCTTTTCTCTCCAATGATTGTCCATGTCTCTAGTCTCCTCCTTGGGTTTTGCCCCATTTTCTAATTTTCATAGGTCAGTTTAAAATCTCTTCAGCTTTGAGACATTTTCCTGCCTGTTTTATCTGCAGCAAATTGTCCTTGTTTAGGTGGGAAATTGTTGCCCTGAGTCATTCCCCCAACTGGAAGGGGGTTAGTTAGGGTTACCATACGTCCTCTTTTTCCCGGACATGTCCGGCTTTTCGGCACTGAAACGCCCGTCTGGGGGGAATTGCCAAAAAGCCGAACATGTCCGGGAAAATGGCGGCTCTGCTCCTCCCCGACTCTTCGGCTCTATTTAAGAGCCGAGCTGCCCGACCGCTACCAGCTTCGGGCAGCCCCCTTGCCTCTGGACCCTGCGCCCCCAGCCGGGCACTTCCCCTCCTGGGCTCCGGCGGCGCAGGGTCCGGAGGCACGGGGGCTGCCCGAAGCCGGTAGCGCTGGGGCAGCTCAGCTCTTAAACAGAGCCGAAGAGTCTGGGAGGAGCAGAGCCTCCGGCCGTGGCGGCTCTGCTCCTCCCCGACTCTTCGGAGCTGAGCGCTACGGGCTTTGGGCAGCCCCCATACCTCCGGACCCTGTGCCGCTGGAGCCCAGGAGGGGAAGTGCACGGCTGGCGGCTGGGGTCCGGAGGCAAGGGGGCTGCCCGAAGCTGGTAGCGCTGGGGCAGCTCAGCTCTTAAACAGAGCCGAAGAGTCTGGGAGGAGCAGAGCCTCCAGCCGCGGCGGCTCTGCTCCTCCCCGACTCTTCGTAGCCGAGCGCTACGGGCTTTGGGCAGCCCCCATACCTCCGGACCCTGCCCCGCCGGAGCCCAGGAGGGGAAGCGCCCAGCTGGGGGCGCAGGGTCCGGAGGCAAGGGGGCTGCCCGAAGCCCAAGCGCTACCGGCTTCACGGTTTGCCGGGAAGCCTCCAGACCCTGCGCCCCTGGCTGGGCGCTTCCCCTCCCGGGCTCCAGCTGCGCTGGGGAAGCGCCGGCCGTGGGGTGCAGGGTCTGGGGGCTGCCCGGCAAACCGTGAAGCCGGTAGCGCTGGGGCAGCCCTTTCCTCGTGGCTGGGAGTGGGAGTGGGAGGGGGCGGAGTTAGGGTGGGGGTGGGGAAATGGGGGGGGCCAGGGCCCGTGGAGGGTCCTCTTTTTTTATTTGCTGGATATGGTAACCCTAGGGTTAGTGGGTGCAGCTTACGGGGAGCCCAGAGACATGGCTGGCTCTGGGGTGTGGCGCGGTGGCCATTCTCTGCCAGGAACAGGGCCTGGGAGGGACCCAGGAAGGGAGAAGTGAGTGTTCTCAGTGGAGGAACCAGGTCCAGTTGCTGCCCTGCCCCGCCCTCTCCCCACCCCCCCGCTCCCCAGTGCGGCTCCCCACAGCCACCAGTTGCCTGTCCCTTGCCCATCCCATGCTGCCCCTCCCCGCTGTCAGGGAGCGTTCCTTCTCCAGAGCCCCTCTCTTACCTTCTTAAAACACCTTCAAAAAGGGCTCCCTGCTGCCCATGGGAATGGGGGTGGTGGGTCTATTGAATTTCCATAGACAAGCCCGTCAAACTGTCCCAATTTTCTCACTTATTAAGTATCAGTATAAAATCCCTTCAGAGCTTGGTTGTTTTCTATCATATCAAATATTTCTTTTTTGACCTATTTCCTCATCAGTTCTCAAAGCTAGATATAAAATATCCCGGGTGCAGTGCTGTAGTAGCCAGGGTGATCCCAGGATATTAGAGGCTGCCCCCTTGGTTTATATACAAATGTTTGATGTTATTCTCCATCCCGTTCCTTATGAATCCTAACATATTGTTAGCTTTTTTTGCTGGCAGCTGTGAGAGTGGACTTTTTCATTGAGCTGTCTACAGCAACATTCAGGTCCTTTTCTTAAATTGTGTAGCCTGATCTTTAGATTATGTATTAATTATACTGATTACTTGAGAATTCCCAGTTATCACTTTGAGGGTTGACAGGTTCTTGTCCGAGATCAGGCCCAGTAGTATTAAAATTACTGTCTAGTTGGGAACCCCGATGTGCACAGTTGCAACACTCACACTATAGGAATAATACAATAATGTAATAAGACATTTGCAAAGTCACAAACACTGTAACACAGTAAGATAGACAGAGATAATACAGAATGTACATCTGCACATCCGTATACTCACGGCATCCCTTGCCGAACAACCTGAAATGTTCACCATTATCATCCTCATCCCCATCACCTTCCTCATCGTCACCTGTAGCTATCATCTTGGCACCTTCCCAGGGCTACATCTCTCTCTTCTCCTGCACACAGGCTGGCAGACAGCTTTTATAATATGTTACATTCACGCCACTCAGCCTAATGTATATTCAGCAGGGGTTTCTCCTCTGTTCCTTATTTATATTTCCTCACCTACCAATGTTGGGGTGTCGTCCTCATATATGGGGCGGTGAGTTGTATGGGCCCATGGTGGCCACGCTCCAGGAATATTCAGGGCCCGGAGGCCCTGCTCCACTAATGTTCGGGGCTGGGTCTCTCCCCTGGGCCCGCCTGCTGCCCCTTCACACCCCCGGAGCGTCCTCTGGCCCCTTGTGCCTCCCCTGGAGTGTCCCCCAACACTGCCTGCTGCCCCCTCACACCTTCCCCGGAGCATCCCCCAGCCTCACTTGCTGCCCCTTCACACCTCCCCTGGAGCGTCCTCTGGCCCCGCCTGCCACCCCCTTGTGCCTGCCCCGGAGCATTCCATGGCCCCGCCTGCTGCCCTGCGCGCCTCCGCCCCCAAGCGTCCCTGCCTGCCCTAGGCAGTGGGCGGCTGCCCCTCCAGCTCCGTGCTGCGCTCCCTCACCAGCCGCTGCCGGCTACAAGGGAGTGGAACCGGGGGCAGGCCGAGGCGGCTGCATGAGCTGATTCTCTCTCTCTCTTTTTGGCCAACTGGGATTTTTCACACATTGTCAGGGCTGGCCTTTGACCAGGGCGATGCAGGCACATTTGATGCGTGTTTGATGGAGGCGCATTGGATATGTCCCAGGTGACCTTACCTGTGGCCAGCCGGCTGGGCTTAAGGAGGGGAAACGCTACTGCCCGTCCAGCCAGGGTCAGGGAGGGAGAGAAAAGCACACACATCGGAGCTGCAGCTTGAGGCACTCGCTCTCGGGGGAGCAGCAGGGGCGGGTGCCTAGGGGGTAGACACCATGGGGAGTGGGTGGAGTAGGTTGGACTGGGTCCCCACCTGATGGCTGGGCAGCTGAGGTTGGTGCGGTGGGGGGTGAAGGAGGAGTGTGTGCAGCTTGTCTCTGCAGGTCTACACTACCCGCCTGAATCGGCGGGTAGAAATCGATCTCTCGGGGATCGAATTATCGCGTCTCGTCGGGACGCGACAATCGATCCCCGAATTGACGCTTCTACTCCACCAGCGGAGGTAGGACTAAGCGCCGTCAACGGGGGAGCCGCGGAGGTCGATTTGCCGCCGTCCTCACAGCGGGGTAAGTCGGGTCCGATACGTCAAATTCAGCTACGCAAATTTGCGTATCTTAAGTCGACCCCCCCCCCCCCCCCCCTCGTAGCGAGGACGTAGCCTCTGTCTGCTCCGGCTGACTGGGGGCTTGCAGCAGCCCTGCTGTCTGGTTGTATATTAGTGTAGAGCAGGTCTGGGTCCACCCCCCTTCTCTTCCCCTTCCCCACTAGGATCTCCACTTGTGCAGGGAACGGCTTGCTCTTTCCCCTGGCGCTGCCGGCAGGACTGGAGCGCACATTTAGCTCCGCAGAGTGAGCACCAGGCTAACCAGGGGCGCTGCTGCAGCCTGCCTGCTCCCATCCCATCCCTGCAGAGAGGTGACCCATTGGGGGTCACGTTACCCCCCCACCCCGCCCCATTCTCTGCCAGGCTTTCCCTGCCCAGCTCTCCCCCTCCCTCCCCTGCTTGCTGGAGGCAGCCTGGGCCCAGGTCCGGAGAGGTAAACAAACAGCACCTGCCCCAAACAGCTGGGAGCCTGCGAGCAGTAGGGGACAGGCTGCAGGGGACAGCTCTGCAGGGAGAGGTTAGCTAGGGGAGGGGGGAGGGAACATCTGCTTTCCCATAGGGGGACTGGGCAAGGGGGGCTGGGCTGCCTGGAGAGGGGGATATGACACTCGAGCTGTTGGGGGCAAACCTTTAAATTGTGCCCCCCCCAGCAGCTGAAGGTCCTGTCCTCCCTGCTCTCCTGGTTCAGAAACTTCACTCCTTGGTCCCTGGGGGGCTGCTGCCTCCCCAGAGTCAGGCAGGCGGGTGCATAGGAGATGAATGAGTGTGACCTGAGATCAGCTCCCCCATGCGCCTCCTTCCCTCCCCATCTGAACAGGAGGGGGAATGGGAGTCACAGTGGGTGGTGTCTGCCTGCCTGCTGTGACCTCCTTGAAACCCAGTTACCTTTCATTCAATCCCTGATTGCTTACTCACGCCCTCTGGCTCTCTTTTTTTAACTGTTCCTGTTTCCACTACAAGTTGTACTTAACAGTATACTGACATTCCTTGGGGCAGGGCCTTGTCTAAGCTGTTAGGCACAGCCTTGTGTACATTTCTATATCAGGGGGTAGCCTTGTTAGTCTGTATCCACAAAAACAACAAGGGGTGTGTGGTGGTAGTGGTGGCACCTTAAAGCGGGGGAGGGATAGCTTAGTGGTTTGAGCATTGGCCTGCTAAACCCAGCGTTGTGAGTTCAATCCTTGAGGGAGCCATTTAGGGATCTGGGGCAAAAATCTGTCTGGGGATTGGTCTTGCTTTGAGCAGGGGGATGGACTAGATGACCTTCTGAGGTCCCTTCCAACCCTGATATTCTATGACTAACAGATTTATTTGGGCATAAGCTTTCGTGGGTAAAAAACCCACTTCTTCAGATGCATGGAGTGAAAATTACACATGCAGGTATTATTATACATGAAGAGAAGGGAGTTACCTTACAAGTGGAGAACCAGTGTTGACAAGGCTGACAAGTGTTCAGTCAGGGTGGATGTGGTCCACTCCTAATAATTGATGAGGAGGTGTCAATACCAAGAGAGGGAAAGTTGCTTTTGTAGTGAGCCAGTTACTCCCAGTCCCTATTCAAGCCCAAATTAATGGTGTTAAATTTGCAAATGAATTTTAGTTCTGCAGTTTCTCTTTTGAAGTCTGTTTTTGAAGTTTCTTTTGTTGAAGGATGGCTACTTTAAAATCTGTTATAGAATGTCCAGGGAGATTGAAGTGTTCTCCTACTGGCTTTTGTATGTTACCATTCCTGATGTTTGATTTGTGTCCATTTATTCTTTTATGTAGAGACAGTCTGGTTTGGCCAATGTACATGGCAGAGGGGCATTGCTGGCACCTGATGGCATAGATCCCATTGGTAGATGTGCAGGTGAACGAGTCCCTGATGGTGTGGCTCATGTGATTGGGTCCTCTGATGGTGTCGCTAGAATAGATAGGGGACAGAGTAGACAATGAGGTTTGTTACAGGGATTGGTTCCTGAATTAGTGTTTCTGTGCTGTGGTGTGTAGTTGCTGGTGAGTATTTGCTTCAGCTTGGGGGGCTGTCGTCTGTAAGAGAGGACTGGCCTGCCTCCGAACATCTGTTAGAGCAAGGGATCATTTTCCAGGATAGGTTGTAGATCGTTGTTGATGTGCTGGAGAGGTTTTAGTTGGGGGCTGTACGTGATGGCCAGTGGTGTTCTGTTGTTTTCCTTGTTGGGCCTGTCCTGTAGTTACCCGTCTCGCTCTGTCAATCTGTTTCCTCTCTTCCTCAGGTGGATATTGTAGTTTTAGTTTAGAATGCTTGATAAAGATCTTGTAGGTGTTTGTCTCTGTCTGAGGGATTGGAGCAAATTCAGTTGTATTTTAGGGCTTGGCTGTAGACAATGGATCGTGTGATGTGTCCTGGATATAAGCTGGAGGCATGTAGGTAAGTATAGCGGTCAGTAGGTTTTATGTGACCATCACTTATTTGCACTGTAGTGTCCAGGAAGTGGATCTCTTGTGTGGACTGGTCCAGGCTGAGGTTGATGGTGGGGAGGAAATTGTTGAAATCCAGGTGGAATTCTTCCAGGGCCTCCTTCCCGTGGGTCCATATGACGAAGATGTCATCAATGTAGTGCAAGTGGAGGAGGGGCACTAGGGGACGGGAGCTGAGGAAGTGTTGTTCTAAGTCAGCCATAAAAATGTTGGCATACTGTGGGGCCATGCAGGTACCCATAGCAGTGCCACTGACTTGAAGGTATAACTTGTCCCCAAATCTGAAATGGTTGTTAGTGAGGATAAAGTCACAAAGCTCAGCCACCAGGTGTGCTGCGACCTCTTCAGGGATACTGTTCCTGACAGCTTGTAGTCCATCCTCGTGTGGAATATTGGTGTAAAGAGCTACTACGTCCATGGTGGCCAGGATGGTGTTTTCAGGAAGATCACCGATGGATTGTAGTTTCCTCAGGAAGTCGGTGGTGTCTCGAAGATACCTGGGAGTGCTGGTAGCGTAGGGTCTGAGCAGAGAGTCCAAATAGCCAGATAATCCTGCTGTAAGAGTGCCAATGCCTGAGATGATGGGTTTCCAGGCTTATGGATCTTGGGTAGCAGATAGAATACCTCTAGTCGGGTCTTTAGAGGTGTGTCTGTGTAGATTTGTTCCTGTGATATAGGAAGGAGTTTCTTGAGCAGATGGTGTAGTTTCTTTTGAAACTCCTCAGTGGGATTGGAGGATAGTGGCCTGTAGAATGTGGTGTCAGAGAGTTGCCTGGCAGCCTCCTGTTCATAATCCGACCTGTTGATTATGACTACAGCACCTCCTTTGTCAGCCCCTTTGATGATAATGTCAGAGTTGATTCTGAGGCTGTGGATGGCATTGCGTTCTGTACGGCTGAGGTTATGGGGCAAGTGATGCTGTTTGTTCACTATTTCTGCCTAGGCATGTCTGCCGAAGCACTCTATGTAAAAGTCCAGTCTGTCATTTCGACCGTCAGGAGGAGTCCACGCAGAATTCTTCTTCTTGCAGTGTTGGCAGGAGGGTTCCTGTGGGTCAGTGCACTGTTCAGTGGTGTGTTGAAAATATTCCTTGAGTCGGAGATGGCGAAAGTAGGCTTTCAGATCACCACAGAACTGTATCATGTGCGTGGGGGTGGTGGGGCAGAAAGAGAGTCCCTGAGATAGGACAGACTCTTCCATCGTGCTAAGTGTGTGGTTGGAGAGATTAACAGTATTGTTGGGTGAGTTAAAGGTACCACTGTTGTAGCCCCTAATGACAGGTAAAGAAGTGAAGTGTGCGTTGTAAATGGCTTGTCTCGTTTTTGTAAAGTCCAGCTGTGTGGAAGTTTGAGTGGAAGGTTGGTTTTGTATGAGAGCCTCCAGCTTTGAGAGCTCATTTCTATACTGCATCAAGATTAGGAATAAGGAAATGCCTTTCTTTACTCCCATCTTAATCCCATGTCCTGCAAACCTCATTCATCCTCTGGAAGTCACTGGGGTTCCTGCTGTTAGTGTGAGGATGGGACTGAGGACAATGTGTGATAGTTGTGATTTACAGTTTCAATCAGGCCCTTAAACTGAGGCCTTGGCTACACTCGGGACTTCCCAGCGCTCTCTCGCCGTGCTGTAAGTACTCCACCTCTCCGAGGGGAATAGCGTGCAGTGCTGCGAGCGAGCGTGCAGCGCTGCAGGCTCTGATTACACTGGAGCTTTACAGCGCTGCACTCGCTGCGCTCGGGGGCACGGCGGGGGGGGGGGCGTTTTCAGACCCCTGAGCACAGCAAGTTGCAGTGCTGTACAGCACCAGTGTAGCCAAGGCCTGAATGAGAACTCTGGTGGGGTTATAGGCTCTGCCCTGTCTCCCCCCCCCCCGCTTCATCTCTGCTGCTCTGGTTTATAAATAGGCCTGGTAGAATGCACTTTCTATTTCTTTATAAGTTTGAGGTATAATATCAATTGTTTATTTTTAAGCTTTTTTGTCTTTTTATAATTTTTAATTTTCACAGTTGTGGGAAATTATGGGGGGAGGTCAGATAATGTTTTGATGACAGGAGAAGTTGAGGTTCAAAGAGTTCAAGTTTTAAAGCTGTTAAGACACAAACAGAGAGACAAGGTGGGTGAGGTAAGAACTTTGTTCGGGCCAACTTTGGTTGGTGAAAGAGATGTGCCCTTTTGAGCTCCACAGCCCTGGGGAAGAGCTCTGTGGGGTTTGAAAGCTTGTCTCTTTCACCAACCAAAGTCGGTCTAATTAAAGATATTATCTCACCCACACCCTGTGGTTCTCATATCCAGGTACCAACATGACCACAACGAAACAGCACAAACCACTAAGTGTCAATATCACATGTCAAGATATACAAAATAAGGATCCTAAAACCAGAAAGGATTTGTTGATTTCACTATTCATTCACTGGTTCATTTGTAACAAGCCCAATTCACAAGTTTATGTCCCGAATTTTGACTAACAAGTTCTCAAGCAGCATTTTTCTTGCTTTCCCAATGTGTAAATAATTTAATTATTACTGATGGAAATATTTGTGGATTTGTGTATGTACAGTGAAATCAACAGCTAATTTAAAAATTATCCTCAAAAAAACCCTAGAGTTTTCACAGCAGCCCCCCCCCCCCCCCACACACACATACACACCCTTTAGTGAAAGTACTAATACTTAAACTCAAAGGGCACCAAAATACAAATTTGCTCAGGGCACCATTTTCCTTAAGGCAGGCCCTGGTGGCTGCTGCGCTGGCGAGGGGAGGAGGTGCCTGGCAGCCCACCCTCCCCACGGCAGGTGACTCCGGGGGGGGCTTATCCTGGCTGGACCTCCTGAACAGCAGCCAGGGGGGCTTGGGTGAGTGTCGTGCCAGGGGGGACTGAGGTGGGGCCCACTCCCCTGGAGCTTGCTGCTGTCAGCAGGGAGAGGGCTGGGGGAGGAGTCCTCTCTGGCTCCCCGCCCCGGGCAGTCTGCCTGCTGCACCCCAAACTCCTCATCCCTGGCCCAGCCCCACACCCCCTCCCACACCCCAACCCTCTGTCCCAGCCTAGAGCCAGCACCCAAACTCACTCCCAGAGTCTGCACCCTTGCTGCACCCAAACCCCCTCCCAGAGCCTTAGGCAGGTGTGTGTGTGGTGGATGGTGCGTGGGACTTGGACCCGTTCTGGGCACCACCAAAAATTATACAAACCTGCCGCCCTGCTCCTATAGGTTAATGAAATCATTAATACAACTCTACCGTATTTGTCTATTTGTTGCCTTGTTACTCCTGTGCTGAGGCATCTGCAGATGTTCTATCCAAAAGCCGGCATTAGCTCATGTTCCTGTAGTTGGCTGGTGTCGTCATGGACTGAATTCCCCCTTAGACACTCTATTTCCAGTTCCCCAAACCTTAGGGGTGACCCGTAGGCCATTTATCAGTGCCAGAGTTCATAGGCCACAAGCGTTATGCTAACTGCTGAAGCCAGTATCTTACAGGATACAGGCCTGTAGGTTCCTTGAATTACTGCTGCATAAAATAAATGTTAAAATAAATGCTAAAGCTGGATCTATGGGCTACAGTTGATAGTTAATTTACCCCCCCCCCCCCAGAGTATAAATCGCTGCAGTTTTTCTCTCCAATGTGATACCTGGGGATTCTTAAGTAAATAAATAATTGATAATCCATGGTGGCTACAACCTATCACTTTACTATCCTCTAGGTGCTTATCCATTGATGGTTTAATACAATTTTCTTTCGGGGTATCTAAGTAAGGCTTGACTGGTCTTTATTCCCCAGGTCTTCATTGTTCCCCTTTTTGAAGACAGGTTTTATGTTTGCTCTTTGTCAGTCCTCTGGGACCTCATCATCCTTCCGGAGTTGTCAAAGATAATTGTTAATTGTTCCAAGATTGCTTCAGCTAAATCCCGGAGTATGCTAGGATGAATTTCATTAGGCCCTGCTAACTGTAATACATGTAACTTATCCACTTATTTTAAATCTGTTATTTTCTCGTTGTGGTTTCTGTTCCTTCCTCCTCTTGGTTAAGAATAATTGTTTTAAGTATCTGGTCACAATTAAACTTTTTCTAGTAAATGTAAAAAGGCATTAAACGCCTTAGTCTTCTTGATGTTCTCTGTTATGAGCTCACCTTCCCTGGTAAGCAGAGGAGCTACACCTTCCTTTACCCGTCTCTTGCTCTGTTTTGAAGCCCATTGTCCTTATTCTGTTACTCTCACGCCTTCCTTCTCATAGAATCTTGACATCTCTCATTTCATGATCACTTTTACCCCTATTGTTTTCCACCTTCAGTTTTATAACTAATTCCTTCTTGTTAGTTGAATCCAGTCTAAAATGGCTGTCTTCCAGTTACTTCTTCCATCCTCCCAGGAAACAGACATCCCCGCTACATTCCAGGAGCTTATTGGACACTTTGTGTTTGGTTCAATACCTTTTATAACAGATGTCTGGGTAGATAAAGTCTCCCCCATTACTAACTGTGTTTTGAATTTTTCGGTTAGTTGCAGGACAGTCTAGAACATCCGTGTGCAGGGAACGAGCCTGGGGGGAATTGTGCTGTGAAATTATTTCCTGTTTTGACATGTCCCCAATTGTCCCCTTTACCCTAACAGGCTGCAGCGTAACATCAATATTTTGTGCCAGATCTTTTCATCCTTCCAGGGATCAGGGAAATGGCTGCAGTGGAGCCAGTTGAGGTAGGGATTATCAGGGAGTTGCTGGTGGGTTCCCTTTAGAGGGAGAAGGGCAGTAAATACAGAGGAGGTGGGCACTTCTGTGAGGGTTGGTGCTGAGGTGGGAGGGGTCAGGAAATACACAGAGTGGGGAAAGGGAGGAGGACAGGGTGTGACAAACTTACTAGATTTGGTTACTGTGAGGCCTAGATCCTAGTAACAGACCCCTTGGGGTTTGTAGGTGGGAATTCCCTAGTTTGTAGAACAGGAAACAACCCCTGGACTTGGTTGGGAAAACTTACCAGACTCCAGTACTGCAGTCTGAACCTACAAACCACAGGCTGCTGTGAGATATAAAGGGGCCCCCATGAGTGAGGCCCAGGGAAGACACCCCATCCCCTCCCATCCAGTTGCTGGCAATGAGGAGGGTGTTGCGATTCACACCAGGGAGTTGTCCCTGGACCCTGCTGGGGCTCCTGTATCAGCCTCTGGCTAGTAGGTGAGTGATGAATGTGAAGACTTCTGCCCCGTCTCTCTGCTGGGAGGAGTGGGGGTGCTCTTTGTTTCCCCTCGCCTTGATGCTTCCTGGCTGCTGTCATGTGATGGGGCGTGGGTGGAACTATGCCGCCTGCCTGCCTCCCACAGCTTCCAAGTGATTGGCCCTTCCCCTGTGAACAGTGGCGTTGTCAGTGGGCAGCAGGTACTGAGTGAGGGGCTCTTGCTCTTTCAGGGGCCAATGGCCTTCGAGGAGGTGGCTGTGTATTTCACGGAGGAAGAGTGGGCTCTGCTGGACCTCGCTCAGAGAGCCCTCTACAGAAACGTCATGCAGGAGAACTATGAGACCGTGACCTCGCTGGGTAAGGATTCCTGTCCCCTTGGTTACTAGAAGGGGAAAGAAGAGTTAAGGTTTACAACACCCCACAATGGAACCTCAACTCTGCCCTGTTTCTGTAACACTCCAACAGGCCAATGACACATATACTAGCACTTTGCCCTGCCCTGCTACACAACACTTTGGGAACAGAGTACAGGAGCAGTATAGCACAGAGTCCAACATCTTCTCTTTGCTGAGGCAAAGCTTGGGATTAGTCCCAGTGCAGGGAACAGAAGCGACTTACACTTGGCCTGCACTCAAACACTGAGCCTAGTGCACACAATCCATCGCAGACTTTCCAAATGTTACCATTATCCTTGCACTGAGGAGTCCTTCTGAGTCATTGCCTTCACGTACCCTTCGCTGAGCTCTGGAGACCACCGGCATGTGTGCCACCAGAGTGCTGACAATCCTCGTGGGAAGAACACACCCTTGTGCACCTTTATTGACACATCCTACATCACTCAGCACTGACATGAGGAAGTTTCACATGCACCTGTCTTCAAATCACAGTCACAGCTCTGCCCAGCTGCTCCAGCTATTCCCTCCACTGGTCCTGTAAAGCTACAGCTGACACAGTGCGCATGGCTGCAGTGCATGGGGCTAAATGCTGGTATTCAAACCTGTAGAACACACACAAACAATGGCCTGTTCTCTTAGTCCTTCCTCCTATTGATTACTGATCAGTACATTTTAAGGTCAGGAGATATTACTAGGTCACCTAGTCTGACCTCCCATATAATACAGGCCAGACAGTTTCATCCAGTTATCATTCTAGTGAGCTGAATACCATCTGTTTTGATGAAAACATCTTCCAGAAAAGCCTCTGCTGTAGACTTGAAGACTTGAAGAAAAGGAAATTTTCCCACTTCCCTGGTAGTTGGTTAACCTTTGCATCACTCTTACTGACCTATTCCCAGTGATATTTTCCAGCTCCAGGGTTAGGGGGAAGGAGCAGAATTCAGGTTGCATTGCCAGGGTGGTGCGTAGTTCAGTTCTTCATTTCCTGGTTTTTGGAGGTTTTCACTTTCATCACCATTCACATGCTCGAAGGGCATGAGGCAGTACTGGGCAACCTTAACTCTGCTTTAATGTAGTGTGTGGGCATTTAATTTCCTTGATTTCTTTTTAATGGAGTTTTTGTCACTATACATGTGTCTACATTACAGCTTTTTTCAGTAAGCTATGTCAGGTAAGGATGTGATTTTTCACACCACCAGCCAGCAGAGCAACGCTTGCAAAACTCTTATTAAGCTACCAGTTCAATATCTCCATGTTGATTTTAGAGACTTCAAAACATTGTTCTTAACACAGACATTTGGGCATCAGGACAAAGTTTACATTCTGAAGGAGTTTCACACATTGTCAGAAAGCTGTCAGTGAAGGGCTCGGACTCAAATGCATGATGTGGCTCAGGTTCAATGGCCAGAGCATGTCCCCTTGAGCCAACCAGTTACTGTGACAGCAGATTGCTGGAAACCCCCCAGCTGTTAAAAGACCTTCATGTGCTGACCTGTGAATTTCAATCTCTTTGACTCGTCATTGGATGATGGTGTGGGGAGGAAGGTTTTGGATTTATTAGGAACTGCAGAACCTTTTGGGAAAGGAGGAGCCTGTACAAGAAGGGTGGGCTCCACGTAAACCAAAATGGAACCAGACTTCTGGCATGTAAAATTAAAATCTCCTCTATGATTTTTTTTTTTTTTTTTCAACTAAGGTCTGGGGGTAAAGGCAAGAGTTGTGGAGGATCACAAGGTTCGGATAGAGCCATCCCTTAGGGGAGGATCCCTTAATGGGGATTCTCTATATCCTAGTAAAGTGGAGAGGATAGAAGTTCATAAAGTACAGGTAGTAGCTGAAGAAGGAGTCCTATTCAATTGCATCACATCAAAGCAGATAACTAAATATCGACAAATTGTACAAGTTCTTGTATGCAAATGGAAGAAGGCTAAATGATAAGATCGATGAACTTGAGTGCCTGGTTTTAAATGAAGATATTGATATAGTAGGTGTCGGAGAAAAACTGAGTTCTCACTATTTTGTTTAGGTATAGCAAGTCAGAGCTTTATTAACTCTCACAATTGCACAGAGGGAGAGAGCTAAGCAGGTCTCTCTCACTGGTAACTAATTACAGCAAGCATTTATACCTTTCATTACAGAAATAATGAGGGACAGCAGCATTTTGTTTATACATAGGCCATCTTGATATCTCATTTCTTCACTTGTTTTGACTCTTGCCAACATACAATTATTTTCTATACCTTATCTACACAAGGTCTTCTACACTTTATCTATGCTGAGGTCATCATGACTTCTTACACAGTTCTTTCTCACCCGCCTCACACAATCCTCGCTTCTACTTGGTGAAATGATGATCAATGGGACACGGTAATACCAAGATACAAACTATATAGGAATGACAGAGTAGGTTGTGTTGGCAGGAGAGTGGCACTATATGTGAAAGGAAACAGAGGGTCAAATATACTTTTAAAAAAATCAGTGAATCAAACTGCACCATAGCATAGGCGCCAACTTCTCTTGGCGCCAGTGGGTACTGGACCCCCTCCCGCCCCCGGCCCTGCCCTGACTCCACCCCTGCCCCACCGCCATTCCAACCCCTTCCCCAAAGTCCCCGCCCCAACTCTGCCCCCTCCCTGCCCCTATTGGACTCCTTCCCTAACTCCCCGCCCCGACCCCGCCTCTTCCCTGGGTGCACCGCGTTCCCGCTCCTCCCCCCTCCCTCCCACAGCTTGTTACGCCACGAAACAGCTGTTTTGCTGCAGCAAGTGCTGGGAGGAGAAGCGGGGATGCAGCGCGCTCAGGGGTGGAGGCAAGGTGAACTGGGGCAGGGCCGGGAGCTTGGCTGCCGGTGGGAACCCACCAATTTTTCCCTGTGGGTGCTCCAGTCCATGCTTGACTAATAAGAGTATAGCAGTAGGAATATGCTACTCATCACCTGAGCAAGATGGTGATGGTGACTGTGAAATGCTCAGGCAGATTAGAAATGGTATAAAAATAGAAAACTCAATCATAATTGGGGATTTCTACTATCTCCATAGTTACTGGGAGCATGTCATCTCAGGATGGAATGCAGCGATAAAGCTTTTAGAAATGATCAGTGGCTGCTTATTGGATCAGCTAATCCTGGAACCCACAAGGGGAGAGGCAATTCTTGATTTAGTTCTGAGTGATCCACAGGATCTGTTCCAAGAGGTGAATGCAGGTGAACCACTTGGTAATAGAGATCATAATGTCATTAAATTTAACATCTTTGTGAAGCCCACTACAGTGGCATTTAACTTCAGAAAGGGAACCACAAACAAGTAGGAAAGCTAGTCATATGGAATTAAAAGGAACACTCACAAAATTGAAATGCATGCAAGCTGCATGGAAACTTGTTAAAAACACCATAATATAAGCTCAAAATAAATGAATAATCTGAATGGGAAAAAACCCAAAATAGTAAGAGGGCTAAGAATATACCACCATGGTTAAACAACCGAGCAAATAAGGCAGTGAGAGGCAAAAAGGCATCTTTTAAAAATTGGAAGGCAAATCCTACTGAGGAAAATAGAAAGGAGCATAAACTGTGGCAAGTACAATGTAAAAGTATAATTGGGCAGGCCAAAAAAAATGTGAAGAGCAACTAGCAAAAGTCACTGAAACAATCACCAATTTGTTTCTGGAAGTACATCAGAAGCAGGAAGCCTGTCAAAGGATCAGTGGGGCCGCTAGGGATTGACATGCTAAACGAGCACGGAAGGCAGTGAAAGCCATTGTAGAGCAGCTTAAATGAATCCTTTGCATCAGTCTTCCCTGCAGAGGATGTGAGGGACTTTCCTACACCGGAACCATTCTTTTTAGGTGGCAAATCTGAGGTGTCAATAGAGGCGGTTTTGGAACAAATTGATAATTTAAACATTAATAAGTCAGCTGGGTTACATGGTATTCACCCAACAGTGCTGAAGGAACTCGTATATGAAAAGTGCAGAAGTACTGACTGCAGTGTATAACCTACCACTAAAATCAGCCACTGTACAAGATGACTGGGGATAGCTAATGTAATACCAATTTTTTTTAAAAGGTCTCCAGAGGCGATTCTGGCAGTTAGAGGCTGGTAAGTCTAACTTCAGTACCAGGCACGTTAGTTGAAAACTATAGTAAAGAACAGAATGATCAGAGACACAGATGAAAATGATTTGTTGGATAAGAGTCAATGTGGCTTTTGTAAAGAGAAATCATGCCTCACCCATCTATTAGAATTCTCTGAGCGGGTCAACACACGTGGACAAGGGTGATCCAGTGGATATAGTGTACTTGGAATTTCAGAAAGACTTTGAGAAAATCCCTCACCAAAGGCTGTTATGCTAGGACCGCTTACTTTGCTTAAGAGAGAAGGTCCTCTCGTAGGTCAGTAATTGGTTAAAAGAAAGGAAACAAAAGGTAGGAATAAATGGTCAGTTTTCACAGTAGAGAGAGGTAAAGAGTGGGGTCCCCCAGAGATCTGTACTGGGGCCACTCTTGGTCAACATATTCATAAATGAACTGGAAACTGGGAGATGGCAAAGTTTGCAAATGATGTAAAATTAGTAAAGATAGTTAAGTCAAAAGCAGACTGTAAAGAGTTACAAAGGGTTCTCAAAAAATTGGGTGATTGAGTTTCATCTGCCATTTTGTTGCCCAGTTTTGATAAATGCAAAGTAATGCGTATTAGAAAACAATCCCTATAGATACAAAATGTTGGTGTCTAAATTAGCTGTTACCACTCAACAAAGACATCTTGGTGTCGTTGTCGATAGTTCTCTGAAAACATCCACTCAATCTGCAGTGACAGTCAAAAAAGCTAACCAAATGTTAGGAACCATTTGGGAAGTGGTAGGTAATAAGGCAGAAAATATCATAATACCACTATATAAATCCCTGGTATGCCCCACCTTAAATACTATGTGCAGTTCTGGTCACCCCATCTCAAAAAAGGATATATTAAACTTGGAAAAGGTGAAGAGAAGGACAACAAAAATGATGAGGGTTATGGAAAAGCTTCCCTATGAGGAGAGATGAAAAAGACTGGGAGGGTTCAGCTTGGAAAAGAGATGACTAAGGGGGTAGAGGTCTATAAAATTATGACTGGTGTGGAGAAAGTGGATAAGGAAGTGTTATTTACCCCTTCACATAACAGAAGAACCAGGGGTCATGTGATGAAATTAATAGGCAGCAGATTTATAACAAACAAAAGGAAGTATTCTTCACACAATGCACAGTCATCCTGTGGAACTCGTTGCCAGGGATGTTGTGAAGGCTGTAATTATAACTGGGTTAAAAAAGAGATAAATTCATGGAGGATAGGTCCATCAACTGCTACTAGCCAAGATGGTCAGAGATGCAACCCCATGCTCTGGGTGGCCCTAGGCCTCTAACTGCCACATGCTGTGAGTGGATGACAGGAGATGGATCACTCGATTAGCTCCTTCTGTTCATTCTAGGGTGACCAGATGTCCCGATTTTATAGGGACAGTCCCGATATTCAGGGCTTTTTCTTATATAGGGACCTATTGTCCCCACCCCTGTCCTGATTTTTCTCACTTACTATCTGGTCACCCTAGTTCATTCCCTCTGAAGCGTCTGGCATTGGCTCCTAGCAGAAGACAGGATACTGTACTAGATGGACCATTGTTCTGACCCAATATGTTCAGATCAGCAAAAGCCAAACTGATGATAAGTTCCAAGCACTATAGTTATTAACTTGTTTGCTGCTGCTTCCCCAAACAGGCAGTGTGCACCATACCCCAGCTGAGGTAGATGCCAAGTGACTAGCAGCCAGGGGATAATCAGAACCACAGTTATCAGAATGTTATCAGAGCAAGGTGATTTTGGTCAAAAGCTCGTTTTTGGAGCGCTGTAGCTCAGGAACCTCTGGAGTAATTAACCCCATCTTTGGACCACTAACCCTGTCTGCACGCATATGATGAGGAGTGTATTTCAGGACAGTGTGAGTAAGCATGTAAATTTTAGAGAAATGAGAATAGTTGGCCTTTAAACAGAAAGTAATGCTGAACCTTAAATCTAGTGCAGCTGGTGGTCTGCTATGATAACTTTGTAAATGCATGGAGAATGTGGCAATCAGGTGCACCCATCTGTGGATAGGAGACAGTGTGAGGGTCTCATTTAGGAGTCCTTGAGACAAGGGAGAGGAGGAGGAGGGGAGAAGATGATGGGGAGCTGGTGTTCGTGGGGTGACACATAGGCGGGAGGGCTGAGAGCAGAGGGGACGAAGGGGAGGGGGGTGTGGAGGACTAGGATTAGAGGGAATCAGGGATGTTTGGGTACAATGGAAGGAGGAGGATGGAGGGCATCAGGGAGAGGAGCTCCCGTGAGCTGGTAATGGTGTGAGCTGGGCGAGTGGGAGACTAGGAATGGGGAAAAGGGGGTGGAGAGCCCAGCAGTGGTGCTGTTGTTGAGGGAGGGTTGGGTAGGTGATGTGGGTTAGCTGGGCAAGGGGAACACTGAGGTTAGAGGGACAGGGGGAGTGATGGGGTTGGAGAATGGTTAGTCTAGGAAGTAGGAGGGTCTGGTGGGGGAAGGAAGGGAAAGTTTCAGAGAGTCAGAGATTGTAGCACTTCACTGAGGCTGCTTTTGCTAAAGTCTCTAATGACCTGTCCCTTGGCAAAGCTCAGCGCCAGTACTTCCTCCTCCTCCTCCTCCTCGACCTGTCAGCTGTCTGACACCACTGACCGTGGTCATCTTCTGGAAATCTGATCTTTTTTCCTCCCCTGCTTCTCCTCCTACTTCTCTAATCTCTCCTTCAGTGTGTCCTTGGACAATCCTTCTCATCCCCACTCCAGCCTTCTACAGGCCTTACACAAGCTCTGTCCTTGGTCAGCTTCTCTTCTTCCTCTGTACCTTATCTCTGGTAATCTCAACCACAAACACAAATTCGGCACTGTCTCTATGTTGGCAACTCACAGATCTAACATTGTGCTCCAAACCTGTCTTTCTCCCCAAACTGAAATCTCAGCCTGTCTCTCGGACATTTCCTCAGAGACGTCTGGCTATCCGCTCAAGTTCAAAAGCTAAAATGGCCAGAACACAGTTCTTAATATTCTCCCAAGTAGGGTGACCAGACGTCCCGATTTTATCGGGACCGTCCCGATATTTCCTTGTTTGTCCCGCGTCCCGACCGACATGCGGTCGGGACACTGGACAAACAAGGAATGCGCCGGAGCCTGGAGCCCCGGAAGTGCTCGCGCCATGGCGCTCCGCGGCTGCGGCGCCTCCGAACCCCCCGAGCCGGGGCCTGCTGCGGGGACCCAGCAGCGCACACACTGGCCCAGCCCTGGCCAGTCTCGTCTGGGCTGCTGCCCAGCTGGTGCTATCCCGCGGCGGCCCCGGGGCGGAGGCGGCGGCCGCCCAGCCCCGTTCGTTCCCCTGCGGGACGGGGGGGCTGGGCCTGCTGCCCCCACTCGGGGCCGCCGCGGGATAGCACCAGCTGGGCAGCAGCCCAGATGCGACTGGCCAGGGGCTGGGCCCAGCATGCGCACTGCTGGGTCCCCTCAGCAGGCCCCGGTTCGGGGCGCCAGAGCCGCAGCCGCCGAGCACCATGGCCGCTTCCTCCCCCGCGGCAGTGGGAGCTGCAGCAGCGGCTGCTCCCGAGTCCCGCTGGCCGGGGGTGGAACAGCCGCCGCCTGGCCCCGCGGGCCGCCCCCCCTCCTCACCCTACCACCCAACTGAGTCCTGCCTGCTCGGGACCAGGCCGGACTCTTACTCACCCCGGCCCCGCGCTTCCCCTGAGTCTCCCGGGCCTCCCTCCAGCACTTGCGGAGAAAGGGTTTTGTGTTTTTTTGGCCCCGCCCCCTGCCCCGCCCCCCACATCACCCCCCCCCCCCCCCCCAGCGTCCCGATATTTGTCTTTGGTGATCTGGTCACCCTACTCCCAAGCCACCCCCACCTCCTTTCTGTATCACTGCAGACACCACCACCATCCTTTCTGGCACTCACGTCTGTGCGCTGCGTATAGGTTGCAACACAGGGCTTTCACAAGGCCTCACATTCAGCTGATTTCTTCATCTTGAATTTTCTTTCTGCAATCACGTCCCTAAGATGCAGCCTTTCCTGTCCATCCACAAAGCTAAGACTCTAGTCTGGGCTTTCATAGTCTCCTGTCTCAGTTACTGCAACATTCTCTTCTCTCCCTTGACAAATGCATCATGCCCTGCTCATATCCATTGAGAATTCAACATCCACAAAGCTAACTCACTATCCTCAAATCTTAATCATGTAAGAAAGTTCTACCAATCCCAAAGGACCAGTCACCTTACCTCCCAGGTTAATGAATATTTCAGATCTTACCCAAATACACACTTACAGCCAATTCTTATGAAGTAAATTAAAATGTATTTAAAAAGAAAAGAGACTATTGGTTAAAAGATCAGTATACACAAAGACATGAGATCAGTTTCATAGAGATGATGAGCTCTGTAGTTGCAAAGAGTTCTTTTAGAATTAGTCCATAGGTTATAATTCAATGTTCATATCCAGGGTGATCCAGGTAAGACTGGAGATCTCAGTCTTACGACTGAAGCTTCCCCTGCATAAAGCATCAAGCAGATCTGAGATGAAAGGATCAGGTCCCAAGAGTTTTTATACAGTTTTCTGGCAGTCTCTTGACCATACGGTCCTGGGTGAACAATAGGCTTTTGAAGTAACATTCTATTTACTAAACATCACTGGTAACTAACTACATGGATTAACATAAGGTAGTTTATCAAAATTTAAAGAGACATGCAGGTAATGACATTATTTCACTCAAGATTCATCTAAATGTTTGATCTCTGAATCTATAGCTATAGTAATAGAATGGCTGCTCTGCTCTGTCCAATGTTGATAACAGTCAGCTGCATGTGTGTGTTCCCTCTGTGTGCTGCCCCAGATCTGCGCAGATCGCTGACACGGCAGACCCCGAGAGAACCCCCAATGACCACAAACACTGATAAGGTATGAAGGCACCCAGCCAGGTTTATTGCCAAACAAAACAGTCTCTAGCTCCCCAGATCAGATGTCTACAGTTCTGCTAGTACATATGTGCTCCCTGCCAATGGACTGGCTCAGTCGGGGTGGGATTTACCACTTCCCCCTAGGCCAGACCAAGACATCCATTCAGAGACGCATTCTTATACACAGGTACAAACAAGTTACACATCACTCCTGACACATTGAAATACAACCCCTCTGCGTGTTAGGGTGCTGCCTCTCTCCTGGTACATGTGGGTTCGAACAAACAAGTCTATCCATCACGTTATCCTTTGGACCCTGTCTTTAGGATGGGTCAGCCTGTTCCTCATTATCTCTGTGGAATGGGTTCATCCCAGAATGTTCCGGTGCCATCCTGGCACATGTTTATATTACTACTTTTAGGTATGTGTGTACGTGCAATTAGCAACCGCCTTCTTGCCAACTTCTGTGAGCCGGGCCTGCCTCTGGCTCACAGCTTAACTTTGTTAGCAAAGTCTTGACCATTATTTAGTTCAGGCCTCTGATACAAGGGTTTGTTTCAAGGCCTCATCTTACTACAATAAGTAAACCCATACAATTAGTGTCACCTCTAATTCTCTAACAATACAGGTTTGCATTTCAAAGTTCTAGCCTATCTAACATGGAATGGCCCTAATGACTATTTATATACTTTTCGAACATGTCTGTAAAGGCTGAATCTGGGTCAGTTAGCCTGCGAGCTGCTTAACCCTTGCTGGCCATGTGTCACAATAGGCCTATCTCCATTTCTATGGATACACGAATCAAGAACTGTCCACATATGAATGAAGCAGACCGGATAATGGAAAGCTCCGACTGGGCATTAACATGTAATGACTGGGATCCAAGGGAAGAAGAACATGGGAATACAACTGCACTGCACTTTGGGACACAGGAACTAGGGTACAAACCAACAGGGCTTTAAGTTTGCTGCTATCCAGGGCAAAAAGACTGAGACAAGGAGACAGAGAGAGAGAGATGAAATCGAGGAGGTTTTGGAAAAGCTGGGCAGAGGACTCTGCCAAAATGAATATAGAGTTCAGTTTTGCTTTACTGGACTAACCAAGAGATCTGTATGTCCTGTGTTGCAGTTGCCTAAGCAATGCGGTCTTGTTCTGAAAAGGCTGCCTTGGGTTGCTGCAAATACCTATTGGCTGCAACACCCCAGAAGAGATGGTGTTTACAAGCAGTTTGAAATCATTTGGACTGACTGAAGTGCCATCATGATACAAAGGGGTGCTGCCTCCAGCAAGGCCTGTTTCAGAGTACAGACAATCCCCAACTTACTCAAGCGTTCCGTTCCGGAACACCTTGCATAACTCACATTTTGCGTAAGTTGGAAATGTATCTCCGAGCATTATGTAAAAAACAAAAACCCTCCTATTTCTATCTTACAGAACTTTTTCTGTAAGTGCGGATTTGTGTAGGCCGAGTCTTGCATAACCCGGGGAGCGTCTGTAGTGGAGCTGTGGGGATCACGCTACAAAAGGCAAAGCCTTGGAAGTCGCACATTATGGTTATGACTGTACTGCTGCTGGGAGACATCCTCTCAGCCTGAATCCACAGACTTGCACTAGCAGCCGTGGTAGGGGGACCTGGGCCCATCCGACTCCACTGCGTCCCGACCCAGAGTCCTAACAGTGGCAGCATGGTCCGCCACTGGGCTAGTGTGGAATCCAATCGCAACATGCTGACCTTACCTGGGTGGGAGATACCACTCACTCTACCTCCAGGGGTCACTTCCTACTGGGTTTCCTGAAGCTGCAGTCCATATGACATTGGGGTCTCTGGGCTCCTCAGCACAGGTAACTCCCTCGGACTTCTACTCCAGCCGGTCAGCTGTAGGCAGCACATCTCCGGTCTGTGTCTCAGAATCTCTGGCTCCCGCAGACAAAGGGCTGTAACAGCTTCTGGGCTGGAGCCTCCACCAGGCATTGTCCTTCCTTGGCTGTCAGTGCAGACTGAGCTGGGCTGCTGTCCTTTATAGAAGCACAGCAGTTGGAGCATGCCGAGCATAGTGTGAGGGGCAGGACTTCCTCTCCCATAATGTGGGATTAATCCTTTCTTGCCTAATGCATGGTATGCACACCCTGTCATAGGGGTCCAGTAGTCTGGAAAGCTTGAGAGCCACTGGTATAGAGGAGTCTAGCTTATTCAGGAAAGCAGAAGCAGGGTGAAAAGGGAGGAGGTGCTGCATTATATGTTAAAAATATATATGCTTGTTCTCAGGTCCAGAAAAGGGTGGGAAGCAGACCAGCTGAGGTTCTCTAGGTAAAGATAACAGAAATAAAAAATAGGGGTGACCCCATGGTTGGGGTCTACTATAAATCAGGAAGAGAAGGTGGATGAGGTATTTCTAGAGCAAGTAACAGAAATAGCCAAAACACAAGACCGGGTAGTCATAACAGACTTAAACTACCCCAATATCTGTTGGGAAAATAATACAGCAAAACACACAATTTCCAGTAAGTTCTTGGAGTTACTGGGGACAACCTTTTTGTTCAAGAGAGTGGCAGAAGTAACCATGGGGACAGCTATTTCAGACTTCTATATGGTGAGAAGGGAGGAATTGGCAGGAAATCTGAAGGTGGAAGGCAATTTGGGTGAAAGTGAACATGCAATCATAGATTTTGTGATTCTAAGGAAAGAAAGGAGTGAGAGCAGCAGAATAAGGACTTCTAAAGAACAGACTTGAACAAACTAAGAGAACTGGTAGGTACAGTCTTATGGGAAGAAACTCTAAGGGAAAAATGAGTTCAGGAGAGCTGGCACTTTGTCAAGGAGATAATATCAAAGGCATAACTGCAAACTAAGGTGTTGTGAAGGAAAGAAAGGAAGAATAGTAAGAGACCAAAATAGCACCACAGGAGCTCTTGAATGACCTGAAAATCAAATTTTGAATCCTACATAAAATGGAAACATCGACAAATTGCAGTGGAGGAGTATAGAAGGAGAGCACAAGCTTGTAGGGACAAAATCAGAAAGGCTAATTCAGTCCAGGAGCCTAAAGCACAAATGAAATACACCGACTGTTGTATATATGTTAAGGGAATTCTTAAGAGTACAGTGGTCAATTGATCTTTGTCCACTGAAGTTAGTAGAATAAGTAATCATAGTAATTAGGTCTGTGAAGCAATTAAAAAAAATAATTGCGATTAAAAAAATTGCAATTAATCACATGATTAATCATGCTGTTAATAATAGAATACAGTGCTATTTATTTAAATATTTTTGAATGTTTTCTACATTTTCAAATATATTGAATTCAATTACAACACAGAATACGAAGTGTAAAGTGCTCACTTCATATTTATTTTTATTACAAATATTTGCACTGTAAAAAACAAAGAAATAGTATTTTTCAATTCACCTAATAATTGACTGTAGTGCAATCTCTTTATCATAAAAGTTGAACTCACAAATGTCTTCATGTGACAGGTGATCAGCAGGCAATGGTTTTTCCTGAGAGTGCAGCTTCCGTAGGTTTGGTGTGGAGGAGAGAAGTTGCCTTCCCCTCCCCTCAAGGATTTCCTATGTATCCACCTTAACTTGTATAGGGCCTGGTCTACACTATGAGTTTAGGTCGAATTTAGCAGCGTTAAATTGAATTAAGCCTGGACACGTCCACACGACGAAGCCCTTTTTTTCTACTTAAAGGGCCCTTTAAACCGGTTTCTTTACTCCACCTCCGACGAAAGGATTAGCGCTAAAATCGGCCTTTGCGGGTCGGATTTGGGGTAGTGTGGACGGAATTCGACGTTATTGGCCTCCGGGAGCTATCCCACAGTGCTTCATTGTGACCGCTCTGGACAGCACTCTCAACTCAGATGCACTGACCAGGTAGACAGGAAAAGCCCTGCGAACTTTTTAATTTCATTTCCTGTTTGCCCAGCGTGGAGAGCACAGGTGACCACGCAGAGCTCATCAGCACAGGTAACCATGATGGAGTCCCAGGATCGCAAAAGAGCTCCAGCATGGACAGAACGGGAGGTACGGGATCTGCTCGCCATATGGGGAGACGAATCAGTGCTAGCTGAACTCCGTAGCAGTAAACAAAATGGCAAAATATTAGAAAATGTCTCAAAGGCCATGAAGGACAGAGGCCATAACAGGGACGCACAGCAGTGCCGTGTGAAAATTAAGGAGCTAAGGCAAGCCTACCACAAAGCCAGAGAGGCAAACGGAAGGTCCAGGGCAGAGCCGCAGACATGCCGCTTCTACGCGGAGCTGTATGCCATGCTAGGGGGTGCAGCCACCACTACCCCAACCGTGTGCTTTGACTCCATCAATGGAGAATCATGTAACAGGGAAGCGGGTTCGGGGTACGAGGAAGATGATGATGAAGATAGCTCACAGCAAGGAAGTGGAGAAACCGGTTTCCCCAACAGCCAGGATATGTTTATCACCCTGGACCTGGAACCAGTAACCCCTGAATTCATCCAAGGCCTGCTCCCAGACCCTGAGGGCACACAAGGGACCTCTGGGGAGTGTACCTTTGTAAATATTACACATGGTTTAAAAGCAAGCGTGATTAATTTGCCCTGGCATTCGCGGCCAGTACAGCTACTGGAAAAGTCTGTTAACATGTATGGGGATGGAGTGGAAATCCTCCAGGGACATCTCCAGAAAGCTCTCCTTCATGTACTCCCAAAGCCTTTGCAAAAGGTTTCTGGGGAGGGCTGCCTTATCACGTCCGCCATGGTAGAATACTTTACCACACCAGGCCAATAGCACGTAGTCTGGAATCATTGCATAACAAAGCATGGCAGTGTATGGTCCCGGTGTTTGCTGGCATGCAGACAACATCCATTCCTTATCTCCCTTTGTTATCCTCAGGAGAGTGATATCATTCACGGTCACCTGGTTGAAATGGGGTGATTTTATTAAGGGGACATTCAGAGGTGCCCGTTCCTGCTCGGCTGAACAGAAATGTTCCCCGCTGTTAGCCACGCGATGGGTGTGTGTGTGTGTGTGTGTGTGTGTGTGTGTGTGAAGTGATCATCCCAGAGAATTGGGTGGGGGGGGGGGCCCTTGGGTTTGTGCTGCATGTTAACCCGGAAACCGCAGCCCCTCCTTTTACATTGCAAACCCATTTTAAATGGCCAACCCAACGGGTGCTTGGTATGGAAAATGAGGGCACTACTGTTTGAAACCATTCCCACATGTTAAGAAGGTTAAAAAAGCCAAAAGACTGTGGCTTACCATGGCTGCCTGCAAGCCGAAATCTGTTGCCTGGCACTGTGTGAGTGATCTCTCACACCAAACCGGCAGGCCCTCAATATAAGAGGAAAAATGCGACCTTGTAACGAAAGCACATGTGCTGTGTAATGTGAACAGCAAAATTTAACGTGAAAGAGTGTACCCATTGTTCTTTAAAATGTGTCTTTTTTAACCACCTCTCCCTTCTCCACCAGCTGCAAATGTTCTCCTTCACAGAGGCTAGTGAAGATTAGAAGGAGAAAACGGTGGACTCGGGATTATATGTTCTCAGAGCTCCAGATGTCCTCCCACGCTGACAGAGCACAGCAGAATGTGTGGAGGCAGTCAATGTCAGAGTGCAAAAAAGCACAATATGAACGAGAGGAGAAGTGGCGGGCTGAAGAGAGCAAGTGACGAGCTGAAGAGGATAGGTGGCGTCAGCTTGCAGACAGAAGGCATCAAACTGATATGCTCCAGCGTATGGTTGAGCTGCAGGAAAGGCAGCAGGAGCAGAGACCGTCGCTACAGCCCCTGTGTAACCAACAGCCCTCCTCCCCAAGTTCCATAGCCTCCTCACCCAGACTCCCAAGAACGCAGTGGGGGGGGCCTCTGGCCACCCAGTCACTCCACCCCAGATGATTGCCCGAGCATCGGAAGGCTGGCCTTCAATAAGTTTTAAAGTTTTAAACTGCAGTGTGTCCTTTTCCTTCCCTCCTCCCCCACCCCTCCCGGGCTACCTTGGCAATTATCCCCCTAGTTGTGTGATGAATTAATAAAGAATGCATGAATGTGAAGTAACAATGACTTTATTGCCTCTGCAAGCGGTGCTCGAAGGGGGAGGGAAGGGTGGTTAGTTTACAGGGAAGTAGAGTGAACCGGGGGGGGGGGGGGGGGGGGGGGAGGGTTCATCAAGGAGAAACAAACAGAAGTTTCACACAGTAGCCTGGCCAGTCACAAAACTTGTTTTCAAAGCTTCTCTGATGTGCACCGCACCCTGCTGTACTCTCCTAACCGCCCTGGTGTCTGGCTGCGCGTAATCAGCAGCCAGGCGATTTGCCTCAATCTCCCACCCTGCCATAAATGTCTCCCCCCTACTCTCACAGATATTGTGGAGTGCACAGCAAGCAGCAATAACAGTGGGGATATTGGTTTCGCTGAGGTCTATCCGAGTCAATAAACTGCACCAGTGCGCTTTTAAACGTCCAAATGCACATTCCACCACCATTCGGCACTTGCTTAGCCTGTAGTTGAACAGGTCCTGACTACTGTCCAGGCTGCCTGTGTATGGCTTCATGAGCCATGGCATTAAGGGGTAGGCTGGGTCTCCAAGGATAACGATCGGCATTTCAACATCCCCAACGGTTATTTTCTGGTCCGGGAAGAAAGTCCCTTCCTCCAGCTTTTGAAACAGACCAGAGTTTCTGAAGACGCGAGCATCATGTACCTTTCCCGGCCATCCCACGTTGATGTTAGTGAAATGTCCCTTGCGATCCACCAGGGCTTGCAGCAGCATTGAAAAGTACCCCTTGCGGTTTATGTACTCGGTGGCTTGGTACTCCGGTGACAAGATAGGGATATGGGTTCCGTCTATCGCCCCACCAAAGTTTGGGAATCCCATTGCAGCAAAGCCATCCACTATGACCTGCACGTTTCCCAGAGTCACTACCCTTGATATCAGCAGGTCTTTGATTACGTTGGCTACTTGGATCACAGAAGCCCGCACAGTAGATTTGCCCACTCCAAATTGATTCCCGACTGACCGGTAGCTGTCTGGCGTTGCAAGCTTCCACAGGGCTATCGCCACTCGCTTCTCAACTGTGAGGGCTGCTCTCATCTTGGTATTCTGGCGCTTCAGGGCAGGGGAAAGCAAGTCACAAAGTTCCAGGAAAGTGCCCTTACGCATGCAAAAGTTTTGCAGCCACTGGGAATCGTCCCACACCTGCAACACGATGCGGTCCCACCAGTCTGTGCTTGTTTCCTGGGCCCAGAATTGGCGTTCCATGCCATGAACCTGCCCCAGTAACACCATGATTTGCACATTGCTGGGGCCTGTACTTTGTGAGAGGTCTATGTCCTTGTCAATTTCCTCATCACTCTCGTCGCCACGCTGCAATCGCCTCCTCGCCTGGTTTTGCTTTGGCATGTTCTGGCTCTGCATATACTCCAGGACAATGCGCGTGGTGTTCATAGTGCTCATAATTGCCGCGGTGATCTGAGCGGGCTCCATGATCCCAGTGCTATGGCATCTGGGCTGAAAAAAGGCGTGAAACTAGTGTCTGACGGAGGGAGGGAGGGGCGAGTGACAACATGGCTTACAGGGAATTAAAATCAACAAAGGTGGGTGTGCATCAGGGAGAAACACAAACAACTGTCACACAGAATGGCCCCCCCCAGAGATTGAACTCAAAACCCTGGGTTTAGCGGGCCATTGATTTCACGGAGGGAGGGGGAAGCAAATGAATACAGAACAAATCTGGTCCATCTATTTTTTACATCTTAAGCTGGCAGCAGACAGTACAGCATGACTGATCGCCATCGGCATCTTCTGGATACTTGGCAGAAGATGCTGTACTACAACTGCTAGCCATCATCGTCAAGACGGTTCAATAGGACTGCCAGCAGGACTGAGTCTCCAGGAGACAAAACATGTCTGCCCAGGTGCCTCTGATTGAACTCACTGAGGAATATTACAGTGACGGATATCAATCGTAATACACCATCTACTGCCAAAAGGCAAGGAGCTGTGTAGCAATGCAGCCCCACGTCTGCCAGTGCCCAGATAGCCGATGATGGCTACCAGTCATACTGCACCGTCTACTGCCAAAAGGCAATTAGCTGCTGCTGTGTAGCAATGCAGTACCACGTCTGCCAGCACCCAGATGACATATGGTGACGGTGAGCTCAGCTGAGCTGAGCGGGCTCCATGCTTGCCGTGGTATGTTGTCTGCACAGGTAACCCAGGTAAAAAGGCGTGAATTGATTGTCTGATGTTGCTCTGATGGAGGGAGAGGGGCCTGATGCCATGTACCCAGAACCCCCCGCAACACTGTTTTTGCATCATCAGGCATTGGGATCTCAACCCAGAATTCCAATGGGTGGCGGAGACTGCGGGAACTGTGGGATAGCTACCCACAGTGCAACGCTCCGGAAGTCGACACTAGCCTTGGTACTGTGGATGTGGTCCACCAACTTAATGCACTTAGAGCATTTTATGTGGGGACACACACAATCGACTGTATAAAACCGATTTCTATAAAACCGGCTTCTATAAATTTGAGCTAATTTCGTAGTGTAGACATACCCTAGGACATTATTTCAAAGGGTCCTTTGAAGCTCATAATACTTCCTAGGGTTTATGTTAGCCAGGTCTTCTGCCCGGAGATGTTACAGACCATCCCACAGTAATAAGTGCGCACACTTATTTTTTATGCAATGAACTCCTAAGATACTGAAATGTATTCAGTAAGGTTTGACTTAATTTGGTAAGGATGGTCCAGGATATTGCAGGAAATTGCCATCCATGTCACACTCGTGTCTGTGTGTATCCATCTGTCCCTTGTTTTATTCCTAGATTGTCAGATCTTTGGGGCAGAGACAGTTTTTGTTCTGTGTTTGTAGAATGTCCATCAGAATGGGATCCTGGTCCATGACTAGCGCTACTAGGTGCTACAGTAATAGAAATAACAATGGGGAGGTTCTGGGCAGTGGGAGGGAGGGTGTTAGAAAGCTAGGCATGGGAAGGTTTGGGGCAAAGCACTCCTGTGAGCTTGGAGGGCTGAGAGCAGTGGTAAGGGGCTGGGATGCCATGGAACAGCTGCTATATGGAGTTAGGATGCTGTGGAGGGCTGGAAGAACTGGAACTCAAGGATCTGGATGGGTTGGTGCTGGTTAGAGAAAAGGGAGCATGGGTGCTGGGTAGCGGGTGCCCCAGGAAATAGGGATGCTAGCAATGGGAGGGAGCAAAGGGACACATTTCTGGCAGGAGTTCTTGGGAATCAGGACCAAGGAACAATTGAGACATTGGGCTGATGGGGTAGAAGTGGTTGGGGAGCAGGAAATTTGGGGGAACTGGTAGCAAGGAGTGCAATGGGCAGTGAGAGGGGAGGAGAGAACACAAGTAGTGGTTTCTCCTCGGGTCCCAAGAGGTGTGGAAGGGTGAGAGCGGCTGGAGGAAGGGGTGTGGGGGTCATAGTGATTGGCAGGGCAAGCTGCCTCTCTCTGCCCTTCCTCGTCTCTCTGAATGCCCCTCTCTCAGCTGTCAGGCCTCGTGCCTCTCCCCCCCCTGCACTGTCTGTGGGCCTCTGTCAGTAAGAAGCAGGTCCAGGGGCTTCCCCTCTGTCTAGAGTCTTCCCTTTCTGGGACATGGAGTTAGCTGCTCTGGTTTTTAGGAGTCCCTTTGATCGTGAATGTCTGGCTGTATGTTCCCAGTAGATATGGGATCAGTTACATCCCTCATTAGAAGAGTGTCCTGCACCTTTGAGCATCTGGGGAGCTGGCCCCAAGATTTTACTGATTTAAAATGGGCTGGGGTTGAAATAACAGAAGTTGTTTTGTGTGTGACAAATGTCCCATGAATTCATCTTATCTCACTTGTCTTCTTTCCCCTGGGCAGAGTTTCCAGTTTCCAAACCTGATATCATCTTCCAGCTGGAACCAGGGGAAGAGCTGTTGTCCCCAGATCTCCAGGGCTCAGAGGAAAGAGAGATCCTGAGAGACATCTGCACAGGTGAGGAGTCGTTAAACTGTTAGTGCCTGAAGGAATCTGCTGGGATTCCCAACAAAGACCTTATGAGTTCTCTGGATTCAGGATTGTCCCCAGCAGGTGTCCTATCCTCAGGGCAGATATTGCTCATGGCTTCCTACTTGGGCTTTCAAATGATTAAAAAAAATAATTGCAATTAATCATGGAGTTAAAAAAAAGTTGTGATTAATTCAGTTTTAATCACACTGTTAATCAGTAATAAAATGCCAGTTTGAATTTGCTATAAATATGTTGGATGTTTTTCTACATCTTCCTACATTTTGAATTCAATGATAACAGATTTCAAGGTGTACAGTTGCTCACTTAATATTATCTTTTCATAGAATCATAGAATATCAGAGTTGGAAGGGACCTCAAGAGGTCATCTAGTCCAACCCCCTGCTCAAAGCAGGACCAATTCCCAGCTAAATCATCCCAGCCAGGGCTTTGTCAAGCCGGGCCTTAAAAACCTCCAAGGAAGGAGACTCCACCACTTCCCTAGGTAATGCATTCCAGTGTTTCACCACCCTCCTAGTGAAATAGTTTTTCCTGATATCCAACCTGGACCTCCCCCACTGCAACTTGAGACCATTGCTCCTTGTTCTGTCATCTGCCACCACTGAGAACAGCCGAGCTCCATCCTCTTTGGAACCCCCCTTCAGGTAGTTGAAGGCTGCTATCAAATCCCCCCTCATTCTTCTCTTCTGCAGACTAAACAATCCCAGTTCCCTCAGCCTCTCCTCATAAGTCATGTGCTCCAGACCCCTAATCATTTTTGTTGCCCTCCGCTGGACTCTTTCCAATTTTTCCACATCCTTCTTGTAGTGTGGGGCCCAAAACTGGACACAGTATTCCAGATGAGGCCTCACCAATGTCGAATAAAGGGGAACGATCACGTTCCTCAATCTGCTGGCAATGCCCCTACTTATACAGCCCAAAATGCCGTTAGCCTTCTTGGCAACAAGAGCACACTGTTGACTCATATCCAGCTTCTCGTCCACTGTGACCCCTAGGTCCTTTTCTGCAGAACTGCTACCTAGCCTTTCGGTCCCTAGTCTGTAGCAGTGCATGGGATTCTTCCGTCCTAAGTGCAGGACTCTGCACTTGTCCTTGTTGAACCTCATCAGGTTTTTTTCGGCCCAATCCTCTAATTTGTCTAGGTCCCTCTGTATCCGATCCCTACCCTCTAGTGTATCTACCATGCCTCCTAGTTTAGTGTCATCTGCAAACTTGCTGAGAGTGCAGTCCACACCATCCTCCAGATCATTAATAAAGATATTAAACAAAACCGGCCCCAGGACCGACCCTTGGGGCACTCCGCTTGAAACTGGCTGCCAACTAGACATGAAGCCATTGATCACTACCCGTTTAGCCCGACGATCTTGCCAGCTTTCTATCCACCTTACAGTCCATTCATCCAGCCCATACTTCTTTAACTTGGCAGCAAGAATACTGTGGGAGACCATATCAAAAGCTTTGCTAAAGTCAAGGAATAACACATCCACTGCTTTCCCCTCATCCACAGAGCCAGTTATCTCATCATAGAAGGCAATTAGGTTAGTCAGACACGACTTCCCCTTGGTGAATCCATGCTGACTGTTCCTGATCACTTTCCTCTCCTCTAAATGTTTCATAATTGATTCCTTGAGGACCTGCTCCATGATTTTTCCAGGGACTGAGGTGAGGCTGATTGGCCTGTAGTTCCCCGGATCCTCCTTCTTCCCTTTTTTAAAGATGGGCACTACATTAGCCTTTTTCCAGTCATCTGGGACCTCCCCCGATCGCCATGAGTTTTCAAAAATAATGGCTAATGGCTCTGCAATCTCACCCGCCAACTCCTTTAGCACCCTCGGATGCAGCGCATCCGGCCCCATGGACTTGTGCACGTCCAGTTTTTCTAAATAGTCCCGAACCACTTCTTTCTCCACAGAGGGTTGGTCACCTTCTCCCCATGCTGTACTGCCCAGTGCAGCAATCTGGGAGCTGACCTTGTGCGTGAAGACAGAGGCAAAAAAATCATTGAGTACATTAGCTTTTTCCACATCCTCGGTCACTAGGTTGCCTCTCTCATTCAGTAAGGGGCCCACACTTTCCTTGATTTTCTTCTTGTTGCTAACATACCTGAAGAAACCCTTCTTGTTACTCTTAACATCTCTTGCTAACTGCACCTCCAAGTGTGATTTGGCCTTCCTGATTTCACTCCTGCACGCCTGAGCAATATTTTTATACTCCTCCCTGGTCATTTGTCCAATCTTCCACTTCTTGTAAGCTTCTTTTTTGCGTTTAAGATCATCAAGGATTTCACTGTTTAGCCAAGCTGGTCGCCTGCCATATTTACTATTCTTTCTACACATCGGGATGGTTTGTTCCTGCAACCTCAATAAGGATTCTTTAAAATACAGCCAGCTCTCCTGGACCCCTTTGCCCTTCATGTTATTCTCCCAGGGGATCCTGCCCATCTGTTCCCTGAGGGAGTCAAAGTCTGCTTTTCTGAAGTCCAGGGTCCGTATTCTGCTGCTCTCCTTTCTTCCTTGTGTCAGGATCCTGAACTCGACCATCTCATGGTCACTGCCTCCCAGGTTCCCATCCACTTTTGCTTCCCCTACTAGTTCTTCCCTGTTTGTGAGTAGCAAGTCAAGAAAAGCTTTGCCCCTAGTTGGTTCCTCCAGCACTTGCACCAGGAAATTGTCCCCTACACTTTCCAAAAATTTCCTGGATTGCCTGTGCACCGCTGTATTGCTCTCCCAGCAGATATCAGGGTGATTAAAGTCTCCCATGAGAACCAGGGCCTGCGATCTAGCAACTTCTGCTAGTTGCCAGAAGAAAGCCTCGTCCACCTCATCCCCCTGGTCTGGTGGTCTATATCAGACTCCAACCACGACATCACCCTTGTTGCTCACACTTCTCAACTTTATCCAGAGACTCTCAGGTTTTTCTGCAGTTTCATACCGGAGCTCTGAGCAGTCATACTCCTCTCTTACATACAACGCAACTCCCCCACCTTTTCTGCCCTGCCTGTCCTTCCTGAACAGTTTATATCCATCCATGACAGTACTCCAGTCATGTGAGTTATCCCACCAAGTCTCTGTTATTCCAATCACATCATAGTTCCCTGACTGTGCCAGGACTTCCAGTTCTCCCTGCTTGTTTCCCAGGCTTCTTGCATTTGTGTATAGACACTTAAGATAACTCATCGATGGTCCCTCTTTCTCAGCATGAGACAGGAGTCCTCCCCTCTTGCGCTCTCCTGCTTATGCTTCCTCCTAGGATCCCATTTCCCCACTTACCTCAGGGCTTTGGTCTCCTTCCCCCGGTGAACCTAGTTTAAAGCCCTCCTCACTAGGTTAGCCAGCCTGCTGGCGAAGATGCTCTTCCCTCTCTTCGTTAGGTGGAGCCCATCTCTGCCTAGCACTCCTTCTTCTTGGAACACCATCCCATGGTCGAAGAATCCAAAGCCTTCTCTCCGACACCACCTGCGTAGCCATTCGTTGACTTCCACGATTCGACGGTCTCTACCCCGGCCTTTTCCTTGCACAGGGAGGATGGACGAGAACACCACTTGCGCCTCCTTTATCCTTCTTCCCAGAGCCACGTAGTCTGCAGTGATCCGCTCAAGGTCATTCTTGGCAGTATCATTGGTGCCCACGTGGAGAAGCAGGAAGGGGTAGCGATCCGAGGGCTTGATGAGTCTCGGCAGTCTCTCCGTCACATCGTGCATCCTAGCTCCTGGCAAGCAGCAGACCTCTCGGTTTTCCCGGTCGGGGCGGCAGATAGATGACTCAGTCCCCCTGAGGAGGGAATCCCCGACCACCACCACCCTCCTCCTCCTCTTGGGAGTGGTGGTCGTGGAACCCCCATCCCTAGGACAGTGCATCTTTTGCCTTCCAATCGGTGGAGTCTCCTTCTGCTCCCTTCCCTCAGATGGGTCATCTAGTCCACTCTCCGCATTAGTACCTGTAGAGAGAACATGGAAATGATTGCTCACCTGTATCTCCATTGCTGGTGCATGGACGCTCCTCTTTCTCCTTCTGGAGGTCACATGCTGCCAAACCTCCTCACAATCCTTCTGTCCCTGCTGCGCCTGCTCTGAATCTTCAGAACATTGTGGCCGTAGAAGCATCTCCTGACGTCTGTCCAGGAAATCTTCATTTTCCCTTATGCAACGCAGAGTCGACACTCGTTTCTCCAGCCCTCGAACCTTCTCTTCCAATATGGAGACCAGCTTGCACTTTGTACAGACAAAGTCGCTTCTGTCCTGTGGAAGAAAGACAAACATGGCACATCCTGTGCAGGTTACAACAGCTGATCGCTCACCTTCCATATCACCGTCCTCTTAAGAGCTTCCTCAACTGTTGCAGGAACGACTCGGAGAAACCTGCAGATGAAAGCCTCAGTGCGCTCTCCCCACGCGAACTCCCAGGCAAACTCCCGCTGTTAGCCTCTGCTGTTCGCTGCTGACTGCCCTTATATACCAGTCAGGCCCACTCAAGGCCCAGCTGGAACAAAGCACTCCCAATTCACACTTTTCAAACAAACAAGCAAGCAAGCAAGCACACGGTCAAACTGACCAACTGTCCCAGCAGCAGACACTCAGATACTCACCAACACAGCCCCCCTAATGCAGCACTTAGCGTACCTCCTCTCGGACAGCTCCCAGGCAAACTCCCGCTGTTAGCCTTTTATTACAAATATTTGCACAGTAAAAATGACAAAAAGTCAAAACCTGAAGGGGCATACGAATGTTTTGCATCTCTGGCACGTAAATAGCTTGTGTGACACTGCACCCCATATTCATCATAGTGATAAAATTATGATGTGATTGTGACATAATTCTGATGCCTCTGGTACAAGATGTGTTTTGTGTAGTGTCTGTGAATTTTCTGAATATGAATATCCTATTTGTATGCATGTACCAATTTTGTCTCTGGAATTATGAATATTGACTATGTATCTGTATTTCAAATGTGCTTACTCTGGGTAACATCCACAACGAGCCTTTCAGGTACAACAATGAAGAAGCCAGACAGCGCTGATGGCCCATCAGCAAAGACAATGGACCATGGAAGAGCTTAGCCTGGCTGAAACATTCACATGAAGCCTATGAGTAATGGCTGCTATGGCTCAGCAAGGCATGTTAGGTCATGTGACCAGACCACATGACACTTGAACTTTTTTTGGTACCTGTATTTTTTCACAAACTGGGCTGGGAATTTAGCTTGAAACAAAGAGTTCCCGCCATATGAAGTGACTATATAAGGTAGGGAGTGACATCATGACTGGTCTTCACTCCCCCACAACTCAACATCTGAAACCCGGGCTGCACAGCAATTGCAGTCTGTGCCTTAAGAATCTGTAAGCCTGCTTGTGTCATCAGTCAGCATGCAGATTAGCAATTTCTCACCCTATCTGGTACATTAGGCTTAGTTTGCGTTTTTGTTTAATCTGCTTTGATCTGTTTAGTCACTTAAAATCTATCTTTCTGTAGTAAATAAACTTGTTTTATGTCTTACCTTACCCAGTGTGTTTTAAGTGAAGTGGCTGGAAAAATCTCAGCTCTGTAAACAAAGGCTGGTGCATATCTTTCCCACATCGCAGGGAAAGTGACCGATATTAATGATCTTGCATTGTACTGCTCCCTGTGCAGTGCAAGACAGTATAATACTGCGTTTGTACTCCAGCAAGGGTGCAAGGCTGGGGAGCTGGGAAATGGGCTGTGTCTTCGGTCTGTCCTTGAGTGGCTTAGGTAAAGCACTCAGGTAGCTCAGTTGAGTGTGTGGCGCCACCTGCTGTCATGTTGGGTGATAACAGGGCCTGGAGAGGCTGGCTGAATCACCAGCAGAGCAGTGTGAGAGAGGCCAGTCCAGCTTAATGGTTACGGGACAAAGTGATTCCCACAGCTACCAGACTGCACCCTGGGGGTGACAACCTCTCACACCTTGCAACGCCAGTTACAACACTGCCTGTGAATGCCTATTCTCACTTTCAGGTGACATTGTAAATAAGAAGTGGGCAACATTATTTCCTATATATGTGAACAAACTTGTTTATCTTAGGGGTTGGCTGAAGAAGAAGTAGGACTGAGTGGATTTATAGGTTCTAAGGTTTTACGTTATTTTGGTTTTGAGTGCAGTTAGGTAAAATAAACACTCACAATTCTACATTTGTAAGCACCTTAAAGACTAAGGCCTTGTTTACACTACGAGAGTAGTTCGATTTTACTTGAATCGAATTTTTGGAATCGATATTGCAAAGTCGAACGTGTGTGTCCACACTAAGGACAGTAATTCGACTTTGTGAGTCCACACTAACGGTGAAAGCGTCGACATTCGAACTGGTGCACTGTGGTCAGCTATCCCACAGTTCCCGCAGTCCCCTCTGCCCATTGGAATTCTGGGTGTAGCCGGCAATGCCTTCTGGGTAACAAAATGTGTCGAGGGTGCTTTTGGGTAACTGTCGTCATCCGTCCATCACTCCTGCCCTCCCTCCCTGAAAGCGCCGGCGGGAAATCAGTTCGCGCACTTTTCCAGTCATTGACAGCGCGGACGCCACAGCACTGCGAGCATGGAGCACGCTGCGACCATCGCTGCAGTTGTGGCCGCTCTCAATGCCTCGCAGCTTATCATACAGGTTTCCCTGAGGCAGATGCAGAAAAGTCAGGCGAGGAGGCTACGGCACCGCGGTGATGTCCTGAAGTCTGAGAGTAGCACAGACCTCTCAGAAAGCAGGGGACCCAGCGCCGAGGACATCACGATGGCAATGGATCATGTTGATGCCGTGGAACGGCGATTCTGGACACGGGAAACAAGCACTGAGTGGTGGGACCGCATAGTGCTGCAGGTCTGGGATGAATCCCAGTGGCTGCGAAACTTTCGCATGCGGAAGGGAACTTTCCTGGAACTTTGTGAGTTGCTGTCCCCTGCCCTGAAGCGCAATGACACCCGGTTGCGAGCTGCACTGAGTGTCCAGAAGCGAGTGGCCATAGCCCTCTGGAAGCTTGCAACGCCAGACAGCTACCGGTCAGTCGCGAACCAGTTTGGGGTGGGCAAATCTACCGTGGGGGTTATTGTGTTGCAAGTAGCGAAGGCAATCGTTGATGTACTGCTGTCAAAGGTAGTGACCCTGGGAAACGTGGAGGCGATCATAGATGGCTTCGCAGTGATGGGATTCCCAAACTGCGGTGGGGCTATAGATGGAACTCACATCCCTATCCTGGCACCGGACCACCAGGCCAGCCAGTACATTAACCGAAAGGGCTACTTTTCCATGGTGCTGCAAGCACTGGTGGACCACAGGGGACGTTTTACCAACATCTACGTGGGATGGCCGGGCAAGGTTCATGACGCTCGTGTTTTCAGGAACTGTGGTCTGTTTAGACGGCTGCAACAAGGTATTTACTTCCCGGACCACAAAATAACTGTTGGGGATGTGGAGATGCCTATAGTCATCCTCGGGGACCCAGCCTACCCGCTAATGCCCTGGCTCATGAAGCCCTATACTGGCGCCCTGGACACTGAAAAAGAACTCTTCAACTACCGGCTGAGCAAGTGCAGAATGGTGGTGGAGTGTGCTTTTGGCCGTCTCAAGGGGAGATGGAGAAGCTTACTGACTCGCTGTGATCTCAGCGAAACCAATATCCCCATTGTTATATCAGCTTGCTGTGTGCTCCACAATCTCTGTGAGAGCAAGGGGGAGACCTTTATGGCGGGGTGGGAGGTTGAGGAAAATAGCCTGGCTCCTGATTACGCACAGCCAGACAGCCGGGCGATTAGAAGAGACCAGCGGGAAGCGCTGTGCATCCGGGAGGCTTTGAAAGCAAAGTTCCTGAGTGAGCAGGGTAACCTGTGACTTTAAAGTTTGTGTACAGAGAAGCTGAACCTGCCCCCGTTTCTTTACCCAGTTAATGTTGACTATCCTATCCAGTTACATACCCCCTTCACCCCCCCTCCAACACACGTGTCGAAATAAAAATAGTTCTACTTTGTTAATGCACACCGTTTTCTTTACTACTGTTTTCGCGGGAATTTTTTAAAACTGGGACGCAGACTGTGGTGCGGAGCAGGTGTAGTGTAGTGACGCGAATGAAGCTTCTAAACTCAAGGATTGACAGGCTCCGCTGCGGTGGGATGGTTGTTTCAACGGAGCCTGTCACCCCTCCTGATCGGGACTGTGTGTATGGGGGGGCTATGTGACTTTGTGGCAGGGGGAGGACGGTTACAGATCCCCTGCTGCGTGGCTCTGTGATCCTGCATAAGGACCGCCGCTTAAGATCTGTAACTGCCCTCCCCCGCCACAAAGTCACAGAGCAACCCACCCCCCACCACATAACATGAAAACCACCTCCCAGACTAACCAGGGTAACTAGTCACTGCATCACTGCACTGTCTATGTGCCCTGCTGCTGTGCCTGCCCCCGCCTATGTACCCTGCCAAAGGTGACTGTCCTGTCCAATTACCAACCCCCTTTCCCCTCCTCCTCCAAAAGAACATGATTGAAACAGTAGTTAACAGAAACATATTTTTTATTATCAACTACACATGGAACTGGGAGGTGAAACTTGGACGGGGGCTTGTGTCAGGCGGGAAGGAAAGAACTTGTCAAATTTTGGGGAATGAGAGCCTTCTGCTACTCGAGCTCTCTGCAGGAGTGGAGTGAGAGTTAGCAGGGACTCTGCCGCCTCTCCTTCTTTGCACTTTGGGTGAGGGGGGTATGGGACTTGGTGGCGGGGGAGGGCGGTTAGAGATGGACTGCAGCGGGGCTCTGTCCTCCTGCCTCCGTTCCTGCAGAACATCCACAAGGCGCCGGAGCGTGTCTGTTTGCTCCCTCAGTAGTCCAAGCAGCGTTTGAGTCGCCTGCTGGTCTTCCTGCCGCCACCTCTCCTCCCGATCCATGTTTGCTTGGTGCATTTGGGTCAAGTTCTCCCGCCACTGGGTCTGCTGTGCTGCCTGGGCTTGGGAACAGGCCATAAGCTCCGAGAACATGTCCTCCCGTGTCCTCTTCTTCCTATGCCTAATCCGCGCTAGCCTCTGGGAGTGTGATGCCAGGCTAGGTTGTGAGACAGTCGCAGATGGGGCTGTGGAAATGGGAAAAAGGGAGTGAATTCCTCAGAAAGATAAATGTAGTTGTGAACAAAGAACATAGTCTTTCTCTGTGAACAAGACCATGCACAGCACCTATCACATGCGCACTCAGCACAAGGTCGAATTCTCGGCCTTTGCATTCAGTGCCTGGGGTCTTGCACAGCACATTTGAGAAGCGGGGCAGCACAACGGAATTTCTGTTGCAGGCAGACATGGTAAGCCGTAGACCTGTGGCAGTTTAAAACTTTTATATTACCACTGGCCTCATTTCACATTTAAAGCAATGTCAGTCCCTGCTGCCAGCAATCCGGCAAGCGGGAACTCTGCTCCTGTCCCACCCCCTCGCGGCTGTCCCCGGGAACGATCCCTTTCGGCTGCCCCTCTCCCGCCTCCACCGCGTGGCTGCAAACCAGCGGTTACAGTTCTGTAAAGGAACGGTCAAGCAGTCCCAACACTAACATTCCCCTACCTAATTCAAAGCAGGTCACCATGGGCGACATCACCCTGATGAGGATCTCTGAGAGCGAGAGAGAGAGAATGCTCCGGGAAAGCCTCCAAAGACCAGGGCCGTATGCCGCCCTGCTGTGCAGAGCAATGATTCCTGAGTACTTGATAGTCTCGTGGCGCGGCAACGTGTCGTACTTCGGAGGACCCAATAAGGCCGCTCTCCCCAGGAACCTCATGCAACGGCTTTCCAATTACCTCCAGGAGAGCTTCATCGAGATGTCCCAGGAGGATTACTGCTCTATCCCCGGACATATAGACCGCATTTTACTCTAGCTGCAGTAGTAGGGACTAAACAGTAGAGCGGCTTGGGCAGGACAATCACGGAAAACCGGACATTGCTAGATTTTTTTTCAAAACTTGCACTGCCCAGGACTGAAACGTTAAGCGCCTAGGGCAAAGTAATCATGAACAACCCATTCTTTTAATTGTTAATATTCCTGTTCTGTTAAAAATAAATGTTTAGATGTTTACAACACTTACTGGATGATCCTTCCCCAGATTCTGTGTCCGGGGTAACGGCTGGGGAGGGTTGGTAGGGGATCTCTGTAAGGGTGATGAAGAGATCCTGGCTGTCGTGGAAATCAGCGTTGTGAGCGCTGCCGACTGCCTCGCCCTCCTCATCTCCTTCCTCATCTTCCCCGTCCCCTAACATGTCCGAGGAACCGGCCGTGGACACTATCCCATCCTCAGAGTCCACGGTCAGTGGTGGGGTAGTGGTGGCGGCCGCACCGAGGATGGAATGCAGTGCCTCGTAGAAACGGGATGTCTGGGGATGGGATCCGGAGCGTCCGTTTGCCTCTTTGGTCTTCTGGTAGCCTTGTCTCAGCTCCTTGATTTTCACGCGGCACTGCGTTGCATCCTGGCTGTATCCTCTCTCTGACATGTCTTTAGAGATCTTCTCATAGATCTTTGCATTCCGTCTTTTGGATCGCAGCTCGGAAAGCACAGACTCCTCGCCCCACACAGCGATGAGATCCAAGACTTCCCGATCAGTCCATGCTGGGGCCCTCTTTCTATTCACAGACTGCACGGCCATCACTGCTGGAGAGCTCTGCATCGTTGCCAGTGCTGCTGTGATCGCCACGATGTCCAGACAGGAAATGAGATTCAAACTGGCCAGACAGGAAAATGAATTCAAATTCAAATTTTCCCGGGGCTTTTCCTGTGTGGCTGGTCAGAGCATCGGAGCTCGTACTGCTGTCCAGAGCGTCAACAGAGTGGTGCACTGTGGGATAGCTCCCGGAGCTATTAGCGTCGATTTCCATCCACACCCAGCCTAATTCGACATGACCATGTCGAATTTAGCGCTACTCCCCTCGTCGGGGAGGAGTACAGAAGTCGAATTAAAGAGACCTCTATGTCGAACTAAATAGCATCGCAGTGTGGACGGGTGCAGGGTTAATTCGATGTAACGGCGATAACTTCGACATAAACGCCTAGTGTAGACCAGGCCTAACAGATTTATTTAGGCATAAGCTTTCGTGAGTAAAAACCTCACTTCTTCGGAGCATCCGAAGAAGTGAGGTTTTTACTCACGAAAGCTTATGCCCAAACTCTATGCATCCGAAGAAGTGAGGTTTTTACTCACGAAAGCTTATGCCCAAATAAATCTGTTAGTCTTTAAGGTGCCACCAGACTCCTTGTTGTTTTTTACATTTGTAAGGTGCACTTGTATGATAAAGAGCTTGTACCACAGTACTTGTATGAGGTGAATTGAAAAATACTATTTCTTTTTATCTTTATTTGTATTCTGTATTGTAATTGAAATCAATATATTTGAAAATGTAGAAAAATATCCAAAAATATTTATAATACATTTCAGTTGATATTCTATTATTGTTTAACTGTGGGATTAAAACTGCCATTAATCATGACTCTTTTTTTCAATCTAGTTACTTTGTTTTGTGTTAATCACTTGACTTAACTGCAGTGAATTGACAGCCCTACTTCCTACCATTCTGACGAAATCCTTGCAGTGGCTCCCTCCCTGCACTCCCTTCTCCCTGAGTATTTGGGTGGGAACTGGCTGAAGAACTCATCCCTTCCTCTCTCCCCTTTGGGGAAGAGTTTGGGGAAATTCAGTCCCATCTCCAGGTGTTCTTCCAGTTTGTTCTCCTAGTTTGTTCTCCTCTTTTCCATTCCTGTTTCTGATGTTTTTCTTTGCGTCCCAGCAGGTGCTGGGCTGTTGAGTGAGACCATGGAGCAGAATTCTCAACAGGAAGATGATGAGGAAGTGGAACCACGTGGCAAATTATTGCAAAGATGCAAAGGGAGTGTGTCCAGGAGTTGTGATCAGGGAAAAGCCTGTGAGAGTCAGCACATTCCAGAGAGGTGGCAGGAAAACCAGCCAATGCAAAAAGTTGGTCAATCTGTTTATTATCGGGGGACTCACAGACATCTCAAGGAAACCACGGCCCAGCAGAGAATCCCCATGGGAGAGAGAAACAACATGTTTATTGAGGGTGGAAAAAAGTTCAGTAGGCGCTCACACCTTATTAGACATCAGAGAATCCACACAGGGGAGCGACCCTATGAATGCTGCCAGTGTGGGAAAACTTTCACTCGGGGCTCACACCTTATTAGACATCAGAGGATCCACACAGGGGAGAAACCCTATAGATGCTGTAAATGTGGGAAAACCTTCACTGGGCGCTCAAACCTTCTTAGACATCAGAGGATCCACACAGGGGAGAGACCCCATGAATGCTGTGAGTGCGGGAAAACCTTCACTGAGCACTCAAACCTTATTCAACATCAGAAGATCCACACAGAGGAAAAACCCTATGAATGTTGCGAGTGTGGGAAAACCTTTACTCGGCGCTCAACCCTTATTAGACATCAGAGAATCCACAAAGGGGATCGGCCCTATGAATGCTGCCAGTGTGGGAAAACTTTCACTCGGGGCTCACACCTTATTCGACATCAGAGGATCCACACAAGGGAGAGACCCCATGAATGCTGTAAGTGCGGCAAAACCTTCACTGAGCGCTCAAACCTTATTCAACATCAGAGGATCCACACAAGGGCGAAACCCTGTGAATGCTCTGAGTGTGGGAAATTCTTCAGTCAGAGCTCAGCCCTTATTGTTCATCAGAGAAGCTGCAAGGGAGTTAAAGACCATAAAAACCTTGTCTAGATTTTGTTTTCTTTTGTTAATTCCCACATACTGATCTTTAAGGCAGCATTTGTGTCACCGTGGTCTCTTGACTCCCTCACCTGAGTTGTCTGCTTTTCACTTTTGCAGCTCACCTTTCCTTGAGATGAGACCCACACTGTTTTTCATCAGCTCCTTTGTGCTATGTCATGGAGGTGTGTGTCCCTCCAACAGGAATCATAGAATATCAGTGTTGGAAGGGACCTCAGGAGGTCATCTAGTCCAATCCCCTGCTCAAAGCAGGACCAATTCCCACTAAATCATCCCAGCCAGGGCTTTTTCAAGCCTGACCTTAAAAACCTCCAAGGAAAGAGATTCCACCACCTCCCTAGGGAACCCATTCCAGTGCTTCACCACCCTCCTAGTGAAATAGTGTTTCCTAATATCCAACCTAAACCTCCCCCACTGCAACTTGAGACCATTGCTCCTTGTTCTGTCATCTGCTACCACTGAGAACAGTCTAGATCCATCCTCTTTGTAACCCCCTTTCAGGTAGTTGAAAGCAGCTATCAAATCCCCCCTCATTCTTCTCTTCTGCAGACTAAACAATCCCAGTTCCCTCAGCCTCTCCTCATAAGTCATGTGCTCCAGACCCCTAATCATTTTGGTTGCCCTCCACTGGACTCTCTCTAATTTTTCCACATTGTTCTTGTAGTGTGGGGCCCAAAACTGGACACAGTACTCCAGATGAGGCCTCACCAATTTTGAATAGAGGGGAATGGGGAATGTCCATCAGCCCCAGGTGGGGGAACCAGGAGTGACTTCAACTAGGTACATGGAGGTTAAATTTACCTGTACCTTGACTCCACTAGGATTTTCCATGGCGTTAGCTAGCTTGAGTTCACTATCCTGATATAAAAACTAGGGCTGTTTAGCAATGAAATAAAATGAATCGTACTTAATCGTGAAATAAAAAAAATCACGACTAATAGCATTTTTAATTCCGCTGTTAAACAATGGAATATTTATTTAAATATAATAAATTAAATATTTATTTAAATATTTTGGATGTTCAGCCACCATTCCAGACAAGCCCTGCAACCCCAAGTCAACTGGCCTGGGCCAGCCACACATTTCAATTGCAATATATACATACCCTTAGTATCAAAATCACAGCTTTCCCATCAGGGAATCATGCCCCAGTCCCCTGTGACAAGTGGGCATATCCTGATACTAATGTGGTAGGAATTTGCTGCTTCCCATGCACAGGCATCTAGGAAAACAGCCCAGGGAGCTCCTTGGCCTGATGTGGTTTCCAGGAGATCCAACTAGGTGGGAGTTGTTCTGGGCTCTGCACAGGTAGGGTTTAGCTGGGAGAAGGGGCAGATTAAGAGAGTTTGTCTCTGATGTACAGGGGTGTTTGTCAGTGGGAGGCGTGACAGCTAGGGGTGACAGTGGGATCTGAGCTGGGGAAGCAGCAGAAAGGGGGCAATATGGGGGACTTGTCACTTGGGAAAAATGAAATTGCAAAACCTCTCTCTGTGCTGCAGCAAAAGCCTCTCATTTATCCCCTAAACCCCCTTCATGTAAATCTCTGCCCCTGCCCTGGCACTCGGAAACCCATTCACTCCTGTGCAATTTTTTTATTGTTCTTACTTTTTCTTGGCTTTGTACAAATGTTTTCCCCATCAAAATGATCAAGGACATTTAAAATGAGAAAAACAAAACCAAAGAAACCCTCACCAATTTCCCCACTGCACACGGCTTGGGTCTGAATATTTTAAGGCAATAAATCTCAGACTTCTGTTGGCCAGAAAACAAACCTCATTCTTCCATGCTGCACCTAAGGCCTTGCCTACAGAGGTGTACACACTGCAAAGCCACTTTCGGCGATGGAACTTCTCAGTTCCAGTGACATAATAAAACCACTTCGATGAGAGTTGTTAAGGTTTTTATGCAAAAACAGTTGTCACCAAAGTGCTAGTGTAGATGCTGTGCTTGATTTTAGTGCTGTGCTTGGCCTCTGGAAGGCATCTCACAATGCCTATCCTGACCCCTCTGGTCAGCAGTTTCAACTCTGCTGCCCTGCAGCCAGGTAAACACCTTGCATCCCTCCCACTTTAAAGGCCCAGGAATTTTTGAAATTCCCCTTCATGTTTGCTCGGCATGGAGTGCTCACATCACATCCTCCCAGCTGACCATTGGGGCTCCACACAGCAAATGCTATCCTGCTTGGAGCACTGCAGGGCTGCTGGATCTGATCAGTATCCAGTAGTATCAGTTGCTCTGACCCCCCTGCACCCAGAAGCTGGCCTGCAGAACCACCCCAAATTCTCCAGAAGGCAAGGCCTGGCCTAGCAGGCTGGGCAGTGGGTGTCCAGCTCCCCCAGGCTTCCTCCACCGGGGACCCACAGCCCCAAGGTTTCAGGAAGCACCTCTGGCCCTGCTGTAGACACACCTGTAATCGCTAGGATCCCCTGCGCCCATCTGCCGGCCCGCAGAACCACACCAAATCCTCCAGCAGCCCCCCAGGTGAGGCCTGGCCTGGCCGGCCTGGATAGCAGGTGTGCAGCCTCTTCCACGGGGTACCCACAGCCCCCAAAACTGCAGGAGGCACTCCCAGCCCTGGGGTGGACTCGCCAGGTGTCGCTTGGCCCAACTCTGCCTCACCGCCAGGAGCAGGTACCACCCCAGAATCAGCCGTGGCCACTCACGCCAGGCCAGGCCTGCCTGGGTTCTGCCCTCCTGTGGACATCTGTGATAGAACTACGATACTACCAGCAATCAGGTCAACCTATGTGCTAGCTTGGGGTTGACCTGGTGGCAGAATGGGGAATTAGAAAAATTTCCAGCCTTTTTCTACCCCAACCTAGACCGACCATCAAGGACTGGCCACTCACGCCTTGTGAGCCTGACAGGTGTCGTAACCAGCATGAGTGATCATGAATTATTATTATAATTACAAGATTTCCATGGAAGGTGGGAGGTATATAGTTTGAATAAGAGATAGGTCAAGAGAAAGGAAAGTCTGCACATGAGGGACAGAACCTCATGGAACAGTGGTTTTATTTATTCTTTCCCATGCTAACAAAGGTATTAATAACATCTAAGGAATACAATAGAGCCCTTCGACTAAAAAGCCCGGCAGTTCTTCCTTGTTGGTATTCTGGCATGCCCAGGACTGAAAGGACTTTCTCATTGGGGGGAGGGATAGCTCAGTGGTTTGAGCATTGGCCTGCTAAACCCAGGGTTGTGAGTTCAATCCTTGAGGGGGCCACTTAGGGATCTGGGGCAAAATCAGTACTTGGTCCTGCTAGTGAAGGCAGGGGGCTGGACTCGATGACCTTTCAAGGTCCCTTCCAGTTCTAGGAGATGGGATATCTCCATTATTTTTTTTTTTTTTTTATTGACCTTCAGCCATTTCCCTCTTGCTCCTAGAAGGAAGCCATAGTATTTGACTTCATTGGCCCCAGTCAATTCTTTAATCTGATTTGTCAAAGTTTTATAATGCCTTACTTTCTCCACTGCAGCATCGTCGAAGACTTTTTCCTTATATTCAAACGAAACTGTGACATCTACCACCAGGGCTGTTCCATCTTTAACAAGGATGAGGTCTGGTTTCCTTAGCTCATTCTCAGCAGTGTGTAAGTGAGGTTCTTCATAAATCACCCATTTCAATTCATGGGCTTCCCGCTTCAATGTATCACAGTTTGTTATTCTTCATATGTGGGCACCTCGGACTGCTGGACATTGTCCTAGAATGTGAGCTAACAATTTGTAAGAGGCAGGGCAGTGCCTGCAATTCACAGTTTGATTATTCTTGCCATGTCCTAGGTATTCTCTGGTGGGATACATCTTTGATCTGAGTTTGAGGACTGTCAGAAATTGATGTTCTTAGAACCCACAATGAAATTTCAACCAATCTTGCTAATTGAATCGTTATAAAAGCATTCAACTCCACTGCCTTGGCATTGTAGATTTTTTCACTGGGACAATTCTGCATCTCTCCAGTTACATGGGATTGGGTATATTTTTTTAGGAGCCAGTTTCTCCCACTCATTGAGAAGTTCCAAGACACGGTGTGGTAGTCTGTTGTCGACAAAAACTGGGTCTGTTACCATAGGTATCTCTTCCTCATTCCTCACCAGCAGCCACCCAGGGATTTTGAAATTCTTCCTCTATATTAAAAGAACAGGAGTACTTGTGGCACCTTAGAGACTAACAAATTTATTAGAGCATAAGCTTTCATGGAAGCTTCTTCTTCGGAAGTGGGCTGTAGTCCACGAAAGCTTATGCTCTAATAAATTTGTTAGTCTCTAAGGTGCCACAAGTACTCCTGTTCTTTTTGCGGATACAGACTAACACGGCTGCTACTCTGAAACCTTCCTCTATATTGCTTGCCAATGCAATGCACTGAATTATTTTATCTTCTGAATATGCAATTCTGTGTAACCGCCTTGCCTGAATAGAAGGGATGAAGCGAGCGAGCGAGTTTCATCACTCCCTGTCCACCATCTGGCATAAATGAAGCTATTACAGGTGTCTGTTGGTAGATGGAGCTACTGCTTCACAGCATTCCTGATGTTGTCATCCAGGGAAGATAGTAAGGTCTTTTTATAATCGGTGTGGTCAGCTAGATAAATGATCCTTGGTACTGTAAATGTGTTTAACATAATCAATTTTGGGGAAGGTTTTAATGGGGCTTTGTTGATTCTTTCAAACCAAGTGTCAAGCTTTTCTGATAATGCCAGTTTGGAAAACCTGATCCATGGGTCAACCTTAAGTCCCAGGTATTTCTCAGACTCACCTGGTATGATCATATTCAGCCCATCCTTGTTGATTTTCTAGGCTTCACAGTTATTGACAGTAAATGAGTCATGAGTTTGGCTCAAGAAGAATCCGTAGCATTTCTTAGCTTGCACTTCGAGACCAGACAGCCTCCTAGTATTTCGATGTTCGCATCCAGACCTTCCCAAGTGTCACTTAGCATGACTAAATCATCTGCAAAGGCAAGTGCTGTAATCTTTCGTGTCCCATATGAGAATCCCAGGCCAGCCTTCTCTAATGCTGAGATTAGAGAATCAAGCACTAAATTGAATAGCAGTGGTGACACAGGGTCTCCTTGTTTTATGCCAATTTTTATTTAAATGATTGGGCTGAGCTCCTTCCCTACTTCCATGCGGGTATGGATGTTCTTATAGGCATCACAAATTATGTTGACAATGGCCTCTTTGATCCAGGCCCCTTTCCTGTAGTACCCACATGATGTGGTCGTGGGATACTGAGACAAATGTTTTGGCTATGTCTACAAACACGACTCCTAGTGGCTTTTTGGCTTGCTTTGTTATGGTATGGAGAATTTTGAGGTTCTCCAAGCAGCCTGGTGCAGCGATAAATCCTCTTTGGTGTGCATTTAATAGGCATGCTTTTGTCAGTCGTTTCATTAGTATTCTTGAGAAAAGCTGTAGCACAATAGACCCATCCAATGGTAAGAGGCCTCCAATTTCCCAGATCTTTCAGAGCCTTGGGGTCTTTTGTTTTCGAGATCAATAGGGAACAGCATTATTTTATACCAACAGGTATTAAACCTATAATCAGCCATGTGTTGAATAGTCCAGCCAGCGTGTGTCCTTAAGAACATAAGAACATTAGAACGGCCGTACCGGGTCAGACCAAAGGTCCATCTAGCCCAGTATCCTGCCTACCAACAGTGGCCAATGCCAGGTGCCCCAGAGGGAGTGAACCTAACAGGCAATGATCAAGTGATCTCTCTCCTGCCATCCATCTCCACCCTCTGACAAACAGAGGCTAGGGACACCATTCCTTACCCATTCTGGCTAATAGCCATTAATGGACTTAACCACCATGAATTTATCCAGTTCTCTCTTAAACTCTGTTATAGTCCTAGCCTTCACAACCTCCTCTGGTAAGGAGTTCCACAAGTTGACTGTGCGCTGTGTGAAGAAGAACTTCCTTTTATTTGTTTTAAACCTGCTGCCTATTAATTTCATTTGGTGACCCCTAGTTCTTGTATTATGGGAATAAGTAAATAACTTTTCCTTATCCACTTTCTCCACATCACTCATGATTTTATATACCTCTATCATATCCCCCCTTAGTCTCCTCTTTTCCAAGCTGAAGAGTCCTAGCCTCTTTAATCTCTCCTCATATGGGACCCGTTCCAAACCCCTAATCATTTTAGTTGCCCTTTTCTGAACCTTTTCCAGTGCCAGTATATCTTTTTTGAGATGAGGAGACCACATCTGTACGCAGTATTCGAGATGTGGGCGTACCATCGATTTATACAAGGGCAATAATATATGCTCAGTCTTATTCTCTATCCCCTTTTTAATGATTCCTAACATCCTGTTTGCTTTTTTGACCGCCTCTGCACACTGCATGGACATCTTCAGAGAACTATCCACGAGGACTCCAAGATCTTTTTCCTCACTTGTTGTAGCTAAATTAGCCCCCATCATATTGTATGTATAGTTGGGGTTATTTTTTCCAATGTGCATTACTTTACATTTATCCACATTAAATTTCATTTGCCATTTTGTTGCCCAATCACTTAGTTTTGTGAGTTCTTTTTGAAGTTCTTCACAGTCTGCTTTGGTCTTAACTATTTTGAGCAGTTTAGTATCATCTGCAAACTTTGCCACCTCACTGTTTACCCCTTTCTCCAGATCATTTATGAATAAGTTGAATAGGATTGGTCCGAGGACTGACCCTTGGGGAACACCACTAGTTACCCCTTTCCATTCTGAGAATTTACCATTAATTCCTATCCTTTGTTCCCTGTCTTTTAACCAGTTCTCAATCCATGAAAGGACCTTCCTTTTTATCCCATGACAGCTTAATTTACATAAGGTGAGGGACCTTGTCAAAGGCTTTCTGGAAATCTAAGTACACTATGTCCACTGGATCCCCTTGACCACATGTTTGTTGACCCCTTCAAAGAACTCTAATAGATTAGTAAGACATGATTTCCCTTTACAGAAACCATGTTGACTATTGCTCAACGGTTTGTTTTTCTATGTGTCTGACAATTTTATTCTTAACTATTGTTTCGATTAATTTGCCCGGTACTGACTTTAGACTTGCCGGTCTGTAATTGCCAGTCATTGGGTACAGAAGCTGATTTAAAGGACAGGTTACAAACCTTAGTTAATAGTTCCGCAACTTCACATTTGAGTTCTTTCAGAACTCTTGGGTGAATGCCATCTGGTCCCGGTGACTTGTTAATGTTAAGTTTATCAATTCATTCCAAAACCTCCTCTTGTGACACTTCAATCCATGACAGTTCCTCAGATTTGTCACCTACAAAAGCCGGCTCAGGTTTGGGAATCTCCCTAACATCCTCAGCTGTGAAGACTGAAGCAAAGAATCCATTTAGTTTCTCCGCAATTACTTTATCATCTTTAAGCGCTCCTTTTGTATCTCGATCATCAAGGGGCCCCCCTGGTTGTTTAGCAGGCTTCCTGCTTCTGATGTACCTAAAAATATTTTGTTGTTACCTTTGGAGTTTTTCGCTAGCCATTCTTCAAACTCCTCTTTGGCTTTTCTTATTACATTTTTACACTTAATTTGGCAGTGTTTATGCTCCTTTCTATTTGCCTCACTAGGATTTGACTTCCACTTTTTAAAGGAAGTCTTTTTATTCTCACTGCTTCTTTTACATGGTTGTTAAGCCACGGTGGCTCTTTTTTAGTTCTTTTACTGTGTTTCTTAATTTGGGGTATACACTGAAGTTGGGCCTCTATTATGGTGTCTTTAAAAAGTGCCCATGCAGCTTTCAGGGATTTCACTTTAGTCACTGTACCTTTTAACTTCTGTTTAACTAACCCCCTCATTTTTGCATAGTTCCCCCTTTTGAAATTAAAATGTCACAGTGTTGGGCTGTTGAGATGTTCTTCCCACCACAGGGATGTTGAATGCTATTGTATTATGGTCACTATTTCCAAGCGGTCCGGTTATAGTTACCTCTTGGACCAGCTCCTGCGCTCCACTCAGGACTAAATCTAGAGTTGCCTCTCCCCTTGTAGGTTCCTGTACCAGTTGTTCCATGAAGCAGTCATTTAAAGTATTGAGAAATTTTATCTCTGCATTTCGTCCTGAAGTGAAATGTTCCCAGTCAATATGGGAATAATTGAAATCCCCCACTATTATTGAGTTCTTAATTTTGATAGCCTCTCTAATTTCCCTTAGCATTTCATCATCACTATCACTGTCCTGGTCAGGTGGTGGATAATAGATCTCTAATGTTATATTTTTATTAGAGCATGACATTTCTATCCCTAGAGATTCTATGGAACATGTGGATTCACTTAAGATTTTTACTTCATTTGATTCTAAATTTTCTTTCACATATAGTGCCACTCCCCGCCCCCTGCACGACCTGTTCTGCCCTTCCGATATATTTTGTACCCCAGAATGATTGTGTCCCATTGATTGCTCTCAGTCCACCAGGTTTCTGTGATGCCTATTGTCATAACTATAAAGGGAAGGGTAACAGCCCTCCTGGGTACAGTACTGTAAAATCCCTCCTGGCCAGGGACTCCAAAATCCTTTTACCTGTAAAGGGTTAAGAAGCTCAGGTAACCTAGCTAATGCCTGACCCAAAGGACCAATAAGGGGACAAGATACTTTCAAATCTTGGTGGGGGGAAGGCTTTTGTTTGTGCTCTTTGTTTTGGGGGTGGTTCGCTCTTGGGACTGAGAGGGACCAGACATCAATCCAGGTTCTCCAAATCTTTCTGAACAAGTCTCTCATATTTCAAATTTGTAAGTAAACAGCCAGGCAAGGCGTGTTAGTTTTTATCTTTGTTTTCTCAACTTGTAAATGTACCTTTTTGCTAGAGTGTTTATCTCTGTTTGCTGTAACTTTGAACCTAAGGCTAGAGGGGATTCCTCTGGGCTCTTTAAGTTTGATTACCCTGTAAAGTTATTTTCCATCCTGATTTTACAGAGATGATTTTTATCTTTTTCTTTAATTAAAAGCTTTCTTTTTAAGAACCTGATTGATTTTTTCCTTGTTTTTAGATCCAAAGGGGTTGGATCTTGATCCACCAGGAGTTGGTGGGAGGTAGGAGGGGGGATGGTTAATGTCTCCTTGTTTTAAGATCCAAGGGGTTTGGATCTGTATTCACCAGGGAATTGGTGAAGAGTCTCTCAAGGCTACCCAGGGAAGGGAATTCGCACATTTGGGAGTGGTGGCAGCGGACCAGATCTAAGCTGGTAGTTAAGCTTAGAAGTTTCATGCAGGCCCCCATATTTGTACCCTAAAGTTCAGAGTGGGGAAGCAGTCTTGACACCTATTATATCAATATCCTCCTTTATCACAAGGCACTCTAGTTCACCCATCTTATTATTTAGACTTCTAGCATTTGTGTACAAGCACTTTAAAAACTTGTCACTGTTTATTTGTCTGCCCTTTTCTGATGTGTCAGATTCTTCTTTATGTGAATGTTTATCATCTGATCTGGCCCTTACATTATCCTCTTCCATCCTCTGCTCCTGACTATAACCTGGAGATTCTGTATCATTAGACTCTCCCCGAAGAGAAGTCTCTGTCTGATCCACATGCTCCTCTGCAGCAGTCGGCTTTCCCCTTCAAGGTCTACTCAGAATAAGTCCCTCAAACTTACCTTGTCAGGTCCTGGAGCCGAGTTCCTGTTCATCTCTCTTATGTTCGTAATGATTTCTTTAGCCGAAATTAAGATGTTGAAAGCAGAGTTGTTGGCAGTAGCATGAGATCTGAACTGGCCTAGTCCTTCAAAGGGTGTTTGGGTCTCCCATTTGTCCTTGTATACCTGGAGGACTTCTGCAAGTGGGATTTGGCACTGAAGGCGTTCAGTGCCATCAAGGATGATAGAGGCGAATTTGCATCTGTCATTTTCAAATAGATATTGATATCTTCTGTAGGTTCCTTTTCGTGCTGCTCTTTTTTTTTTTCATTCAAGCCTTTTTCTTTCCGCTCTTTTTGTTTGTGGCCATTTTGTTCCATCTATTCTTTGGCTCAGGTGCTTTTGTTAAGAAGGAAGAGAGGATGTCAATGGAGGTGGATTCAACAAGAGATCTGAAATTGGAGTTTCCAGCCACCCATGCGTTTATAACTTCCATATCAAACCTTATTTGACCTTGGAGTTTCTGGTCTGTGCCTTGGTTTATTAGGCTTTCATTTATTTTATGCAAGTAGGTGTCCTTGAGCCCAGTGATGATATTGGGCTTGTCAGCCATATAGCATGTTTTTGCTCCAGGTCTTGGGTCAGCTGTCCTCAGTTTGGCTTTTTCATGGAGGCCCAGTAATGGCCGTTTTTCACTTATTTATTTAGTGGTTTTGGTTTTAATGTGCTTGTAATCAGCATATTTATGCATCTTTTGCCCCAAAATATGTTAAAGTCAATGAGGAGTAGCTCTTTGTCAGCTGTCCAACAACTCTTGTGTTTTCTGTACTGTGAGTTCTGTTTAGGTTGACTGGCTTGGATACGCTCTTCATTTCATATTGCCAGATGAGTTATTCTCTTATGTTGAGAGACACCAATTTTGGTGTCAAATCACTTGGCACATACTTCACAAGTCCATTCACCTGCTACTCTTCTGCTGTTCTCCCTTTACATTTACCAAGGTGACATATGATGCTGTGTACCTTTTGGGTCACTTTTTTTACACAAGGAGCATTGGAATTCCACTTCTTTCCCACCTTGATTACGTTTAAGGTGGATGCTCAGAGCACTCAGTTTGCCAACATGATCTCCACAGAAAGGACATGCTGGATTATTATTAGGCAGCTGTATTAGAATCTTTCCCTGTACTCCATTTACACCTATTCCTTCTGTTACCTTGTAGTGGGGCAGACTGCCCCACTCCATGAGAATTTAGGCTGCAGCAGGCCAGTGGGCCTGCGCAGATGGGTAGCCAATCAGAGGAGGGCTTATTGGGAGCCAATCGGCGCCAAGATTGGAGACAGCCAATCAGGGCCCGGCTCAGCCCTATAAAAGGGCTGCTCAGGAAGGGAGCAGTCAGTCTGTCCCAGACCTTCAGGGAGGAAGGTCTGTCTCCTGAGCAGGAGACCAGTACCAAGGACAGCGCAGTGCTGGGCAGGTTCAGGGAAGCAGAGTGGAGCTTCAACCTGATACCTGCCAGACTGCTGGCCCTGAGTAGAAGGGCCTAGAGGGTGCAATGGGGTCAGAGGGGAAGTGACTCAGGGAAGGCTGAAGGCAAGGGGAGAGAGGAGGGCCGAGAGGCTGCCATTAGAGGGTACCTGGGTCAGGACCCAGAGTAGAGGGTGAGCCTGGGTTCCCCCATTTCCCCCTTGTGCTGCACTGGGCCATGGAGCAGTGGCTGAGTCAGGCTGCAACCTGCACCCTGACGTAAGAGGGGCTAGACTTGGGGGTTGTGGCAGGCTGCTGAGGCCGGTGCAAAGACTCCTGTTAAACTCTCCCCCCCATCCCCCCCGGAAGGGGGTGTGGATGGACTAAGGGGCACTGCCAGACGGCAGTAGTCTGGAAGAGGGCGCTGCAAGCCGGAGAGTGATGCGGGCTCAGATGCCAACCAAGGGCGAGACAACGGGTGGGACACCACCAGCAGAGGGTGCTCCCCATGCACTGAGCTAATTCCCGGAACAACCAGTGGGAGGCGCTGCGGTGGTGAGTCCCAATCCTGTCACACACCTCAGCAGTGTAAGTGTTGTGGTTGATATGATCGTTGAGGTTATCACCACCAACTTCCTCTTCATAAGCGGTGTTCGTAAAGAGGCCAAAGTCTGACAGTCTGTTAGGTTTTAAAGTCTCCTTGAATGCTGTGTTTATGACTTCTGTAGTGAGAATTGGGTGGATCCTCTGTGTCTTTCCTTTTTTCATGCCACAGTTTGGCAATTAGTAGCATTGTCCTTGGTATTATCTTGCCAGGAACCTGATGTAGGATGTATTTCATTTATGGCCTTTATTCTCTGTGAGGCACATCACTGGGGTATCCACTTCCCTGGGCACACACTTGGGGTAGTGGCAAGCTATATTGTGGAATTGAGAGGATTTACCACACTTTTTCCAGACCACTCTAATGGCCTTACTTTTGTGTACCACGTTAATATGCTTAGCCTACTTTCCAAATGTAGCTAAAATCTGTGGAAAATGGGAAAACTAAAACAATCAACGAGTTATTCTAAATAAAAAACTCCATCTTTCCATGAACTACTATTTGGTAATGCATTTAAATACTTAAAACCAGGATTAAAATTGTCCACATCTAAATTATTAAAAGTGTCATTGGTAAAAACCACAGGTAAAAATGATAAATCATTTTCAGCCTGGTCCTCATCTATTGATTCAATTTCATCAACTCCCATTACATCTTCGACAGGGAGGTCACCTCTCTCAAGCTTGTGATAAATCCATTCACTAAAAAATATTTTGTCCATAGGTCCAGCGACCCGAATCACTCTCCCAATATATTTTACACTGCCAGCTGGGGCATCAAAACCAGCAGTGGGGGCATTGTTTACCCGGTCCATTACCAATCTGGTATATAAATTAAAATTTATTTTCTCCATAACTAAAAGGTAGCCTCCCCTGTGAAGGGTTATATCACTTATCGGGGGAAACTAACCCTTACCAGGGCGAAACTACCTTTACCAGGGGACCAGATTTTCTTGGGGCTGTCCACCCCAATCCACCACCCCAATAGGGGTGGGGATTTGCCCTCTACAATCCACCCAGCTATCCAAGCCAGTTACCGACTCTCACCACGAGGCGGTGGCGGTAGGACTTACCATCCAGAGGCTTTCCTCACTGAGGGGTCCCGCCAGCATAATGCTAAGCCCTAACGGGAGTGTGGAAGAGGGCTCAGATCTTGGCAGAAATTGCCCCATCGGCTCCTTCTGCACTTCACCGGATACCCCATCCACCGCAATCCTCAGCTATTCATAACCATCTGGGCTCAACATCTGGGAGGGTCCAGAGATGCATGGAAGGTCTTTTTATGTACAGGCGTGACTACCTGCCCTTTCCTGGTTACTATACGTGGCCAGTCCGCATCCATGCCCAGTAAAAAGAATAATTTAAAATAGGATATCAATCCAAATTTATAAGTATTAATGACTTAAAACCACTATCTGAAAAGACGGATATAGCAGATGGATATAAAAGGTATTGATAACCAATAATCCACAAATTTAAAATATGGAAAAATAGCTTAAATTTAAATTTAAGTAATAGTAGGATACACGGAATGGAGCTCTGGGATCACTACTTGTCACTGAACATAGCCATCATATCTGCAGTGGCATATAAAACGATTCTACAAGAGTCTAGCAAGAGACTTAGACCGAGCTGGATGAGCGACCGGCTGAAAGGGGCGATTAGGAAAAAACAGAAAGCGTACAAAGAGTGGAAGAGGGGAGGGATCAGTAAGGAAACTTACCTTAGCGAAGTCAGAGAATGTAGAGATAGAGTGAGAAAGGCCAAAGGCCAGGAAGAGTTGGACTTAGCGAGGGGAATTAAAAGTAATAGTAAGAGGTTTTACAGCCATATAAATAGGAAGAAAGCAAAGAAAGAAGAAGTGGGACCGCTGAAGACTATAGCCGGAGAGGAGATTAAAGATAATCTAGGCATGGCGCAATATCTCAATGAATATTTTGCATCGGTGTTTAATGAGGCCAATGAAGGTATTAGGGATACTAGCACCGTTACAGAGGGGCATACGGGATGGGGGATTACCGCATCCGAGGTAGAAACAAAACTAGAACGCCTTAAGGGGACTAAGTCGGGTGGACCGGACGATCTTCATCCGAGAATATTGAAGGAATTGGCGCGGGAAATAGCAGGCCCATTAGCGACTATATATAATGAATCTGTAAACTCGGGGGTAGTCCCGTTAGACTGGAGAATAGCCAATGTGGTTCCTATTTTCAAGAAAGGGAAAAAAAGTGACCCGGGTAACTATAGGCCTGTTAGTTTAACATCAGTAGTGTGCAAGGTGCTGGAGAAGATTCTGAAAGAGAAACTAGTTGAGGACCTTGAAGTTAATGGCAAATGCGATAAATTACAGCATGGTTTTACGAAGGGCAGATCGTGCCAAACGAATCTGATCTCCTTCTTTGAGAAAGTAACGGACTTATTAGATAAGGGAAATGCGGTGGACCTAATATACCTGGATTTCAGTAAAGCGTTTGATACAGTACCCCATGAGGAACTATTGGTTAAAATGAAAAACATGGGGATCGATATGAAAATCCAGAGGTGGATAGGGAATTGGTTAATGGGGAGAATGCAGCGGGTCGTATTAAAGGGTGAATTGTCGGGTTGGAGGGAGGTTACTAGTGGAGTGCCTCAAGGTTCGGTTTTGGGACCCATCTTATTTAATCTATTTATAACTGACCTCGGGACCAATTGCAAGAGTGGGCTGATAAAGTTTGCGGATGATACGAAGGTGGGAGGAGTTGCAAACTCGGAGGAGGATAGGGATACTCTGCAGGGAGATTTGAATGAGCTTGTGAATTGGAGTATCAGAAATAGGATGAAATTTAATAGTAAAAAGTGTAAGGTGATGCACTTGGGGACGAATAATAACAATTTTAGTTACAAGATGGGGACGCATTGGTTAGAAGTAACGGAAGAGGAGAAGGACCTAGGGGTCCTTGTGGACCGCAGGATGACTATGAGTCGGCAATGTGACGTGGCGGTGAAAAAAGCCAATGCGGTCTTGGGATGTATTAGGCGAGGTATATCTAGTAGAGATAGGGAGGTCCTGCTTCCGTTGTATAAGGCGCTGGTGAGACCTCATTTGGAGTACTGTGTGCAGTTCTGGTCTCCAATGTTTAAAAAAGATGAACTCAAACTGGAACGGGTGCAGAGAAGGGCGACTAAGATAATCAGAGGAATGGAAAACCTGTCGTATGAAAAGAGATTAGAGGAGCTTGGGTTGTTTAGTCTGACAAAGCGAAGGCTGAGGGGGGATATGATTGCTATCTTTAAATATATCAGAGGGGTTAATACAAGGGAGGGAGAGGAATTATTCCAGTTTAGTACTAATGTGGACACGAGAACGAATGGATACAAACTGGCCGGGGGGAAGTTTAGGCTTGAAATTAGACGAAGGTTTCTGACCATCAGAGGGGTGAAATATTGGAACGGCCTTCCGAGGGAAACGGTGGGGGCGACGGACCTGTCTGGTTTTAAGATTAAGTTGGATGAGTTTATGGAGGGAATGGTTTAATGATAAAACATAGTAGCCAAGGAAAACCAAGCAATGGTACATGAACAGCATAATGGCCAACAAGGGTCAGGCTAGAGACTCTTGCCTATATGCTCGGGGTATTACTGATCGCCATATTTGGGGTCGGGAAGGAATTTTCCTCCAGGGTAGATTGGCTGAGCCTCTGGAGGTTTTTCGCCTTCCTCCGCAGCATGGGGCAGGGATCACTAGCAGGAGGGTCTCAGCCGATTGAAGTCACTAAAACACAGGATTGGGGACTTCAACGGTAGAGTCCAGGGAAGGGTCTTGCGGCCTGCAGCATGCAGGGGGTCAGACCAGATGATCATAATGGTCCCTTCTGACCTTAATGTCTATGAGTCTATGAGTCTACAAAGATTTTCCTTAACATTTTTACCTCTCTCAATTCCTAAAATTTTTAAAAGATCATAATTTCCTTCACTCCATTTGCCATGAGCCCCAACTACGAGACCAAAGAAGTGGACATTTGTACCTCCCGTTAGTTTCTTAATATCGTCCTCCAATTTGAGGTAATAGGCGACCTTCTCTTTGTAGGCTTTCTCCAGACTATCAGTGTTATCCTCCCAGCGAATTGTAACATCCACCATCCGAAGAAGTGGGCTGTAGTCCACGAAAGCTTATGCTCTAATAAATTTGTTAGTCTCTAAGGTGCCACAAGTACTCCTGTTCTTTTTACCACCACCACAGTGTCTCTTTTTATAAAAATAATATCTGGCTTTCTCAAATTTCCTTCCTTAGTTCTCAAGTGAGGTTCTACTATTGATTTCCACCCCAATTTGCACACCTTATCTACTACCGCAGATACTACCCTATTATGTCCTCTTATCCTAGCGTCTTTAGTTTTAAAACATTATCCAGATATATGTGATATTGTCTCCCTAGCCTTACCACACCATCTAAAGGTGGCATTTAATCCTTTCTCCCTCTTGCCAATGTTTCCCTTGTAGGGTAAACATTAGCCCTAAGCTGTAATGCGGCAACCAACAAGAAGGATTTAACACTACAAGATCTCTTCAAAATTGAATGACTAATTACATCATTTTTAAAATATGCAATATCTACGCACTGGCACCTCAACCACACCATCTAAAAAAATTCTTCCTCCCTCCATTTTGTAGAATTTGGTGTTGCTGCACTTAGAATCAATATTTTATCAACTAAATTTTCTTCAGCATACATATAGGATAAATCTATCCAATTATCTTAAGACACAATACGCCTTCTCCATTTGCAGATAAGCATGTCGGGTACTCATACACTAAATTTGGTTTATGCAAGTCCTCTATCTCTTCCCTTTCCATAAAATAATCCATCAATGGCGCTTTGTGGGAGATGTAAAATCTGTTTAGCTATTTTTCTAACTAAAACATCCAACTCATGTAAAAGATAAAAAGGGGGGCTCAATTAAAAGTAAATTATAAAATAACCTCAGTAAAATATAAGTTTGTAAGATCATCAATTTTGGGGCAGCTTTAAGAGGAGCCTTACTTAAACTCTTACTCCATTCAGTCAATTTGTCCTTGAGACATTCCTCCAATCCCTATCCAAAGATCTATCCTCGCCCCCAAGTACCTTTCGAATTCTCCTGGCATTCACTGTTGTTTTATCTGGACCAGGGGCACTATCTTTACGAATATCTCTCAGGGCCTCCCTAATTTCATTCACTGAAATAAGATTCACTAATAAATCATTATCCACTTTTTTCCAGTGTATTTACATAATATGACTCAATATCCTTGAGGGGAATATTACATTTAGCCCTATCCGGTTCTCCCATTATTATGCATGCTAATCTTCTTTTATCTTTAACAAATAATTGTTGGTAAAATTTGTGTCTAGCCTTCTTAGTGGCATATCTCTGAATAGAGTTAGACTGTCTCTTTCTTTCTATCACCCACCCCTCCATTCCCTTTTCTAGTATTATTATTATTCATCTCCTGTTGCTCCTCACATCTACTCGTATCTATCTCTGTCAATGAGTTACACAACTTTTCCACCATTGCCCACCCAACTGATTTCATCTGATTTTCCTTTAATAAAATTTCAATTTCCTCTTGGCTATTCAATATTTGTCCAGCTTTCCTACTTTGTCTCCCTTGCCTACATATCTTCCCCACCTTGTCCACATATGGATGCTCCTTTAGTGGTAAGATTTTCTCTCTAGGAGGCAGAACTTCCAATATATTCTCTTCATTCTTATCTATCTCTCCCACTTCATCAATATCTCTATCTTTCATAATCTTTCTCTTAGCTAATTCATGCCTTATCTGAAATTTGTTTTAGTCTTTGTTTTTAATTCACTTTCAATACACTTATTTATATTCCTTTTACCTAAATATTTGGTCTGCAACTGAATAAGCAACTCAATCTCATAATCAGTCCAAATTTGAGATCGAGAGTAAGTTGACTCTCTAGCCTTACTTCTAGCTGCTATATTTTCTTTTTGCTGTTCATTTCTAATAGCAGGATGCCTGTATCTACAATGCTGGCTTAGGCCCAATTTAGTATGGAGAACCAGTCCATAACTTGAGTAGGGATAGCCCTTCACTGGGGTATCCATTTCCTTGGGCACACATTTGGGGTAGTGGCATGCTATATTGTGGAATTGAGAGGATTTTCCACACTTTTTGCAGACCACTCTAATGGCCTTATTTTGGTGTACTACATTAAACTCTGTCTTTCCATGAGCTACTATTTAATAAATTTGGTAAATTCGTTAAATTATCTGTATCTATATTGTTAAAAACAGTAGTTAAGTTAGTTAAATTAGTATTAAAATGTTCAGATTCTTTAAAATACAGATCTTCAAATACATTTAAATACTCAAAACCAGGGTTAAAATAGTCCTCATCTAAATTATTAAGTGTCATTAGTAAAAAACGTAGGTAAAAATGATAAAACATCCTCAATCTGGTCCTCACCTATCAATTCAATTTCCTCATCCCCCACTTCATTTTCAATAGGGAGGTCTCTTTTCTCAGACTCGTGAGAAATCCACTCATTAAAAAATGTCTTGTACATAGGTCCAGTGACCCAAATTACTCCCCTAATATATTTAACACTGCCAGCTGGGGCATCAAAGCCGGCAGTGGGGGCATTGTTTACCCAGTCCAGCACCAATCCGGTATGTAAATAAAAAAAATTCCCCCCTCATAATTCAAAGAGATAACCCTTGCCAGGGGGGAAACTAACCATTACAAGGGGGATTCAACCCGGAGGCCTCCCACTTATGCTACACCTCTCATGTCTCTTCACAGTGCCAGACTAGAGTCAAGCTCAACAGGGTCTTCTTTCCCCACTGATTCTGCCAAGCCCGTTCCCTTGGCTGTGGTTTTGCTAGATAGTAGGTAGGGACAGTGGGAATCTCGTTCATCCATTCATGCGCGTCACTTATTAGATGATGAGGCATTTGGCTATTTATGTACAGGCATGACTACCTGCCCTTTCCTGGTTACTATAAGCGGCCAGTCCGCATCCAAATCCAATAAGAAAAAAATAACTTAAAATAGGATATAATCCATTTATTAAGTATTTAAAACCATTCTATAAAGGGACAGATAGTAATCCAAAGTTTAAAATATGGAAACAAAATAGCTACAATTTAGTTTTAGTAAAATACACGGAATGGGAGCTTCGGGATCTTTACCTGTCACTGAACATAGCCATCATGTCGACTGTGGAATATAAAATGAGTCTACAAATGTTCTCCTTAAAATTTTTTACCTCTCTCAATTCCTAATATTTTCAGCAGATCATTATTTCCATCGCTCCACTTGCCACGTGCTCCAAGCATGAGGCCAAAGAAGTGGATATTTTTACCTCCCATTAAATTCTTAATCTCTTCCTCTAATTCGAGGTAATAAACCACCACCTCTCTATGGGCTTGCTCCAAGCTCCCAGCGTTATCCTCCCAACGCACTGTTACATCCATCACCACCACCATATCACTTTTTGTAAATATGATATCTGGTTTTCTCAGCTCTCCCCTACTATTTCTTAAGTGGGGTTCTACTAATGCTGTCCATCCTAATAAACTACCTTACCTATAATGGCAGAGACTACCCTATTATGTCTTTTAATTCTTGCATCCTTGGTTTTGTAACATTGTCCAGATATGTGGGGTATTGTCTCTCGCGCCTTGCCACTCCACCTACAAGAAGGATTTACTACCCCTCTTCCCCTCACTAACGTTTCCCTTTTGGGGTAAATATTTGCTCTAAGTTGAAGTGGTGCAATAAATGAAGAAGACTTAATCTTACTAGAATTTGTAAAAAAAAGAATTGTTAATTGTATCATTTTAAAAATACTTCATTCCTACTCCCTGACACCTCAACTCACACCATCTTAAAAATTCTTCTTCTGTCCATTTTCTAGGATGGGGTGTTGCTGCACTAAATATCAGTATCTTATCGATTAGTTTTTCTCCAGCATATAAATATGATAGATCTATCCAGTTATCCTTGGAGACAATATGTCTCCTCCATTTTTTAATTAACATATTAGGGATCTGTATACTAAATTTCATGAGTGCAAGACCTCCGTCCCTCCCTCTTGAATAAAATAATTCATCAGTGGTGTATTGTGGTAAATGTAAGATTTGTTTGGCTATTTTCCTGACTAAAATATCCAAATCATTTAAAAGATAAAAAGGGGCTTCTATTAAAAGCAGATTATAAAATAGCCTTGGTAAAATGAATGTTTGTAAAATCAATAATTTCTGAGCCGGTTTCAAGGGGGCCTTAATCAAACTCTCACTCCATTCATTCAGTTTCTCCCTGAGAGAACCCTCCAATCCCTATCCAGGGATCTATTCTTGCACTTGGATATTTTTCAAATTCTTCTGGTTGAACATACTCAATTTTCTCAGTCCCTATATTCCAATTATTCCAATTTGGATTCACTTACATAAGTTTTGTATTTTGATAAAATGTGAAAACCTCTCATCTTCTTCACATTAATATGAAGATTAGTATTGCTACAAAAGCACTCTAAAATACTCACATTTTTAACCATCTCTTGATATGAATTACTTAAAATTGCCACATCGTTGGCAAATGCCAATGACGTGATACTACTGCCCTGAACATAAAATCCATTTCCTCATAATTCTAACCTAGTTAAAAGGGGATCTATAGTGATATTAAATAAAATAGGAGACAAGGGGTCACCCTGTTTGACCCCACTGCTAATTAAAATAGACTTGGTATATTTATTACCCACCCACACCCTTGTGGTACAATTATCATATAGTCCCTTATAATTCCAATAAACTGCTCAGCTATTCCAAATCTTCTAAGGCCAGCCATAATATGTCCATGTCCCATCAGGGACTTGTCCCTTTAAAAACCATATGTTAAAATTTTTAGTGAGAATCAAGGAGTCTAAATTAAAAATATCCCATAGATCACTCACTTTCATTCTAGGGCCAGGGGCACTATCTTTATGAATTTCCCTTAATGCTTCTCTAATTTCATCCACTGAGATTGGACTCATTAATATATCATTATCTGCATTCTCAATAGGTGAAGGCCATCCTGCAGTATTTTCATGTCCAGTTTTACCCAATATATCAGCATAATACATCTCTATTTCTTTCATGGGGATGTTGCACTTAGCTCTGTCTGGCTCCCCCATTATAATCCAGGCTAATCTTCTCCTGTCCTTATCAAATAACTGTTGATAAATCTTAAATTTCACCTTCTTGGTGGCATATTTTCTAATAGCACTGGACTGTTTCTTTCTATCTCTTTTTCCTATCTTCCCTCTCTTCCCCTTATTTCTTAGCTCTTGTTGTTCCTCATTCCTATTAACATTTCCCCCCAATAATGAATTACATAATTTTTCTAACATAGCCCATCCAAGTGCTTTTGTTAAATCCTCCTTTAATCGCATTTCAATCTCCCCTAGGCTATTTACTATCTCCTGTCCTTCCCTACTTTGTTTCCCCTGCCTACAATTTTTTCCCACTTGATCATATTTGGATGTCCTTTCAATGGTAAGAGGAGGAGGGCTCCTCTCTGGGGAGGAGCTTCTAATACAGTGGTTCTCAGACTTTTGTACTGGTGACCCCTTTCACATACCAAGCCTCTTAGTGCGACCCCCCTTATAAGTGAAAAACACCTTTTAATATATTTAACACCATTATAAATGCTGGAGGCAAAGTGGGGTTTGGTGTGGAGGCTGTCAGCTCACAACCCCCCCCATGTAATAACCTTGCAACCCCCTCAGGGGTCCCAACCCCCAGTTTGAGATCCCCTATTCTAATATATTTTCTTCAAATTTCTCTACCTTTCTCACTTCATCCTTACACCCAACTATCACCACTTTCTTCTTTGCCAGTTCTTGTCTTTTATCTGAGATTTGGTTTAGTTTTAGTCTTTAACTCACTTTCTATACATTTACTTATATTCCTTTTCCTTAAATATTTATTTTCTAATTGTATAAGCTGTTCGATCTCCTCATTGGTCCAGATACGAGATCGAGAAGATACCTCTCTACTCTCACTTTTTGCTGCTATATCTTCCTTTCTTTGTTTGTTCCTAATGGCGGGGTGTCTGTGTCTGCCGTGTTGGCTTAATCCCAATTTGGTATGGAATGCCAGCCCACAGATAGAGCAGGTATGGCTTTTTGCCAGGGTATCCATCTCCCTGGGCTTGCACTTGGGGTAGTGGCAAGCTATGTTATGATAGTGAGAGGACTTTCTGCACTTTTGACATATTACTCTTATGGCCTTACTTTTATGAACAACATTAATATGTTTCGTCCATTTATCAAATGCTGGTAAGATCTGAGGGCAAATGGGACAATTAAAACTATCAACAGCGTATTCTAAATAGAAAACCCCATCTTTCCATAAACTACTTTTTGATATGTTTGAGTTATTTCCAGTATTGTCATTAAAATCCATATTGGAGTTAAGAGAAATTGATGAATCAATATTAATATTAAAATTAAAAACATTTGATGAACTAATATTAAAATGCCCAGGTTCTTTAAAATATGGATCATCAAATGTACTTAAATACTCAAAATCTGGATTAAAATGGTCCATAAATAAATTATTAAAAGTGTCCTTTGTAAAAACCATAGGCAAAATAGATAAAATCTCCTCACCTTGGTCCTTACCTATAATATCATCTTCCTCAACTCCCTTTTTCTTTTCCATTGGGAGGTCTCAAGTCTCATTCTCCTGAGGTATCATCTCATTCCAAACAGTCTTATCCATGGGTCCAGCAACCCTAATCACACCCCTAATATATTTAACACTGTCAGCCGGGACATCAGAGCCGACAGCGGGGGCGTTGTTAACCCGGTCCAGCGCCACTTTGGTATAAAAATATAAATTACTTTTTTCCATATTTAAAAGATATACCCTTACTACCCCAAAAGGGATGGGGGTTCGTCCTCTGCCATCCGCCTGGCTATCCAAGCTGGTTACTGACTCTCACAATGAGGAGGTAGCGGTTGGACTTGCCATCCAGAGGCTTTCCTCAATGAGGGGTCCCAAACAGCATAAAGTCGAGCCCTAATTAGTTGATGAGGCATTTGGCTATTTATGTGCAGGTGTGACTACCTGCCCTTTCCTAGTTACTATAAGCGGCCAGTCCGCATCCACATCCAGTAAGAAAAAATAATTTAAAATAGGATATTAATCCAGCTTTATAAGTATTTATTAAAAAAAATTAAAACCATTCTATGAAATGACAGATATTTAAATAGCGATGGATATAGAGGTATTGATTACCAATAATCCATGATTTTAAAATATGGAGAAAAATAACTAAAATTTAGTGATGGTAAAATACACAGAATGGACCTCTGGGATCTTTACCTGTCACTGAACATAGATATCATGTTGATCATGGAATATAAAACAAATATTCTCTTTAAAATTTTTACCTCTCTCAATTCCCAATATTTTTAACATCCTTCACTCCACTTGCCACGAGCCCCAATCACGAAGCCAAAGAAGTGGATATTTTTACCTCCCATCAAGTTCTTAATCTCTTCCTCCAGTTCGAGGTAGTAAGCTACGTTCTCTCCGTGGGCTTTCTCCAAACTCTCAGCATTCTCTTCCCAACGAACTGTCACATCCACAACCACCACCATATCTCCTTTTGTAAAGACTATATCTGGTTTTCTCAATTCTTCCATTTTATTTCTCAAATGGGGTTCTATAAATACTTTCCATCCTAATTTACCCACCTTATCTACAACAGCTGAGACTTCCCTATTATGCCTTCTAATTCTTGAATCTTTAGTTTTAAAGCATTGTCCTGATATGTGTGGTATTGTCTCTTTCACCTTTCCACACCATCTACAAGAGGCATTTACTCCAACTCTTCCTCTTGCTAATGTTTCTCTTGGCGGGTATATATTAGCTCTAAATTGTAGTGCTGCAATAAATAAAGAGGATTTAATCTTGCTAGAATTTTTCATAATCGAATTACAGATTGCATCATTCTTAAAGTATTTCATTCCTACTCCTTGACACCTCAATCCACACCATCTAGAGAATTCTTCCTCCCTCCGTTTTTTTAGGATTAGGTGTTGCTGCACTAAATACCAGAATCTTGTCAACTAGATTTTCTCCAGCATATAAATATGAGAGATCTATCCAGTTGTCCTTAGAGACAATATGTCTTCTTCATATTCAACATATTAGGGATTTGTATACTAAATTTTGTCAATGGTAATCCTCCATCTCTCCCTCTAAAATAAACTATCAGTAGTACATTGCGGTAAGTGTAAACTCTCCCGTACCTGGGGGAGGCTACCCTTACAAGGGGAGCAGATTTTGTTGTGGCTGCCCCCCCAAAGGGATGGGGACTCCTCCTCCGCAATCCACCTGGCCATCCAAGCCGGTTACCAACTCTCACCACGAGGAGGTAGCGGTTGGACTTACCGTCCAGGGACTTTCCTCACTGAGGGGTCCCAGCCAGCATAACGATGAGCCCTAATGGGAGTGTGGAAGAGGACTCAGATCTTGGTGGAGATTGTCTCTATTGGCCAGGTTTGCACCCATCTCTGCCTCACTGATTACCCAATCACCACAACCCTCGGGTATCCATAACCATCCAGGCTCGACATCTGGGAGGGTCCAGAGATGCATGGATAGTCATTGAGAGAGTCCTAGTTACTCCCACCATTTACCTTCATTGAGAGCTCTGGGCAGAAATCACATTGCATCAACACCCACCACGGGCCTTCGTGATACTTCATTTTAATAAAACAGTCAGATTCCCCGGTCCGCACCAGTTCTAAGTCAGCTGCTAGGCGCCGGCCGAGGTGGAACACCATCCCCTCTACCATCCCCACAGAGGGTGAGAGGCAAGCGATGCCCTCTGCAGCTGGGGTGATCCACAGGAAAGGCCCGGCTCACATCCAGAGTTGCCCCCGCCCCCCAGGAGAGGGCGGTGCCTCATTCAGCCACGGCTTGTGCCCAGTCCTCATTGACTCTGAAAAGGGATTTATTTCAAATCCCTTTATTTCTGTGGCTGGTAAAATATAAGGACCAAGCGATTTCAATAGTTGTGACACTGGGGTTGTGGATGTTGTAACCGTATCTCAGATTGAATAATGATTTTATAGCTGATTCCAGGCAGCTTCCCAAAAGCAAAGCCAATTGGTTCTTCTCTCAAATTGGTGATACCAGGCAGCAGTTCTCCTCTGTTTTCCACGCCAAAAAAGTTCTCTGTGGCATTATAAAGGAGTAAGTGACAGGTAGAAACCCCCACATCATTCTTGGTGCAGCCGGGTTTGCTGTTCAAATTCTGTATTTCACCGATGTCCAGGTCTGGGAATGTCCAACCAGGGCAATTCTAATGGGAAGATGGATGCAGGGGTGGGAATTAACAGTATTTTGAGGATCTTTGGGGAAAAGAGACTTTACTGGCTAGGTTTGTCTCTGTTCCTATTTCACCTTGTGGTGTTGTGTCGAGGAATCACTATTGATTTTTCTGTTATATTAATTAAACTCTAAACATTATTCAATCAATCATAAACATTAGTGTCACTTGAATTTTCTCTCTGCTAGGAAGAATGGACTGAATTTTATGACTTTCTGGGAAGGGCAGAGATATTAAATTGGGGGATTTCAGTGGCTGCATTTGTGGTGGATATTTTATGCTCACATCTCAGTGCATTGAGTGAAATACTAAGGCAATGTCTGTACTACAGGATGATGTCAACTGAACTTACACAGTTATTATATCTCTTGGGTATGTGCACACTTGGCTCCTTGTGTTGGCAAAGCACATCCTCGGTCATCTGCCACGAGATCCAGCTAGATCAGGGTTGTCCTGGGCTCTGTGGGGGGAGGGCTCAGCTGGGAGAAGGGGCAGACTAGGGAAGTTTGTCTTTGATATATAAGGGCTTTGTCAGTGGGAAGCTGTAGGTCACATGCTGGGGATGACAGTGGGGTTTGAGCTGGGGCAGCAGCAGCAGGGGAGCAGTGTGGGGGGGGCGGGGTCACTTGGTAAAAATGAAACTGCCAAGCCTCTCCCTCTGCTGGAGCAAAAGCCTCACATTTATCTCCTAAACTCCCCTCCATGAAAATCTCCACCCCTCCCCCGGTGCTGAGAGACCCCCTCACTCCCATGAAGATTTTTAATTGTTCTGACTCTTCCTTGGCCTTGTCCAAACAGTTTTCCCAGAAAAATTATCAAAGACATTTCAAATGAGAAAAACTCAAACCAAACCAAATGAAAACCAAAGAAACCCCCACCACACTCAGTTTGGGTCTGACTTTTTCTACTGAAATTTGGAGACAATAAAACTCATCCCTCTGTTGGCCAGAAACCAAAGCTAGATCTCCCCTGCTGTGTCTGTGACTTCTGCTACTGAACCACCAATGCGCTAACTCAGAGGTTCTCAAACTCCATATGTTTTATGGAAATATGCTTGTAAGTGTGAATATGATGTAACTGCAATATGCTTTATGCAAAAGGTCTTTTGTAAGGTATCATTACAAAGCTTATTATCTACTGAATATATTCCTCCTATTTGTATGAATGTATCATTCTTGTATCTGAAGCTAGAAATATGAAGTATAACTCTGAAGCCTATTGTAAGTATGCAAAGTGTGGGCCATTAATGGTGCTTTGGAAGCTTGATGGCGACCATTGACTAGGACAACTGGTTGTAAATGGTCTGTTTACTTGCAAACCTTCCTGGGTGCGTGGGGGCCAGCCCTGGAAGAAAGGAGGCTGGGATCTCACAGGACATGTGAGCATGTCACCTGATACTGATTATCACTACAAAAGTTTTTTTTCTCCTGCTGATAACAGCCCACCTTAATTGATTAGTCTATATTATATGGCAGCACCCATTTTTTCATGTTCTCTGTGTATATATATTTTCCTACTGTATTTTCCACTGCATGCATCTGATGAAGTGGGTTAGTCTCTAAGGTACCACAAGTACTCCTCATTCTTTTTGCTGATACAGACTAACATGGCTACCACTCTGAAACCTGTCACCTGATACTGGAATCCATCTTAAACCTGATGCTTTTCCATTTAGAAGGAGGGGTGGGGACCCAGAGAGACAAAAGATTCCTGCCTCGTGCCAAAGCTGTAAAAGGGGATTGAACAGAACAAAGTGGGCTTCCAGTCATGAGAACACCCCTAGTTTCCACCTAAGCTGTCTGCTGTCACTAACAAGGACTGTACCGGGGAAAGGATTGGGCCCAGACTAGGAAGGAGTCTAGTCTGTGAAAGAAGCTTATTGGAACATCTCTGAGGCTGAGATTTTACGTGTAAACAGTTTCTTAATGTATTAAGCTTAGACTTGTGTGTTTTTGCTTTATTTTGCTTGGTAACTTACTTTGTTCTATTGTTTATTACTTGAAACCACTTAAATCCTTTTATACTTAATAAATCACTTTTGTTTATTAGTAAACCCAGAGTAAGTTTACTAATTTGGGGTTTGGATCCGATTGGGAACTGGGTGTCTGGGTGCTAGAGGTAGGTAACCTGCTGAGTGGTTTTCAGTTAAGTCTGCAGCTTTGGGGGCATGGACCAAACCTGGATCTGTGTTGCAGCAGGCTAGTGTCTGGCTAACAAGGCAGGGTTCTGGAGTCGCAAGCTGGCAGGGAAAATGGCCTCAAAGGTGATTCCAACATGCCAGGTGACAGACCCAAGGAGGGGTCTCTGTGACTGAACCCCCTCACACAGGGGTCAAGCACCCCCTGAGAACTCTTAAAGTCGGCACTTCTGAGTACAGAAGCCTTCCCTAGGGCCTCAAGCCTCAGGGGAGAGAGATTATCTGAGACATCAGAGTGTTGGAAACCTTGCAGCTGCCCCCTAAATCGGGCTGGTTCCAGCCCTGAGTCTGAGCTACCAGGATGCCTTGCACAGAGCAGGTGCCACAAGTCTCAGCCTCCTTTTCCCACACATGGCTCTGGACACCACCAGGAATCATTTGGCTCCTGACACACAAGGCAACTTAAAAGCTGAGGGCCCAGACAGGGGCTTGCTCCCTGGACCCTCAGATTAAGAGCCTGATGCTCTGCTTACTGAGCTAGCCTTGCTGGGAGTATTTAACCCTTCCGCCACCAAAGCAAGCAGGCAGGCAAAAGCGAGGCAAAAAAACTCCCAGGAACCCCTCCTTTTCTTCTCCATGGCCACTGCCTATCAGCAGGATTCCTCATCCTCTTCCTCCCTCTTGCGCCTCGGGGCCACTAAATCTCCACACCTAGACAGCCGGCCCGTCCGCTGCACCCCAATCTCCCATGCTGAAGTCTCCCTGCCCAAGTCCTGCACCTGGCGCCATAGAATTAAGTCTCACGTCTCACTGGGAACTCGACTTCTTGTGCCCGGAGAGTCTCTTACCCCTCAGCAGATAACCTGAGAAACACTGTGTCCACCTTTTCTAAAGAAGTGCTTGGAGAAACTTTTCTTCTGTAACTGCATGGCCTAATGGATAAGGCATCTGACTTTGGATCAGGTGACTGTGGGTTGGAGTCCCTTCACTGTTGTGCTTGTGCGGTTTTACCTTTGTGCTGAAAATCCTGCTTTCTTCAGGACTGAAACCTCTTCTTGGCAGCTCAGGCCAATGCTCTGGCTTCAGCTAGAGCCCCAGGAAGGAGTTGGGGGTTGGGCCCCACGTGCTTCCAGTCTAGCCTTTGCCATTCCTGACTTGCCAAAGAAAATGGGTGGCTGGCCGGGCTAGCGTGTGGAGCAGTTTCCCTCTTCCAAATGTGCACCTGTCCCTGTGCTTGAGGGGGCTTGTTAAATAGCGCCTTGGGAGCCTGGGTGTTTCCCTGCTTCTCACCAGCTGGGGAAAAGCTTCTTGGGGAATATCTCCTGTCCCACTGCAAAAGTGAGTGGGAACGGTAAGAGGCCTCACGAGGGGGGATGGCCCAGCTTTCGTACCGTCTTCTGATGTTGGGCACAGAGCATCAGCATCCACCCCGCATGGTGGTCTGTGGGTGGCCTTCAGTGGCTGTTAGGCATGACAGGGAGCAGGCTGACTGGGGGTCTTTGTGCCTGTCTGCTGGCCATGCGCAGGCATGGTCCTCCCCTCCTCTTGCCCCGCCCGTGGTTCCTCTGTTGCCTTTAAGCCTTCCCTTGCAGCTGTTAGCACCAGCCACCTCTGCTGTAAGTGCCCAGAGGAGGAAAGGTGTGCTGGGCTCCAGCCTGGGACTCTTCCTCTCTCCTGCCTATCCCTGACTTTCAAGCCTGGCCCTGGCACTTCTTTCTTCAAGCCACCATGTGGACAAGAGGAAAAGTGTGGTGGAATGTGCAAGGACCAAACTTGTGGGCATCAGGTGAAGCTGTGAGAACTGCAACCCTCAGGTCAACCTGCAGGACTGCAGCATCTCCACCCAGGGTGTCAAGTTCTGGGCCCCAACCCATTGCAGCCATCCTGTCAAGCCATTCTGACAAAAGCCCTGGCTCCAGTGGGCACGAGTCACCAAGCAGGAGGGAAAAGACTCCCTCTTGCACCTGCGGGAAAAGGGAAGCTTAGCACATTGAGCTCCAGGGCTTTCTCATGAGCCAACACAGATCCAGGAGATCCTAACTCATATTATAAGATTCAGAGTCTTGATGGTTTGACCATGGGACCAGCTCACATTATGCTGTGTACCTCTTTTCCCCTTTTGTCAGGCTGCCCGCTGCACTCAGCTTCTCTCCAGCTGCTTCCCCTCTTCTCCCCTGTCTCTGTTGTTCATTCTCTCTCTCACTCTCTCTCTCCCCCCTTGGCTTTCCAAGCCCCTATTTCCCTAGAATTTGACATTCCTGCATGTACCCCAGGACTTTATCTTACTGTAATCAACTATTTTGTATGTTCAGCAGCTGCCGTCTGAAAACCAAACATCACCTAACCAGGAATAATCTTAAGCAGAGGTTGTGATGCTGACCCACTCGGAGTTGCCATAGGTTATGTTCTTGTTAGCGTACGCTGTAAAAGATTATGTAAAGGTACATACATCGGAGCATTCCGAGGGAGCTTTTATCAGTGCAAGGAGCTGATAGCTAAACTCCCCATCAGCTGGACAGCACCGGGGAAAAGGCAATTCATTATCAGCTGAAACACTCCCTTTTACACCCAGACACTCAGCAGGAACATTTGGGGAAGGCAAGACTACAGATAGTGACACCGGAAGGGGAATGGGAGGGTTCTTTGCCTTGAATTTGGGAGGCCCTGGATCCTGAGGAAATTTATAACAGAGATAAAACGTGTTTGGATAATAAGATGGTGACATGGTGCTTTGGTGACATGGTTAAAAGGTATAGAAGTGTGAATTCTGGAAGCACCTGTAAGTGATTTGATCGGAGCCTATGTGGTTCAAACCAGTGGAAAGAAGCATGTGGAGATGAGGTAAAGAGTAAGTTGAATTATGGTCAGTGTGGGGATGTACAGTAAAGATAATGATTACGTATAAAAGAAGAAGGTTACTATGGACCCCACCTTAGCAGATATCTTGGCAATGGAATCCACTGTGGAAAGGTTCTCCAACCAGTTAAGAGCTGGAGAAACTGGTAAGTCTTGGCACACATGGTGGTATGTTCAGAGGCACATTGAGATTTAATGGGGCCCTGGGCAAAAAGAACATTTGGGCCCACACACCCTGCAGGCCCAGGGGCACCAGAACTGGGAAGGCTGGGGGGCCATGCCCCACACTTTTAAAACTGGGAGGACCATGGCAGCCCGCTTTTTTCATGGGCATAGGAGCCTGGGTAAGGCACTGAGTGGTGGTGGCTGCCTCTTCCCTGTGTGCCATTCATGTGGGCCTTAGCTCCCCTTGCCACAGGGCCCTGCCCCTTGGCTAGGCCAGAAGTCGGACCCTGCTGTGAGTCCAGAGGCACCATTTCAGATTTTGGTTGGGATGGGCAACTTTAACCATGATTGCAGGGGCTATTTAGGTGCCTAAAAACTGTAGGCCCGTGGTCACCAATGGGTCGATAGCAATCTCCAGCGGCAGCACTGTGTGGCTGCCTAAGGCCAACCCACCCCCACACCGCTCCCTGCCACTGCAGCCCCATGGTGGCTGCACAGGGGTCTCCCTCTGCGCGCTGCTCCTGCCTGAAAGCACCACCCGTGCAGCTCCCATTGGCCGGGGGAGCTGTGGGGGTGGTGCTTGCAGAGAAGGGCAGTGCATGGAGCCAGGTGTCCCCTCCCCTCCCCGCCCCAGGGGCCGCAGGGGCGCGTTGGCCCCTTCAAGGAGCAGTTTGGGGCAGGGTAGGCAGGGAGCCTGCCTTAGCCTTGCTGCGCCCACCACCGACTGGGAGTCACCGGAGGTAAGTGCTGCATGGCGGGAGGCTGCACCCCAACCCCCATGCCTGAGCCCCCTTCTAGAGCCAGCACCCCAAACCCCCTCCTGTACCCCAACACCCAGCCCTGAGCTGCCTTCTGGAGGCAGCACCCCAAACCCCCTCCTGCACTGCAAGCTGCAGTCCTGACCCCTTCCCAGAGCCAGCACCTCCTACCCCCTCCTGCACCCCAACACTCTGCCCCAGCCCAGAGCCCCCTCCTGCACCCAAACTCCCTCCTAGAGCTTGCACCCCTCACCCCCTCCTGCACCCCAACCCCCTCCCCTAGGCTCAGCCCAGAACCTTCTCTGACACTGTGACCCCCTCAGCCCCAGCCCAGAGCCCGTATCCCCTCCAGAACTCCAACCCCCTGCCCCAGCCTGGTGAAAGTGAGTGACGGTGGGTGAGAGTGAGCAATGGAGGGAGGAGGGGTAGAGTGGGCAGGGCTTTGGAGAAGGGGAAGGGGCGGGGTAGATCCTGAATTGCCCTTAGGTGCAAAAAGTGATCTTGGGCATAAAAAGGTTGGAGACCACTGCTGTAGGCTTTTTGCAGATAACTTAAAAATTCTCTGACAGGAACACTGTATCTAATTCACATATAGAGAAAGAGAAAAATATACACAAACACCAGTTAAAGCCATATTTTAAGTTTATGTGTAAATTTAGAATAAGCAGGAGATAATGCAGCAAGATATTCCTAATACCAAACCTTGAGGTATCATCTGAACATGAGAATGGCCGGACTGGGTCAGACCAGAGGTCTATCCGGCCCAGTATCCTGTCTTCTGGCAATAGCCAATGCCAGGTGCTTCAGAGAGAATGAACAGAACAGGCAGGTCAGGGAGTGACCCATCCCCTGCCATCAGGTCCCAGGTCCTGGCAAACAGAGGCTAGGGACACTCAGAGCATTGGCTTGCAGCCCTACCTGTCCTGGCCATTGATGGACTTATTCTCCATGAATTTTTCTAGTTCTTTTTTAAACCCTCTTATACTTTTGGCCTTCACAACATTCCCGGGCAACCAGTTCCACAGGATGACTGTGCCATGTGTGAATTAGCACTTCCTTTTGTTTGTTTTAAACCTGCTACCTATTAATTTCATTAGGTAACCCCTAGTTCTTGTGCTATGTGAAGGAGTAAATAACATTCACTTTCTCCACACCAGTCAAGATTTTATAGACCTCTATCATAACCCCCTCTTCTTGTCTCTTTTCCAACCTGAACAGTCCCAGTATTTTTAATCTCTCCTCATACAGAACCTGTTCGTTGCCCCTAATCCTGTTCGTTGCCCTTCTCTGTACCTTTTCCTATTCCAAAATATCTTTATTGAGATGGGGCGACCAGATCTGCACTCGGTATTCAAGATGTGGGTCTACTATGAGGTATTATGATAATTTCTGTCTTATTACCTATCCCTTTCCTAATGGTGCCTAACATTCTGTTCGCTTTTCTAACTGCTGCTGCACATCGAGATGTTTTCAGAGAACTCTCCACAATGACTCCAAGATCTCTTTCTTGATTTGTAAAAGCTACTGTAGACCCCATCATTCTGTATTTAGAGTTGGGATTATGTTTTCCAATGTGCATTACTGTGCACTTACTTTCCTATATCAGTTTTGGAGCCTTAATACAAGAACTAATAACTTTAACCAGTAAATAAAATCCATGCAGAATATTTGCTCAATATCACTGTCCTTACACATCACACCAAGTACTCGCTGAGTCCTGGGGTGCCTGGGGGAGCCCTTACTGAAAATGCCAAGGTCAGGGCAGGATGCGAAAGGGAGAACAGATACTCCCAAAACTGGTGGTTAACACTGAAGTTGATGGGAAAAATATTACAATAGGTTGGCAATGAGATTTCTTTTCCTATTAAGTTAATAGAATCATAGAATATCAGGGTTGGAAGAGACCTCAGGAGGTCATCTAGTCCAACCCTTGCTCAAAGCAGGACCAATCCCCAACTAAATCATCCCAGCCAGGGCTTTGTCAAGCCTGACCTTAAAAATCTAAGAAAGGAGATTCCACCACCTCCCTACGGAACCCATTCCAGTGCTTCACCACCCTCCTAGTGAAACAGTGTTTCCTAATATCCAACCTAGACCTCCCCCACTGCAACTTGAGACCATTGCTCCTTGTTCTGTCATCTGCCACCACTGAGAACAGCTGAGCTCCATCCTCTTTGAAACCCCCCTTCAGGTAGTTGAAGGCTGCTATCCAATCCCCCCTCACTCTTCTCTTCTGCAGACTAAATAAGCCCAGTTCCCTCAGCCTCTCCTCATAGGTCATGTGCTCCAGCCCCCTCCCCCAAACATTTTTGTTTCCTTCCCCTGGACTCTCCAATTTGTCCATATCCATTCTGTAGTGTGGGGCCCAAAACTGGATGCAATACTCCAAGTGTGGCCTCACCGGGGCCGAATAGAGGGGAATAATCACTCCCTGAATCTGCTGGAAGTGTGCCTACTAATGCAGCCCAATATGTCATTGGCCTTCTTGGCAACAAGGGCACACTGCTGACTCATATCCAGCTTCTTGTCCACTGTAACCCCTAGGTCAGGGGTCGGCAACGTTTCAGGAGAGGTGTGCCGAGTCTTCATTTATTCACTCTAATTTAAGGTTTCACGTGCCAGTCATACATTTTAACGTTTTTAGAAGGTCTCTTGCTATAAGTTTATAATATATAACTAAACTATTGTTGGATGTAAAGTAAATAAGGTTTTTAAAATGTTTAAGACGCTTCCTTTAAAATTAAAATAAAACGCAGAGCCCCCCGGACCGGTGGCCAGAACCCAGGCAGTGTGAGTGCCATTGAAAATCAGCTCTTTTGGCCCAGTCCTTCTTGAGAGTGGGAAGGGGCTTGGACACCAGCTTAAAGCCACATCTACCCAGGGCAGCACAGCACAATGTGCAACACAGGGGTCACATTTCAGTTATTTTCACTATGTGCAACTTAACCCTGAGGTTCTCAGCCCTGGGAACAAGACTGTGGAATTCCCCAGCCCATGGGAAAGATCATGAGTGTAAAATATCCCCCAGGGTTGTTACATCCCTGAGGGACCATCTATCTCTGGGTGCTGGGGATAGAATCAGGACCTTTCACTGCCAGGCCTCTGCTTACGACCAGGACCAGGTCAGCCGTGATCAAGTATAAACAGTGACTGACAATGAGCCTTAGCCCACCTACTGTTGTTAATGGGCAAGGCGGTAAGGCCTAAATGTACAACAATGGCCTCATTTTGGGTACCTCCATTTATCTCTTTGAACTACAGGGCTGCAGGGACCTTGTTCCAACTGCATCTGGAGTCCGTGGGCAGTGCAGGGGTCCAGCCCCTCAGAGAACCAGCCCCTACGCACTTCAAGGCAGTATCCCGGGTTTGGACCCTACATCAAGAGACATTCTTGAAGTCTGGACCCAGCCCACCACTGTACTCTGGCTCCCATGCTGGCTAGCGCGGGCCAAAGGGGCTGTAGGGAAGGTGTAAAGCCCTCCCCCACCCTGGGAAATTCCTCCAACAGAGGTGCGCCTTGTGCCTCCCCCCAGCAGCTGCAGGCCCAAGGAGTGTTCCGGGGGGTGGGGGGGTGCATGGACAGGCTGGAGGAGGAGGGGGTGGAGCAGGGGTCGAGGGGAGTGGCCAGGATGAAGCTGCACCTCAGTCTTATACCCTGGCAAAGCCCCTAACACCATTAAAAACGGGTGCAGCACTTTACTCAGCTGAGCTGCAACCTCTGTATTAACCATGTAGTTAAAGTGCTGCGACATCGCACCCAGGGAACTAGCTGCATCTGCAGCAGCATCTCTGCTCAGCACAGCTTCCCCAGCACAGCTGAATTCCCTCCTTCTCCCCGATGGCTGCATCCCAGACTCCTGCCCCAGGCCCCCTCGCTCTGGTCCCAGATCTCCTCCTGCCGTGGAATGGACACGTGGCCAGAGAGCCCTGGACACTGGAGTTCTCTGTTTATCCCACACCATGGACCCTGCAGGAGCGCTAGTGCCAGCTCCCCTCACCCGCTGCCCTTGGCCATTGGCCTGCAGCCCCCAGCTGGGGTAGAGGAGCCCATTCTCCATGGACCAATGAGTCCCTGGTCTCTCTGCTGGGACTCACAAACAGGGAGAAAATCAGAGCAGGCCTTGCTGGGTGTGGTTGTGTGTGACGGGGTCACCTACCTCACTAGGGCCCAGGCCGAGATCCCAGCACATTCCACACCAGCCCCTGACCTGCCATCAGATGGACTTTCAGGCTCTGTCCCTGTGGTGGGGGGGAGGCATTGGGTCATTGCCCTGGGGGCGCTGCTGGGCGAGGGAGGCGATTTACCTGCTCACACACCCAATGGACTAGCTTTACTTTAGTTATTATCTTTGCGAAGTCATGGAAGATGGGAGAGATTCCAGAAGTCTGGAAAAGGGCAAATGTAGTTCCCATCTATGAAAAGGGAAATAAGGGCAATCCAGTCAATTACAGACCAGCCAGCTTAACTTCTGTACCAGGAGAGAGAATGGAGCAAATAATTAAGGAATCCATCTGAAAACATCTCGAAGATAATATGGTGATAAGCAATAGCCAGTATGGATTTATCAAGGACAAATCATGTCAAACCAACCCCTGGTAGCTTTCTTTGACTGGGTAACAAACCTTGTGGATGGGGGGAAGCGGTAGATATGCTATATCTAGACGTTAGTAAGGCTTTTGATACAGTCTCACGTGACCTTCTCATTAACAAACTAGGGAAATACAACCTAGATGGAGCTACTATAAGGTGGGTGCATAACTGGTTGGAAAACTGTTCCCAGAGAGTAGTTATCAGTGGTTCACAGTCAGGCCGGAAGGGCATAACAAGTGGGGTCCTGCAGGGATCAGTTCTGGGTCCGGTTCTGTTCAATATCTTCATCAATGATTTAGATCGTGGCATAGAGAGTACCGTTACAAAGTTTGCAGATAATACCAAGCTGGAAGGGGTTGCAAGTGCTTTGGAGGCTAGGATGAACATTCAAAATGATCTGGACAAACTGGCGAAATGGGCTGAGGTAAATAGGATGAAATTTAATAAGGACAAATGCAAAGTGCTCCACTTAGGAAGGAACAATCTGTTGCACACATACAGAATGGGAAATGACTGCCTAGGAAGGAGTACTGCGGAAAAGGATCCAAGGGTCATAGTGGACCACAAGCTAAATAAGAGTCAACAATGTAACCTGTTGCAAAAAAGCCAACATCATTCTGGGATGTATTAGTAGGAGTGTTGAAATCAAGACACGAGAAGTAATTCTTCCACTCTACTCCACGCTGATTAGGCCTCAACTGGATTATCGTGTACAGTTTTGGGCACCACAAATGCGGACAAATTGGAGAAAGTCCAGAGAAGAGCAACAAAAATGATTAAAGGTCTAGAAAACATGACCTATTTGGGAAGATTGAAAGAACTGGGTTTGTGTAGTCTGGAGAAGAGCAGACTGAGGGGGGACATGAGAACAGTTTTCAAGTACCTAAAACATTGTTACAAGGAGGAGGGAGAAAAAATTTTCTCCTTAACCTCTGAGGTGGCACAAGAAGCAATGGGCTTAAATTGCAGCAAGGGAGGTTTAGGTTGGACATTAGGAAAAACTTCCTAACTGTCAGGGTGGTTAAGCACTGGAATAAATTGCCTAGGGAGGTTGTGGAATCTCCATCATTGGAGATTTTTAAGAGCACGTTAGACAAACACCTGTCAGAGATGATCTATATAGTACTTAGTCTTGCCTTGAGTGCAGGCGACTGGACTCGATGACCTCCCTTCCAGTCCTAGGATTCCATGATTGGATGATCCAAAGGTCTCTTCTTGCCTTAACGTCTCCAAATCTCTGCAAAGCTGAGTGTGGCACATTGAGCAGCCGCTGATGTTTCCATGTGTTGCCTGCTTGATCTCAGAACTAACACTGAGTGATTGGGGGTGGGGGTGTGACACAGCGGGAGCAGCTCAAACATGCAAAGGGGCTGGCCAGGGCAGTGACATCACAATAGCCTTTTGCAGGACCTCAGCTGATTGGTCACAGGAGGTTGGGAGGCGTTGACCTCACAGAGAGTCTATGACAACGGGCAGGTAAAAGAGGCTGCAGGGTAGGGGCAATGGCTTTGCTGCAGGGAGTCTCCTCCTCAAGGTCTCCCCTCAAGGACTGAGAGAGAATAGAGGGTCATGTCTGTGAGCGCGAGGAGGAGCCTCGCTGGAGTTTTCCCCTTTCCCACTGCTAATTTAGTGAGAAGACAGACGTCCCTGTGGAGCAGGTAAGAGCCCCAGAGAGGTTTGGTACCTAGGCAGCCTGACCCACCTGGTGCTGGCTAAATTCAAGGATGGAAAACACTAGGTTAAGGTGCGAGAATTTCCCCCGCACACCTTAGGCCATTGTCCCTCAGAATTACTGGGGACATTGGGGTTCGTCATTTTTGGTTTCCCTTTTCCCTGCTTCCCTCCCTCCACTGCTCTCTAGCCCTCGTTGCATTGTGGGAAGCCCTCCCAAAGAGATGGGGCAGGAAGGCTGCTCGGAGAGTGATCTCCACAGGTGACCTGAGCCATCCCTGGGCCATCTGGGGGGAAATATCAGTTTCCCACCCCTCAGAGTCTCAGTGCTGATTGGCTGAGCTTGCGGCTAAAGCTCTCCCCTTTCGACACCTTCAGCTTCCCTGACAGCTTAGGGAGTTTAACAGGCTGTGGGGCTCCGTCTCCTGCAGCAACAGAGAGCTCCTGTCCCCAAGCGCCCCTCCTGGCCACTGAGTCCTGATGGCCTTTGAGCAGGGCAGGCCATCCTTTCTGTCGTGGGGTGCCCCAAACTGGGCCATCTAGAGCCATCTAGCAGCCACAGGAGAAATCGCCAGCTTCTGGACCCGCGTGCACCGGCTGGTTGGTTAATATGGAAAGCTGCATCCTGGAGACTGGCCAAGATCCTGCTCCTTATTTTCAGTTCCTAGACTTCCTCGTCCATCCAGTGGGAGAGGACAGCTTTCAAGGACCTGGCTTGGAGCCTTGCTAATGGGTCATCCACTGCTCCTGGCATGAAAAGACTCCCCAGGGGGGCGGTGAGTTACTGCAGGATTTTGTCTCTGGAGACTTCGCTCCTGTCCCTGTCTCTCTGGCTGGCCCAGGAGTGTCTGAGAAGGGAGCCTGGCAGGACACACCCAGCGATTGCCTGAGCAGATCCTTGTTGGAGTCCCAGAAAGGGGGTGGGGTTTGCCCAGTGCCATCACAAGTCAGGGAGCAGACACCCTGTCCTCTTCCAGGGGCCTATTGGGTGAGGCCACATTGTCCTTGTCGTGCTGCAGTTTGACTTCCCCTTGGAACAAACCCATGGGCTGCAGCCGCCAGACCCAGTTACTAGAGACATCCCTTAGGGGAGGGGAAGAGCCCTTTGGTCTGTCAGCTCCAAACGCCCCAGGCCCTAAGCCATAAGTGGCGAGTTCTATGGGCCCGAGGTGTTGGGCACCAGGAATATTTGGGGCCGGGTCTCTCCCCTGGCCCCGCCTGCCGCCCTTGCGCATCCCCCAGCCCCACCTGCTGCCCCCGGGCGATTGAAAATGGCCCCACTGCCACCACCGACATCCAGGTCAGCCCCCTTCACTTGTTACTTTGGCTACAGCAGTGGTTCTCAATCTATTTGCTATTGTGGGTGCATATGCGGCTCTCTGTGTGTTACGTGGGCCACATCCACACAATATATCTACAACTTGTGTGTCTCTGAGGATGTCACGTGGGCTGCACCTGCGCTGACTGTGCCGCAAGCGGCCCATGGGCCCCAGGCTGAGAACAACAGAGTTCAGGGCAGAATCTACAGCTCTGTGATACTCTGCTGTCCACCAACCCTCTGTGTCACGATGGCTCCAGCAGAGCCTAGAGCACGGCCCATCCTGTGAGTCCTGACCCCTGGACACCCCTCCATCTACTCCTGGGGGAATTCATGCAGAAGTCGAGTCTGGCACCCAATTTTTTCCCCACAGAAAATACATTCTGGCTGAGAAGTGCTGCAGTTCCACCATTTGCCCAACAGACACTGTGGTGGCGCCAGCAAAGCCAACAGTACGAACTTCTGCGCCCCTGCACATCTCAGTTCCCTGTAAGCTGCGCGGCCGCAGCCCATTTAGCGCCGTGCAGCCGCTCCCATTGAAATAAGAGGGGATTGGGCTGTTAGAAAGGCGATTCTGTCCCGATAGTGCCCATCACCGCCAGGTAAAGAGACAAATCTTAAGATGATTAATTTCACAGCATCCTGTCTGGCAAGAACTCACCTATCAATAGCTGTGATTGTGAAACCCCCACTTCTTGTTATTTTGTCTTTATGTCCCCACTTCTCCATTGTTAAACTGTATGGAATCTGTCTGGTTCTTTGATTGTTTCTGTCTGCTGTAGAATTAATTTTGCTGGGTGTAAACCAATTAAGGTGCTGGGATATAACTGGTTAGATAATCATGTTAGAATATGTTAGGATTGGTTAGTTAAATTTCTGTAAAATGATTGGTTAAGGTATAGGTGAGACTATTACTATAAAAATTGGGGGCAAAAAGGAAGTAGGTTGAGGGAAAAAGACAAAAGGAAACTGGACTCATTGCTTGCTGAAATCTAAGCCCAATAAACATCAAATTGTCTGCACCTTCGGACTTCTAGTTTTGCAGCTCTTTGTTTACACGAGAAGAACCAGGGAGAGAAGGGTGAAGGGATAAACCCTCGAACATCTTGGTGCCATGACTCAGATGCATTGCGTCGGACAGGTGGGTGGCAGCCTGTAAGTCCCTCTCCCCAACAGTGCGCACAGCTGCTTGGAGGGGGTTATTATGGCGGACTCTCGTGATGGTAGTTGTGGGTTCTGGTAAGCAGGGGTAATGGATTTTTTGGATTAAGGGATACGGAAAAATCAGGGCCCATTCCAGTTAAGGGGTCAATCTGGGATGAGATTAAGAAGAAAATGGGGGCAGCATTAGGGGACCCGGAGGGATGGGGGGTGGCTGAGTTGGGGGCAGTTAAAGATAACTGGGTACAACAGGGTTTGGAGGCAGAAGCAGTTAACAGGCCTCCTTAAGAGACAGGTTCTGGGGCTTGGTCCTAGGAGAGCGGAGAAACAAAAGTTTCAAACTGAAAAGCTGCCAGGTTTGCAGGAGCAGGTAACAACCCCGACTCTTCTCCCAGAGACAGGATAAATGACCTGGGGGTCAGGGTTTCAACCCTCCTGCTTCAGGGCATAAGCCAAGCACTAACTGCCAGGTGTAGGAAGAGATATAGGAAGAGAGCCCACCAGGGCCGGCTCCAGGCACCAGCTTAACAAGCAGGTGCTTGGGGCGGCCAAGGGAGAGGGGCGGCACCTGCGGCAATTCGGGGTGGCAGGTCCCTCACTCCCTCTAGGAGCGAAGGACTTGCTGCTGAACTGCCGCCGCTGATCGCGGCTTTTTTGGGGGGGCGGCAGAAATGCTGGAGCTGGCCCTCGAGCCCTCTGAGGCTTCCATTTTACAGGCTTCTCTGAGTAGTTCCTGCAACAGCTGAGGAAGCTCTTAGAAGGAAGGTGATATGGATGGTGAGCACTCAGCTGTTGTGACCTGCACAGGATGTGCCATGTTTGTCTTTCTTCCACAAGACAGAAGCGCCTTTGTCTGTACAAAGTGCAAGCTGGTCTCCATATTGGAAGAGAAGGTTCGAGGTCTGGAGAAACAAGTAGCAACCCTGCATTGCATAAGGGAAAATGAAGATTTCCTGGACAGACGTCAGGATGTGCTTCTACAGGCACAACGTTCTGAAGAATCAGAGCAGGCTGCGCAGCGGGGACAGGAGGACAGTGAAGAAAATTGGCAGCATGTGACCTCCAGAAGAAGAGAGGAGCATCCATGTACCAGCAATGCAGATACAGGTGAGCAACGGTTTTCATGTTCTCTCCACAGGTACTAATGCGGATAATGGACTAGATGATACATCTGAGGGAAGGGAGCAGAAGGAGACTCCACCGATTGGAAGGCATGAGATGCATTGTCCTAGGGATGGAGGTTCCACGACCACCGCTCCCAAGAGAAGGAGGCGGGTGGTGGTGGTCGGGGTCTCCCTCCTAAGGGGGACTGAGTTATCTATGTGCCATCCCGACCGAGAAAACCGAGAGGTGTGCTGCTTGCCAGGAGCTAGGATGCACGAGGTGACGGAGAGACTGCCAAGACTCATCAAGCCCTCGGATTGCTACCCCTTCCTGCTTCTCCACGTGGGCACCAATGATACTGCCAAGAATGACCTAGAGCAGATCACCGCAGACTACGTGGCTCTGGGAAGAAGGATAAAGGAGTTTGAGGTGCAAGGAAAAATAACTTTTGAAGTCGTAATGAGAGTGGCCCATTTCAGACAGTTGACAAGAAGGTGTGAGTAACAGTAGGGGGAAATTAATATAGGGGAAATTAGGTTTAGGTTTTATAATCACCCTGCTGGGAGAGCAATAGAGCAGTGCACAGACAATCGAGGAAGTTTTTGGAAAGTGTAGGGGACAATTTCCTGGTGCAAGTGCTGGAGGAACCAAATAGGGGCAGAGCTCTTCTTGACCTGCTGCTCACAAACTGGGAAGAATTAGTAGGGGAAGCAAAAGTGGATGGGAGGCAGTGACCATGAGATGATCGAGTTCAGGATCCTGACACAAGGAAGTAAGGAGAGCAGCAGAATACAGACCCTGGACTTCAGAAAAGCAGACTTTTGACTCCCTCAGGGAACTGATGGGCAGGATCCCCTGGGAGAATAACATGAGGGGGAAAGGAGTCCAGGAGAGCTGGCTGTATTTTAAAGAATCCTTATTGAGGTTGCAGGAACAAACCATCCCGATGTATAGAAAGAATAGTAAATATGGCAGGCGACCAGCTTGGCTTAGCAGTGAAATCCTTGCTGATCTTAAACACAAAAAAGAAGGAGTATAAAAATATTGCTCAGGCATGCAGGAGTGAAATCAGGAAGGCCAAATCACACTTGGAGTCGCAGCTAGCAAGGGATGTTAAGAGTAACAAGAAGGGTTTCTACAGGTATGTTAGCAACAAGAAGGTGGTCAGGGAAAGTGTGGGCCCCTTACTGAATGGGGAAGGCAACCAAGCGACAGAAGATGTGGAAAAAGCTAATGTACTCAATGCTTTTTTTGCCTCTTCACAAACAAGGTCAGCTCCCAGACTACTGCACTGGGCAGCACGGTATGGGGAGGAGATGACCAGCCCTCTGTGGAGAAAGAAGTGGTTCAGGACTACACCTCTACCCCGATATAACGTGACCAGATATAACACGAATTCGGATGTAACTCGGTAAAGCAGCACTCTAGGGGGCTGCGCGCTCCGGCGGATAAAAGCATCAAAGCAAGTTCGATATAACGTGGTTTCACCTATAACGCAGTAAGATTTTTTTGGCTCCCAAGGACAGCATTATATTGGGGTAGAGGTGTATTTAGAAAAGCTGGACGAGCACAAGTCCATGGGGCCAGATGCACTGCATCCAAGGGTGCTGTCATAACTATAAAGGGAAGGGTAACAGCTGTCCTGTGTACAGTACTATAAAATCCCTCCTGGCCAGAGACTCCAAAATCCTTTTCCCTGTAAAGGGTTAAGAAGCTCAGGTAACCTGGCTGGCATCTGACCTAAAGGACCAATAAGGGGACAAGATACTTTCAAATCTTGGGGGGGGGAAGGCTTTTGTTTGTGTTCTTTGTTTGGGAGTGTGTTCGTTCTCGGGACTGAGAGGGACCAGACATCAATCCAGGTTCTCCACATCTTTCTAAACAAGTCTCTCCTATTTCAAACTTGTAAGTAAATAGCCAGGCAAGGCGTGTTAGTTTTCCTTTGTTTTCTCAACTTGTAAATGTACCTTTTACTAGAGTGTTTATCTTTGTTTGCTGTACTTTGAACCTGAGACTAGAGGGGAGTCCTCTGAGCTCTTTAAGTTTGATTACCCTGTAAGGTTAATTTCCATACTGATTTTACAGAGATAATTTTTACTTTTTTTCTTTAATTAAAAGCCTTCTTTTTAAGAACCTGATTGATTTTTCCTTGTTTTTAAGATCCAAGGGGTTTGGATCTTGATTCACCAGGAGTTGGTGGGAGGAAGGAGGGGGGATGGTTAATTTCTCCTTGTTTTAGATCCCAAGGGGATTAGATCTCTGTTCACCAGGAGTTGGTGGGAGGAAGGAGGGGGGATGATTAATTTCTCCTTGTTTTAGATCCCAAGGGGATTAGATCTGTGTTCACCAGGAGTTGGTGGGAGGAAGGAGGGGGGATGGTTAATTTCTCCTTGTTTTAAGATCCAAGGGGTTTGGATCTGTATTCACCAGGGAATTGGTGAAAGGTTTCTCAGGGCTTCCCAGGGAGGGAATCTAATTGGGAAATGGTGGCAGCGAAACCAGAGCTAAGCTGGTAGTTAAGCTTAGAAGTTTTCATGCTGGCCCCTACATTTGTACCCTAAAGTTCAAAGTGGGGATCCAGCCTTGACAGGTGCTAAATGAGTTGGTGGCTGATTTGATTGCAGAGCCGTTGGCCATTATCTTTGAAAACTCAAGGCGATCAGGGGAGGTCCCGGATGACTGGAAAAAGGCTAATGTAGTGCCCATCTTTAAAAAAGGGAAGGAGGAGGATCTGGGGAACTACAGGCCAGTCAGCCTCACCTCAGTCCCTGGAAAAATCATGGCGCAGTCCTCAAGGAATCAATTCTGAAGCACGTACAGGAAAGAAAAGTGATCAGGAACAGTCAGCATGGATTCACCAATGGCTTGCCTGACTAGCCAAATTGCCTTCTATGACAAGATAACTGGCTCTGTGGATGAGGGGAAAGCAGTGGACGTGTTATTCCTTGACTTTACCAAAGCTTTTGATACGATCTCCCATAGTATTCTTGCCAGCAAGTTAAAGAACTATGGGCTGGATGAATGGACTATAAGGTGGATAGAAAGGTGTCTAGATCGTCAGGCTCAAAGGGTAGAAATCAATGGCTCCATGTCTAGTTGGCAGCCGGTATCAAGCGGAGTGCCCCAAGGGTTGATCCTAGGGCCGGTTTTGTTCAATATCTTCATTAATGATCTGGATGATGGGATAGATTGCACTCTCAGCAAGTTTGCCGATGACACTAAACTTGGAAGAGGGTAGGGATAGGATACAGAGAGACCTAGACAAATTAGAGGATTGGGCCAAAAGTAATCTGATGAGGTTCAGCAAGGACAAGTGCAGAGTCCTGCACTTAGGACAGAAGAATCCCATGCACTGCTACAGACTAGGGACCGAGTGGCTAGGCAGCAGTTCTGCAGAAAAGTACCTAGGGGTTACAGTGGACGAGAAGCTGGATATGAGTAAACAGTGTGCCCTTCTTGCCAAGAAGGCTAACGGCATTTTGGGCTGTAGAAGTAGGAGCATTGCCAGCAGATCGAGGGATTTGATCGTTCCCCTCTATTCGACATTGGTGAGGCCTTATCTGGAGTACTGTGTCCAGTTTTGGGCCCCACACTACAAGGAGGATGTGGAAAAATTAGAGAGAGTCCAGTGGAGGGCAACAAAAATGATTAGAGGGCCAGAGCACATGACTTATGAGGAGAGGCTGAGGGAACTGGGATTGTTTAGTCGGCAGAAAAGAAGAGTGAGGGGGGATTTGATAGCTGCTTTCAACTACCTGAAAGGGGGTTCCAAAGAGGATGGAGCTAAACTGTTCTCAGTGGTAGCTATACATAAGCAGCCTCCCAAGAAATCATTTTGGGAACAAGTCCAAAACAATGGCTCACTTCCAGGCCCCAGGCAGTACCATCACAGCTGTTTTGTCACTGCTGGGAGCCTAGAGATTAAAAGGGACACCAAATGGTTAAAAGAATAATCTGGAGAGAAAGAGAAGGGGGTGTTGAGGATGTAATGGTCTCAAGTTGTACTGGGGGAGGTTTAGGTTGGATATTAGGAAAAACTTTTTCACTAGGAGGGCGGTGAAGCACTGGAATGGGATCCCTAGGGAGGTGGTGGAATCTCCTTCCTTAGAGGTTTTTAAGGTCAGGCTTGACAAAGCCCTGGCTGGGATGATTTAGTTGGTCCTGCGTTGAGCATGGGGTTGGACTAGATACCTCCTGAGGTCCCTTCCAACCCTGATATTCTATGATTCTATGACCTCACTGTGCATTTCCATCCACTGCAGACCATGTTTGCATTGTGTAACTCAGGAGTTGGTAGCCAGTTAATGCAAATCAAAGGACACAGGGAGTGGGAGAAACTCAATTCTACTTTATTATTTCAAAGGACAAACAAAGACAGACTCCTTTCCCCACCCCCATCCCCAGCCCAGCCCACTGCTGCCCCCACTCCTGCAGGCCCCAGCAACAGCAGCATTTATAAATGGGTAGAAAAGTACAGAGAAGCCATGAGCAACGCTGGGACCCAGGAACAAAAGCCACATGCTGATGGCAGGGAATCCAAGGAGCTCAGCTGAGAGGCGTGAATGTGGTGAATGTGGGGGGAATGGGCAGAGGGAGTCTCTCTTGTCCTGACAGAGGAGGTGATGGGGGTAGATGAGGAGGGGGCGACCAGCGGGGCTTTAAGGCTCCTCCTTTTCCTCTGGCCCTTTTGGTTGGGCTGTCCACTGGGGTGGAGTAGGAGGGTGCACGGAGCCTCCCCCCCACCCATGTCTGGGTGAGGAGGATATGGAACATGGTGAGGGGGGAGGGAGGTTATACAGCGGCTGCAGTGGCAGTCTGTTATCCTGCTGCCATTCCTGAAGCTCCACCAGACGCTGGAGCATGTCCGTTTGATCACGCAGCAGCCCCAGCGTTGCAGCCTGCCACCTCTCATCTCGAGCGTCCCTCATGACCTCACGTTCACTGGCATCTTTGCTAAATTTAGCAAAAATTTTGAATCCTGGGCAAACTAATTCCCTTCCTTTACAGAATGACAGAAAACCCCATTTCCTCCTTCTTTCTACTCCAGGCTTCGTTCCTTTGTCCAAAGACTCGCCTCTAGGGAGCACAGAGAGATCCACGTGCACAAAGTGTTCATCCAACCTGCAGCAATCGAGACATGCTCTGTCCTCAGCCAGCAAGAACAGGCCTTGCCTGAGAAGCCCCAGAGAAGCAAATGCTCATGGACCATCCTATCAGGCATGAAAAGACTCTGTGTCTGTAGCCAATCTGACACCTCGATGGCAGATAGTGATGAGGAGAGAACAGTTTCCTCACCACGAAGATGGACGCACTTGTCCCTGAAGAAGAAAGCAGCTGAGACCCAGGTGGAGTCAGAGGAGGTGAAGCTGCAGGAGAACACAGAAAAAGTCGAACTGGATTTTACAGGTGAGGATTCAATCCACATGGTTAGCGAGGAGCATGTGAGGAATACTCACACCAGTCACTCTACAAGCCTTACACATCAGGGCTTCTCATGGGACAGTGATGGGAACCTCAGACTCTGGAATCCATTTAGTGCCGGATCCTCCTGGAGAGGGTGGCTGAGGTCCATCGCTGAGGTGGGGAGAGCTGACAGTGTCAAGTCACCCCCTCCGGGGGTCTGGCACTGTGGGGTGGGGAGTACTAACATTGCTCCAGGCTGTAAAGGAGAACAGAGAGAACGTTGTAGGAAATCATTTCTTGTCTCCTGGATCGGGTCCGTTTCATCAGTAAAATGCTCCAGAGGTCTCAGCAGGTCACAGCTGGGAACCGTACCAGAGCTGAGCCATTACTTTTTGGGGGGTTAAATGCCAATGAGGCCTGTTGCCCATCACTGATAGGAAAGGTGTGCAAGGGGAGGGGAAGAGCAGAACACACCATGGAAAAGAAACTGGCCCCTAGGTCAGTGGAAGCCTCGTGTGGTAAAAGCCCCCAGCGAAGAGCCATGAGATCAGAGTTCTCTGCTTAGCTCTGCCCACAACCTTCAGTCTGACCCTGGGCAATTAGCTTCAGGGCTCTGGGCCCGACTTCCGTCCTCTGTAAACCAGGGATAACACATGGAAAAGCGAAATGTTACGAATGTTTCTTTCTGGTCCAGGGATGAAGGAGGAGCCGTCTCAGTCGAAGGGGAAGTGGGAAAAAGGGAGCCCAGAAGAGCAGGAAGAAGAGCGCATTCCCATCCCCTCATTAGCAGCTCCCATATGACGATGGTAATGACGCTTTGTGACTGAGATAATGGAAAGCATCCCCTGCTGTGTGTATTAATGTCTCCCGGAGCTGGTATCTCTGACAGGAGAACTACCTGATTCGCAGAAGTGCCTGACTCAGGTGCCTGACTCTGATGCACTCTCCATGGGTGGGACACAGGCACTGCTGAAAATCCTCCGAGGCCCATCCCTGCACTTGTAGGGGAACCCACACATCTGCTGGGTGTGGTGTTCTGGCCAGTCTAGTGGCACCAGGACCACTTAGAGACAGAGATAAAAGGAGTCTGCTGTGGAGCCTTAGCTAACAGCCGCTTGGGTTTTAGCTCATGAGGGAGAGGCTCCGGCGCTAAGCTCCCGAGGTCCCAGGTTGGATCCCGCCAGCCAACATCTGCCAGGCATCTAGACACCTGCAACACATACAAAGTCTGCAATTCTGGGAGCTTCTGACACGCCGGGGGGCTGGAGTATCTATGCGAGTGTGTCACTCTGGTGTGCTCTGCTGCGTCCTCAGCTGCTGCCATCCAGGACAGACGGTGCTGATCCAGCCACGCAGGCCAGCTGCAGTAATACTCAAGAGGTACCTGAGACACCAGGGCAAAGGCCTCCAGCACCCCAGGCCCTGGGTTTAGGTGACCCTGGAACCAGGCCCCCTGGACTAACATTGTGCCCAGTGAGTTCTGACCCACGAGGGTCTGGCCCCAGAGGCCCACGGTTTGGGATTCTCCTCAGCCAGGCAGTCGAAGCTACTTTCTGTCCTGCCGGCGATTCCTGCCTGTTTTGTGGCAGTGCCACACGCTGCGGGGTGGGGAAGGAAGAGGCATTTCCGTTGGGCCTGTTCTCAGTCCTTTCCTCGCAGACACCGTGGGCTGCTAGAGTTGCTGAGCCAATCTGCTCAGGCGCTCAAGGTGGGATGGGACGTGGGGCAGGTTCTCCAGTGACCCCTCGGCTGCACTCAACAAGCAACTTGAATGGGCTTTGCAGGCCATTGAGGCTTTCTCAGCACAAGCTGGGCTCCTGGGAGAAGGGGCTAGAGAGGGAGGAAATGGGGTGACCCTTGGGGTCCCAGCACTGGCTGAGAGGCTCCCATCTCTTCTCAGGCAGAGGTGACGAGGGAAGCGGATGAAAGACTGAGGAAACCTCGGCACCTGTTGAGGCTTTTAAAGGAAAGGGCTCAGCCGGAGTCTCCACGCTCACTAGGCCCTGCCAGCCTCCCGCGGGGACAGACTATTCCAGGGCAGCTGCCCAATGGAAATACTCCGTCCCAACAGGCTTTGTCCCTGTTCATTGCAGACCCCCGGGGAGCAGCTTTCCTCAGCCCAGCCCCAAGCCCTGCTGATGAGAGCCGTGAAGGGTCTGACAACACCCACCCTGGAGCGATTTAAAGCCGCAGAGGAAGAGCTGAGGGCCATCGTATCTCTACACGGAGACAAGATGGAGAGAGTAAGAGACTCCCGCCGTGGGGCAGAGGATGCTGCGCAGAGAGGGGGAGGGGAGAATTTCCTCTCCTAGGAAACCGTTCCTAGGACACGCTGGCATGGTGCTTTGAAGGTTGGCTCAGCCCCTTTCCATTCATCGCTTGGCCGCGGGGATCCGCGGCGTCAGGTTTGTAACGTGCTCTCTGCCCGCTGGAGCTCTGACACGTCCCTGAGGACAGCCCAGCCACACTGAAGGTGCCGAGAGCCCCAGCCCTGGCAGCGCAGCACTTACCTAGTCTGCCGATGGGCCTCCACATTAGGCTCCAGGAGCAGACATGGTTTCCTCAGACATGCTGCAGGGCCTTGTTTGTCCAGCTGAAGTATCAGGAGGAATTTGGCTTTGCACTTTTCTCTCTGTCTCTCCCAAGCTCTGATCCTGTTGCCCATACCCACATATCTGAGTGCCTCCCCCGTGAATTAGATTGGCCTAGGGAGGTCTCTGGCAGACTTCATTTCTACATCCCCTGGGTAGGAGGCTCTCGGCATCATTTACTCCCCCTGATTAATGAAACTCCACCACCCTCATGGGAGGTCGGAATTCAACCCATTGGACACCTGGGGAAACTGAAGTCCAGAGAGCTCCTTGACTTGCCCAAGCCTGCGCAGGTGGGTAATCGAAAAAGGAATCAGGGTTCACGTTCCCTATGGTTCTTTAAATGTTGCCTTTTATCACTCAGCCTGGAAATAGGTGACATTCCCGCCCTTCTCCAAATACCGCCTGCCCATGGCATGTCAGTGCAGACTTATTCCCTTCCTGGGCTTTGGCTTTCCTGGAAACTCGGAGACTCATAAACTAACCGAATCCTCAGCCTGAGCTTCCTCCCCAAACCTGCCTCTTCCTCGGGTTCCCTGCAGGTCGTTCCTGTCTCTGGCCGAGTTCCCTGTTTCCAACAGGTCCCAGCGGGAAGTTAACAAACGGCCCCTCGATCAGCAGATTGATTTGTGCTGGGCTCTACCCCCTGCTAGCAGAACAGGTCAACAGAATCCAGCCACCCGGGTTGTTGCTCCTGCTCCTTGTTCGAGAGAGGAAAGAGCAATGATCAATTCCTCATGGAAGAGTCCTAGGGGGTGGCTTGTCCTTTTCGGATCTGTCTACCCTGTGCTGCAAACTCTGCAGCAGGAGCCGTAAAGCCTGGCCATATGGACTTGGGCTCCCAGGGCTGGCACTGTGGGGCCAAAACAGCAATGCAGCCTCTTCTGGGCTTGGGCTGGAACTTGAGCTCTGAAGCCAGGGGAGGAGGGGGCTTCAGAGCCTGGGCTCCAGCCCAAGTGTAAGCGGGGGAATGGTCCCCCTATTGTGGGGAACTTTCCTGGTTTCTGCACTACCCCAGTGAAGTGGGCTAGCGAAAGGATCCGAGTCCTCGCTCCCACTTCCTTTACCCAGAGGCCTCCCTGCCCTTGAGGACTCCCCTTCCACTCTCCTGTCTGGCAGAGTCCTCGTAAACCCCGACAAGGCTGGGCCCAGGATTTCTGGGGGGCTCGACCCCCAACCCTGCTGAGGTCACCCAGGACAGGGGCTAGGGTGTCCCCACTCCGGGGTACTCTCTCTGCACTGGGCACCTCCCTGACCCACTGATCATTTCATACAATTTAAAGCAAATACAAGTTGTTTAATTAACAATTTAAATTATAAAATGATAAGGAAAAATGGGAAAGGTTAAAGGAAAACACATCACCCCGCTCTGTGGCAGGGAACATCACAACCAGTGTCTCTGGAACGTCAGGGCAGTTCACAGTCTGTTCCTTGTAGGTCCCAGGCTCCTTCTCAGGCCCTGGCCGTGCTGCAGGGATGCTGCAGGTCGGACACTTGCTCTGGCGGTGTCCACACGCTCTCAGGCTCTAGGTGGCAGGACCCTTTTTCCCAGCGTCGCCCCCACCCGGTCGGGGTTATGATCCCCCCTCCAAGTCTGGCCTGCAGAGCCTCTTGGCTGGGGGTGTCTCCCTGTGCTGGGCCCACTGCCCAGGGTCCCCCTACTCTCCCCAGCTGCTCACCGCACTCGGACTGCACACGGCTCCGGACTGCCCCAGCCCCAGCTCCGGACTGCTCCAGCCCCGGCTCCAGCTCCACTCGGCCTCAGCCCGGCTGCTGCTGCTGCTCAGCCTTCAGCTCCCTGGGCTCTTCTCTGGCCCCTCTGGCTCTGGTTGCTGCAGCTCTAGGGTTACCATATTTTGTGCCTCCAAATGGAGGACACTCCCAGGGGCCCCGGCCCCGCCCACGCCCACGCCCCAACTCCACCCCCTCCCAAAGTCTCCGCCCCCTCCCCTGCTTCCCGCGAACATTTGAGTCGTGGGAAGCCTGTAGCAGGTAAGGGGCAGTGTGGGGGGAGGAGGCGCGGCCCAGGCTGGCCCCCCGGCGGCTCCAGCCTGGGTCGGCTCGGGCCCTGGGGTGCCGGCCCCGGCCCCCGGCCGACCACCCCCGGCCCGCCCGGCACTGCCGGCCCCCGGCGGCCCGGCGCACCCCCCGACTCCCGGCCCCGCGGACCAGCGGACCCCCCGGCCCCGCGGACCCCCCGGCTCCCGGCCCAGCGGACCCCCCGGCTCCCGGCCCTGCGGACCTCCCGGCTCAGCGGACCCCCCGGCCCCGCGGACCAGCGGACCCCCCGGCTCCCGGACCCCGGCCCGGCACCGCGCCCCCGGCTCCCCGCCCGGCCCCGCGCCCACCCTGGCCCGGCCCCGCGACCCCGGCCCCAGCCAAAGAGGCCCCGGCCGAGCCCTCCCGATTTTCCCGGACATGCCCGGCTTTTGGGGATTTCCCCCTGGACAGGGATTTGAGCCCCCAAAAGCCGGACATGTCCGGGAAAATCCGGACGTATGGTAACCCTATGCAGCTCTGCCCCCAGGACAGGTCGGCTCTGCAGGCTGCTTCTGTGACTCTGCTCCCAGCTCTGACCTGCTTCCTGGCTGCTTGTCTGGCCCCTCTGGCTCCGGTTGCTGCAGCTTTGCTCCCAGGGCAGCTCTGCTCTCTCTGGGCTGTGCTCTGGCTTTGGGGCTGCAGCTCTGCGCCCAGCAGCTCAGCTCGAACCCCTGCTCTCTCCTTAGCTCGGCCCCACTCTGTCTGACTCAGGCCATTCCAGTTCACACAGAGGACGGGACCCCCCCGGCCTCCTGTCATGCTGATTAGCTGCCCGCCCTGTCAATCAGGCTGATCTGGAGCATTGGCCTCTCCCCATTGTTCCTGAGGACTGTCAGTCTCAGGCTCCTGATTTGCCATCGACCCCTCCCCTTTTAGTGCTGGGAGCTAGTCACCAAACACCCCCCCCTGACTGTTAGTAAGGGGGCAACAGTCCCCTTCCACAAGTCACCATGTCTGCACTGCTGTTCTCAGTGCCACAGTCTGAGCCCGAGCTTACAGACCCGGCTTTAAGATTTGTTACGGCAGGTTTTAAAATCTCGCAGTGTAGAGGTTCTCCATAGGGCTGGGGCCTGGATCTGGCTAGTCCCATCCACGTAGCCCTGCCTGCCATCGCTGGGATGGGCTCTGGGGTACATCCGTAGAACCAGCTGGGTCTGGAGCAGTGCTTCTCTACCTGGGACATCCTCAGGGGCAAACAGAGAGTATTGGATGTGGCCCACAATGGAAACTAGGTTGAGAACCACTGGTCTGGAGGAACTGCTTGTGCAAGAAAGAGCAACAGGAAGTTGCAGAGATGGAGGAAAGGCTCCTGCAGGAAAGCCCTTGAGAGCAGGGCTGGGAGCAGTTTGCTAAGGCAGGGAAGGCCCTGGGACATCAGGGAAGTTTGGGCTGTGCCCACGGTCAGGTTTTGGGGAAGGCTTTTGTGTGTGTTTCTGAGCTTTAAGGTGCTAAACCAGACCTCAGGAAGACTGGGGTTCCTGGACTTGTCAAAGCCTCTTTCTTGAGATTATGGAGGAGTAGAGATGGGAAACCGAGGTGAGAGGCAGTTTGCAGGGCTGCCAGATGGGGTTACCTGGGAGGAGGCCATTCATTGATAAATCCATCCCTCAACTTTCTGGCTTTCTTCCAGGTTGGAGACGTTGTTGGAAGGATCTTAATGTGGCTAGACAACGTCAGTGATCCCAGAGCCAGAAATGCAGCGCTGAGGCCCACGGCCATGCTGGCTCGCTCCCACCCCCAGGACGTGGTTCTGAGCTGTGTGGCGCACACGCTGTCATCGGACAGGTAGGGAGCTGCTCTGTTATCACCTCAGGCCATTATTTCTCTTCCTGCTCCTACTGACAGACCACCATCCGGGAAGGGTCTGTCGGGCTCACACAGTTGGAGGGAGTTTCCTGCGGTGCAGAGAGCTGTCCATGCTCACTAAGAGGAGATGCCCAGGCCCAGCCACTGAGGAGCCAAACCCTCCTCCTGCACTCCCCGGAATGGAGACGTGCCAGTTTTCTGGAGAATTCCAGCATTGTCCTGATTTCGATGGGTCACTCCACTTCCTCTCTGATCCAGTACAGGGCCAATAAATGACTTTGGGGCTCACTCCGCAGCCCTGGGTCATGAGGTCTGGCTGCTCCCTATTGCGTGAGAGAGGGCAGAGATGGAAAAGGCCCATATGTCTGTCCCCTGGGGACCAGTGCAGGATTGTTACCTGTAGTCAGATCCCTAGTTATTCCATGGCTGAGAAAGTGCTGAAAAAATGCACTCATCCTTATGGAGCTGTGCAGCAGAGATAAATCTCTTAAGACAGAAATTTCTAACCCTTATTGTTGCAAAAAAAAAAAATCATCCACACATGACCTGAGCGTAAATGCAGCGCAGCCTGCCTGAGTCTGCAGACAGCCAGGAATAATGGCTCTGAGAGGGGTGAGTGCCTCTTTTCATCTCAATATGTTGTGAACTCTGAGTCCTGCTGGTTATTGCCGATCACTTTGCAGAGTCATCCAGCTGAGATGTTTATAACACAATCCCCATGTGCCTAGGGGTCGTGAAACCCAACTGGACCCTAGCCAGAGGTCAAAACTCCAGCTTTCCTCGGCATCCTCTGCAATGCAGTTCTGCACTGACCACAGACAAATCTGTGTCACATGGGAGAGCAAATTGAAGAGCAGCGTGAAAGAAATTGACTTTCTTACCCAATTCAGTTACCAGAGGAATACAGTGCTGGTTTTCATATTGATTTGAGTGTCTGATTTGTAAACCTTTCAGGTTTGAATTCCTTGAAACAGCCACAGTGCTTTCCAGGGTCTGTGCTCAGAGCTATAGAAACTCAGCAGCATTGGCACAGAATTTCAGCCAAGCTTCCTGAAGACCTTAAATCCAGGCCATTTACTCTGGATTTGTCCAATCTAATTCTCAGTGTCCCCAGGGCTTGACCACCATGTCCGACCTTCCTCACCAAACTTGGAAGTCCAATGACTGGAGTCTTTTGGATCCGTCTGCAGTCTTCCTCTGCAGATGCCTGTGAGGACCAGCAGTGCTTAGATCAGCAAGAATGGAGAGAAGAGAGGAGGGGATTTCAGTACTAGTTTCCTTCCATCTCTGTCCCACTGGGCAGTACAATCTCCCCTTCCAAGCTCCTGAATCCTCTCCTATCAGGGCATGTTCTGATTCAGTGTCTGACCCCGCCCACCACACTGCAGTAGGACTGAGCTGCTAAGAGACACTTGGCCAAACGCTGGGTCTCAGTTACACCCCCAAATAGCCAGAGTAACTCCAGTGAGGTCAGGCAAGTTCCTCAGGACTGACCCTAGCGTAACAGAGCAGAATTTTGCACAGTCTGGGGGTCACAGTTTGGTGGTCACTCTGTGGTCAATACATGGTCACTGTCTTGGAAACAGCAGTTGTAGCTTCAGGAACAATAGCCCATTAGGGGAAAGGAATAAATAGAACGTTCTCTGAAGGGACTTGCCCTGCCTCAGCCTCTCTGCACCAATCGGTGTCTCCTCTGAGAGACGCCTTTCCTGCCTACACACCAAGTCTCTCCCTGGGGAGGGCAAGAGGTGGCCAAGCAGGGAAGGTCAGACTTCTGTTTCTGAATTTGCAGATGTGCCATTGAGCTGTGGAAGGCCTTGGGTGAAGAACCACAGCTCACCAGGGAGGTGCTGCAGCAGCTGCTGGACAAGCTCCAGCAGAGACGCTGGGAGGAGAAGAGCGGCAATGTGTCTCTGGCTGTAAGTGAGATTTGAGATGTCACTTTGCCAACCCGCCACCGCAGGGAGGATGGTGCATCTGTGTGTGTGCGGGAGCTTCACCCCTTCTTTGCTTCAGGCCCAGGCTCCAATACACAATGAAGCTGACCTAAGTTACCTCGGCATACAGCCGCCACAGCAATTCCATCCCTTGTGTGTGTCTGCACTTTGCTGCTTGTGTTGGCAGTGCACATCCTCACCAGAAGCACTCGTCTCGATTGTATGGTCAGGGTGAGGCATTGTGGGAAGGCTCCTGAAAGCCAGTTGACGTAAGCGACGTGGTGTCTACACTGACACTGCATCGACCTAACTGCATCGTAGACTCATAGACTCATACACTTTAAGGTCAGAAGGGACCATTATGATCATCTAGTCTGACCTCCCGCATGATGCAGGCCACAAAAGCTGACCCACCCCCTTTCCCTTAACTCAGCTGTTGAAGTCCCCAAATCCTGTGATTTAAAGACTTCAAGTCGCAGAGAATCCTCCAGCTAGCGACCCCCACCCCATGCTGCAGAGGAAGGCGAAAAACCTCCAGGGCCTCTGCCAATCTACCCTGGAGGAAAATTCCTTCCCGACCCCAAATATGGTGATCAGTAGAACCCCGAGCATGCAGGCAAGATTCTCCAGCCAGACCCTCATTGACCATTGATACTATTTACCAGCGATGGCACGTTGTTGACTAATTGACTAAAATCACGTTATCCCATCAAACCATTCCCTCCATAAACTTATCTAGCTTAATCTTAAAGCCAGAGAGGTCTTTCGCCCCCACTGTTTCCCTCGGAAGGCTGTTACAAAATTTCACCCCTCTGATGGTTAGAAACCTTCATCTAATTTCAAGCCTAAACTTCCCCACGGCCAGTTTATATCCTGGACTCTCTGCCACACGTGGAGGTGGAGTTATTAATTTGGCACCGAGGGGCAGTTCTGCCGATGGGAAGGAAATTCCATAGTTAGGGTGATGCTGGGCGAGCGGCCTTGCGTTGGCCTAACTCTGTAGTGCAGACCAGGCTTTAGTGTGTCCTGGCCACCTCCTAGCAAACCAAAGAGGTGTAAATAAAGTTTCCCCCAGGTAAAAGTTACAGATCTGAAGTGGTTTATCTGCTGGTACTCTGGCTCAGTTGTCTTCTGCTCTAGATGGCCCTTTAGTGAGCAGCTGCAGTTCCGGTGTCTCTTGGCTCTGTAAACTGTGACTAGAGAGCTTCCCAGCATGGGATCATGAGATGTCCAGTACTTTTGACTGGGCCAGAAACACTGGGCCTATGCGAACGGATCTCCTCAGGATGGTTTCAGCCCGTCCAGTCATGGCTGGAAAGCCAAAGCACAGGGTCTGCACCATTAAGAGAAAGAACAGGGAATAACATCATCCAGCCTCTTATGATCTTTCCATAGGGCTCCATCCTGCTTCCGTTCCAAGAATGGGTGATGGTTCAGGAGCCTCCAAATGTCTCTTCCCCTCTCAGGAGCCAATCCTCTTTTCTAATACCCTGGGGAGGAACTGAGACACAACAAAAGGACAATAGCGAATGGCAGTGGGGGCAGGTGGCAGATTGGGATAGTTGACTGAAATTCTTTCCCCCCTCCAGGCAATGAGGACCATTTACGAGGTCCTTTTCCTATGGGGATACCGAGAAGCTATCCTGGAAATGTATCCCCAGATGCTCATCCTCTGCGTCAGGCAAGTGCAGTATGTGATGGATCTGCGCTTGCCAGGGACCTACAGGGCCAGCGAGACATCCAGCCCCGAGAATGGATCCAGCTGCCTCAGACCCCTAAGGTAATGACTGAAAGGAAAAAGAAGAACAGATTTGTTCTGCTAAACACATGTGCTCTGTTCATGGCCATCATTTGTTCGGGTGCTGTAGTTCGCTCAGGCTCAGTTCGGTGCAGGTCTCTCTTGAGGGGAAAGGGTTGAGAGCTGTGTGTTCTTGTGAGTCACACTCGCTCATCTGACTCCGTCCACAGCCCAGCTGCTTTCACTACACAGTCAGGCAGCAGTCATGTTTGTGCATCCATCCCCATGTGCCACCTGCCAAAGCGTCAGTGCTTTTATCAGGGCCTGCTGAGCAAATCTGTGGCCTCTGTCCCACAACGCAGACAGAGCCACACCAGCAGCACATGGGGCCAGGCACCGCAGGATGTCAGCATCACAGGCAGACAGGAGGAAGAGGGACCAGTTCATCTGGTTCTGTGGGCACAGTTAGGGGCTTCCATCTACATGGCAAAAACAGAGCGCCAGAAGACACCTCAGGTGGTGTAAACTGACACAGCTTTGCTCACTTACACCAACTAAGGATCTGACCCCACATGCCCGCTTGAGTCCTGTTACCTGTCACAGTAAAGAATCAAGTATTCAACTGTATTGAGTGATGACACCAACCATCTTAAGAAGCTACAGTGGCACTAACTGGTTACAAACTCAATGAATCTGCAGTGTAGACAGGGCCCCTTGGAAAGGGAAGCACCATGATATCACACTGGATCTATCCTCGGGGACGCTAGCTACTGCTGACCATGCTGTGTGTCCCAGGGCTTGTGCAGATTTGCCATGCTTGGGGCTGATCTCGTTGCCTGACACTGGGATTTTTTTGTCTTTAGCATGTCAGTGGAGGCTGTGAAGACTCTTTTCTCCATGCCCGGATACTGGAAGGAATTTGCCGGCATCCAGTTACAGCAGGGTTGGGACATGATATCCTCCCGAAATTACTATTCGCAGGGTGTTGGTCTGATTGCAAGGTAGGAGCCCAAAGTTTCCTCTTCATTGGGTCTCTCTTGGGAATGGGATTTCCATGTGAAATATTCCTCTGTTCCAGGCTGCCATCTCAGCCCAGCAACTAGAGAGGAACTTTCTCTCCCGCTTGATAACCACAAGGGACTTTCTGTTCCATGTTCCAGAGCCATGATCGAGTTTGAGAACCCTCAGCTCCCTGCAGTTTTCAGAGAGGCCGTCACCATTGTCCAGAGTCAGAAGGAGGATGAGCAGAGAAATATCGCCATGGCTTTCTGCACTGAGGTGAGATGCATTAGTTGACAGGCACAAGTGGGCTTTCTGGAGAGCAGCTCAGGCCAGTAAACTCTGGGGCACATTGTCAGGAGCTCAGCAGCCTACAGCCAGCTAGCTCCTCTCCACACATGGATGGTTGTGGGGCATGGCAGAGAGAGGGAGGGAGAGACAGGGTGAGATCGCTCCTGGCTGGATGTGCCTAGATGGGATCATGTGACAAGAGGAGATGTTTCTCCAGTGCCCCAAGGCCATGCTTCTCATCTTTTCCTGGGGTTCTGCTTTTCTTCTGCCCCAGGGGTTGCTCCATGGCACTCAATGGGGCCTGGAGAATCCCCTTTCCCTGGGGGTTTATTTGTGACTTTTAGATTAGTCTAACTTCTGGGAATGAACCAACTGAAAGAGCAGCAACCGGCTCCCTACACACCAGAGACTTTGTACGGGAGTAAGTGGCCATTTGGTAAAGATGACTGTCCAGGGAACAGACCCCACAGGAAGTCCTCTGCTCCTTAACTGGATGTTGATTTGGCCCTTTCCAATTGCTCCAGAGTCCTTCCATTGACACGATACTGACAAAATCAGAGCTCGAGGCACAGCTCACGGAATGGACCCAAGACAAAAATCCCATCGTACATAGGCTCAGTCTGCGAGGCCTTGGCAGTATTGTGCTCCAGCCAGAAAAGGTGAGAGGCGTGGATTGCCTGGGGGACCGAGGAAGCCGATGTCTATCGAATAGCTCAGAAATGAGAGCAAGATCCCCACACAGGCCTTATTGTTTTACACACGGCACTCAAATATTGGAGGTGCTTTACTGAGCAAATGAAGGCATGATGTGGTCCCTGCTCCCATGAGCTGTGTCCTGATTGCAGATGTGATGCAATGGGGAAGAGGGAATTGGGGTGAGGAAAGACAAAGGTTACAGTGAGCAGCTGGCATAGGGGCTCAGTTTTAGCAACTGCCCATCTCGATGGCGCCATTCCATATAACTGGGAATTGTTTTGAATGTAGTGAATTAACTCACTGCTTGTAAAAAGCAACAGAGGGTCCTGTGGCACCTTTAAGACTAACAGAAGTATTGGAGCATAAGCTTTCGTGGGTGAATGCCCACTTCATCAGACGCAAGTAATGGAAATTTCCAGATCACGTATAAATCAGTATGAAGTGGGATGATTTTATGTCTATGGATACAGCTTGGCTGTTTTCTCAGATTACTGCTAAGTTACTTTTATTAAAGAAACTCTACCTCGGACTCTGTGCTTGCGAGAGGGGAAGAATTGCCTCTTAGAGGCATCCAGGGGGTACAGTGAAATTTCTCCAGGTTCCTGGGTGGGGGCTCGAGCCGGTTCTGGTTACATTGTTGAAAAGAAACCCCCTAGGTATTGAACCTGCCCTTCTTGCTGCCCACTTCAACTGGCAGAAGGGCTACAGACTGAACAGAACATGGGGCAGCAGCAGCACCCGGCTGCTAACTGGACAGTTGGTCAGACCCCGACTGACCAGGTTAAACTCCCAACTGCTCATTAAATACTGATGTAAAAGCCTCTGCAGTCTGTGCCCCATTTTCCCCAAATTATCCAATAATGAACCCAATACAGGTTTCTCAAGCACCAACTGTCAAGCACCTGCCCCTCCCCCACTGCTCCCCGCCCCCCAGCTGAACAAGGGACCTTCTATCTCTATCCCCATTCCTGCCCCTCTTAACATGCCGTTGCCCAGCGCTCCCCACTGCCGATGTCAATGGCAAAATCTGAGGAGTTTTTATGTTAATATTTAATAATTAGATGGAGAAATGTAAAATCTAAGGCCAGGGCAATTGTTTCCTCCAAAACAGGGAGGAGTTGCTGTTGTTCTAATGATTGGAGGGGGACCCAAAGGGATTTCACCACAATCTGTCATCATTAGGAAGAAAATGGAGCAAAGTCTGAATATTTCATAACTGGAGAGAAGCACAGCAAGATCTCTTGGGGAAGGCACATCGATATTCAACAATCAGACAGTAAAAGGCAAAATCTGAAGGGAATTCAGATCCAAATTAAATAACTAGAAAGTGCTGGTTCCCCCGGCCCTGCCTTTGACATGGGCAGCAGGGAGCCGTGGGGGACACGGACACTGCATGAACAGGGGCAGGGAGGGGGATGGAGTCAGAAGGTCCCTTGGCAGTTGGGGGGCAGCAGTGGGGGAGGGGCAGCAGCTGGGACTGGGCAAACTGGGGACGGGCAGTCTCAGTGGGGGACATGGCTCTTCCCTTCCCCTCCAGTGACCCAGCCATACCCTGTCGCTAGCACAGAACAGCCCCCATGTTCCCACCCGTGCCGGGGTTTTGTCTGAGCACTGGGGGAAATGACACCCCCCCCCCGGGGGCCATTTGTCCTGAGCTTGTGGTGACAGAGGGGAGGGGAATGTGAGGGGCTGGGACAGGAGTCTGTGGCCAGTCTGAGTCCAGCCCAGGTGAACAGGGGCAGTGAAGCAGAGAGCAGCCCCCTGGGGTGGGGGTGGGTCCCCTAAGGCCCCCCTTCTCCAAACCATCTGGGGCAGTAAAACAGCCTGTCAGGGACTGGCCAGCTCTGTCTTAGCAGCCTGGGGAGGCTCCTGGCTCTGATGTTCATTAACTACGGGGTGAGTCATGTTCTTCAGCAACATGTTGATTTTATTGGGTGTAAAGGGAGAAACAATTTGAATCAGAGACGTGAGGGGGAAAGTTGGTCACTGGGGGGTTTGACCCCTTCCCCCTGCAACACTCTGACATGGACAATGACTCAGGGCAACAGCTTCTCTCCAAAAAAGGAGAAGTTGCTGCACTTAAAATATGAGGGGAAAAATCCCAACCGGAGAGGAGTTTCTAGCAGTAACTTGGATTTACGTGGGAAAGAGCAAAACCGGAGGAGATTTGACCTCCGTGTTCAGTTATGAATGAGATGTACAGGAGGAAACAATCTGTTGCTCAGACATGAGGGGAAAGTTGGGCCTTTGGGGGGTTTAGCTCCCCTCCCCCACACTGGGGCAACAGTTTCCCTCCAGAACAAGACCTGGCGGCAGACAGGGAAACCCAGAGCCGGAGGATTTTCCATCAATATTTGAGAATTAGACAGAAAGTGACACAATCTGAGGAGACTTTGTATCAATCACCAGTAACGAGAGAGTCGGGGCCGAGCTGAAGGGGGTTGTACATTTAATTTGGGAATTCAATGGGAAATGGGGGAAATCTGGGGGGCATTGGTCAATGATGGGTTATCAGAGAGAAAAAGGCGAAATCCAAGGGAACTTTCCATCCACACTCAGTCACTACCTGGGACGTGCTGGGTCCCCAGGCCCTGCCATTGACGCGGACAGCAGGGAGCCCGGGGTGATGCCGCTTTACCAGGGCGGCGGGGGTGTGTGTGGGCTGTAACCCCCTGACCATTAGGGGGGCTGTGACGCTTACTGGGGCCTGGCCAGGGCTGAAGTTTGCATCCAGGCCGTTGCTGCCCCCCTCCCAGGCGACCCCCTCTCCCCAAAGCAGGGAGGAGGCTGGAGGGATGGCGCTGAAGCAGCAGCTGTCCCGTGAGCAGGGAGCTCTGGAGGGTTCCTGACCCCAGAGCCCAGGTGCCAGAGAGGAGCCATCCCCTCCCTCAGGTGACAGCTGCCAGGGAGGAGAGGGGACGGCGCGAGCCAGAGACCAGGGACCGTCCAGCTCCCTGCACTGAGCGGCTGTTTTCTCCCTGTTCCCAGGCCTCAGCTGGGAAACTCCCTGGAGCTGCTCCCCACAGGGCCTGGCCCAGCATGGGGAAGGGAGGGACGGACCCATGGGAGCTCAGCTGGCCCCAGGCGCTCAGCCTCCAGCCTGGTCACTGACGGCCCCTCAGCTGCCCACAGTCTGTACTGGCCATGGGGCCCAGGTACATGGAGCTGGGCTTTGCATGGCAGTTGGGAGGGGCAGCAGCGGGGGAGGGGCAGGTAACTGGCAGTTGGTTGGGGGAGGGGGCAGCTGGGCTGGGAGGGGCAGCAGCAGGGGAGGGGCAGGTAACTGGCAGTTGGTTGGGGGGGCTGGGAGGGGGCAGCAGCGGGGGAGGGGCAGGTAACTGGCAGTTGGTTGGGGGAGGGGGCAGCTGGGCTGGGAGGGGCAGCAGCAGGGGAGGGGCAGGTAACTGGCAGTTGGTTGGGGGGGCTGGGAGGGGGCAGCAGCGGGGGAGGGGCAGGTAACTGGCAGTTGGTTGGGGGAGGGGGCAGCAACTGGGACAGGGGGCCTGGGGCTGGACAGTTTCATTTGGGGATATTTGAGAGTTAGGGGAAATGGACCAGAACCTGACGGGGGACAGGGGTGACAGATAAATGTTCAATAATGTGAGAGAAAAGGGAAATCTGAAGGGATTTTATCTCCATATTTGATAATCACAGACAAAAAAGGGCAAAACTGGAGATAATTTTCTTTTCAATATTTGAGAGACGTGACAAAGCCTGAGGTGATTTTATTTCCGAATGTGCGAATGAGAGAAAATAGCAAAAATTGTAGATGCTGATTCATGTCCAGTAATTTTTAAACTGGCTGTTCCTGAAGCTGATCTGAAGAGGGGAGAATAACTGGGGAGCTGAGCCCCTTTGTGCATCTCTTGGGGCACAGGGGAGGCCTGACAAGATGCAGAAGATTTTCTATCCTGAAAAAAAAGAACCATTTTGATGTTTATCTGTTTCCCTCCAGCAGCATCCGGGCAGTGGAGCCTGGTCTTCCCTGCTGTTTCTGAGGCTGGTTGGGGACCCCCATGTAGACCAGAAGGTTTCTCATTGGAGCTGGAGGGGCTAAATCTGGAAGAAACAGATCTTTTCCTCCAAGTGTGTTCCAGTTGAATAAGTATCACAAAAACAAACAAATAAAAAAATCTTTTTGAACTGTCAGAATGAAACTAACCATCATGTCATTTAAGGCCACACATTTAAAAGTATGTAGGCACCTAAAGATGCAGATAGACACCTAGTGAGATTTTCAAATGTGTCTACATGCCTAACTCCCATTAATTTCATCTGTATCAACAGGTCCCTATAACTGAGGGACCTTAGTGCTGTAGCAATCCTGGCAATCAGCAGCAGAATTGCGATTGTCCCTGCCTCAGTTTCCCTTAGCTGGTTCAGGAATGGAACTTATATCTGTCAGTCCTTAGGCATGTCTACACTTAAAAGTTCAGAACACAACTATGGCTTTGCAGCACTGTATCATACTGAGCGTGGGGTGTTTTTTAAAACCCCTGAGTGAGAAAGTTGCAGCACAGTAACTTGCCAGTGTAGATAAGCCCTTTGTCTATAGTTCCAGGCCTCCAGCTGACTTTCTTGTGTCTCTTCGCTTTTGGGTCTGAAAGGAGTCTGGCCCCAAGCAAAGTGCTGCCAGCCCCTTTGCTGCCGGATCAAGTGTCCCAGGGATTTGGGCCTTTGACTCAGGGCCTCTTCTAACCCCTTTTCCACTGCTCCCCCTTTACAGGTTTCTTCCCTTGTTTCTTCAACAGGGCAGAAATAAAGTAAGTTACAGCAGGAAAAGTCCAGCAGCAGCAGCTCATCCTGGGCCCCCAGATCACAATGGAGGCACCAATGTCTTGTAACTGGCTTTATCACTAACTCAGAACTAAGGGCTGCAGGGTTTTTTATTCCTGTTTATTCTCCCCACGTCAGGGTCTCCCCTTCTCCCAGCACCAGTCCCAGCATCTCTCAGCTGCTCCAGCCCCTTCCCCTTCATCCCAATCTCCACTGAGCAGGGAAACTCATGAGTCAGAAGCCAGCCCCTCGGCTCTGGGCTCATGAAGGTCTCTTCTCTGGGGCTGCTGCTGATTCCAGCCCAACAAGGATGGGCCCCTGCTGCCTCCCGCCAGCCCCCTCCCAGTAGGGTTACCATTCATCCGGATTTACCCGGACATGTCCTCCTTTTCGCGCTAAAAATAGCGTCGGGGGGAATTTGTAAAGCACTCACAATGTCCGGGATTTCCCCCTCCCCCGGCAGAGCGAGCGGCTGGGAGGGCTGCAGAAAAATCCCCGGCTGGACTCCTGAGCAGCTGTAGAGGAGCCGGAGCCGCCCTGCATTCTGAGTTGGCCTCTCCTGCAACCCGGTCCGGCAGCACTGTGCAGGGCCAGGGACCGGGTTTTGTTGTGCAGGGCCAGGGACCGGGTTTTGTTGTGCTGGGGAGCGCAGCCACGTGTCCGGCTTGGCTCGCACAGAGCCCAACACCCTGTTCTGAGCAGCAGGGTAAGGGGGACCGGGGGCAGGAAGGTTCTGGAGGGGGCAGTCAAGAAACGGGGGGGGGCTTTTGGGGGGGGTGGAGAAAGTTTTGGGCAGTCAGGGTACAGGTAGGGGGTAGGGTCCTGGGGGGCAGTTGGGGGGGGTCTTAGGAGGGGGCAGTTAGGGGACAAGGAACAGGGAGGCTTAGGGGTGGGGTTCTGGAGGGCAGTTAGGAGCAGGGGTCCCAGGAAGGGGCAGTCAGGGGACAAGGAGCAGGGGGGTGGGGAGCTGGGAGTTCTGGGGGGGGGCTGTCAGGGGGCAGGAGTGGGGAGAGGGATTGGAGCAGTCAGGGGACAGGGAGCAGAGAGGTTTAGATGGGTTGGGAGTTCTGGGGGGGGCTGTCAGGGGGCAGGAGTGCGGAGAGGGATCGGAGCAGTCAGGGGACAGGGAGCAGAGGGGTTTAGATGGGTTGGGAGTTCGGGGGGGGCTGTCAGGGGGTGGGGAGTGGTTGGATGGGGCGTGGGAGTCCCAGGGGTCTGTCTGGGGGTGGGGGTGTGGATAAGGGTTGGGGCAGTCAGGGGACAAGAGGCAGGGAGGCTTAGATAGGGAGTGGAGTCCTGGGGGGGCAGTTAGGGGCAGGGGTCCCAGGAGGGGGCAGTCAGGGGACAAGGAACGGGGGGAGGGTTGGGGGTTCTGGGGGGGCGGGAAGTGGGAGGGGCAGGGGCGGGGCTAGGGCGGGGCTCCTCCCGTCCTCTTTTTTGCTTGCTGAAATATGGTAACCCTATCCCAAAGCTTTCTCTGGAACTGTGGCTTGGGCATTAAAACTCCCTCCGAAGAGGGGGGACTTTCTCTAGGGTCGGGAGCCCATCCCTGGGCAACCCCTGCCCACACCAGCGCCAGAGCCGGGGGGCTGAGGGGGGACCAGCTACAGCCTGGCAGTTCCTGAGTTACATTCAGCTCCGTTCAGACACCCCCCACACACACTGATCAGCTGTTGCTACCACCCCATTCGCACTCCGGTGCTCTGGATTTCAGCCCCCCGCCCCCCGCAGCATTGGCGGGGCGTTTTGCGGGCGCCGCTTCATTCCCGCAGCCAGAGAAAGCTGCAGCGAGTGGTGCTGGGCAGGGGAATTGCTGAGACCCAGCGACCCCCGGAGAGTGGGAATAGCAGCTGGGGGGCATTGACACCCCCCCCCCCGCAAACTGCCCCCAGGCCCCTCCCCCGCCAGCTCAGTGCCCGAGAGGGGGGCTGCCACCAGGAGGGGGATTTGCTCTGCCCCAGCCGGGGGCACAGCCCTGCACTTTAAGAGACGTTTCCGCTACTTTTGTACTTTCGGTTTTGAATCGGTGGGGGGGGAGGGGCGCTCGGCCCAGTCAGTTCAGTTGCACCACGTGTAACCAGAGCCCCGTGAAAAGCTGGGTCCCAACCCCCTCCCCGGCTCCGTGATCCCCTGGGGGCCGCAGCCTCGGTAAGTAGGGTGACCAGACAGCAAATGTGAAAAATCGGGACGGGGTAGGGGGTAATAGGTGCCTATATAAGAAAAAGACCCAAAAATCGGGACTGTCCCTATAAAATCGGGACATCTGGTCACCCTATCGATAAGTGAGGGGGGACTGATGGTGCGGACTCTCCGCAGGGAACAATCCAGTTTCTCTCCTCCCTGAATCCCTCCCAGCCCCACCCCAGTCTGCAGGGTCATTGCCCCGAGGGTGTTTGCCAGGGCAGGGGCTGCGTCACCTCCCCCCAGGGCTCTGTCAGTGGGGGGGGTCACACAGGCCATGAGTCTGTGCCCTGGGGCCCTGGTTTGGCTCCCTTCCTGGCCATCACTGGCCGCTCTGTGGGCAACATGGGCCCTGGCGGCTGGCCCAGGCTAGGGGAAGTTCCAGGCACAGCCTGGTTCCTGGGAGGACTTGACACCACGGCACGGCCTGGCAGGGGCTGCACGGCTGGGTGACTCTAACATTTATCTACTGCTCTTTGTCTGTAAGGGAACGTCTACACTGTGGCTGGGCCTGAGCTCCCAGTGGGGGTAGAGAGACCCACCCGTGCTACCTGAGCTCGAGTTACTGCACTAAACTAGCAGTGTAGCTGGGCTCAAGCCAGCCACCCGGGTACATATCCCATGAGTCCAGGCAGGTTTGTTCTCAGGCAGGAAGCCTGAGCTGCCGCTTGGACTCCCCCGTTATACTGCTATGCTTAGCATCCGAGCTCAAGGCGAGCTAACGCTTCTGTCTACCAGTGCTGGGAAGCTCACTCCCAACTGTGGTGTAGACATAACCTGAGCGTGGTTTAAATGGTTCAGATCCCAGAGGGCACAGAGATGTGGTGACCCTGGTCACAATTCAGTCCTGACATTTGCACCAAGGCTGGAGGCAATGGTGGGCTGCTGAATTTAAAATCACTGAGGTCAGGGACTGCTCTGCTTGTAGGAATATCCCCAGAGACCCCTCACCTGGGATACATGTGGCTGGGAGGTGGGGACACTTCCCCCCATAGTGATCAGTGGCCATTCATACCCCATTCAAAGGCTTTGCCTGCACTGGCTTGTTTTCCCTAATATGTCCCATTGTATAGTAACATCTAAATGCCTAGCCAAGATGGGGCCCCATTGTGCTGGGAGCTGGACACAACACTAGTGAGAGACCATCCCTCCCAGGTGTAAGGGACCAGGGCATAGGCAGTCATGCCTAGTGGTCACAGCTGGGCTGAAGTCTGCCTGCCAGGGATAGGAGTCATTGGGCCAGAGTTAGAGGAATCACAAGGCCAGGCTCCATAAACAAGAGTCAGGGTCAGACTCTGACCAGAGGCAGTACCAGGTTAGAGCCAAGAGGCAGGAATCCACGTCAGGGATCAGGAAACAAGGCAAAGTCCAGCAGAGTAGCAGGTGGTTGCCCAGACAACTTCCTGGGGCAACCCCTGGGGCTAAGTAGGGGCACTTGGCCAATCAGAGGCCTGCAGGGTGCTGTCACTCTGGGTCTCATGGGCGGTACTTCCTGCAGCGCCTACTCTCCACAGTGCTCCCTGGCATTCAGCTGGCACTACGGGAATATTGGCCAACCCAGGTTCTAGTCCCCGGGTCTTTACACCTGGATAGTTTATTACAATTTAAATAGAGCAGAGAGCTCCACAGGTCTCAGCTGTGCTATGGATGGCTTCTGGCAGTTCTGGGTTTTAGGCATCTAATCCTGCTCAGAGCCAGGGCAGATGAGAACTGTGAGGGAAATCCCTTCCCTTCTGGTGTATGTTGGGCAGCAGAGAGGCTTGTTACCTCCTCCCCACTGCCCCATGGTGCTGTCACTGCATCCCACTCACTCACTCACTCACTCACCATCTGGTTTGTTATTTCTCCTGTTCCCAAGACCAAGCTATGATGATGGGGAAGGTTCCCTCGTTCTATCCCGGCTCCACAGTGAGCTCCGCTCTGCCCAGCTACATTGCTCTCTGCCTCGCTCTACAGGTTCACAGGCTGGAGTCAGGTAGGAGCTTCGGCCTCCTCACTGGGTTTGCTGCTGTTCTATTGCTGGTCATCACTGTACATTTTACATCACTGCCATGGCTGCTCAACCTGTGTTTGCTCTATACACAACAATCAACAACATGGAGAAACCCTAGGGCACAGCTAGGTCCCCACTAACCATGGTTACGATGTAGACACAAGCTTGTCAGGCCTTGACACTACATCCATTCTACTGCTCTGGCTGGTTTCTGGCAGCTTCTCAAATACAGAACAGAGTGAGCGCCACTACAGGTCTCACAAACTATTTAAAGGGACACTACCCAATTCCTGTACACTGCACTGGCAGCCTGTGTCAGTCACAGATGAGACTCTTCAGCCACAAACAAATCATGAATCCCTGACTCTGGTTATGAAGTAACAACCCCCAAATCATTCATGCTGCACTAGGTACATCTGATCAGGCCTCAGACCTAAAGCTTCTGTCACAATGAGGATGTGAGGATATTTGCCGGCTTCTTCATTCTGTGCCCCAGAGAATCTCTGATACTGATCCACACCCAGGAGCTGCCGCCTCAACTACTGGGTCATTTTGGTTCCCTCCTGCTGTGGTTTCCATCCTGCTAATTTACCCAGCTCTATCTCTGTCTCTCCCTATGCTGAGTCTCTTCACCGAGACACCCCCCTACCTCCACCCCCAGCAATTCCACAATGGCTGGTTCTCCGCTTTCTGCACTTTTCTATCTGCCTCCCCCCGTCCTCCTATCTGGCCTCTGACTTTGCCTGCATAGTGGTGGTGATCTATTTTCATCTTGCCAGCCCTTCACCATCCCTGCAGCAGCTGGGGAGGGCCCATGATGGAGTGACATAAAAAGTCCTTTGTGTATCAGAGAATCAAGCCCCCCAATATTCACTATCCCCTAGGCACCCCTGAGAAGTGCTGAGCCTTATTCAGAGATAATAGGGACCATGTATAACACTCACATGTCTACTCTGTGTGACAGATATTGCAACCACATGCAGCATTTGGGGGACTATCGAATTAATTTTATGAATGTTCTTTTTCTATCCCCTGTATAAATGGTGCCTATACATGTTATATGTACCTTTGTGGGCTCAGGATTGTCATCTACTTCATTGGGGAGGGTTACTCCATCTCCTCCAGGAGCTACAAACCGTGGAGAGTAATTACTGCTGGGACAGGAAACAGCTCCAGAGAAATACCACCCCTAGGGAGAATTGCACAAACTAGTTCCGAGCAGGTCTCAGAAGCCCAAGAGGACAAAGATTTGGATGTGAACTGACCAGAGTCCTGGATCTTGGGTTACAAACTCATGTGACCTGTTAACCATGAGGGCCAACCCTTAGAGAAAGTATGAAAGACTTTGGCCCCTATCAGAGCGTCCCATGTGTAAGACGAGAATCCTTTGGGATACGTGTAATGTGCTCAGACCTTTGATTGGTTTCTGGTAAGCTTTCTCTGTCAGGCTTTTGTCCTGTAATGTTCCCTGCTTTGGAAGAGCTGTTTGGTTTCTGATAGCCGCTGGCACACACTGTTCATAGCCCTGGGACAGAAAGCAAAGTACAAGTGTTGGGCTTTGGTCAGGCCTGCTGGGAAAACCACAGTGAATTGAAGGGGGGCTGCAATCCCAAAACCCCAGTGTGGAGGGAGAGGGAGGTGGGTCCTTGCCCAGAGAGAGGTGACAGCTGGAGACCTGAGACCTAAGGGACATGCCTTGAGCAGACCCCAGAGGGGGTCAGAGGTGCAGTTACCCCAAGCCTGCGATCCTCTACACTCATAGATGTGTCTAGGGCACTGCATGGGGGATGTGGTGTTCGCCTCTAATGCAGAGCACTGTCTTACCGTTTGTCCTACTGCTGAGTTAATGCCACTCCCAGCCCCTCGCCAATTTCACTTCCATTTGTCGTACATTTCACAGCAACTGGACCTGACCATCCAATTGTTGCCTCCCTAGGCGGGGAGGCCGTCCTGCCCTGCCACCTCTCCCCCAGGATGAGCGCTGAGAACATGGAGGTGAGATGGTTCCCATTCAAGTTCTCTGCAGTGGTGCACCTGTACCGTGATAGGCAGGATCAGTAGGCAGAGCAGATGCCAGAATATCCAGAAAGAACTGAGCTCTTGAAAGACGACATCACCAATGGGAGAGTATCTCTGAGAATACAGGCTATCCAAGCCTCGGACAATGGGCACTATATGTTATACTCAGTCTGGTGCCTCTTTTGAAGAGGCTTTATTGGAATTACAGGTGGCTGGTCAGTAACTTGTTGTGATACTTGGCCGTCTTCAACAGGGTAATAAGTGGAGTCAGATGGTTCATTGTGAGATGACACCTGATTTGTCTGATTATAGTGGGTCGGTAGTAGTTAAGGGTTATTCTAGTTTACTGTTTGACAGTGGCTTTTTAAGGTCTTTAAAATCCACACACAGACTTAGATTGTCTTGAAAATTGCTGTGGAGTCTGGGGTAGAGTTAGTGGGCTAAATTTAAGTCAGTAGAGCAAGGGGTTAATGAGAGACACAAACACTCCTGATAAGTCAGGTGATATTAATATATTGTGGTTATTACAACTTTTTTGTGCACATCTGGGGCCAAACAATGGTTGATCCTCCCCAGACTGATGTCAGCAGCTGGGATTAATTTTGGCTCGGGCCTGGTCTATGCATGGGAGAAGTGAGGATTTTCCCCCCTTCCCAACAAGGACAGGGGTCAGGCCTCCTGCTTTTTACCTGAAGGTGCTGCCAGAGAGACAAGAAGGGCCGAGGTGTAGCCTTAACTTAAAAATACCATTCGCAGTGCATGTGCTGAAACCATAGGATATTCCACTCATTGGCACCAAGATTGGTTTGACGAAAATGAGGACAGTCTAGCATTAATTAAACAGAAAAGTAATGCATTTTGTAGCTGGCAAAATGACTCCTCTAACCAACAAAAACCTTAGGTCAAATTGTCCTTGAATTGGCTCCACCCTCCTCAAGGACAATCTGGGAACGTAAGGGGGTTGGGTCTTTGGAACTTGGCCCATATCTAGCTTTTGTTGCTTGAAAGAAGCTTCTCATGTCATCCTGGTCTATGAAATCCTGGATCTCAGAGGCCTTCTCTTGCCACCACTTGTGTTTGATGTCACATAGGAGGTGAGGGTGTTTCATCTTGCAGGCTGGGATGCCTTTGGCCAGATTTTCATAACAGCTCAGCACCCAGCAATCATCATGCTTCTCAGTGGAGCTGCGGGAGGGAACACTTCTTTGTTGGTGGTGTAGTGAGGACTGTGTTGGAATTGCAAGCTGTCACTTTAATAGGTGCACACAGCCAGCTGTGTAAGTTGGATTTACACTCCAGCCTGCCACGCACTAACAGTTCCTATGGACGAGCCTATGTAAAGAAGATGGGTGAGTTGTGCCCACTGCCTTAGGGAGCAGCCCCCTCCCCACCCCCCTTGTGGGTTCTTGTATGTTAAGATTCTGGATTCTAAGGAATAAAGTCGTGTTACGCTGCAGCCTTCCAGCCAGTGCATTTAGGGTTGTAACTAACTGCCCTGTGTGTGCTGTGCCCAGCACAGTTCTCAATGGGGTCGGGGAGGGAATTCTCCTTTGTTCTCACTGAGAGCTGCTGGGTGCTCAGTGTTAATGAAAATCTGGCTAATGAAGTCATTTTCCTGCAAGCACGAGAGAGCCCTGGATATGGCCTGAGCATCGCTACTTAGAGGACATCTGAAACTCCCACATCACAGTAACAGCTGCACTGTGGGCCTTGTCCAGGACTGCGTTTGGACTCTGGCAAAACTCCTGTTGCCTTAAATGAGAGTTTTGCCCAAATCAGAACTAAGGATCAGGCTGTAACTTGTATTCAATTGCACAAAAGGCAGTAGATGGAGAGCTCCACAGCTAGGGTCACCCCGCTTGCCCTGGGGATGTATGCTGTGGTTTTTCATTTCACAATCACACAATGGGCTTGATCCTTCCTGCGTAACGAAGTCAGCAGGAACTACGAGAGTGCTAGCAATCACCTTGCTGTAGGCTGGCTCTTTGCAGACTGACTGCAGAGCCCTAAGATTGCATGCTCCCTACACAGCCCCCAGCCTGCAAACAGCCCCAAGAAACCCCTCAGGATTTAAAGTGAAAGCCTGTAATTGCTATATAGTTTTCAATACACTACACTAATCACTTAGCAAGGACATTGCTATTCATTGCTCTAGGCCAGGCGTAGGAAACCTGTGAGTGCGGGAAAACCTTCACTGACAGCTTAGCACTCATGAAACATCGGAGAATCCACACAGGAGAGTGACCCTATGGATGCTGTGAGTGCGGGAAAAGCGTCACTTGGCACTCAAACCTTATTACACATCAGAAAATCCACACTGGAGAGAGGCCCTATGAACGCAATGTGGGGGGAATATGTATTGACAGCTCATCACTTACGAAACTTGCAAGAATCCACATTACAAACAGATCTTATGAATGCTGTGAGTGTGGGGAAAGCTTCACTCCGAGCTCAGGCCTTATTAGACATCAGAGGCTCCACATCTCATAGAGACACTAGATGCTGTGAGTGTGGGAAAAGCTTCTCTCAGAACTCAGCGTGTACTCAGGGCCTGTAGGAGAGAGGGGCTGATTCCCTGGGCTCCTCCTGGTTCTCGAGGAAGGAGTCAGTGACTCTTCTCTGAGAACCATCTTTTGGATCTTATGGTGTGTGTGTGTGGGGGGGGAGGGGCGATGGGTCTAGGCCAGCCTGGGACCCTGTAATTAGTGCTCAGTTGAACCACGCAGAGCTCTGGCTTGAAGTCCCAGCTCCTTCCCCTGTCACTGAAGGAGGAAGGGCCCAACATTGCCTTGCACTGACGGCCCTGGCCAAGGATGGCCAGTGGGATCCCAGCTAGGCAGACAGACTGGAAAATGGATCTTCCAGTCTCTCCTTTCCAGGCCTCCCCAGCATTAAGATAAAATTGCCTCCGCACCCCTCCTCATTGGGCTCACCACCAAGAGGTATTGGGGCCTGTCTGTATCTGGGGATTCTGCCAGCAGCTCCCCAGCATGGCACCAGGGAGGTTGGCCAAGACCTTGTGCAGAGCCTATAACAGAAAGGAGAGCCACAGGTCAGGGGCTACACCTGCCACAGGACAGTAAGGGGTGGAACGCACCGGTGAGACCCCAAACACATACCCTGGCATCTCTGATTCACATCCTACTGCAGGCTTTGTCCCCGACCATTTCCTGTTTCTCTAGATGAGACATTTTCACAAATGTCAGAATGCCTTGGCGCTCAACACCATGAAACAACCCTTTCTCCTCCCCAAAGGGCTTTAATGCCTGTTCTCTCTCCCAGACTCACTCCTGCCAGAAATTACAGACGTGTCTCTCTTCCCATTGCACAGATTGGGATGCTGAGGTACAGAGAAAGGAAATGACCTACCCCAGGTCACACAGCAAAGCGATGGCAGAGCTAGAGAGAAAAGTCAACAGTTCTCACTCCCGCTGTCATCAGCAGACAACAAGACCCCAGAGGGAGGGACAGAGTCCAGCAATTGGGGGGGGGGGGGATTTTCATCTACACAGTTCTCTGTTAAAAAATCCCATGAACATTAAACAAGTTTGGTTTGTGGAATCATGAATCAATTTGGATGAAAATTCTTTGCAAAAATATTTTGTTTACAAACCAAAAGCATCTCCCGTTTGTGGCATCCCGTTAAACTGTCTCTTCACACACAAAGAGGACAGGAGTACTTGTGGCACCTTAGAGACTAACAAATTTATTTGAGCATAAGCTTTCGTGGGCTACAGCCCACTTCTTCGGATGCAAGCCCAAGAAAACTTATGCTCAAATAAATTTGTTAGTCTCTAAAGTGCCACAAGTACTCCTGTTCTTTTTGCGGATACAGACTAACATGGCTGCTACTCTGAAACACAAAGAGGACACACTTTGATTTAGAAATGAGATAAGATGCTTCAGTCAGGGCTAAGTAGTTGCTCCCCTTAATGATTTAAAGATAATAAAATACCAGTAAAATTGACTCTTTCAGCTATTACACAGCAGAACCCCATTGATCGCATCTAACTGGGACCAGGTGGGGCCAGATCAGCTAATCAAACATTTGGACACCCAGGAGAATGGGAAAGCACAAGGCTGCAGCGCCATCTAGCGGCCACAGGAGGAATCGCCGGCTGCTGGACCTGTGTGCACTGGTGGTTTGGTTAACATGGACAGATGCATAATGCAAGGTTGGGAAAACGGGGATCTGCTGCACAACATCATAATCTGCAATGACTCAACCCGATAGGACACTTCCTGTGCTACACTGCTACTAGTGACCCTCTCAAACAGGTCCCCACAGCTCCCCAGCCTCCCCCCACCAGGAGGCAGGTGTGAGAGGCTTGTTATCCCTAACCGACAGAGGGAGAACCCAAGGCTGAGAAAGGCGAAGGGCCTTGTCTTACATCACACAGCGTGTCGGGGCAGAGTTGGGAACAGGACCCGGGTGTCCTGACTTTCAAACTAACCATCAGTCTGGAGTTTCACACTCTGAATGATCAGAACAAAGTGACCTCAAATGAGCTACAGACCAACCACCATTCACAGTGATTATTCAGCAAGTGTTATAGAAGCACTAGCACGTCAGGAGAACCAGGACCGGCTCAGAGACAATCAATGGTGAGAAGGAAGGAGAACAATTCACCAAGCAGATGATTGGTTCTGGCTTATTTGCTGGGCCTTAAAAGAGAACAACAAAGTCCTGAGTCTCCTCTCTGTCACTAGATCCCCTGCTCAGCCAATCAGCATAGAGTCTCTGGCGGGAGGCTGAGGGTTCCCCAGACGGCCCAGGGATGGCTCATGTCACCAGTGAGGTTCGCTCTCAGAGCAGTCTTCCTGTCCCATCTCTTTGGGAGGGCCTCCCTCCACGAGGGCTAGAGAGCAGCCCCCTCCTCACCAGTGGGAAGGAGGGAAGTAGGAAAAAGGGAAACCAAAAATGATGAACCCCAATGTCCCCATGACTCTAATGGACAAAGGCCTAGGTGGTAAAAAATTCTCCCACCTTAACCTAGTGTTTTCCATGCCTTGAATTTGGCCAGCACCAGGTGGGTCAGGCTGCCTAGGTACCAAACCTCTCTGGGGCTCTTACCTGCTCCACAGGGACGTCTGTCTTCTCGCTAAATTAGCAGTGGGAAAGGGGAAAACTTCAGAGAGGCTCCTCCTCGCGCTCACAGACATGACCCAGAATTCTCTCTCAGTCCTCGAGGGGAGACCTTGAGGAGGAGACTCCCTGCAGCAAAGCCATTGCCCCCACCCTGCAGCCTCTTTTACCTGCCCGTTGTCATAGACTCTCTGTGAGGTCTCCGCCTCCCAACCTCCTGTGACCAATCAGCTGAGGTCCTGCAAAAGGCTATTGTGATGTCACTGCCCTGGCCAGCCCCTTTGCATGTTTGAGCTGCTCCCGCTGTGTCACACCCCCACCCCCAATCATTCAGTGTTAGTTCTGGGATCAAGCAGGCAACACATGGAAACATCAGCGGCTGCTCAATGTGCCACACTCAGCTTTGCAGAGATTTGGAGATGTTAAGGCAAGAAGAGACCTTTGGATCATCCAATCATGGAATCATAGGACTGGAAGGGACCTCAACAGGTCATCGAGTCCAGTCACCTGCACTCAAGGCAAGACTAAGTACTATATAGATCATCTCTGACAGGTGTTTGTCTAACCTGCTCTTAAAAATCTCCCATGATGGAGATTCCACAACCTCCTTAGACAATTTATTCCTGTGCTTAACCACCCTGACAGTTAGGAAGTTTTTCCTAATGTCCAACCTAAACCTCCCTTGCTGCAATTTAAGCCCATTGCTTCTTGTGCTACCTCACAGGTTAAGGAGAAATTTTTTTCTCCCTCCTCCTTGTAACAACCTTTTAGGTACCTGAAAACTGTTCTCATGTCCCCTCTCAGTCTTCTCTTCTCCAGACTAAACAAACCCAATTCTTTCAATCTTCCGTCATAGGTCATGTTTTCTAGACCTTTAATCATTTTTGTTGCTCTTCTCTGGACTTTCTCCAGTTTGTCCCCATCTTTCCAGAAATGTGGTGCCCAAAACTGTACACAATAATCCAGTTGAGGCCTAATCAGCGTGGAGTAGAGTGGAAGAAGTACTTCTCGTGTCTTGATTTCAACACTCCTACTAATACATCCCAGAATGATGTTGGCTGTTTTGCAACAGGTTACATTGTTGACTCTTATTTAGCTTGTGGTCCACTATGACCCTTGGATCCTTTTCCGCAGTACTCCTTCCTAGGCAGTCATTTCCCATTCTGTATGTGTGCAACTGATTGTTCCTTCCTAAGTGGAGCCCTTTGCATTTGTTCTTATTGAATTTCATCCTATTTACCTCAGCCCATTTCGCCAGTTTGTCCAGATCATTTTGAATGTTCATCCTATCCTCCAAAGCACTTGCAACCCCTTCCAACTTGGTATCATCTGCAAACTTTGTAACGGTACTCTCTTCTGGCCTGACTGTGAACCACTGATAACTACTCTCTGGGAACAGTTTTCCAACCAGTTATGCACCCACCTTATAGTAGCTCCATCTAGGTTGTATTTCCCTAGTTTGTTAATGAGAAGGTCACGTGAGACTGTATCAAAAGCCTTACTAACGTCTAGATATAGCATATCTACCGCTTCCCCCCATCCACAAGGTTTGTTACCCAGTTAAAGAAAGCTACCAGGGGTTGGTTTGACATGATTTGTCCTTGATAAATCTATACTGGCTATTGCTTATCACCTTATTATCTTCGAGATGTTTTCAGATGGATTCCTTAATTATTTGCTCCATTCTCTCTCCTGGTACAGAAGTTAAGCTGACTGGTCAGTACTTGCCAGGCTTGTCCTTATTTCCCTTTTCATAGATGGGAACTACATTTGCCCTTTTCCAGACTTCTGGAATCTCCCCCATCTTCCATGACTTTTCAAAGATAATAACTAAAGTAAAACTAGTCCATTGGGTGTGTGAGCAGGTAAATCGCCTCCCTCGCCCAGCAGCGCCCCCAGGGCAATGACCCAATGCCTCCCCCCTACCACAGGGACAGAGGCTGAAAGTCCATCTGATGCCCCCCCCACCCTCCCTCCGGAACACTCCTTGGGCCTGCAGCTGCTGGGGGGAGGCACAAGTGGCACCTCCTTGGAGGAATTTCCCAGGGTGGGGGAGGGCTTTACACCTTCCCTACAGCCCCTTTGGCCCGCACTAGCCAGCATGGGAGCCAGAGCACAGTGGTGGGCTGGGTCCAGACTTCAAGAATGTCTCTTGATGTAGGGTCCAAACCCGGGATACTGCCTTGAAGTGCGTAGGGGCTGGTTCTCTGAGGGACTGGACCCCTGTACTGCCCACGGACTCCAGATGCAGTTGGAACAAGGTCCCTGCAGCCCTGTAGTTCAAAGAGATAAACGGAGGTACCCAAAATGAGGCCATTGTTGTACATTTAGGCCTTACCGCCTTGCCCATTAACAACAGCAGGTGGGCTAAGGCTCATTGTCAGTCACTGTTTATACTTGATCACGGCTGACCTGGTCCTGGTCGTAAGCAGAGGCCTGGCAGTGAAAGGTCCTGATTCTATCCCCAGCACCCAGAGACAGATGGTCCCTCAGGGATGTAATAACCCTGGGGGATATTTTACACTCATGATCTTTCCCACGGGCTGGGGAATTCCACAGTCTCATCCCAGGGCTGAGAACCTCAAGGTTAAGTTGCACAAAGTGAAAATAACTGAAAAGTGATCCCTGCATTGCACACTGTGCTGTGCTGCCCTGGGTAGATGTGGCTTTAAGCTGGTGTCCAAGCCGCATCCCACTCTCAACAAGGCCTGGGCCAAAAGAGCTGATATTCAGTGGCACTCACATTGCCCGGGGCCTGGCCACCGGCCCGGGGGGCTCTGCGTTTTATTTTAATTTTAAATGAAGCGTCTTAAACATTTTAAAAACCTTATTTACTTTACATACAACAATAGTTTAGTTATATATTATAAACTTATAGCAAGAGACCTTCTAAAAACGTTAAAATGTATGACTGACACGTGAAACCTTAAATTAGAGTGAATAAATGAAGACTCGGAATACCACTCCTGAAATGTTGCCGACCCCTGACCTAGGGGTTACAGTGGACAAGAAGCTGGATATGAGTCAGCAGTGTGCTCTTGTTGCCAAGAAGGCTAATGGCCTATTGGGCTGCATTAGTAGGCGCACTGCCAGCACATTCAGGGAGTGATTATTCTCCTCTATTCGGCACTGGTGAGGCCACACTTGGAGTATTGCGTCCAATTTTGGGCCCCACACTACAGAATGGATATGGACAAATTGGAGAGTCCAGGGGAAGGAAACAAAAATGTTTGGGGGATGGGGGGGCTGGAGCACATGACCTATGAGGAGAGGCTGAGGGAACTAGGCTTATTTAGTCTGCAGAAGAGAAGAGTGAGGGGGGATTGGATAGCAGCCTTCAACTACCTGAAGGGGGGTTCCAAAGAGGATGGAGCTCGGCTGTTCTCAGTGGTGGCAGATGACAGAACAAGGAGCAATGGTCTCAAGTTGCAGTGGGGAAGATCTGGGTTGGATATTAGGAGGGTGGTGAAGCACTGGAATGGGTTCACTAGGGAGGTGGTGGAATCTCCTTCCTTAGAGGTTTTTAAGGTCAGGCTTGACAAAGCCCTGGCTGGGATGATTTAGTTGGGGTTGGTCCTGCTTTGAGCAGGGGGTTGGACTAGACACCTCCTGAGGTCCCTTCCAACCCTGATCTTCTATGATCCCAAGTCAGTCTCCTGAGGGTTGGAAAAGAAAGTGTCAGACGTGGGAGTGGGCAGGGAATTCCCACTGAACCTCAAAGCACAGAGTGACCTGTCCAATCTTATAGCCCTGGTTCCAGCTATTGAGAAAATTGCTTCTGGGCTTTTTCTAGGCTAGTTCAGATCATTTGTAGATGTGTCGTTTGGGTTATTTTTTTTCCTCTCTCTCTCTTTCTTTCAGTATAGTGATGCTAAAACTTTTGTAACTAATACAACCAAATAATGAGATGAATAGTGAAGCAGGTTTAGCTACTTCATAAGAAAATGGGTAAATTTATTTCCCTGATTTTGAGTCTTAAAAGATTTTCTGAGATTTCAATTTTTGAATGTGCAAGTGTTTTATTGCCCATCCTGAACTGTGGGTTTTCTCTCCTGGTGAAGGCTGTTTGGTCACATACTTTGATATTAGCTTAGTTTGACAGGATGTAGCTGAGATTTATTGAGGACTTGGGGGACGGGGGGAACCGCCCCCCAGCACTCACCGGCAGTGCGGCTGGAAGTCGGGGAGCGGAGCAGGCTGGGGCCGGGTCGCTCTACTTATGGGTGAGAGCAGGCCCGACCGCTTCTGGAGTCCTCAGGGGAGTGGGGACGGAGCAGGGGCGGGGGCTGGGGAAGAGCTGGAGCAGGGGCTGGCGCCCCACACAGCTGCGCACTTTGCGTATGGGTAAGGACGGCCCTGAGATGCCCTCACAGCATCTATAAGGTCTCTCCCCGTGTGAATTCTCTGATTTACAATGAGATCTGAGCTCACACTGAAGCCTTTCCCGCACTCACAGCACTGATAGGGTCTCTCTCCTGTATGCCTTGCCTGATGTGTAATTAGGGTTGATTTCTGACAGAACACTTTCCCGCATTCATGGCATTCATAGGGACGCTCTCCCATGTGGATCCTCTGATGTATAATAAGACCTGAACTCTGTGTGAACATTTTTCCACACTCAGAGCACTGATGAGGTATCTTTCCCTTGTAGATATTCTGATGTCCAATAAGGTCTGAGCTGACAGTGAAGCTTTTCCCACACTCACAGCATTCGTAGGGTTTCTCTCCTGTGTGGATACTCTGATGGTTAATAAGGGTAGAGCTCGAAGTGAAGGTTTTCCCGCACTCACTGCATTCATGGGGTCTATCTCCAGTGTGGAATCTCTGATGTTTTAAAAGGCCTGAGTGGTTAGTGAAATGTTTTCCACACTCAGTGCATGTGTTATTTCTCTCTCCTGTGGGTATTCTCAGCTGGGCTGTGGTTTCCAGGAGGTCCTGGTCAGTTACCTGACAATTAATGGAGTTACCCACTTTCTCCGCTGGCTGGTTTCTCTGCTCCCTCTCTGGCCTGTGCTGACTCTCACAGGCTTTGCCCTGCACACGATGCTGGGACACATTCCCTCTGGAGCCGTGCGATAATCCCCCATGTGGTGCCACTTGCTCAGAATCTTCCTGCTGAGGATTCTGCTTCTTCTCCTCACTCACCATCCCAGCACCTGCTGGGACAGAGAGAGAAACCTCAGAGACAGGGATGGAAAGGGGAAAACAAACCAAAATTAGAGCTGGACAGACAGAAAAGAAACCTAGTAGCTGGATTCTCCACAACTCTTCCCCATAGGGGAGAGAGGAGGGGAACAATTCTGCCTCCACATCCCCTCGGGGAGGGAGCTCTGCCAGGTGTCAGTCAGGATGCGCAGGAAGCCATGAGCGACAGCTGCCCTGAGGATACACGGCCTCCTGGGGATACTCCTGAACCCTGAGAGCTCACAAGGCTTTTAGGGACTCCCAGCTGTTTCCTTCGGGCACTGAGAGCTTTGAGTTGGTTTAATGATCCCTCACCTGTGCAGGCACCTCTGGGGATCTCTCCTTCCTCACAGCCCTGGAGATCCGGGACCCACGGCTCCTCCCCTCATTCCAGCTGGGAGATCACATCAGGTTTGGAAACTGGACACCCTGCTCAGGAGAAAGAAAACAAGGGAGATCAGGGAATTCATGGGACGTTTCTATTACTTTAACCCCAGCCCATTTTACAGTAGGGAAAGGCTGGGGGCAGCTCCCCAGGTGCAGGAGACTCTGCGTATGAGGGATTTAACTCTCCCCATCTCTGCTGGGAACACACACAGCCAGACACTGCTCAGCAAAGGGGCTCCTAAAACACAGAGACAGGAACTCCACGTTCCAGGAAGTTAAGGCCCCAGCCAGAGGGGAAGTTACCCTGGACCTGCTTCTTCATCCCAGAGAGAAACCCCGAGAGAATGGGGGAGTTGTAGGAGAGCTGGGACCGTTGAGCACGGGCTGGTGGAATTCAGCGCAGTGAGGAATAGGAGGGACGGGGGGTGTCACCAAACATCGTATCTCAGGACGTGTCTACACTTGAGACAACACGACTGGAGTGCTGTAGTGGGTCAGTGTAGATACTCAGCAATGGGAAGGTTCTGCTGTTGGGGTAGGTCATCCACCTCCCCCAGAGGCAATAGCTAGTCCACAGAAGCATCATTTTCTGCATAAAAAACAACTATTCTAACTACCCTAAATTCCACAGGTGAATTCAGATGGCCTTGAAATGTGTTGGTTTCTATGGTCATTCATGGACGGGTTACTGGTCCCAATATGGGGTGACTAGTTAAAGATGTTCCTGAGATTCAGCCCCACCACCCTAGGCAGCTTTTGACAAAATCATCTTGGTCTTGAAATGTTTTTTGCACAGAGCTGGGGCTGAAACTGGTTCTGAATGTCCCTGGACTGATCACAGTCACTTGGCGTTGATCTGTTAATACAGGACACCCCTGTCTTCTGCAGGAAACCAGCTCTGAAAGCCAATAGCTGTGGAATCTGGAATCTCAGAGCAGCACAAGCCAAACTGAGCAGTCGCTGACCTGGAAATGCACACGTGCTGACAGACTATGAACTGCACGAGGGTTGCCAGCAATCTGCTGGCCCAGGGAAAGGTTTGCTCAAGGGGATGGGCTGCGGCCACTGAACCTGAATGACACCCATGAACTGAAGCCTGAGCCCGAGCTCCGATAGCTTTCACACTATGTGTGTGGTGCATTTTTCTTGCATTCGGCAGAAGTTCCTCTTGGAAGCTTTGCTCTTTTATACCAAAATGTTTGTGTGAAGATTAATAGTTTAAAGTTCTCTGAACTAAAAAACCCACTTTCTTGCCCAGTCTGCACTTAAACTTTTTGCTAGCCTAGCTCTGTCTGATGGGGGTGTGAAAAATCACCCCGCTGACCAACACAGCTATGCTGGGAAAAGCTCTAGGGTAGACATAGCTATGGGGGGGGGAATCAATTAAAAAATCAAAGGTAATTAAATACCCATAAACTACATCCATGCAGAGGTCAAGAACATGCCACAATTGCAACACAACCTTCATTTTGCCCCTTCCCTAACCCTAGAGCTGGCAATAGCCACTGGAAATGGTTCAGTAAGGCTGGGGCAAAGGTTTATAAACTACCAATGGAAGTGGAGGCTCCTCCATCTCAGGAAGTCTTCCCGTGAAGATTGGATGCCTTTGTGGAGGCTGATTAGTCAAATAGAAGGTATTGAGCTCAGTACAGCTGTAAGTGGATGAAATTCCTGGCCTGTATTGTAGATAGTCCTTTCTGGCCATAGAAAGCTACAGCTATGAAGAACGACTAAGAAGAACATGCCACCGTTTGTGTTGTGTTCCACGGATCGAAATACCAGCATTTTCCTGCATGTGTGTCAGCTGTGGATGACTGGGAGCAGCTTGGCAGAGATGTGACTGTGATAGGAAGAGAGCTGCATGTAAAACTTGGGGGCCTAGTCTGCCTCATGCCCGTGCTAAGGGCTGGAGGCTGGGTCCGTGAAGGTGCACAGGGGTGAGTTCTTGTCACCGAGATTGTCAGCATCCTGGTGACATATGTGCTAGTGATCCTCAGGGCTCAGTGAGAGCTAAGCGAAGTCTGTGACTCAGGAGGAAACCTCGGGGCGAGGGGAAAGGGGTGATCTCACTTTGCAGGTCCGAGCTGGTTTGTGTGGAGTGGGAGCAGTGTGTGAGTGCCGGCCAGGGGTCAGAAGTTTCTGTTTGTCACATTGGACCTAAATCCAAGTTTTGCCCGAGCAAAGAGAAGATGTCAGACTTCGTGCTGTGCTGCCCCTGTGCGCTGTTCCCAGAGCGTCCTGTAGCAGGGGAGGGCAGAGCGCTAGGGTGTGTGTCACTGGCTTGTTGGGGTGTTGCTAAAACAGGGCAGAGTAGAGGTTGCATTGTGGGGATGCCATAAACCTTAACTCTGCATTTCCCCTCCTAAGAACCGAGGGGACAGGAACCCTTACCCAGCGAGGTCACGTTCTCATAGTTTTCCTGCATGACGTCTCTGTAGAGGGCTCTCTGAGCAGGGTCCAGCAGAGCCCCCTGCCCCGCGGTGAAATACACAGCCACCTCCTCGAAGCTCACCGGCCCCTGAAACAACAGGTGCCCCCACTCAGTGCCTGATGCCCCAGCCACAACTCCACTATTCATGGGGGAAAGGAGCCAATCAAATGGAAGCTCTGAGGGGCTCACAGTCAGAGGCCAACCCCCAAACCACTCATAAGAACAGCCAGCCTGAGTCAGACCAAAGGTCCATCTAGCCCAGTATCCTGTCTGCCGACAGTGGCCAGTGCCAGACGCCTCAGAGGGAATGAACAGAACAGGGAATCATCAAGTGATTCACCCGTCGCCTATTCCCAGTTTCTGGCAAACAGAGACCAGGGACACCGTCCCTGCCCATCCCGGCTAATAGCCATCGATGGACCTGCCCTCCATGAATCTATCTACTACCAGAGCATCCAGGAAACACCCAGGTGAGGGGACGAAGAGAGAGCCCCTGGTCTCTCCCAGCAGATCCATCACACACCTACTAGCCAGGGGCTGATACAGGAGATGGAGCCCTGGCAGGGTCCAGGGACAATTCCCTGGTAGATACCAAGACCCTCCTCATTGCGAGGAGCTGATATGAAGGGAGGGGCAGGGCCCCTAAACTGCCCCTTTCCTATTTCGCAGCTGCCCTTGGTCAGTCGGGTCAGGCTCCAGCACTGGGAGCCTGGTCAGTGTTTCCTAACCTCACCTAGGTGGGTTGTTTCCTCTCCCACAAATTAGGGCATTTCCCCTCCGAACCGCATGGCTCTGATCCTAGAATCCAGGGCACTTATTAAACAAGTCCCAGCAGGTTTGTCACCCCCGGCCTCCTCCCTTACTCCACCCTGGGAATTTCCTGCCCCGCTCCCACCTCCAAACCAGACCCAAATCTTCCCACCCCCTGTGTATTGCTGCCCCCTCCCTCCTGCAGCAACCCACCAGCCACCCGCAAGAACTCCTACCTGAACTGGCTCCGCTGCAGCCATTTCTCTGCCCTGTGCCAAGGGCTGGAGCGAAGCGTGGGCGTCGTTCTGCAGCCTGGCCGGGCGAGAAGGGCAGTTGTGGAGGTGGGAGAACAGGCTTTAGGTACGTTCACATCACGATTCCCCAGGTTCTTTCCCTGCAGACAGACCCCGAGATTCTGCCACGCTGGGCGATATGTGACAAGGAGAGAAAAGGGGATGAACTGGAGGGAATTTCTACAGACAGGGAAAGCGCGGGCGGGGCATGAAGCTTCCCTGGGCGGGGGAAAGGGGGACTAGCTCCCTGCCCCGCCTCTGCAGCCCGAGACTCCGCCCCTGCTTGCCCCCTCCTGCTGCTCCCCAGGGTCTCTCCTCCACCCCCTCCCACATAGGACAGTGGGGTGAAGGGGGAGCGGAGAGGCAGGGCGAGGGTGGCAAGGAGGGACCCGGCAGGTGGGGGGCGGATGAGGAGGCACAGGTGGCAAATTGTAGGGGCTCGTGGTGCCTGGGCACCAGGAATATTCCTGGCCTGGGGCCTGGCTCCACAAATGTTTGGTGCCAGGTCTCCCTCGGCCCCGCCTGCCGCTGCCCCAATGTACTCCCCCTTCCCTGCATGTCCCCCGGCCCCACCTGCTGCCCCTGGACACTCCCCCCCCGCACAGGCCCCGGTCCCACCTGCTGCCCCAGGCGATTTAAAAAGACTTGTCCCTGTGCTGTGGCCCCTGGGTGGGGTGGGGGGGGCAGCAGTGCGTGGAGACCCCCTGTCCTACCCCACCTAGGAGCCGCTGCCAGAGGGGGGTGCCCCAGGTAAATTCCGCATCCCCCACCCGCTCCCAGAGCCTGCACCCCACCCACTCCCCCCGCACCTCTTCCCATCCCCAAACTACCCCCCTGCACTCCTCACTTCTCCTGCACCCTCACCCCTGCCCCATCCCAAAGCCTGCACTCAGCACCCACACTCCATCCCAGAGCTGGCACCCCACACCCCCTCCCACACTCCCATTTCCTCCCAGAGCCTGCACGCCCGCCCCCTCACCCAAACTCCCTCCCAGAGCCTACATCCCTCCCCCTCCTGCACTCAAACTCCCTCCTGGGGTCTACGCCCCTCCCCCCTCCTGCACCCGCACCCCCACCCCTGCCCCAGCCCAGAGCAGGGAAGGGGCAGAGCAGGGGCTGGAGAGACACGTGTTCACCGTTCCGGTAAGTGGCTCTCAGTCCCCCCCCCGCAACTCCGGCTCCCCCATTCCCTGCCCCACAGGTGGGACCCCTCCCCCCCGCATCTCCCAGCTGCACAGACAGTTCAACCCCACCCCCCGCCCCACTGACCTCCCCCCATCCCAACTCCGGCTCCCCCCTCCCCGACACCACCCCACAGGGGACCCCCCCCGGCTCCCAGCTGTGCCGGGGCCACTCCCAGGCGCCCCTGTGCGGAGTCACTTTCCCCGGGGTCTCCCCCTGGCCCCAGGGGTTACCCCGTGTCTGATCTCTGCGGCTGTCCGCCCTACTTCCCTCCCACCGCTACTGAGCCCGGCCCCTTCTTGTGCGTCTGGCCGGGCTGCAGCCAGCGCCTGCCCCGGGATCGCCGGGAGACGGAGCGTCCTGGGCAGCAGGGCCGGGCCCAGATCTCCGGCCAGTGGGGGGGAGAGGGGGAAGGGGCATGACCCACAGCCCCCTGCACCACCGCGCCACATTGCCATCTTCTCTCTGCCCCCCCCGCCCCTCCATTGCCAGCCTCTGGCTGCACCCCCCGCCTCCCTTGCCAGCCTCTCCCTGCCACCCTGCCCCCCCATTGCCATCCTCTCCCTGCCCCCCCTGCCTCCCCATTGCCAGCCTCTTCCTGCACCCCCCATTGCCAGCCTCTCCCTGCATCCCCCGCCCCCCATTGACAGCCTCTCCCTGCATCCCCCCATCCCCCATTGCCAGCCTCTCCCTGCATCACCCCTGCCCCCCATTGCCAGCTTCCGGCTGCGGACACGTCCGGTGAGGGGCGTTTGAACCCTAACAACCGCCTGGTTCCTAATGTCCTGGGGAGCGTGTGGAGCAGCATCGCCCAGACAGTTCGGGAAGCCCCTTGTGTGATGTTACGTGTTCAAAACCAGGGACCCTCCATAGGCCACAGCTGTGACCCAGCTCTGTTGGGCTGTCCTCTGAGAGAGGATCCGCTCCAGATCCGGCTGGGGTCACGGGGCACTGGGGCGACGGGATAGCCCGTGTCTCTGGGACAGGCTCGTCTGGGGCTGGCTGGACCAGGGAGGAGCAGTGCAGAGGGATTGCTGCACAAGTGAGCCTGTGTCAGGCGTGTTTGTGCTCATTGCACATCCGGCACCGACCCCTGGTGCTGGTGGGTCTTGCTCAGAGACAGTGGCCTTGTCCTCCTGCCCCCAGGATCCCGCACAGACAAGGCAGCTGCACATTTTTTGTGTCATTTCCTATATTTGTACAGCTCCCAACCTCAACATCCTGGGGAGCCAAACCGACCCCCCCCCCCGACTCATCATCAGACCAAGGCCCTTTGATCCACCAGGCGCAGACCTCTGCCCCTTGAGCTGCAGCGTAACCAAGAGCAGTAGCTGTTTCCCTGCCCATGGCCCAGGCACCAGAGGGGGTGAGCTAGTGCCTCTGGACAGTCAATATCGCCTAGACGAAAGAAAGTTTAGCCCGAACAGGGACATTAGCTGGTTCAATGGGACATGAGGGTGACAGGGATGTTGTCGTGGGGCAATCAGGTTGGTCAGGCATGACTTGCCCTTGGTGAATCCATGTTGACTGTTCCTGATCACTTTCCTCTCCTCCAAGTGCTTCAAAATGGATTCCTTGAGGAACTGCTCCATGACTTTGCTGGGGACTGAGGTGAGGCAGACCGGTCTGTTCTCTTTCTTCCCTTTTTTAAATATGGGCATTATATTTGCCTTTTTTCCAATCGTCTGGGACCTCCCCGGATCATAGAATCATAGAAGATCAGGGTTGGAAGGGACCTCAGGAGGTATCTAGTCCAACCCCGTGCTCAAAGCAGGACCAACCCCAACTAAATCATCCCAGCCAGGGCTTTGTCAAGCCTGACCTTACAAACCTCCCTAGGTTACCCATTCCAATGCTTCACCACCCTCCTAGTGAAAAAGTTTTTCCTAATATCCAACCTAAACCTCCCCCACTGTAACTTGAGACCATTGCTCCTTATTCTGTCATCTGCTACCACTGAGAACAGTCTAGATCCATCTTCTTTGCAACCCCCTTTCAGGTAGTTGAAAGCAGCTATCAAATCCCCCCTCATTCTCCTCTTCTGCAGACCAGTTCCCTCAGCCTCTCTTCATAAGTCATGTGCTCCAGCTCCCTAATCATTTTTGTTGCCCTCCGCTGGACTCTTTCCAATTTGTCCACATCCTTCTTGTAGTGTGAGGCCAAAAACTGGACACAGTACTCCAGATGAGGCCTTACGAATACCAAATAGAGGGGAATAATAACATCCCTCGATCTGCTGGCAATGGGCCTACTTCTACAGCCCAAAATGCCGTTAGCCTTCTTGGCAACAAGGACACACTGCTGACGCATATCCAGCTTCTCGTCCACTATAACCCCTAGGGCCTAGGTCCTTTTCTGCAGAACTGCTGCCTAGCCACTCGGCTAACTCCAGTGCATGCTTCTGGGACTCCCTCTGGATCTCCGTAGCCCTCTGGTGGTCAGCCTCTTCCTTGGCCCTTTCTGCTTCAACCCTTGCCTTTTCAATTTCCAAAGCTCTTTCATGGGCAGTTGCCTCTGCCTCCCTTTTTGCTTTTTCTTCAGCCTCAAATCTGGCCAATTCTAGCTTCTTTTGTGCGTCCCTTTCTGTCATCTTCCCCCCACCCCCAGAGTAAGAAAGAAACAAGAAAAACTGGTTTTGTGATTTCTTTTGCAAATGTTAATTGTATGCTAGCTATCACCGCTGGACCTTCTAACAAAGCCCTTGTTAGAAAAACTTAACCTGTTTGCCTTCAGGTGAAGAGAGATAAGATCTGTATCTCTCTTCACTGCTTCCCCAGCAGTCCAAAGGAGAGAAAAAAATCTACTGGCTTTTGGTTCCTTTGAATCCCACCTCTACCACCATGTTATAGGTTTCACCCCCTCTCTGAACTTTAGGGTACAGATGTGGGGACCTGCATGAGAACCCCTAAGCTTAATTACCAGCTTAGATCAGTATACTGCCATCACCAAATTGTTTAAACAACCATTTATGAGTTATTTGGGAACTTTGTCTTCCCCCCAAAATATCTCCTTCCCAAGTACTATAACCCTTCCCTGGGTAGCCTTGAGAGACTTCTCCACCAATTTTCTGGTGAACACCGATCCAAACCCCTTGGATCTTAAAACAAGGAAAAATCAATCAGGTTTTAAAGAACAGACTTTTAATTAAAGAAAAAGGGTGAAGGGAAAACCTCTGTGAGATTAGCATGCCAGCTATTCTCACAGACAACAAATTAAAAAACACAGAGGATTTTCCTCTGGGCAAAAACCTTAGTTACACAAAAGAAAAACCCAATTTAATTCCCCCTCTTATGCAAAACGAAGTTACAAAAGGAAATAAACATAAGCTAATTTATTCCTTCTTTAATACTCACTACCCTGGTTGATTCCTGGATCTTTTCACTCCGGCACAGAACTTAATGATGAGAACAAAGGAAAAACTTCCCTCCTTCCTCTTGAAAAATCTTGTCCCCCCATTGGTTCCTCTGGTCAGTTGTCAGCTAGGCTAGGTGAACTTCTTAACCCTTTACAGGTACGAGAGGCATTAACCCTTAACTGTCTGTTTATGACAACCACCTTCTGGGTTTGTCAGCAGTGACCTTTGCGGGGCTTTACTCTGCCTTTTTTGGTCCCTGCTGCAGCCACCACTTTCTTAGGACTATTCCTGGACATGGGCATGGTGGCCTTTCTGGGAATCCCGGCAGCTCTAGCCAGCTTCTTGGTGGCTATTTTCCTGCTCAGAGCCACTGGCTGGTTCTTGTGGCTTGTCGTGGGGCCCAGCTACCGCTGGCTGACTGTGAAGGAGCCAAGGTGCCGGTGATCTCTGCTAACCCCTGAGCCCCAACTGGATGTGGTTCTTGTTCTTCTGCACAGCATCGCTCGTGGAGAACAAGGACCTGCAAATGTGCATTCATATTCTATCACTGTTTGAACAAGGAGGAGTCCTGTGGCACCTTAAAGACTAACACATTGATTTGGGCATAAGCTTTCATGGCTGGAACCCACTTTGTCAGATTTGTTAGTCTTTAAGGTGCCACAGGACTCCTCGTTGTTTTTGCTGAAACAGACTAACACAGCTCCCCCTCTGAAACGTATCTTTGTTTAACCGATGAAAGCAAACTAGAGCCTCAGAGGACCGGAACTGATTTTAGACGATGGACAGGTTTGCTCGGCGTTTGTACATTTCAACAGGGAAAATGTTGATGTTTAAATTCATTTCACATCCTCATTCAGCAGAACTCCTGAACAGCAGGAGATGCTGCTATCAAAAGCTGCTATCAAATCCCCCCTCACTCTTCTCTTCTGCAGACTAAATAAGCCCAGTTCCCTCAGCCTCTCCTTGTACATCATGTGCCCCAGCCCCCTAATAATTTTCCTTGCCCTCTGCTGGAATCTCTCCAATTGTCCACATCCTTTCTCTACTGGGGGGACCAAAACTGGATGCAGTACTCCAGGTGTGGCCTCACCAGGGCCGAATCGAGGGGAATAATCACTTCCCTCGATCTGCTGGCAATGCTCGTACTAGTGCAGCCCAATATGCCGTTAGCCTTCGTGGCAACAAGAGCACACTGCTGACTCAAATCCAGCTTCTCATCTACTGTAATCCCCAGGTCCCTTTCTGCAGAACTGCCGCTTAGCCAGTCGGTCCCCAGCCTGTAGCAGTGCATGGGATTCTTCCGTCCGAAGTGCAGGACTCTGCACTTGTCCTTGTTGAACATCTGGCTGGGCCTGAGCCCCCTTCCGAGGGGCGATGGGGTTCAGCGGGTCTGTGCTGTGTCCCCTCCTGAGGGTGAGGGATGACGGTGAGCGAGATCCCCATGTGCAAACGATCTCCTCGCACGGTGGCTCACAGCGCTCTAGGCCAGCACTGAGTGTCCCAGAGAGGAGCAGGGAGAGGCCAGGCCGGGTTGGGATTTTGGAGGAGTGATGTGGTTGGTGTGGAGGGCAGTTCAGGTCTCCGGATGGCAGGGGTGCTCTGCACCTCTGACCTCGCAGGTGCCTTATCACTAGTGTGCCCTTCCCCCCCCCAATTGTGCCCCTCTCCCGTCTGCACTAGCCCCTGGAGGGCCGTGAGCGCAGGAGTCAGAGCGAGTCCCTGAGGGTTGGTAGCCTCCTGCCCTGAGCCTCAGAGACCCTTTCCACCACAGAGACGGCTGGACATTTCATCTCCGTGCTCCCCTCTGGTTGCTACCTGATGCTCCTGCACTAGCATGATCCGCTCTCTGTCCTGTGGGACCCCTCTCGCGGGTGGGGTCTGCAGAGCCCCGTGCTAAGGGGCTGATCTGCCATCCTAGGCAGAGGGACACGCCATCCAGGTGAGCCATGGGCGTTGAGCTTGGTGACCAGGAATGTGCCCTGCACTGAGCTGCCGGCATGGCATGGGCTGGCCTGTGGGGGCAGGTGGGCTGCTTGGTCTCACACTCCGGCCCCTCTGCAGCTTCCTGACTGGGAAAGTGATTTTAAAAGAGCATCTCGATGGCCATGGGGCTGATTGCTGAGGGGAAGCTGCCCGGCCACCTCTCCTCACGCCGTCCCTGCAGCGCGGCCTGGCATAGTTCATTGGTGCAGGGGTAGAGCCCTGCTGCACTGGGGAGCGTCACGGAGGAACGGCTAGATGACGCCGTCGCCAAGGAAAACAAGTGTCCTGTTAACCACACAGTGCCCTGAGCTGAGCGAAGGAGACCCTGTGCCCCCCCCCGCTGCCACTGACCTACCCCTGCTGGCCCCTCCCAGAGAGTAATGGGGCCATGTGCTTTCATCTGAGCTTATCTGACCCTGTGACATACGTGGGTCAATGTTGCTCCTGCCCCTGGCCCCGCACCTGCTGCTGTTGCAAACAGGCCCCGTTGAGGGGGAACTGCCAAAGAAACCCACCGCAGGAGCATTCAACTCAGAAAGGGGAACTGCACAGACGTGAGGGGGCTCGTTAAATGGAAATTAAAGCAACACGCCAGGGTGAAATGCCAGCAAAGCGCACGGAGACTGTTTAAAAACACCATGCTAGAGGCTCCCACTACATGTATCCTGCAAATAAAAAACAAACCAGTGCGAGGATAAAAAAAATTCCCCCAGGGCTAAACAGCCGAGTAAAAGAGGCACTTTGGAAGTCAAATCCTAGTGAGGAAAATATAAAGAAGCATAAACTCTGGCAAGTCAAATGCAAAGTATAATAAGGCCATAAAAGAACGTGAAGAGCAACTAGCTAAGGCACAACAACTAACAGCAAAGTACTGGTTAAGTACATGGGATGCAGGAAGTCTGCCAAACAGTCAGCAAAGCCACTAGGCGATCGAGGCGCTAAAGGAGCACTCCAGGAAGACCAGGCCATTGTGGAGAAACTTCTGTCTTCAGTGCAGAGGATGCGGAGGAAATCCATACGCGCCAGCCCTGCTTTTTAGGTGACAGATGCTAGAATCACCCATCGGGTTAGAAGGGACTGCAAGTTTCAGGGAGGGCGTTTGGGTGCAGGAGGGGGTTTGGGGTGTAGGCTCTGGGAGGGGGTCTGGGTGCTGGGTGCAGGCTCTGGGCTGGGACAGAGGGTGGGGGTGTGGGATGGAGTTTGGGTGCTGGGTGCAGGCTCTGGGGTGGAGCAGAGGTTGGGGTTAAGAAGGGGTGCAGAAGGGGGTGCAGGCTCTGGGATGGAGTTTGGGTGCTGGGTGCAGGCTCTGGGCTGGGACAGGGGTTAGGGGTGCAGGAGGGGGTGCGGGAGGTGGTTTGGGGGCTGGGTGCAGGCTCTGGGCTGGGACAGGGCGTTGTGGTGTGGGAGAGGGTTTGGGAGCTGGGTGTAGGCTCTGGGCTGGGACAGGGCGTTGGGGTGCGGGAGGGAGTGCAGGGGGTGGGGCTCGGTCAGGGATGAGGAGTTTGGGGTGCAGCAGGCAGGCTGCCCTGGGGCTGAGGTGGGGACCAGAGGGGAGGATCCCCCCAGGGACAAGGCACTCACCCAAGCCCTGCCAGGCTTCTTCTCAGGAGGTCCTGCGAGGATAAGCCCCTGGCTCCCTCGGATTCGACTCAGAATCACCTGCCGGGGTGGTGAGGGGGGCAGGCTGCCATGCGCCTCCTCCCTCCGCAGGCGCAACAGCCGCCTCAGCCTGCCCCCGGCACTGCTCCCTTGTAGCCCGCAGTGGCAGCGGCTGGCCAGGGAGCGCAGCGTGGAGCTCCAGGGGGCAGGCAGGGATACTCGGCGGAGGCGTGTGGGGGTGGCAGGCAGGACGGGGGGAGAAACCTTGCCCTGAACATTGGTGGACCCAGACCCCCCAGGCCCTGAATTTACTGGAGCCCGGGCACCACGGGCCCATATAACTCACCGCCCTGGCAAGGTTCATCTAGTCTAACCCACCCATCTTCTCTCTTCCGGCTGGGATCCCTTGACTGCAGCAGCTCCCCAGATGTCCTAGCTCTTCTCTTTCCCTTACACCCTTCACTTCTCTGGCCATTGGTTTGCTGCATCTCTGAGTCCTCTCTCTATATGCCCTGGCCCAGCAGCTAGTTACCCAGGCTACCCTCCCTTTGCCATCCCTGGGGGTATCCTGGGCTGTCAGGGCTGCAGGTTTTGGCCCATGGTCAATCCAGGCGCTACGGCTGCTGCACACCTACGTGGTGACTCCTGCAGCCCATCGCCCAACTGCGGGGCCATATTCTGCAGGGTGGCCTCCCTGGCTGAGATTCTGGGAGCAGAGAAACCCTGGGTTCGAGAAGGAAAATGACCCCACCAGAACACTCTGGAAATGGCTCCCAGAGACGTCCCAGTGACACCCGACTGTGCAGCCCGGGGGTTCTCTGGCAGAAATTCTCCTGCTTCTTCATTGTCACCGCGGGCAAGAGTCTGGCAGTGGGAATGGAGAGGGGGTGTCTGCAGGCAGAGCCTTCCATGGCTTTCTGAATTGGAGCCTGACAGAGCTTGTGCCCATGGTGGTGAAGGGCCCAGTTTCAATCCCCACCCGTGCCCATGGGGTCTCTGTGGCCACGGGTTCTCTTACCCATCACTGCAGGCTGTGCAGGAGGTGGAGGAGAACCTGGCCATGGAGGAGGCAGCGTCTCTGGGTCTGAGCAGCACCGGAGCTGGGGGAGCCAGACGGGAGCTTCTGGTACGGGAGGTTTCACGTGCGGTCCATGGAGCTGGAGAGGACAGAGCTGGGCCCAGCGTCCTGGGGCAGCTCCTCAGTTAGTTCCTGTAAGACCCAAAGGAGAAGGTCAGATTCAGGCCCCACTGACCCCTGGGCACTTCCCAGAGAGGCTGCCCAGACACAGCCAGCAGGATTCCCTGGCAACACAGCTGGGCCCTGTCCTCCCGATTCCCTCCTTCCCTTCCAACTTGGCCCTTGCCCAGCCTCTCGCAGCTGCCCCTTACCTTTCTACCCCAGCCTCAGCTTACCCTCCAGTCCCACGATTCCCCACCTGCCCCCAGCGCTTACGCCCAGAATTTCCTCTTGGCGGTGCCCAGACCTCAGCCCCAGGAATCCCTGCTCTCTGCTGTCCCCTCCAGTGCCCTGCCCAGGGGAGCCCCCTCCTTGTCTGAGGTCTCCTGCTCTCCCGCCAGGTCCCCACAGCCATCTCTCACTCATCTCTCACTCTCACCGCTGTCTTCTCCACCAGGGCCGCTTTGGAGCAGGGTCATTCCAGGCTGTGCGGTGAAGCACATTGGAGTGGGGGATGGAGGGGAGGCGATTTCATAGAGTTTCATAGAGCTTAAGGCCAGAAGGCACCATTGGATCATCTCATCTGACCTCCTGAATGTTCCAGGCCATTAAATTTCACCCACCTACAGTCTGAGTCTCTCACTGTAGGTCATTTTCTCCAGCTCTCAGATCATTTGTGTGACTCTTTTCTGCACCCTCTCCAATTTAACACCATCCTTTAAAACACAGACACCAGAACTGGCTGTCACTATTCCATTATCTCTCTTACCAATGCTATAGAGAGAGGTAAGATCCCCTCCCTGCTCCTACTCATTACTGCCCTATTTACGCATCTGGGCAAGGGGGACCTGGCCATGGAGGTGGAGGAGGGCTTGGCCTTGCCCTCCTCCTCATCCAAGTCATCCTCTTCTGCTTTTTTCTTCATGACCACATGCTCCATTCCCATGGCAAAGTCCTCCCAGTCCTCCACTTCCTCCTCTACAGCCAGGTCCTCCCTCTCCTTCTCCGTGGCCAGGTTTTCCTCATCCTTTTCCTCCTTCTCGTTTTCCTCTCTGGCCAGGTCCTCTTGTCCTCCTCCTCCATGGCCAGGTCCACCTCCTTCTCTTCTTCCCCCTGCATCGGCACATCCTCATCCTGCTCCATTCCTGGGTCCTCCTAGTCTATAGCCAGGTCCTCCCCCTCCTCTTCTTCTTCCCCCTGCATGGCCACATCTTCCTCCTTCTCCTCTGTGACCAAGTCCTCTTCCTCCTGCTCCTTCTCCGTGGCCAAGTCCTAATCCTCTTCCACTTCCTTTTCCTCCATAGCCAGTACCTCCTCTTCCTTCTCTTCTTTCTCCTGCATGGCCACATCCTCATCCTCCTCCATTACCGGGTCCTCTTCCTTCTCCTCCTCCTGGTCCAGGTCCTCCTTGTCCTCCTCTGTAGATTTGGCCTTCTCCTTTTGCTCCGTAGGCAGGTGCTCCTCTTCCTCCTCTTCCTGCTCCATGGCCAGGTCCTTCTCTTCTTCCTTTTGCTCCATGATCAGATGTTCCTCCACCAGGGCCACGTCCTTCTCTTCCTCTTCCTTTACCTTCTTCTTCCTCCTCCTTCTCTGTGGTCAAGTCCTCTTCCTCGTCTATGGAGAGCTCCTCCTCCTCCTCTTCTGCTCACAAATTCTCCTCCTCCTCTTCTTCCTCTTCTGCAGACACGTTCTCCTCCCCCTCCTCCTCCTCTTCTTCAGACACGTTCTCTGCTCTTCCTCCTCCTCTTCTGCAGACACATTCTCCTCCTCCTCCTCCTCTTCTTCCTCTTCTGCAGACAGGTTCTCCTTCTCCACTGTGTCCAGGTCTTCCTCCTCTTCTTCCTCTTCTGCAGACAGGTTCTCCTTCTCCACTGTGTCCAGGTCTTCCTCCTCCGCTGTAGTCATGTCCTCCTCCTCTTTTATGGCTAGGTCCTCCACCTCCTCCTCTTTTTCTGTGGTCAGGACTTCCTCTTCCTGCTTCTCCTCCTCCTCTGTCTCTAGATCTTCCTCCTCTTCCTCTCTTTCTGTGGCCAGATCTTCATCCTCCTCTGCCTTTTCCTCAGGGCCAAGGTCCTTCTTCTCTGACTGGTCCATGGGGATCTCTGCATCAGAGAGACAAGGGCAGAGAGTGACTCTTGCTGGGGAGGGGGGAAGAGGAAGGACAGGGGTGTGAAGGGATAGGGAGAGAAGATTTAATGTTTCCCCCTCCCATGTAAGCACCCAAAGGCAGAGAAATCCCCACACTGCCCCTCCCACAGACCTCTCAGCCCCAGGGCCCCATGGCAGCGAGATCCCCACACTGCCCCTCCCAGAGACCCTCAGCCCTATGGCTCCATGACAGATGGGGCCCTTCACTGTCCCATCCTTTCTGGGAGTTGCCCCAAAGCATCAGGGACCCACTTCCCAGCAGCTCCCCCCATGCCCCACTGCAGGGGGTGGCTCTGTGACTCCCACTGACGTCATTGGGCTCACGTGGCTCAGGACAGACCGCTGGGCTGGGATCCCCCCAATGACTCTGACAGAGTGACTGGGTGTTAATGGCCCCTTGCTCCTCTCCATGCCCAGGGAGTCTCTCACCTGCAGTGGAGGAGCACTCGGCCTCCGTGTTGCAGGGAGCCTCCAGGGAGCGGCTGCTCTCCTCTCCGGCACCAGTTGAGCTGCTGGGGCACCGAACCCCCAGCTCCTGCCCTGGGGATGCCTCCTGCTGGCCCACACGGCTGGGCTGAGGGCTGGCCTTCCAACAGAAGGAAACCCGGAGCTGCCTTGCCTGGTTCCTCCCGTGGGCTGTGTCCTGCCTGCCCAGACTGAACTTGGGCCACCTCCATCTCGGCCTGGATGTCGTCTCTCTCCGCTCGGCACCAGCCCTGGGAGCTGGTTTCCTCCTGGTGAGCAAGGCCGAGCAGGTCCATCTCCTGGGGTGGCCAGGAGCTGCTTCCCATGCCATGGGGATGGAGGGGCAGCTCTCTGTCTGGGAACGCTGGCAGCTGCCCCCCTCTTGCTCCGGGGCCACCTGCGGAGCTTTTCTCCTGAGAATCCTCCTCAGCACGTCCATCCTGGAATTGAGCAGGGAGCAGCCGTGAGTCTGGGGCAATGCAGCCTCTCACCAATGGGCCTGTCTGCCCCCCAGCTGGGGCGACTCCCTCTCCTACCCCTGCCCCCGGGGGCACCTGGACTGGGCTCTACACACACTGGCAGGGCTCACCCTGCAGGCTGCTCCCAAAGCTCCTCCAATGTTGGGACCCCCAGGGAATCTCATCCCTTAGAGCAATGGGGTCAGTGACAGAGACCTGTAGTCAGTCTGGACAGGCATCGTCCTCCTGTAGCCCCAGGCCACACCCCCTCCCCGGCCTGAGAAGGCAGGGAACCCAGGTGTCCAGGCTTCACTCCTGAGCCAGTGGCAACAGCAGACAGGTGCCCCCGTTCCTCAACCCCAGCTCAGCAGCTACCAGATCGGGGACACCCTGACATCAGCCCCCCACTCCTACCCCCCACTCTGCGCAGCAGACAGTGGGCAGGCAGCTTGGTGGGGGCGGCTCCATTGGGGCAGGGGCCAGGAGGTGGGAGCAGCAGTGGAGCAGCATGGTGGGGGGAGGGGCACCTGTATTATTATTATTTGCACTGTAAAAAAACCAATAGTGCAATCTAGAAATTGAAGCATGAAGGGGCATAAAAATGTTTAGCATAACTGGCACGTAAATTCCTTGCAACGCCGGCTACACTAGTGCCATGCAAATGCCTGTTCTCACTGTCAGGTGATATTATCAATAAGAAGTGGGCAGCATTATCTCCTGGAAATGTAAACAAACTTGTTGGTCCTGAACAAGAAGTAGGACTGAGTGGACTTGTAGGCCCTAAAGTTTTACATTGGTTTGTTTATGACTGCAGATATGTTAAAAAAAATGTCCATGTTTGAAAGTTGCACTTTCACTATAAAGAAATTGCACTGAGGTACTTGTATGAGGTGAATCGAAAAATATTATTTCTTTTATCTTGTTTACAGCATACATATTTGTAATAAAAAATAATAGTGAGCACTGTACACTTTGTATTCTGTTTCAGACGGGTAGCCATGTTAGTCTGTATCAGCAAAAACAACTAGGAGTCCTTGTGGCACCTAAGAGACTAACAAATTTATTTGGGTTTTAGCCCACAGAAGCTGATTCCAAATAAATGTGTTAGTCTCTAAGGTGCCACAAGGACTCCTCGTTGTTTTTGTATTCTCTGTTGTAACTGAAAACAATATATTTTAAACTATAAAAAAATCCATAAAAATATGGATAATAAATTTCAATTACAATTGACAGCCCTAGTTATTGGCTTTGGATGGAGCCCAACGGGAAATCAGTAGAAATTCTTCCCCAAACACCCACTGTCCTTCTGAGCTCCGAGGGTTTAAAGTTCATTGTGTTGATCTACTGCCAGGGTTTGAGAAGCGTCTATCCCTTCACTGGACAGACGGGGAACAGGTACAGAGATGGGAAGTGACCTGCCCAGGGCCCCACAGCAGGGCAGTGGCAGAGCCAGAAAGAGAAGCCAAAGCCCTGCAACCCCTGCCCTGAGGCCTGGCTCAAGCCTTCGCCCTGTTGCCTGCTGCTCAGTGGAGCTTCTTCCCTCAGGGGGATGGAACCTGGGTCCTTAGAATCATAGAAGATTAGGGTTGGAAGGGACCTAAATCATCCCAGCCAGGACTTTGTCAAGCCGGGCCTTAAAAACCTCTAAGGAAGGAGATTCCACCACCTCCCTAGGTAACCCATTCCAGTGCTTCACCACCCTCCTAGTGAAATAGTGTTTCCTAATATCCAACTGAGACCTCCCCCACTGCAACTTGAGACCATTGCTTCTTGCTCTGTCATCTACCACCACTGAGAACAGCCGAGCTCCATCCTCTTTGGAACCCCCCTTCAGGTAGTTGAAAGCAGCTATCAAATCCCCCCTCACTCTTCTCTTCTGCAGACTAAATAACCCCTGTTCCCTCAGCCTCTCCTCATACATCATGTGCCCCAGCCCCCTAATAATTTTCCTTGCCCTCCGCAGGGCTCTCTCCAATTTGTCCACATCCCATCTGTAGTGGGGGGGTCCAAAACTGGACGCAATACTCCAGATGTGGCCTCACCAGTGCCGAATAGAGTGGAATGATCACGTCCCTCGATCTGCTGGCAATGCTCCTACTAATGTAGCCCAATATGCCGTTAGCCTTCTTGGCAACAAGGGCACACTGCTGACTCATATCCAGCTTCTCATCTACTGTAATCCCCAGGTCGTTTTCTGCAGAACTGCCGCTTAGCCAGTCGGTCCCCAGCCTGTAGCGGTGCATGGGATTCTTCCGTCCGAAGTGCTGGACTCTCTTGGTCCACCCCAAGGGGCCCCTCCTAGTGCCTGAGTCACAAGGGCTGCTGTGCCCTGGGGAAGTGTTTAGTGCCCAATAACAGACGAGGATCGTCGTCCAGGCACAAGGGGTACAAATCTATCAATCCCCCCAGGAACAACACAACAAGTGAGGGAGCTTATTGGGCAGAGGGAAGAAAGGCCTGGGGCTAAGGAAAGAACAGGAGCAACTAGACTAATAACCCATCAACAATAACAGCATTTACAAGGGGCGCGACCCCCCCCCCCACAACCAGCTCCCTCCCAGCCCCTGCGCAGCAGAATGGGAGTTGAGTATCAGTTCTCTAGGGATGCCGCCCTGTACTCCTTGGCCGGCTTGAAATTCACAAGGAAAACAAGCACACGTGGGGATCCTTACCAGGTCTTCAGTCTCAGTGTCAATGGGCACCTCCAGGCTGTGCTGCGTCTCCCTCCGCTCCACTCCAGCAACAGCCAACAACCGACTGTAAACCGAGCCCTTTGTCTCCGAGCGCTGGCTTCTGATTGGCTCTGGTGGTCGCTCCCCGCGTGTTCAGTCTCCGCCTGGCATTCCGGGCATTCTGGGAAGCGGGATCCTCAGCTCCGCAGCCATTGCAGTGGTGGATTAACGCACAGGGGGCCCATGCCCAGGGGCCTCGGGGAACTTGGGGGGCCCAGGCCCAGGGGCCTCAGGCAACTTGGGGGGCCCTGGGAAAATCTCATGATGCTCGGGCCGGATGATTTTGCTGCTGATTTTCCCCACAGAAATGTTTGTAATCAAAATCACTATATATATGGGGTTTCTACTGGAAGTTAACTTGACTGCGTTCGATTATACAAAATGGGAATGTAATCAGGGTACAGTATTAATTAATTAATTAATTAATAATTAGAGCAGTGCAAGGGATATTAGGCAAAAAAGAATTTGCGTGTGTAAATATTTGTGTGTAATTATGTAAGGTTTTAAGGACCTAAACCACACTCATGGTTTGTAAAATCCTGTTTGTAGGTTTGAGATAAATTAGGTTTGTTTTGTTCTATTTTGAAATAAAAAAATAATGGCACTAAAACTCCATTTCAATCTCACATCCAAAGTTCCCTGCTGCAGCTCTGCAGGCTGGAGCCTGCACCTCCCGTGACAGGCAGGGGCTGGTGCAGAGCGTGGCAGGGCAGGGAGACGACATCTCCCATAACGGCTGGGCCCTTTCACAGCAAGGGCGGCACCTCCCCACGGTAGCACGGACCCCACCTACTCCTCCTGCTTTCTCCTGACAACAGCACCTCCCTTCCCGGCACCAACTCATGGCAACTTCTGCTTCCAGACTCGCAACAGAAATGGGAAGTCTGGGCCGGGCCTTGCAGTGGCTGATGGGAGATGGAGGCAGGAGACACCACATCTCCCATGGTGTCACGGGGCCCGGCATGGCTGAGGGGAGATAGAGCTACATCAGTATCTTCATCAACGATGTAGATCATGGCATAGAGAGTGCACTTATAAAGCTTGCGGATGATACCAAGCTGGGAGGGGTTGCAAGTGCTTGGGAGGATAAGATTAAATTTCAAAATGATCTGGACAAACTGGAGAAATGGTCTGAAGTAAACAGGATGGAATTCAATAAGGACAAATGCGAAGTGCTCCACTTAGGAAGGAACAATCAGTTGCACACATACAGAATAGGAAATGACTGATGAGGAAGGAGTACTGCGGAAAGGGATCTCGGGGGGTCATAGTGGATCACAAGCTAAATATGAGTTAACAGTGTAACGCTGTTGCAAAAAAAGCGAACATCAGCTTGGGATGTATTAGCAGGAGTATTGTAAGCAAGACACGAGAAGTAATTCTTCCGCTCTACTCTGCTCTGATTCCGCCTCAACTGGAGCATTGTGTCCAATTCTGGGTGCCACATTGCAGGAAAGATGTGGACAAATTGGCGAAAGTCCAGAGAAGAGCAATAAAAATGATTAAAGGTCTAGAAAACATGAGTTTTGAGGGAAGATTGAAAAAATTGGGTTTGTTTAGTCTGGAGAAGAGAAGACTGAGAGGCGACATGAGAACAGTTTTCAAGTACCTAAAAGGTTGTTACAAGGAGGGAGAAATTTGTTCTTCTTAACCTCTGAGGATAGGACAAGAAGCAAGGGGCTTAAACTGCAGCAAGGGAGGTTTAGGTTGGACATTAGGAAAAACTTCCTAAAAGTCAGAGTGGTTAAGCTCTGGAATAAATGGCCTAAGGAGGTTGTGGAATCTCCATCCTTGGGGAGTTTGAAGAGCGGGTTGGACAAACATCTGTCAGGGCTGGTCTAGATAATACTTCATCCTGCCTTGAGTGCAGGGGACTGGACTAGAGACCTCTCGAGGTCCCATCCAGTTCTATGATCTATCTGCCAGCATGCATTGCTTCACTCTTCTCTCCCCTCTCACCCCGCTTCTACTTCCAGGGGCAGCCTCAACCCCGTGACTGAGTTTGTGGCCCCAGGATTCCCCTCCCCTCCTCGGAGCAGGCCCCCCAGGCTCCATAGGGTTTGCAGGTGGGGAGCCCCCCCAGGGATGGGGTCGAGCTCAGGGTCCAGGGGAGGTTTGGCAGGTGAAGGGACCTGGGGGGGTGTTGCCTGGGGGGGTTGGAGAACAGCAGCGAAGGGGAAGTTGGACACTTGCAGAATACCAGGGAGACAAGGCAGGTGAGGTGATACCTGTTACTGGACCAGCTTTGGAGCCACACAGGGCAAGGAGGGCAGGGATTTGGGAAGCAAGAGCAGAGGATCAAACCCTTTCTTAATGTGGGTCGGGATGATCCCCATTTCAAAGATAGAGAAAGTGAGGCACCAGGTGGGAGAGTGACCTGGCCAGGATCACGTTACCGCTCAGTGGCAGGACTGCAAACAACCCATTCCCTGATCTCCTCACTGGACGCTGCTGCCCCTCCTATATGACCCCTCCAGCCATCCTCGCCCACAGGCCATCCCCACCACTCTCCAATACCAGGCTGTTTCCACAATGGAAGCAGGCTTGTAACAGAGTTCACTCACCGATAGGTGCCCCTTCCTTCAAGGCCTGGGGTCACAGATTTCTTGGGCTAGCACGCCCGCCAGCAGGTTTCTGGCTGGGAACTCAGCCCTTCAGCCAGGCGACCATCTTTTAGTCCCACTCCTTCCTGGGTCTCGCTCATCCCAAACGAAAAGTCAAAAAATGTCTGTAACTGAAACAAGATCCTCTGTCCCTTGGGGGCTTTTCCTCAGCCTGACTTTGGCTCGGCCTGCCCTTGCTGGCCTTGGTAGCCCTTCCTATGGCCCTGTACATCCCCTTCCTTAGAGACCGTGGGAGAACCAGTCCTGGATTCTAGGTTCTGCCCCAAGGCCCTGTACCCAACAGCTAGGCCTGCTCCTGTACCTTTGTTGCGGTTTCCCCTGGTTTCCCCTCAGCTGGAGCTCACTCTGTAATCCATTTGGCCTAGCTCCAGGCTTTATAGCCCACAGGCCAAGCCCCCCGTTATATACCCTCCTCCTTAGAACCTGGCCCACGCGGGGGCAAGTTCTATTCTTCTCCAAGCTTCATCCCTCCTCATCTCATCGCCGTCACCGGCTGCGCGCTTGTACAGCCTGTGCGCAATGTCTGCAGCTCCACTGCCAGCTCGCTCGGGTGCTAACCTTCTCTTCTGCAGTATCCCGACGCTCTTCCTGCAGCCACTCCGTCTCATGAACAGCTGCTTGCAGAGCCTCTTCTGAAGCCTTTAGCGTCTTCTGTTGCCTTTTTGCTACTGCCGCTGCATATGCCAAAACCTTTTCGGTCAGGGTCTGAGAACCCACCATGGACTGCTCCACCCTTGTGTTTGTCCCTCCTCCAGTCTGCTTCATCTCTGGGCCAATCATTTCGTCCTTCATCTCCCTGCAGCACCCGACAGGGTGTGTTGGTGGAGGGTCTGCAAGGTCCATGGCCACCCCAGCCACCTCCACCTTGCCTGCCTCATGGGGGTTTGTGTCAGAGGACAGCTTCTCCTTTCTTTCTAACTTCTTAGGGCCCTGGCTCCTCGTTCAGCCACTCAGCAATTTCCTAAGCAGGCCGTGTCTTTTGATATGGCCTGCTTCTCTGCCCCCAAAACAAAGAACTCTTGCTCCCATCTTGGCATTAGGCCACGCTTGTACCCTTTCTCATGCCCTTCTCCCTGGGCTAACCTTCTCAGCACAGCCCTGGCATGCTCTCCTTCTCTGCTCTTTTTGTCCATGGGCATCGCAGACCCTGGGTTGATTTCCCTTTGCAGGATCTCTCACAGGTATTGCTGCTGCTGGGTCTGTAGCTCCACCTGCACTTCCTTCTGCGTCTGTTGGTTTTCTAGGAGCTGCTGGAGAAACCCCTAGATCTGCTTTGGCTGCTTAGCCAGTCCCTGGAATTGAAGTGGGAAATCCAGCGACCAGCTTGGTCCCTTGATACACCTGCTTGGGGGAGGGATAGCTCAGTGGTTTGAGCATTGGCCTGCTACACCCGGGGTTGTGAGCTCAATCCTTGAGGGGGCCATTTAGGGATCAGGGCAAAAAACTGTCTGGGGATTGGTCCTGCTTTTAGCAGGGGGTTGGACTAGATGACCTCTGGAGGTCCCTTCCAACCCTGATATTCTATTCTATGATTCATCACGTCGGGGAAAGGTACTCAGCGTGTCACACGTACAGATGAGGTGGAGCGCTCAGCCCCGAGTCCCAGCTATTCCCTACTTCCTGGAACAGAGCGGGCCTGTCCCCACTGGCCTATAAACAGCCCCACTGTGTAACCCAGAGGTGGCTGCATCTTAGCACCAAGACACCAGCGGTCACTGCTCTAGTGGAGATGGTACACACAGGCCACTGCCCCACGTGGCTACCAGAGGTCACAGACTGGGCACTGGTGGGGGGATACACGCAGGGCACTGCTGCACCTGGCCACCAGGGGTCACTGCTGCAATGGTGGTGGTAGGGGAATGAAACAGGCCACTGCCTGAAGTGGCCACTACCACAATGGTGTGTGTGTGGGGGGGGAGATACCAATAGGGCACTGCCACACCAGGCCACCACCAGGAGGTCACTGCTCCAATCACTAGAGATACACATCGGGTAGTGCCCCAAGTGGCCAACAGGGGGCACTATGTCAGACAGAGAGAGAGAGGGAGGGGGATGTGTGTGTGGAGAGAAGAGGAAGTCAAAGGCCACTGCCTCATGTAGCCCCCAGGGTCACTACCCAAATAGGGGACACACACACACACACGGCACTGCCCCAGCTGGCCAGCAGGGGTCACTGCCCCAGTTGGGGGATACGCAGAGGGCACTGCCCCAATGGCTGATATACATACAGGGCCCTGCCTCACCCAGCCACCAACCGTCACAGGCGCAATGGTAGTGGTGGGGTCACATAGGCAACTGCCATCAGTGGCCAGCAGGGGTCGCTGCAGCAACAATAGGGGGGATACATGCCAGGCATTGCCGCACCTGGCCACCAGGGGTCACTGCTCCAACAAGAAGGCACTGACAGGGCACTCCCGTGCCTGGCCAGCAGGGGTCACTTTCACAGTGTTGGGGGGGAGATGCACATAGCGCACTAGCCCACCTGGTCACCAGGGGGCCCTGCACCCTGACACCTACCCACACATACCCCCGGTGAGCAGGTGGGTGCCTGGATGATATTCTGCACTTTCAGAAATAAGGCAAAGGCTAATTTTACTAAAATTTCTGCTGAAGAAAGCTCTAAGTTACAACCCTACCTTGCCAAGCACCTGCCCAAAGCCAGAGCAGTGTCCCTGCTGCCAGCAGAGACCCCAGGACACAGACCCAAAGGGGAAGCAGCTTTTAGGCCAAGCAGTGACAGACTCTGGGGAGGGGCTATGGGGAAGCAGAGAAAGAACAACTAACCACAGTGGGGAACGGACTCCGCTAGGACATCAAACCAACTCCAGCCAGGCTGGATACCAGCAATTCGGGGCTGGAGCAGCTCCAGCCAGGCTGGGCGGGGGCAGGTGACCTCGGTCTCTGTGCTGAGCAGGCTGCTTTGGCTGATAGGAGGGACAAGGAACCCCCAGCCAGGGTCTTGCTGCCCAAGGGGGGGTGAGATCTGTGGCAATCTCTGGAGTAGCTGGTTCAGCAGCCGTGAGCCCCACGCTTGTCCCTGCCCGAGCTCTCCAGGAGCACATTACGCCCAGCTGTACGCACTGGATGTAAGCACCAGTGTAACGCTACAGAGCCACTCTCTGTTGAGTGCTGCCTGCGAGAGACAGGGGCGGAGTCAGACGGGGCAGCAGATGACAGGGCCAGCCCCCACTGTATGCCACCCCCCCATCCATCTGCCTGCCTCACACACTCATCGATCTCCACATCATCCCACTGTCCCTCCGACTGTCCATGCACTGCCCAGCACAAGGAGGTGTGGACAGGGCCCGATTAACCTTTTGTAGGGCCGGCGCCAAACAGATTTGTGGGCTCCCATGGGGGAATGGGGCATGGCACGAGGGGGGTTGATCCCCAGAGTGAGGGGCTGGCCAGGGGCAAGGCGTGGGGGGAGAGGGGAGGTACAGCCACGGTCCACGCAGCCCCACCAGAGGCCACTGGCCCACCCAGCGCTGCTCTGCCAGCGTGCTCTGCCATACTACCCCCTGCCCATTACCCCCACCCCCTTATGCCTGGCAACTCCCATGCCCAGTGCCCCTCTGGCCTGCAGAGCCCTATAACCAGCACCCCCCACTGCCTAGTGCCCCTCTCACAGCCCCCCCACAACTGCCCAGCGCTCCATATTCCTGAGGGAATTCAGCACCAAAACATTAAAAATTCTGTGCACTATTTTAAAATTCTGCAAATTTTATTTGTCAATAAATAAACGTGGAAGCTGCAGCCTGGCAGGGGGAGCCCAGCCACTGGCTGCATGCAGGTGGGAGATCACCCTGCAGCCTCCCCACTCCCTTCCCAGGACAGGGACTCGACAGTGAGGCTGCACCCGACCCTGACACAGTGTAAGGGATGGGCCTGCCCCAGAAACACCTTTGGGCACTGCCCCTCTGCGCCAGGTGCACCAGGTGTGGGAGGCAGGCTCAGCCCAGCAGGATGCAAGTGTGGAGGGGCTCAGTGTGGGGGGATCCAGGTGGGGCTAACAGGGTTCTGGGTGGAGCAGTCGGGGTGCAGGTGGCTCAGTGGGGGATCTGGATGCACAGGGGCTTGTTGGGATTGATGGGGCAGTGGGACTCTGTAGAGGGGTCCAGGTGAAGGTGCTTGGGGCTCAGCAGGGGGTGTCTAGGTGTGGGGAGCTCAGCAGGGGGGCAGGTGCAGGAGAGGTGGGGGTCCAAGTGCAGCTGGCTGGGGCTCTGTAGATGGGTGTCCGGGGGGTTATCTGGGTGATACACATGCAGGGGAGGTGGGGCTACTCAGGGGAGGGTTCGATGGGGCTGCTTAACGGATGAGCCTCAGATGCTGTCAAGGGGATGCTGCATGCCGGGCTCCCGGTTTTCCCCTGTACCTGCATCCCCCATTCCCTTCTCTTCCCCATCCCATGCCCCTTCCCCACTGCCCATCTCCTCCCCATCCCACCCGCTTCCTTCCCTACTGCTTATTTCCCCCAGTCCCCCCCACCCCCCGTCCCAGCACATGCACTCCCTGCTGTACAGAGAACAGGGTGGCCCCTCCCAGCACACAGACGGGGAACACCACCGGCACTAGGACCCAAAAGGCTGCGTCCAGCTGCAAAGTCAGCAGAACTGAACAGCCCCCTCTTTCCACCGGGCAGTTCTGTGGGGACTCCCCAGACCCAGCTCCTACAGCCAATCCAGCAGCACTGAACAAATACTGCAAGACTAATATCTCACAGGCCCTATTGCAGCAGAGAGCCTCTAAGCCTCACCACGGGGCGCTTCCCGCCTCCAGCCCTGAACAGAATATCGCTGCCAGCCTCCAGCTCAGGGCTGAGCCTTCACTTCCTCCCATGCAGCTCTGGGAGAAAGAGCTCCTTAGGTCCCCTGAAGGGGAAAAGCCACAAACAAACCTTCACGTGGCTCTCACACCTCTAGGGGCCCAGGCCAGCCAGGTATCAATCCCAGCCCATGTAGGGTTAGGAGTTCCTGCTGCTCCCTGCTGAGATACACCGACCTTGCGCTGCACTGGGGGGGCTGTCCCCTTTTGCAAGCACGTACTTCCTGTTTCTGGGAAGGAAGAACTACTGCCCTAGTGTTAACTGCCTGCTGCACTGTGCCTGCATCTCAATGCCAGAGCCTCCCCAGGCAGGAGACTCCTTTGTTAGCCACCTGGCGACAGGAGCAGGCTCATGTCCACAAGACACAGGTCGTTCGGAGAGACTGGGCAGAGGAAGGAGCCCCATGTCCTGAGCTAGGAGAGCTAGTGCCTGAGAAGAGAGCCTCACCCTTATAGCGTTCACCACCCGCGGCGGACAGGAGCGAGCAGTGGCGGGGGGGGGGGAGCCGGGGGCGGAGAGGAGCCCTGGGCCTGGCCAGCCGAGAGGAGCGAGCGGGGGACGGGGCGGGGGGGGAGAGGAGCCAGCAGGCAGCGGGGCCTCAGGGTGCATCACAAGTGGGGAGGGCAGGGCCAGGGCACCATCGGAAACCCGGTACTGGGCGTGGCCCCTGAGCAAGGCTTTTGGGTGATGCAGTAATGGAGCTAGGAGGTGATAAGGGGGGGTTCTAGGCATCTCTAATCGCAGCCCCACTTCTCCTGTGCCCAAAGCCATGACCGTGAGCCCACCCCTCTCAGTCTCAGACCCCACAGCCATGACTGGCCACTCACGCTGTGACCCAATTACAGCTAGGAAGGGTCCCCAAACTCTCTAGAAAGATAGGAGTGGGAAGAGCAACCCCCTTAGCCTGGCAGGCAGTACACATCCTTCCCAGTATGGCAGAGACCATGCCTCAAGCGGAGTGCCCCAAGGGTCGGGCCTGGGGCCGGTTTTCTTCAATGTCTTCATTCATGATCTGGAGGATGGCGTGGGCTGCACCCTCAGCAAGTTTGCGGATGACACTAAACTGGGAGAAGTGTTAGATACGCTGGAGGGTAGGGACAGGATACAGAGGGACCTAGACAAGTTAGAGGATTGGGCCAAAAGAAATCTGACGAGGTTCAACAAGGAGAAGTGCAGAGTCCTGCACTTAAGACAGAAGAATCCCATGCACTGCTACAGACTAAGGACCGAGTGGCTAGGCAGCAGTTCTGCAGAAAAGGACCTAGGGGTTACAGTGGATCTAGACTGTTCTCAGTGGTACCAGATGACAGAACAAGGAGCAATGGTCTCAAGTTGCAGTGGGGAAGATTTAGGTTGGATATTAGGAAAAACTTTTTCACTAGGAGGGTGGTGAAGCACTGGAATGGGTTACCTAGGGAGATGGTGCAATCTCCTTCCTTAGAGGTTTTTATGTTCAGGGTTGACAAAGCCCTGGCTGGGATGATTTAGTTGGGGATTGGTCCTGATTTAGGCAGGGGGTTGGACTAGATACCTCCTGAGGGCTCTTCCAACCCTGATATTCTCTGATTCTACGATAGGCAGATAGACCCAGACTAGCCCATAGGAGACTGGAGGGGACTGGGCACAGAGGAAGAGGATGCAGGCAACTGAACGTGACAGGTGTTCACGAAAGGAGAGAGACAGAGTTTGAAAGTGAGTTGGCCAACACAGAGAAGAGAGAGAGAGAGAAACCTAGGAGGAAGGAACAAAACTCAGAACAAGGAGTCACCCTCATGGACCCAACTACTGCTAGGGAGCAAACACCACTGCTGGCCAGAGAGATGAACAGCCCCCACAAATGGCAACATCATCTCCCTTGACTCCACAGCTAGTCAGGAAACCCTTTTTCTTGTTTTTTTGTTTTTGTTTTTTAAACAAACCCACACCCAGCTAACAGGAAGTCCCTGCCTGGAGCCAGGGGGGCTGTGACCAGAGCCCTCACCAAACCTGACACTGATCTCACAGACAGTGACAGCTGCTCCGCTCCCAGCTGGACAGGTCTTGCCTGGCATCAACAACGCTTGCGCTCTCGCTCGCTTTCCATCTCACCACCGAGACGGACTCTGTCCCCCACCCCCACCACACACTTCTTTTCCCTTGGTGCCAAACACAACACAAGAAGGAAAAACAAAAGTTATCATCACAATCTGCCGTGATGGCCAGGCTCCCCTTCTCGCATCTCCCACACCCCAGGGCTCTACCCTGAACCCCTTCCCATGATGTTGTCAGAGCTACAATTAGAAAGCACCCCACTGCACCTGCACCCAACATAGTCACTCTGCACAGGAGACTCTTGTCCCTTCCACTGGTCTTAACCCCACAGAGCCCCAGGCCCAGCTAGGATGCACCTTATTGTTCTTTAGTACTGGGGCTCTCGTCCTCTCCTTCCTATCCCTCTTGGACTCCATCTGTGAGAGAGGACTGGGAAGTGTTACAGACACAGAGACCCTCCCCCAGCTCTCTCTGCACTCTGGGCTCACACCTGGTTGTCTCCCCAGTCCTTGGCGCTGTCCAGCATGTCTCCCTCCACAGAAGTCACCTGGTGTCATCTTAGACTCCATCTTCATATTGCTCTTCTCCTTCCCAGAACTCCTGCTCTGCTCCTCAGACCTGTCTGTCCTCAGCTTTGCAGGCAGAGGGGAAGGGGCATCATGGGAACACACATGCCCCATTCCAGACACCACATGGCATCCACAGGGCTACCAAACCATGTCACCTTGTGCCAAAAAACACACCCCACCCCAAGGGAGCAAAACACCTTTGTGAGCCCAGCACACACACACACACCAAGCCCAGCCAAATTGGGAGCTTGCCCCCTGCTTCCCGGGCCTCATGGATGGAGAAGTTTGGTGGGCAGTGGGGGCCCCGAGGGACTGGCTCAGCGTGTGAATGAGAGACTGTGATATATGTGGGGGGCGGGACTGTGGGGTTGGGGTGTCCAGGAGGACCCAAGGTAAGGGACTAGGGGGATTAGGGGTAGAGGAGAGTAGGGTTACCAAGCAACAGAGGGTCCTGTGGCACCTTTGAGACTAACAGAAGTACTGGGAGCATAAGCTTTCGTGGGTAAGAACCTCACTTCTTCAGATGCAAGTAATGGAAATCTCCAGAGGCAGGTATATATCCGTGTGGAGATAACGAGGTTAGTTCAATCAGGGAGGGTGAGGTGCTCTGCTAGCAGTTGAGGTGTGAACACCAAGGGAGGAGAAACTGTTTCTGTAGTTGGAAAGCCATTCACAGTCTTTGTTTAATCCTGATCTGATGGTGTCAAATTTGCAAATGAACTGGAGCTCAGCAGTTTCTCTTTGGAGTCTGGTCCTGAAGTTTTTTTGCTGTAAGATGGCAACCTTTACATCTGCTATTGTGTGGCCAGGGAGGTTGAAGTGTTCTCCTACAGGTTTTTGTATATTGCCATTCCTGATATCTGACTTGTGTCCATTTATCCTCTTGCGTAGTGACTGTCCAGTTTGGCCAATGTACATAGCAGAGGGGCATTGCTGGCATATGATGGCATATATAACATTTGTGGACGTGCAGGTGAATGAGCCGGTGATGTTGTAGCTGATCTGGTTAGGTCCTGTGATGGTGTTGCTGGTGTAGATATGTGGGCAGAGTTGGCATCGAGGTTTGTTGCATGGGTTGGTTCCTGAGTTAGAGTTGTTATGGTGCGGTGCGTGGTTGCTGGTAAGAATATGCTTAAGGTTGGCAGGTTGTCTGTGGGCGAGGACTGGCCTGCCTCCCAAGGTCTGTGAAAGTGAGGGATCATTGTCCGGGATGGGTTGTAGATCACTGATGATGCGTTGGAGAGGTTTAAGCTGAGGACTGCAGGTGATGGCCAGTGGAGTTCTGTTGGTTTCTCTTCTGAACCAGAGCTAAGCTGGTAGTTAAGCTTAGAAGTTTTCATGCAGGCCCCTACATTTGTACCCTAAAGTTCAAAGTGGGAATACAGCCTTAACACCGCCAAACAGCTGTGTGTTGTGGCAGGCAGAAGGCCCTGGGAGGGAGGGGGCGGAGTTGGTTAGCGGGAGATGGGCTGGGGGGAGGGTAGAGCTTGGCTGCCAGTGGGTGCTAAGCACCCGCTAATTTTTCCCTGTGGGTGCTCCAGCCCTGGAGCACCCATGCAGTCAGCACCTATGATCCCCTCCCCCAAATCAAAATTCCTACAGATTTTGGGTGCATCTCTCAATGTTGTAAATGTCACTAGCTTCTTTGGGTGCGTGTCTCTCTGGGTGGGTGTCCAGGTGTGTTTCTGTATAAGTTTATTGTGATGTCACGTATCCCAACAGCAAAGAATGTTCTGCTTCAGCATTCTTGCCCTGCCTTCAGTCTGCCAACTGGCTTGGTTGACGACAGCTGGTGACCCAAGAAGCTGCTGATAGATGTAGATAAATCTCTGATAATTTTCATATGACTTTACATTGTGCCTCTTCATATAATCTTGTGGTGGGTCTACCCACGTGTGACCTCTGTTTTCATGGGACTTTGTAGCAAACTTTGCATTGCCCTTGGTATAATATTATAGCCCCTAAGGATAGAATAAGATAAAAGAAAAATTTCTTTTTGCTAGCAGTAGAACAAGAGCTCTCCCCCCCCCACACTCTTAATCAGTTGCCCTGTTGAATGAATGAGGTGTGGATGAGCAAGGCATGGAAGGCAGCACCTCCAGACAGCCTCAACTGTTGGAAAGGGGCTGGGAGCCAGACCCAAGGACAATAAAACGTGTCAAGTGGGCTCATTAAAGACAAGCAGACATACTGACGGCCTCGGGGGTTAGAAGCAAGCACCTTCTTTTGGAAACACCCTCTTTGCAGCATTGGGACAACACTCAAAAAAAAAAGCAGCACAAAGGACCAATGGACACAGACACAGAGTTTGAATCTGGTATAGATTTGCATAAGAAAAAAGCTGCTATAAAAGTAAGGTGTCTTGCAGAGGACCCCGGGTCTCGTCTTGTCAACATGGGAGCATCGATCCGGATCGGCAGAAGCCCGGCTCCACCCCCTCCCCCATCTAACTCACCTGGCCAGTGAAGTTAAGGGGAGCAACTAATTGGGAACAACAAGACGGAGTGTGTTTGTGTGTGTGTGTGAGTGTAAGGCCTGGTCTACACTAGGCGTTTATGTCGAAGTTAGCGCCGTTACATCGAATTAACCCTGCACCCGTCCACACCACGAAGCTATTTAGTTCGACATAGAGGTCTCTTAAATTCGACTTCTGTACTCCTCCCCGACGAGGGGAGTAGCGCTAAATTCGACATGGCCATGTCAAATTAGGCTAGGTGTGGATGGAAATCGATGCTAATAGCTCTGGGAGCTATCCCAGAGTGCACCACTCTGTTGACGCTCTGGACAGCAGTCCGAGCTCGGATGCTCTGACCAGCCACACAGGAAAAGCCCCAGGAAAATTTGAATTCCTTTTCCTGTTTGGCCAGTTTGAATCTCATTTCCTGTCTGGACATCGTGGCGAGCTCAGCAGCACTGGCAACGATGCAGAGCTCTCCAGCAGTGATGGCCGTGCAATCTCAGAATAGAAAGAGGGCCCCAGCATGGACTGATCGGGAAGTCTTGGATCTGATCGCTGTGTGGGGCGATGAGTCCGTGCTTTCTGAGCTGCGCTCCAAGAAACGGAATGCAAAGATCTACGAGAAGATCTCTAAAGACATGTCAGAGAGAGGATACAGCCAGGATGCAACGCAGTGCCACGTGAAAATCAAGGAGCTGAGACAAGGGTACCAGAAGACCAAAGAGGCAAACGGACGCTCCGGATCCCGTCCCCAGACATCCTGTTTCTACGAGGCACTGCATTCCATCCTAGGTGCGGCCGCCACCACTACCCCACCACTGACCGTGGACTCTGAGGATGGGATATTGTCCACGGCCGGTTCCTCGGACATGTTCCTCGGACAAGATGAGGAGGGAGATGAGGAGGACGAGGCAGTCGACAGCGCTTACAACGCTGATTTCCCCGACAGCCAGGATCTCTTCATCACCCTTACAGAGATCCCCTACCAACCGTCCCCAGCCGTTAACCCGGACACAGAATCTGGGGAAGGATCAGCCAGTAAGTGTTTTAAACATCTAAACATTTATTTTTAACAGAACAGGAATATTAAGAATAACAACAATGGGTTTCTCATGATTAGTTTGCCCTAGGCGCTTAACGTTTCAGTCCTGGGCAGTGCAACTATTGAAAAAAAATCTAACAATGTCTGGTTTAGCATGATTGTTCTGCCCAAGCCGCTCTACTGTTTAGTCCCTGCCAGTGCAGCTACAGTAAAATGCGGTCTATATGTCTGGGGATAGAGCAGAAATCCTCCTGGGACATCTCGAGGAAGCTCTCCTGGAGGTAACTGGAAAGCCGTTGCATCAGGTTCCTGGGGAGAGCGGCCTTATTGGGTCCTCCGTAGTATGACACGTTTCTGCGCCACGAGACAATCAAGTACTCAGGGATCATTGCCCTGCACAGCAGGGCGGCATACGGCCCTGGTCTTTGGAGGCTTTCCCGAAGCATTCTTTCTTTATCGCTGTCTGAGATCCTCATGAGGGTGATGTCGCTCATGGTGACCTGCTTTGAATTAGGTAGGGGAATGTTAGTGTTGGGACTGCTTGCCCGTTCCTTTACAGAACTGTAACCGCTGGTTTGCGGCCACGCGGTGGAGGCGGGAGAGGGGCAGCCTACAGGGATCGTTCCCGGGGACAGCCGCGAGGGGGTGGGACAGGGGCAGAGTTCCCGCTTGCCGGATTGCTGGCAGCAGGGACTGACATTGCTTTCAATGTGAAAGGAGGCCAGTGCAAATATTAAAGTTTTAAGCTGCCACAAGTCTACGGCTTACCATGTCTGCCTGCTACACAAATTCCGGTGTCCTGCCCCGCTTCTCAGATCTGCTGTGCAAGACCCCAGGCACTGAATGCGAAGGCCGAGAATTCAACCTTGTCCTGAGTGCGCATGTGATAGGTGCTGTGCATGGTCTTGTTCACAGAGAAAGACTATGTTCTTTGTTCACAACTACATTTATCTTTCTGAGGAATTCACTCCCTTTTCCCCATTCCCACAGCCACATCTGCGACTGTCTCACAACCTAGCCTGGCATCACACTCCCAGAGGCTAGCGCAGATTAGGCGTAGGAAGAAGAGGACACGGGAGGACATGTTCTCGGAGCTTATGGCCTGCTCCCGAGCCCAGGCAGCACAGCAGACCCAGTGGCGGGAGAACTTGTCCCAAATGCACCAAGCACACATGGAACGGGAGGAGAGGTGGCGGCAGGAAGACCAGCAGGCAACTCAAACGCTGCTTGGACTAATGAGGGAGCAAACGGACACGCTCCGGCGCCTTGTGGATGTTCTGCAGGAACGGAGGCAGGAGGACAGAGCCCCGCTGCAGTCTATCTGTAACCGCCCTCCCCTGCCACCAAGTCCCATACCCCCCCTCACCCAAAGTGCAAAGAAGGAGGGGCGGCAGAGTCCATGCAAACTCTCACTCCACCCCTGCAGACAGCTCTAGTAGTAGAAGGCTCTCATTCCCCAAAATTTGACAAGTTCTTTCCTTCCCGCCTCACACAAGCCCCCGTCCAAGTTTCACCTCCCAGTTCCATGTGTAGTTGCTAATAAAAAATACGTTTCTGTTAATTACTGTTTCCATCATGTTCTTTTGGAGGAGGAGGGGAAGGGGGTTGGTAATTGGACAGGACAGTCACCTTTGGCAGGGTACATAGGCGGGGGCAGGTCCAGCAGCAGGGCACATACAAAGTGCAGTCACTACTTACCCTGGTCAGTCTGGGAGGTGGTTTTCATGTTCTGTGGTGGGGGGTGGGTTGCTCTGTGACTTTGTGGCGGGGGAGGGCAGTTACAGATCTTATGCGGTGGTCCTTATCCTGGATCACAGAGCCACGCAGCAGGGGATCTGTAACCGTCCTCCCCCTGCCACAAAGTCACATAGCCCCCCCATACACACAGTCCCGATCAGGAGGGGTGACAGGCTCCGTTGAAACAACCAGTCCACCACAGCGGAGCCTGTCAATCCTGGAGTTTAGAAGCGTCATTTGCATCACTACACTACACCCGCTCCCCACCACAGTCTGCGTCCCAGGTTTAAAACATTCCCGCGAAAACAGTAATAAAGAAAACGGTGTTCATTAACAAAGTAGAAGTGATTTTATTTCTAAACGTGTGTTGGAAGGGGGTGAAAGGGGTATGTAACTGGAGAGGATAGTCAACATTAACTGGGTAAAGAAACGGGGGCAGGTTCGGCTTCTCTGTACACAAACTTTACAGTCACAGGTTACCCTGCTCACTCAGGAACTTTGCTTTCAAAGCCTCCCGGATGCACAGCGCATCCCGCTGGTCTCTTCTAATCGCACGGCTGTCTGGCTGGGCGTAATCAGAAGCCAGGCTATTTGCCTCAACCTCCCACCCCGCCATAAAGGTCTCCCCCTTGCTCTCACAGAGATTGTGGAGCACACAGCAAGCTGCTATAACAATGGGGATATTGGTTTCGCTGAGATCACAGCGAGTCAGTAAGCTTCTCCATCTCCCCTTGAGACGGCCAAAAGCACACTCCACCACCATTCTGCACTTGCTCAGCCGGTAGTTGAAGAGTTCTTTTTCACTGTCCAGGGCGCCAGTATAGGGCTTCATGAGCCAGGGCATTAGCGGGTAGGCTGGGTCCCCAAGGATGACTATAGGCATCTCCACATCCCCAACAGTTATTTTGTGGTCCGGGAAGTAAATACCTTGCTGCAGCCGTCTAAACAGACCAGAGTTCCTGAAAACACAAGCGTCATGAACCTTGCCCGGCCATCCGACGTAGATGTTCGTAAAACGTCCCCTGTGGTCCACCAGTGCTTGCAGCACCATGGAAAAGTAGCCCTTTCTGTTAATGTACTGGCTGGCCTGGTGGTCCGGTGCCAGGATAGGGATGTGAGTTCCATCTCTGGCCCCACCGCAGTTTGGGAATCCCATCGCTGCGAAGCCATCTATGATCGCCTCCACGTTTCCCAGGGTCACTACCTTTGACAGCAGTACATCAACGATTGCCTTGGCTACTTGCATCACAACAACCCCCACGGTAGATTTGCCCACGCCAAAGTGGTTCGCGACTGACCGGTAGCTGTCTGGCGTTGCAAGCTTCCAGAGGGCTATGGCCACTTGCTTCTGGACAGTCAGGGCTGCTCGCATCCGGGTGTCATTGCGCTTCAGGGCAGGGGACGCAACTCACAAAGTTCAAGGAAAGTTCCCTTCCGCATGCGAAAGTTTCGCAGCCACTGGGATTCATCCCAGACCTGCAGCACTATGCGGTCCCACCACTCAGTGCTTGTTTCCCGGGCCCAGAATCGCCGTTCCATGGCATCAACATGACCCATTGCCACCGTGATGTCCTCGGCGCTGGGTCCCGTGCTTTCTGAGAGGTCTGTGCTACTCTCAGACTTCAGGCCCTCACCGCGGTGCCGTAGCCTCCTCGTCTGACTTATCTGCATCTGCCTCAGGGAACGGTGGATGATAAGCTGCGAGGCGTTGAGAACGGCCACAACTGCAGCGATGGTCACAGCGTGCTCCATGCTCGCAGTGCTGTGGCGTCCGCGCTGTCACTGACTAGAAAAGTGCGCGAACTGATTTCCCGCCGGCGCTTTCAGTGAGGGAGGGCGGGAGTGATGGACGGATGACGACAGTTACCCAAAAGCACCCTAGACACATTTTTTTTACCCAGAAGGCATTGGCGGCTCCACCCAGAATTCCAATGGGCAGCGGGGACTGCGGGAACTGTGGGATAGCTGCCCACAGTGCACCACTTCCAATGTCGACGCTTTCCCCGTTAGTGTGGACTCACAAAGTCAAATTACTGTCCTTAGTGTGGACACACACGTTCGACTTTGCAATATCGATTCCAAGAATTCGATTTAAGTAAAATCGAACTACTCTCGTAGTGTAGACATACCCTAAGTGTAATATATTATATGCATATAATACAGTGTTAAGGAATACATGTATTACTAATAAATGTGGCGTTTTGTCTTATTCCCCCTGAAAAGATCCTGTGCAGTACTTTAAGTACAACATAGATGCATACTATCCATCTGTCAACAACTTCTTGAATCAGCTATTTCCACAGGTGTTGGAAAGAAGATGAGTTTTTACAGAAGGTAATTCCCAGATTCCCAGGCGCTGATTGGCAGGGCTGCTGGTGGGCGGGAGGTGCTGGGGGCTGGAGGGGGAGAGCGGATGGGGGGCTGCTGACATATTCCTGTGGCTCTTTGGCAATGTTCATTGGTAAATTCTGGCTCCTTCTCAGGCTCCGGTTGGCCACCCCTGTCCTAGGGACTGGTGGGGCCAGCGTTGCAACAGTCAGTTCTCAACGTTCCGTTTTGATTTGAATGTGGGCATCTTTCAATTCCCCTTCTGCGTCAGCCTTCCACGTTCTCTGGAGGCAGATTTCCATGATTTTATCTTTCAGCAGACGAGTATGGGTGAATTTCCATGGATAGAACCTAAAGGGAAGATAACAAAACTCATGTAAAATTTAGATTGATATCTCCATAAATCGTATTTCCCTTGGAGTTGCCCCTAAAGCAACATTGGAAAAAATAACCCCAACTATACATACAATATGATGGGGGCTAATTTAGCTACAACAAGTCAGGAAAAAGATCTTGGAGTCATTGTGGATAGTTCTCTGAAGATGTCCATGCAGTGTGCAGAAACGGTCAAAAAAGCAAACAGGATGTTAGAAATCATTAAAAAGGGGATAGAGAATAAGACGGAGAATATATTATTGCCCTTACATAAATCGTTGGTATGCCCACATCTCGAATACTGCATACAGATGTGGTCTCCTCATCTCAAAAAAGATATACTGGCACTGGAAAAGGTTCAGAGAAGCGCAACTAAAATGATTAGGGGTTTGGAATGAGTCCCATATGAGGAGAGATTAAAGACTCTTCAGCTTGGAAAAGAGGAGACTAAGGGGGGATATAACAGAGGTATATAAAATCATGAGTGATGTGGAGAAAGTGGATAAGGAAAAGTTATTTACTTATTCCCATAATACAAGAACTAGGGGTCACCAAATGAAATTAATAGGCAGCAGGTTTAAAACAAACAAAAGGAAGTTCTTCTTCACACAGCGCACAGTCAACTTGTGGAACTCCTTACTTGAGGAGGTTGTGAAGGCTAGGACTATAACAGCGTTTAAAAGAGAACTGGATCAATTCATGGTGGTTAAGTCCATTAATGGCTATTAGCCAGGATGGGTAAGGAATGGTGTCCCTAGCCTCTGTTTGTCAGAGGGTGGAGATGGATGGCAGGAGAGAGATCACTTGATCATTGCATGTTAGGTTTACTCCCTCTGGGGCACCTGGCATTGGCCACTGTCGATAGACAGGATACTGGTCTAGATGGACCTTTGGTCTGACCCGGTACGGCCGTTCTTATGTTATGTTATGTTCTAATTCACTCATTGCCTTCAAGTTGTGAATCTAAACCTTTTGTCTCATGTAATGATTGGCTAATGTATGTGTATTGAGACAATATCTATCTGTTTACATGATTGAAACACACATAAATGAAATCAAATAATGCAGAAGAAAGAAATCTTAAGCTATTGAAAGTGATACAGCTCTACTCCCATCCCCTGGCTGTCATCTTGGCAGTTCTCTCAGAAATAATCTCATGGAGATAGACTTCAAAACTCTCTACAAATTCTACTATACTCCCATTGGGTTATACAATAGATGTGTAAATTCCCCCCTGCAATTCCTTTCCAGGAAAGGGGTTTAAATAAACTGTAACCTACATTGGTCATGGGTCTCGGTGTGATTTCTTTGTTATTGTGTTGGTGGCCAAACTTCTGACTGGATGTTATAAATAGTATGGGAAATTCTTCATTTAAAGTTTACTGATTATTTTCCCCATGCTAATAAATTCCAGATATTGAAATAGTTGAGAATAAGTCAACATATTTGCAGCTGCAAATCCATCCTTCCAGACCCTCAAACCTTCTTGATGACAATCTTTTGTTCCTTTTCCTGGGTTCTCTGGGAACAGAGGTTTATTGGTTTTCAGCTTGGCCCCATCTGTTCCCAGAGTCCCAACATTCTGTGCACAAAGGAGTGGGGTTAATAATGAAGCAGTTTTGCAACTAGACCCAGGCAATGACCAAAGAAAATAGAAATTGACCTTTGCTGTTTCCATGTCTGCCCAATGGCAGAGGAGGCGTGAGATCCATGGGGTGAGAGTCAGGCTAAGAAATGTAGCCAGCGACTGTGTGAGGATGGGAGGAATTACAGATCTGGTGGATGGAGGTTTCCTGTTAGAGAACAAAAGGGGAGAACCTGTGATGTGCTCTGTTCAAGGAAGGTTATGAGAAAGAGGGAACAGGGATCCTGGTGCCTCTCCCCAAGGAAACCTCAGACAAAGCATCTCCTCTTGGACAGGAGCAGCAACCTTCACACTAGCAGTTACAGCCATCTTTAGGTTCATAAATTCATAGTTTCAAAGGCTCTAAGGCCAGCCCTGATCATCTAGTCTGACCCCCTGCATAACACAGGGTTATGAGTTCAATCCTTGAGGGGGCCATTTAGGGATCTGGGGCAAAAATCTGTCAGGAACGGTACTTGGTCCTGCTGTGAAGGCAGGGGACTGGACTCGATGACCTTTCAAGGTCCCTTCCAGCTCTGTGAGATAGGTACCTGGCTGGGGGCAGCAGCAGCCCAGGCACCACCGTTCCTGCCGCAGCCCCCGGACTCCAAATGCCCTGCACCGGACACAGCTGCTCCCCACCCTCCCCTGGTGTAATGGTCAGCATGCAGGAGTCTGACTCCTACCATCTCACTTCAACTCTCCATGGGACCACCGGGTACCCTGTTGGCTTGTGGCCAAGCCCTGGGAGCTCTGCTTCCTTCTATTGAGTTGTGCAAGAGCAAGTCTTTCCCCTCCTGCCGGGTGACTAGCGCCCACTGGTGCCAGGTCCTCGCTCTGGCTGGTTTGACGGAATGGCCGCAATGGGCCGGGCCCTAGAACTTGACACCCTGGCTAGAGATGCTGCAGTCCTGAGGGTTGCGATTCTTGCAGCTTCACCAGATGCCCACAAGCTTGGCCCTTGCACTTGCTGCCGCGCTTTGACTCTTGCCCACATGGCACGTAACGAAAGGAGGCCTAGGCCCAGGGTGGATAGGCAGGAGGGAGGAAGAGCCCCAGGCTGGAGCCCAGCACACTTTCCTCCTCCGGGCTCCTAGAGCAGAGGCGGCTGGTGCTGACAGCTCCAAGGGAAGGCTTAAAAGCCACAGAGCAACCGAGGGTGGGGCAAGAGGAGGGGAGGACCGTGCCTACGCGTGAGCTGCAGACAGCCACAAAGACACCAGCCAGCCTGCTCCCTGGCACAGCAGACACCCACTGAAAGGCCATTCGCAGACCAGCATGGGGGGTAGCTGCTGATGCTCTGTGGCCAATATCAGAAGACGGTAGGAGAGCAGGGCCAGCCCCGCTGCTGGGGCCTCTTACCATTCCCGCTCCAAGGTTGCTCATTTCACAGTGGGGCAGGAGATTTTCCCCAGCTGGTGAGAAGCAGAGAAACAGGTGGGCTCCAAAGGTGCTATTTAGCAGCCCCCTCAAGCAGAGGGACAGGCGCACATTCGGAAGAGGGAAACTGCTCTGCACACTAGCCTGGGCATCCGCCCATTTTCTTTGGCAAGTCAGGAATGGCAAAGGCTAGCCTGGAAGCAACTCAGGCTCACGCTCTAGCCTTTGTGATGCCCTACGCCCCAATTCCGTCCTGGGGCTCTAGCTGAAACCAGAGCATGGGCCTGAGCGGCCAAGAACAGGTTCCAGGCCTGAAGAAAGCAGGAATTTCGGCACAAAGGGAAAACTAAGCAAGCACAACCATGAAGGGACTTGACCCCTCAGTTGCCTGATCTAAAGTCAACTGCCTTCACCTTTAGGCCACAGGGGACAAGCCTCTCCAAAGCCTTCTTTAGAAAAGGGGGATGGACACTGTTTCTCGGGTCATCTACTGAGGGGCAGAGATTCTCTGGGCACAAGAAGTCGAGTTCCCAGTGAGATGTGGCGCCAGGTGCAGGACTTTGGCAGGGAGGCTTCAGCATGCGGGGTTGGGATGCAGCTGGCTGTCTAGGTGCGATTTAGTGGCCCCACGGCACAGGAGGGAGGTCGAGGAAAAGGAATCTTGCTGGCAGGCAGTGGCCGTGGAGAAAAAGAGGAAGGGGACCTGGGACTTTTTTTTTTGGTCTCTTTTGGCTGCCTGCCTCCTTGCCCTTGTGGGGGAGGTGTAAAGGCTTTCAACAAGCCTGGCTAGCTCAGCCTGTAGCGCTCCTTGTCCCTCCCAGCAGACAGAGGAGGGCAGGGTCTTCTCATTTCCCACCCACCTACTAGGCACAGGGTGATGGGGGAGGCAGAGCTCTGGGCAGAGAACAGGGACAGGAATCCCAGCACTCAGGGCCGGATCCAGGCACCAGCTTCTCAAGCAGGTGCTTGGGGCGGCCGGTCGGGAGAGGGGCGGCAGGTCCAGGTATTCGGCGGCAATTCGGCGGATGGTCCCTCACTCCGGCTCGGCGTGAAGGACCTCCCGCCGAATTGGTGCCGCAGATTGCGATCGCGGCCGCGGCTTTTTTTTGGGGGGGGGGGGGGGTTGTTTTGGCTGCTTGGGGCGGCCAAAACCCTGGAGCCGGCCCTGCCAGCACCTCCCCTTTGTATTCACTGCAGTCTCTGCCTAGGGGGTTCAGGCTCCAGTGCTCTGCTCTGTTTTCCCAGCCCTGTCCAGGGGGGTGTTTCCAGTTTCAGAAATGGGGGAATGTTCACACGCTCCCAATGGGTCTGTTCATAAACCAGGCCAGAGGCTGAGCATGTCCCAGCAGGTTTATCAGTCCCTGTCCCCCCAAACCTCAGCCTGAGTGTTTCCTGACCCTCCCCCGCTACAACAACCCTCCCCAGCAGCTCCCCCAAAATCCCCTCCCTGAGCTGGATCCACTACAGCCATTTCCCTGCCCCGGCCCCTAGGAAGATGGGACGGTCTGGAGCAAAACAGGGTCGTTATTCTGCAGCCTGTCAGGGCGAGAAGGGAAGTTCGTGAGGTTTCTGAATGAGTGTTAGTCCATTTCACACCCCGATTCCCCCAGGCTCTGTCCCTGTAGACAGACACTCTAGACTCTGCCATGCTGGGAGAAGCCTCAGTGACGTTATTACAGCACACAGGGCCGGCTTTAGGCCGATTCAGCCGATTCGGCTGAATTGGGCCCCGCGCCAAGAGGGCCCCGCGCTGCAGCTGTCCACCCGCCCCCAGCTCACTTCCCCCTCCTCCCCTCCCCTGCACGCCCCGCCCCCTCCCCTGCTTCCCGAGAATCAGAGATTTGCGGGAAGTCTGAAAAGAAGCAGGGGCGGGCAGGGGCAGCACAAGGTAAGCTGGGGTGGGGGCGCGAGAAGGGCTCCGGGGAGGCGCGGCCCGTTCCCGCAGGCCCCAGCGGCTCTGGCTTGGCCCGGTCCCTGCGGCGCGGCTTGGGTCCCTCCCCCCCCCCCCCCCCGCGGCGCGGTGCGGCGCGGCTCGGGTCTCCCCCGTCCCGTTCCCCCCCCCCGCAGCGCGGGTCCCCTCCGCGGCGCGGCTCGTGTCCCCCCCCCCGTTCCCCTCCGCGGTGCGGCTCCCCCCCGTCCCCTCCGCGGCACGGCTCGATTCCTGGGGGCGGGGCTTGCTGCAAGCCCCGCCCCCAGGAATCGGGCCCCGCTCTTGCTAAAGCCGGCCCTGACAGCACAGACCCGACCTCTCCCTCGGGACTAAACCCACCAGACGCTATTACACTCTCCCAGGAACAGAGTCTCTGAGCCAAATGCCAGAAAAGAGTAAAATCAAAGGAGCCGCTTTGGGGGATCCCCCGACACTGTCCCCAGAACAGCCCATTCCCTCAGCAGCGCAGGGACCAGGCAGAGGCAGGAACTGGCTTTTCCTCTCTCTGCCCCTCACCTCTCCCAGGAAAGTCACTGCCCCGGGGGGCTGCAGGGAATGGGGCTGGGCAAGGTTGGGTACCCGGAACCTCCCTCCCCACTGATTGCTCCAGCTGCCCCGTCCAGTCTCTCCCCTCTCCCTCCTGCACGAAGAGCCGGTCACTGTCCTGCATTCCCGTGGGCGTTTCCTCGCCAGTAGCTACAGCCACTGCTAACGGGGTGAGCCTGGGGGCTCTGGGCAGCAGCTCTGAGCCGCGCAGAAACTCCGGGGCAGGGATGGAGCGAGCAGGAGCCATTTCTGCAGAGTCACTTTCCAGCCAGGCCCCAGCACTTACCCCAGATCTCTCGTATCACCTGTAGTCTCTGAGTCAGGAGCTGATGCCAGCAGAGCCCAGGGCTGCCCCAGGGGGATAGTTCCAGACCCAGGAGAAAGTCCCCCCTTGGCTGGGCACAGCTGGTCTGGGATCATAGTGATGGTCTGTCCCAGCACAGACCCCACTCGGCAGCAGCAGCTCCTCAGCCCAGGCCCCCAGATCCCAGCAGAGGCAGCAGCATCTGCCCCAGGAAGCCCTGCGAGCTCCAGGGCTCCAGTATCCTGAGCTCAGAGAGAGACGGACACCGACTCCTCGGCCTGAGCAATGACCAGAGCCTCTGCTGGGGGCAGCTAATGACCGAGCCTCCCTGCGCTGCCCCCGCAGCCCCCAGGGACAGTCAGGCCGATGCTGATCTCATTTGCCCCTCTGGACCCATAGCGGAACCGGAGACCCAGTTCAACCCGGGATTTCGTACATGAACCAGAACCGAATTTCACCCATGCATTTGTTTTACTGACTGAACCAGAACTGAACCAAAAAAAAAGGGCGGGGTGTGTGTGTGTTACCAGTTAAAAGAAAGATTCAGCATTTTTAAAGCTCATTATATAAAAAAAATAATAATAACCTACAGAGATCTTATTTTCAGTTGAAGAGAAGACAAGAGAGTAGCGGGCTAGTGAGGGCCCCAGAACAATGAGAAGAGAAGGGGGCCAGCCCAAAAGAGCATGGAGGGAGAGGAGAACTTTGGGAGCTGTCTGCACACCATGGGAGGCAGAAGGAGGCCCAGAGGTAGACGATCCATCTCTGAGATACCCCTGGGGAGAGAAGTGGTTGGATGCTCCCTGGGCCCTGAAGTTCATAATAATTCTTCAAGTCCAAGGGCAAAGGTAATGGCTGCCCAAACCTCTCCCCTTGACATGCCTCCTCCCATCATCCCCACCCCTGGGGCAGCTCCTCCCTCCAGTTGCCCCACTTGAGGCAGGGTTCAAGTTCCAAACTCCCTTCCCCACTGAAGCCTCCTGCCAGCTCCCTCCGCGGCACTGTCTGATACCCACCCCTACCCCAGAGAGATCTGTTTCTCTCACACATATATCTTGATCCTAGACATCAACCCCCACTGGCAGCAGAGGACAAAGTCAAGGCAAAATTTCATGACACCAAAAAGTGGATGAAGATGGAAATGCTTGAGTCAGAAATAATGATGTCAGAGAATCAATGTCAGACACGTCTGAAACTGAAAGATGAATTGGAATGTCTTCTGAACGCTTGTGAAATCTCTAAAAAGGAAGCGATAGCTGGATGATGGAAAGCTCAAAAAAGGATTGGGCCAATTCCTGATTCATTCACAGATGGGCCACGTCTCCATAAGAAAGAAAACATATTGAACTACTGGGAACAGCTGAAAAATGTCACGCCCATGCTAAATCAACTAGCAAAATTCATACTGGCAGTTCCATCACACAAGTGAGCGTCAAAAGGCTCTCTCCGGGCCTCCAATGTGTCCTTTCACTGCAGAGGGCCTGTATGACAAAGCAAATGTTTAAATATGGTTTTTTAGGTTTCTCAAACAGACTGTTTAGGAAAAAATAATCATGTATATTTGACAACACAAAAACACTAGGGAAACTCATGTAAAGTTAAAGTTACCAAATAAATAAATAATCAAAAATCCAAACAGTTTCCAATATTGAATTGCAGCTGGATTTACCTCCACTAAGTTTGAAATAGGATTTAAACCAGTAACTGAACTTCTATTTTTGTTTCTTTCAGTGGCCTTGAACCAGAAATGAAACCAAACGTATTGAATGGAACTGAACCAGAATCAAACCAAAACAACTGGGAGGTGAACTCCCTTCCTGCTGTTGCTAGCGGTGATTCTGGTTGACACAGAAATCGGAGAGGGACCCTGTTCAGTCCTGTCAGCCCCAAACATTTATCATCCAGGAGTAAGATCTCCAAATAATGAGACTGTCTTAACCAAACAAAGAGTAAATTAGGAGCAGGGGGCGTGTGCACGCATAGGGTGTGGGGGGATATTTGCAAATTCTGAGCCCTTAGCGGGAAGTCTGATGCCCCCCCCATGATTGTTTGACCTAGGAATGTAAATATTGGTTAAAACGATTAACCGGTTAGAATTATATCATTTAACTCGTTAACCGTTTTACCTCAGGTCTCTCCAGAGGGCCGGCACAGGACAGTCGGGGCTGGGGTCCCACCAACCAGGTACGGCAGGGTCTGCTCCAGGCCGCCATGGCTGCCGCAGACAGGGCTGGAGCCACTCCAGGGCTCTGTCCGGGATCCTGCCTGCCCACCGGCGTGGGGCTGCCCCACACCCCCCAGCCCACTGCGGCCGGGACTCCTCTGGCCCAGGGGGGCTGGCCGGTCGGCGGGGTTAACTGGCAAGGTCCGGTTAACCGGTAAGCAAACCAGTAAACCCAGTACTTCCTGGTTCACCTTTGATATCCCCGGTTTGACCATGTCTAGGGAAAAAGATTCCCAGTGGCTGCTGGGCGGGGCAGCCCCTCCCCATCTCCTACCCCATGGGCTGGGGGAGCTGCCATTGTATCTCTGCCCCCCCTCCCTCCTCCTGCCCTCTGGCTCTGCCCTCCCCAGCCAGTCTCTGCTTGCTCCATAGTCTCCCTCCAGCCCCCCCACAGCTCCCCTTTTCTTCCCTTTATCGGACATTCAGAGTTTCCCTCTAGTCCAGCTCTGCTCCCCTGAGCCCCAGAATTCTCCCCCTGCCCCGATACCTGTGTGTTCCCCCAGCCTCCCTCCAGCGCCCCACATCCCCCGGCCCCCTCCCGTCCCCTGCATCCCTGTTCCCCAATTCCTGCCCTCTCCCAGATCCCTGGTCACCCCCCTCCTACATCCCTGTTCCCCAATTCCTACCCCCTCCCACATCCCCGCTCACCCCCCTCCCACATCCCTGTTCCCCAATTCCTGCCCCCTCCCAGATCCCCGGTCACCCCCCTCCCGCCCCCTCCCACAACCCTTCCCCCTCCCCCCGGCTCCCCACATGTCGCTGCCCCGCCCCCACCCCCTGCAAACCCTGGGCGCTGCAGCCACTTCCCTCTGCCCGAGGCCGGGACTCGCAGCTCGCCCCACTGGGAGCAGCCTGGGCCCCCCGCCCCGCACAGGCTGCACTGGGAGCAGCTCCCAGCGGGGGGCAGGTCTCCCCTTCTCCCCACGTGGGGCACTGCTGGGGGGGCTCGGGGTCCCAGTCAGGGGGGCTGGGCCGGGGTCTCTGCCCGGGGAGAGTCTCTCGGGGGGGGGGTAGCGGGAATGTCCCTCCCCCGCCCGCAGCCAGGGCTCGGGGGGCCCCAGCGGCAGCAGCCGAGGCCCGGGGGGCTGGCAAGGCAGCGCCTGTGTCAGGGCTGGATCCCCACTTTGAACTTTAGGGTACAAATGTAGGGGCCTGCATGAAAACTTCTAAGCTTAACTACCAGCTTAGCTCTGGTTCCGCTGCCACCATTTCAAGGGATTCCCTCCCTGGGAAACCTTGAAAAACCTTCACCAAATCCCTGGTGAAAACAAATCCAACCCCTTGGATTTAAAACAAGGGGAAATTAACCATTCCCCTCCTTCCTCCCACCAACTCCTGGTGAATCAGTTCCAACCCCCCCTGGGATCTACAACAGGGAGAAATTAACCATCCCCCCTCCTTCCTCCCACCAACTCCTGGTGAATCAGGATCCACCCCTTGGATCTTGAACAAGGAAAAATCAATCAGGTTCTTAAAAAGAAGGCTTTTAATTAAAAAAAAAGGTAAAAATTATCTCTGTAAAATCAGTATGGAAATTAACCTTACAGGGTAATCAAACTTAAAGAGCTCAGAGGACTCCCCTCTAGTCTCAGGTGCAAAGTACAGCAAACAAAGATAAACACTCTAGTAAAAGGTACATTTACAAGTTGAGAAAACAAAGGAAAACTAACACGCCTTGCCTGGCTATTTACTTACAAGTTTGAAATAGGAGAGGCTTGTTTAGAAAGATGTGGAGAACCTGGATTGATGTCTGGTCCCTCTCAGTCCCCGAGAACGAACACACACTCAAACAAAGAACACAAACAACAGCCTTCCCCCCCCAAGATTTGAAAGTATCTTGTCCCCTTATTGGTCCTTTAGGTCAGATGCCAGCCAGGTTACCTGAGCTTCTTAACCCTTTACAGGGAAAAGGATTTTGGAGTCTCTGGTCAGGAGGGATTTATAGTACTGTACACAGGACAGCTATTACCCTTCCCTTTATAGTTATGACACGCCCCCCAAATCACAGATAGTGTTGGATGTTCGGTTCCACACTGGCTGTGATTTCTTCCTGGAGTTCTAGGAGAAAACAGAGTTAATAAGACACATGTACCTTTAGACATACTACTGATTATATAAAAACTAACAATATGTTTCATTCCAAGAACAATTGTTAACCAGTTAACTCTGGGAAACTTTCCCGGGAGAGTGCATCAGCCACTTTGTTAGAAGCTCCCGAAATGTGTTGTATTTCAAAATCAAAATTTTGGAGAGCTAAACTCCACCAAAGAAGTTTTTTGTTATTTCCTTTGGCGGTATGAAGCCACTGTAGCGCAGCATGGTCTGTTTGTAGTTGGAAACGCCGTCCCCAAACATATGGGCGTAGCTTTTCCAGCACGTACACAATGGCATAGCATTCCTTTTCGCTGATTGACCAATGGCTTTCCCTCTCAGACAGTTTCTTACTGAGAAACACGACAGGATGGAATTCTTGATCCGGTCCTTCCTGCATTAAAACTGCTCCCACGCCTCGCTCGGACGCATCTGTGGTTATTTGGAACGGTTTGTCAAAGTCTGGAGCCCTTAGCACAGGGTCAGACATGAGTGTTGCCTTAAGCTGGTTAAAGGCCTTTTGACATTCATCAGTCCACTGAACTGCATTTGGCTGTTTCTTTCTGGTTAGGTCTGTCAGCGGGGCGGCGATTTGGCTGTAGTGGGGTACAAATCGCCTATAATATCCAGCCAAGCCTAAGAAGGATTGGACCTGTTTCTTAGACTTTGGAACCGGCCACTTTTGGATAGCATCCACTTTGGCCTGTAGGGGATTTATAGTTCCCTGACCCACCTGGTGCCCCAGGTAAGTCACTCTGTTTTGGCCTATTTGACACTTTTTAGCCTTAACAGTTAGTCCTGCCTGCTGGATGCGCTCGAAAACTTTTTCCAGGTGCTCCATGTGCTCTGCCCATGAATCAGAAAAAATGGCCACATCATCGAGGTAGGCAACTGCAGATTCTCCCAATCCCACTAGGAGACCATCTACAAGTCTTTGGAAGGTGGCGGGTGCATTTCGCAACCCGAAAGGGAGTACATTGAATTCATACACCCCTGCCTGGGTGACGAAGGCTGACCTTTCCTTAGCGGGTTCGTCTAGTGGTACTTGCCAGTATCCCTTGGTTAAGTCCAAAGTAGAGATGAATTGGGCATGTCCCAATTTCTCCAATAGCTCATCTGTGCGTGGCATTGGATAGTTGTCAGGACGAGTTACAGCATTTAGCTTATGGTAGTCCACGCAAAAGCGTATTTCCCCATCTGGTTTGGGAACTAGAACCACTGGAGATGCCCATGCACTCTTAGAGGGGCGGATTATACCCATCTGTAGCATGTCCTGGATCTCCCTTTGTATAGCAGTTTTGGCATGAGGTGACTCCCGGTAGGGTGGGGTTCTAATAGGGTGAGCATTACCTGTGTCAATGGAGTGGTATGCCCGTTCGGTCCATCCTGGAGTGGCTGAGAAAATTGGTGCAAAGCTTGTGCACAGCTCCTTGATCTGCTGTCGCTGCAGACGTCCAAGGGTCGTGGAGAGGTTCACCTCTTCCACGCCACCATCCTTTTTTCCTTCGTAGTAGACACCTTCAGGCCACTCCGCGTCATCTGTTTCCTGGGCTGTAAACTGGCAAACGTTTAATTCTCTGGAATAAAAGGGCTTAAGAGAATTAACATGGTGTACCTTAGGCTTTATGTTGGAGGTGGGGGAGGCTATGAGATAGTTAACAGCTCCTAGGCGCTCCTGGACCGTGAATGGTCCTTCCCACGACACTTCCATTTTATGGGCCTGGAGCGCCTTTAAGACCATGACTTGGTCTCCTACTTTGAAGGACCGTTCTCTGGAATGTTTATCATACCAGGCCTTTTGCTCTTCCTGAGCATCCTTTAGGTTTTCTTTAGCAAGGGCCAAAGAATGTTGGAGGGTGTTTTGTAGGTTGCTTACAAAGTCTAGAATGTTTGTTCCTGGAGAAGGCGTAAACCCCTCCCATTGCTGCTTCACCAACTGTAATGGCCCCTTAACCTCACGGCCATACACAAGTTCAAATGGTGAAAACCCTAAACTGGGATGTGGTACAGCCCTGTAGGCAAAAAGCAACTGCTGCAACACGAGGTCCCAATCATTGGAGTGTTCATTTACAAATTTACGTATCATGGCCCCCAAAGTTCCATTAAACCTCTCCACCAGACCATTGGTTTCATGGTGGTAAGGGGTGGCAACCAAGTGATTCACCCCATGAGCTTCCCACAGGTTTTCCATGGTTCCTGCCAGGAAGTTAGTTCCCGAATCTGTAAGGATGTCGGAGGGCCAACCTACCCTGGCAAAAATGTCTGTTAATGCCTGGCACACACTTTTAGCTCTGGTGTTGCTTAAGGGTACTGCTTCCGGCCATCGGGTAGCAAAATCCATGAAAGTCAGTACGTACTGCTTTCCTCTGGGTGTCTTCTTTGGGAAAGGACCCAGAATATCCACAGCTACGTGCTGAAATGGGACCTCAATTATGGGTAGTGGCTGGAGAGGGGCTTTAACCTGGTCTTGGGGCTTTCCCACTCGTTGGCACACCTCACAAGACCGGACATAATTAGCAACGTCCTTGCCCATTCCCTCCCAGTGGAAGGACTTCCCCAACCGGTCCTTGGTTCTGTTCACCCCAGAATCGCCACTGGGATGATCATGGGCTAAGCTCAAGAGCTTTACCCGATACTTAGTGGGAACTACCAACTGTCTTTGAGGATGCCAGTCTTCCTGGTGCCCACCAGAAAGAGTCTCCTTGTATAAAAGTCCTTGTTCTACAACAAACCGGGATCGGTTAGAAGAGCTGAGAGGTGGTGGGGTGCTCCGCGCCGCCGCCCAAGCTTTCTGAAGGCTGTCATCTGCTTCCTGCTCGGCCTGGAACTGTTCCCTTGATACTGGAGACATCAGTTCCTCCTTGGACTGTGGACTGGGGCTTGGTCCCTCTGGAAGCGATGCAGGTGCTGGGGCTGTTTCCATTGACTGTGAACCGCTGTCCGCTGGTGCACTATGTGGTAACTCAGGCTCTGGCTGAGCCTCTTGGGTAGGGTTATCTGCTGCTTCTGCCAGTTCAGGCTCGCTGGTGTCCTCTGGCGTTGGAGTTGTAGACGGGTTTGCAAGCGCTGGACTCAGGGCTGGCAATGGTTCTGGTGCTGGTTGCGTTGCCAGTTCCGGTTCTGGGACTGGCTTTGGCTGGGTCTCTGGGATTGGATCCACTACGGCTGTTGCAGTCGTTGGCAGGGGATCCAGTTCCACCACCTTTGTCTGGGTCTCCGGTAACACAGACGGAGCCCTGGTGGACGGCTCAGGAACAGGGATGGGGGTGAAAGCTTGCTTAGCCTTTGCTAGTTCCAGTTCATGTTTCCTTTCTTTTTCTCTCTCCTCCATCTCTTTTTCTTTCAGCTCCATCTCTCTCTTGTGGGCCTCCTTTTTGGCCTTTTCTTCTCTTTCTCTCTGCTCTGTCTTGAGTTTTGTTAATTGAAGCAGTCTTTGATGTTTTCTTTTATTTTCTTCTGCTTCTAGTTTGGCCAGTTCTATTTTTTTAGCTACTTCTTTGGTAGTCATTTTCCTGTTTTCTTGTGCTGGGTAACCCCCTCTGCAGTTGTCTGAAACTGGGAAGCTCTCAGCTCTGGCTGCTGCTGAGTTAACAGAAACTTTCTAACTAGCTACTCCCGAGGATGTAAAAAGAAAAAAAAAAAACAATTCAGCTTGAAAGTTCTTTTACCAGTCAAGTTTGCTAATTGAACCCTTCTCTTAACAAAGGACCTGTTAAAAAAACTTAACACCTCTGCCTTCAGGCAAGGAGAGATAAGATATGCATCTATCTACTTCCAGCTCGGCTTTCCAAGCAGCTAGAAGAAAAAAAAATCTCACTGGCTTTTGGGTTTAAAATGATCCCACCGCTATCCACCATGTCAGGGCTGGATCCCCACTTTGAACTTTAGGGTACAAATGTAGGGGCCAGCATGAAAACTTCTAAGCTTAACTACCAGCTTAGCTCTGGTTCCGCTGCCACCATTTCAAGGGATTCCCTCCCTGGGAAACCTTGAAAAACCTTCACCAAATCCCTGGTGAAAACAAATCCAACCCCTTGGATTTAAAACAAGGGGAAATTAACCATTCCCCTCCTTCCTCCCACCAACTCCTGGTGAATCAGTTCCAACCCCCCCTGGGATCTACAACAGGGAGAAATTAACCATCCCCCCTCCTTCCTCCCACCAACTCCTGGTGAATCAGGATCCACCCCTTGGATCTTGAACAAGGAAAAATCAATCAGGTTCTTAAAAAGAAGGCTTTTAATTAAAAAAAAAGGTAAAAATCATCTCTGTAAAATCAGTATGGAAATTAACCTTACAGGGTAATCAAACTTAAAGAGCTCAGAGGACTCCCCTCTAGTCTCAGGTTCAAAGTACAGCAAACAAAGATAAACACTCTAGTAAAAGGTACATTTACAAGTTGAGAAAACAAAGGAAAACTAACACGCCTTGCCTGGCTATTTACTTACAAGTTTGAAATAGGAGAGGCTTGTTTAGAAAGATGTGGAGAACCTGGATTGATGTCTGGTCCCTCTCAGTCCCCGAGAACGAACACACACTCAAACAAAGAACACAAACAACAGCCTTCCCCCCCCAAGATTTGAAAGTATCTTGTCCCCTTATTGGTCCTTTAGGTCAGATGCCAGCCAGGTTACCTGAGCTTCTTAACCCTTTACAGGGAAAAGGATTTTGGAGTCTCTGGTCAGGAGGGATTTATAGTACTGTACACAGGACAGCTATTACCCTTCCCTTTATAGTTATGACACGCCCCCCAAATCACAGATAGTGTTGGATGTTCGGTTCCACACTGGCTGTGATTTCTTCCTGGAGTTCTAGGAGAAAACAGAGTTAATAAGACACATGTACCTTTAGACATACTACTGATTATATAAAAACTAACAATATGTTTCATTCCAAGAACAATTGTTAACCAGTTAACTCTGGGAAACTTTCCCGGGAGAGTGCATCAGCCACTTTGTTAGAAGCTCCCGAAATGTGTTGTATTTCAAAATCAAAATTTTGGAGAGCTAAACTCCACCAAAGAAGTTTTTTGTTATTTCCTTTGGCGGTATGAAGCCACTGTAGCGCAGCATGGTCTGTTTGTAGTTGGAAACGCCGTCCCCAAACATATGGGCGTAGCTTTTCCAGCACGTACACAATGGCATAGCATTCCTTTTCGCTGATTGACCAATGGCTTTCCCTCTCAGACAGTTTCTTACTGAGAAACACGACAGGATGGAATTCTTGATCCGGTCCTTCCTGCATTAAAACTGCTCCCACGCCTCGCTCGGACGCATCTGTGGTTATTTGGAACGGTTTGTCAAAGTCTGGAGCCCTTAGCACAGGGTCAGACATGAGTGTTGCCTTAAGCTGGTTAAAGGCCTTTTGACATTCATCAGTCCACTGAACTGCATTTGGCTGTTTCTTTCTGGTTAGGTCTGTCAGCGGGGCGGCGATTTGGCTGTAGTGGGGTACAAATCGCCTATAATATCCAGCCAAGCCTAAGAAGGATTGGACCTGTTTCTTAGACTTTGGAACCGGCCACTTTTGGATAGCATCCACTTTGGCCTGTAGGGGATTTATAGTTCCCTGACCCACCTGGTGCCCCAGGTAAGTCACTCTGTTTTGGCCTATTTGACACTTTTTAGCCTTAACAGTTAGTCCTGCCTGCTGGATGCGCTCGAAAACTTTTTCCAGGTGCTCCATGTGCTCTGCCCATGAATCAGAAAAAATGGCCACATCATCGAGGTAGGCAACTGCAGATTCTCCCAATCCCACTAGGAGACCATCTACAAGTCTTTGGAAGGTGGCGGGTGCATTTCGCAACCCGAAAGGGAGTACATTGAATTCATACACCCCTGCCTGGGTGACGAAGGCTGACCTTTCCTTAGCGGGTTCGTCTAGTGGTACTTGCCAGTATCCCTTGGTTAAGTCCAAAGTAGAGATGAATTGGGCATGTCCCAATTTCTCCAATAGCTCATCTGTGCGTGGCATTGGATAGTTGTCAGGACGAGTTACAGCATTTAGCTTATGGTAGTCCACGCAAAAGCGTATTTCCCCATCTGGTTTGGGAACTAGAACCACTGGAGATGCCCATGCACTCTTAGAGGGGCGGATTATACCCATCTGTAGCATGTCCTGGATCTCCCTTTGTATAGCAGTTTTGGCATGAGGTGACTCCCGGTAGGGTGGGGTTCTAATAGGGTGAGCATTACCTGTGTCAATGGAGTGGTATGCCCGTTCGGTCCATCCTGGAGTGGCTGAGAAAATTGGTGCAAAGCTTGTGCACAGCTCCTTGATCTGCTGTCGCTGCAGACGTCCAAGGGTCGTGGAGAGGTTCACCTCTTCCACGCCACCATCCTTTTTTCCTTCGTAGTAGACACCTTCAGGCCACTCCGCGTCATCTGTTTCCTGGGCTGTAAACTGGCAAACGTTTAATTCTCTGGAATAAAAGGGCTTAAGAGAATTAACATGGTGTACCTTAGGCTTTATGTTGGAGGTGGGGGAGGCTATGAGATAGTTAACAGCTCCTAGGCGCTCCTGGACCGTGAATGGTCCTTCCCACGACACTTCCATTTTATGGGCCTGGAGCGCCTTTAAGACCATGACTTGGTCTCCTACTTTGAAGGACCGTTCTCTGGAATGTTTATCATACCAGGCCTTTTGCTCTTCCTGAGCATCCTTTAGGTTTTCTTTAGCAAGGGCCAAAGAATGTTGGAGGGTGTTTTGTAGGTTGCTTACAAAGTCTAGAATGTTTGTTCCTGGAGAAGGCGTAAACCCCTCCCATTGCTGCTTCACCAACTGTAATGGCCCCTTAACCTCACGGCCATACACAAGTTCAAATGGTGAAAACCCTAAACTGGGATGTGGTACAGCCCTGTAGGCAAAAAGCAACTGCTGCAACACGAGGTCCCAATCATTGGAGTGTTCATTTACAAATTTACGTATCATGGCCCCCAAAGTTCCATTAAACCTCTCCACCAGACCATTGGTTTCATGGTGGTAAGGGGTGGCAACCAAGTGATTCACCCCATGAGCTTCCCACAGGTTTTCCATGGTTCCTGCCAGGAAGTTAGTTCCCGAATCTGTAAGGATGTCGGAGGGCCAACCTACCCTGGCAAAAATGTCTGTTAATGCCTGGCACACACTTTTAGCTCTGGTGTTGCTTAAGGGTACTGCTTCCGGCCATCGGGTAGCAAAATCCATGAAAGTCAGTACGTACTGCTTTCCTCTGGGTGTCTTCTTTGGGAAAGGACCCAGAATATCCACAGCTACGTGCTGAAATGGGACCTCAATTATGGGTAGTGGCTGGAGAGGGGCTTTAACCTGGTCTTGGGGCTTTCCCACTCGTTGGCACACCTCACAAGACCGGACATAATTAGCAACGTCCTTGCCCATTCCCTCCCAGTGGAAGGACTTCCCCAACCGGTCCTTGGTTCTGTTCACCCCAGAATCGCCACTGGGATGATCATGGGCTAAGCTCAAGAGCTTTACCCGATACTTAGTGGGAACTACCAACTGTCTTTGAGGATGCCAGTCTTCCTGGTGCCCACCAGAAAGAGTCTCCTTGTATAAAAGTCCTTGTTCTACAACAAACCGGGATCGGTTAGAAGAGCTGAGAGGTGGTGGGGTGCTCCGCGCCGCCGCCCAAGCTTTCTGAAGGCTGTCATCTGCTTCCTGCTCGGCCTGGAACTGTTCCCTTGATACTGGAGACATCAGTTCCTCCTTGGACTGTGGACTGGGGCTTGGTCCCTCTGGAAGCGATGCAGGTGCTGGGGCTGTTTCCATTGACTGTGAACCGCTGTCCGCTGGTGCACTATGTGGTAACTCAGGCTCTGGCTGAGCCTCTTGGGTAGGGTTATCTGCTGCTTCTGCCAGTTCAGGCTCGCTGGTGTCCTCTGGCGTTGGAGTTGTAGACGGGTTTGCAAGCGCTGGACTCAGGGCTGGCAATGGTTCTGGTGCTGGTTGCGTTGCCAGTTCCGGTTCTGGGACTGGCTTTGGCTGGGTCTCTGGGATTGGATCCACTACGGCTGTTGCAGTCGTTGGCAGGGGATCCAGTTCCACCACCTTTGTCTGGGTCTCCGGTAACACAGACGGAGCCCTGGTGGACGGCTCAGGAACAGGGATGGGGGTGAAAGCTTGCTTAGCCTTTGCTAGTTCCAGTTCATGTTTCCTTTCTTTTTCTCTCTCCTCCATCTCTTTTTCTTTCAGCTCCATCTCTCTCTTGTGGGCCTCCTTTTTGGCCTTTTCTTCTCTTTCTCTCTGCTCTGTCTTGAGTTTTGTTAATTGAAGCAGTCTTTGATGTTTTCTTTTATTTTCTTCTGCTTCTAGTTTGGCCAGTTCTATTTTTTTAGCTACTTCTTTGGTAGTCATTTTCCTGTTTTCTTGTGCTGGGTAACCCCCTCTGCAGTTGTCTGAAACTGGGAAGCTCTCAGCTCTGGCTGCTGCTGAGTTAACAGAAACTTTCTAACTAGCTACTCCCGAGGATGTAAAAAGAAAAAAAAAAAACAATTCAGCTTGAAAGTTCTTTTACCAGTCAAGTTTGCTAATTGAACCCTTCTCTTAACAAAGGACCTGTTAAAAAAACTTAACACCTCTGCCTTCAGGCAAGGAGAGATAAGATATGCATCTATCTACTTCCAGCTCGGCTTTCCAAGCAGCTAGAAGAAAAAAAAATCTCACTGGCTTTTGGGTTTAAAATGATCCCACCGCTATCCACCATGTCAGGGCTGGATCCCCACTTTGAACTTTAGGGTACAAATGTAGGGGCCAGCATGAAAACTTCTAAGCTTAACTACCAGCTTAGCTCTGGTTCCGCTGCCACCATTTCAAGGGATTCCCTCCCTGGGAAACCTTGAAAAACCTTCACCAAATCCCTGGTGAAAACAAATCCAACCCCTTGGATTTAAAACAAGGGGAAATTAACCATTCCCCTCCTTCCTCCCACCAACTCCTGGTGAATCAGTTCCAACCCCCCCTGGGATCTACAACAGGGAGAAATTAACCATCCCCCCTCCTTCCTCCCACCAACTCCTGGTGAATCAGGATCCACCCCTTGGATCTTGAACAAGGAAAAATCAATCAGGTTCTTAAAAAGAAGGCTTTTAATTAAAAAAAAAGGTAAAAATCATCTCTGTAAAATCAGTATGGAAATTAACCTTACAGGGTAATCAAACTTAAAGAGCTCAGAGGACTCCCCTCTAGTCTCAGGTTCAAAGTACAGCAAACAAAGATAAACACTCTAGTAAAAGGTACATTTACAAGTTGAGAAAACAAAGGAAAACTAACACGCCTTGCCTGGCTATTTACTTACAAGTTTGAAATAGGAGAGGCTTGTTTAGAAAGATGTGGAGAACCTGGATTGATGTCTGGTCCCTCTCAGTCCCCGAGAACGAACACACACTCAAACAAAGAACACAAACAACAGCCTTCCCCCCCCAAGATTTGAAAGTATCTTGTCCCCTTATTGGTCCTTTAGGTCAGATGCCAGCCAGGTTACCTGAGCTTCTTAACCCTTTACAGGGAAAAGGATTTTGGAGTCTCTGGTCAGGAGGGATTTATAGTACTGTACGCAGGACAGCTATTACTCTTCCCTTTATAGTTATGACAGCCTGCAATTCACTCCTACTGCTGGGCTGGGCCCCGGATCGCTCCGCCCGGCACCTCCTGGGCCCTGGCGAGCTGGAGTCCCTGGGTCTGGCCGGGGGGTCTGGCTCTTATTCATGTCTTGTGGCGTCACCCCCGGCCCCCAGCAGGGACGTGGGGCCAAGGGGTCCATGCCCAGGGGCCCAGGGATTTCAAAGGCACCGGGCCGAGGGGATCGAGCTGTGTTTTTAAATAAAAATGAAGATACAAAATGTCACTAGATCAGTCGATGCCACAACTTACGCCTAGTGGGTGACAGACCCCCCGTCCCCCGCTGGTGCACACAGCCAGAGATGCCCCAAGGCCGACCAACAACCGTGGTCTGGTGCCACCCCACTACCCCACCCACAGCCCCATGGGGCTTCCCCCCACAAGCCTTCAGTGTGGCCCACCACTCCACAATCCCCCACCGACTGTCCTCCTCACCCCAAGCCAGGGTGCCGCCACCCCACCCAGCTGTGCCACCCAACAACCCCTCCCCCCACAGCCCCCCACAGCCATGCTGTGTCCCCCTGGGGGCAGCCATGCTGCTGCCCCTCACTACCTCCCAGCCCAACAGCCACAGCCATGCCATTGACCCAAGCCCCCGATCCAAGTCCCCTATAGCCTCTCCCTCCCCCAGGCCCCTCCCAGACCCAGGCCCCATCCGTACCACCCAATCGCCCCCTGCCAACAACCCCCTCTCCTCTCCCACAGCACCGATCCATCCCACACCACACAGACCCCTCCACCTCCCAGCTGTGCCACCCCCCCACCCCGAGCCAGACCACCAACCCCGTCAGACACCCTCCTGGTGCACCAAGGTCTCCCCAGAACCAACAACAGCTATGAACTAAAACCCCACAGTGTTTGTTGGGGCTACTGGAGCCGTGGGACCTACCTGGAGATGCTGAAATCTCACTCTTGTCTCTCTCCTCCTGCCCCCATCTCCAAGCCAGGCACTGGGCAGTTCAGTGGTGAAGTGATGAACTGATGATCATCAGTTTGTTTTATGATGGGGAGAGGGGGGAGGTTTAAACTATTTCCCTGGATCAAGTCTCCCTTGGCAGCTCAGTCACCATTTCAGCTAGAGCAGAGCTGGGCACTGGGCCACCCAGGGCCTTTAACACCACAGCCCTGGGGAAGGGGTGCTGAGATGGACCATCCAGTGAGGAACACAAGTCCTTCTACCCTCCACCACACCCTAGTTTGGAACTGCTGCTGATGGCTCCCCCCACCCGTCGTAACTTTTATCCCCTCTGCCTCCCTCTATCTGGGGGTTTTTCCTTCTGCACCTACCTGGCAGGGCAGGCCGCCCCCCACCCCAGTCTGAACCCCTGAGCTTGTCCCAGATTTGTCCCTCTGCCCATCCCTCCCCTCCGATTTCTCCCCTTCAGGGGGATTTTCCCTGCCTTTGATTGCAGGGAGCAGATTCTGATGGCGCGTGAGGGCAGCAACTTGCAGACGTTACTGAGCATGTGAGAAGAACATTAGAAGATGACGACCAGACTGGGTCAGACCAAAGGTCCGTCTAGCCCAGTGTCCTGTCTGCCAACAGTGACCAGTGCCAGGTGCCCCAGAGGGAATGAAGAGATAGGAATCATCCAGTGACCCATCCCCTGTCCCCCATTCCCAGCTTCTGACAGACAGAGGCTAGGGACACATCTCTGCCCATCCCGGCTAAGCCATTGATGGACCTGTCCTCCATGAACCCATCTAGTTCCCCTTTGATCACAGGACCCTGCTCAGGAACAGTGAAGTTGCAAGTTCTAATAGGAAACAGCTTCTGATTCAAGGGCAGCTCCTCTTCCTCCTCCCCTCCCGTGGGGATGAGCAGCCCCCGCAACTGCCTCTCTGCCCCTGGCCTCCTTCAACCCATTGCCCCCTTCAGCCTCCCCCCAAATGTCCCCTTCCCCCCATCGCCCCCTTCAGCCTCCCCCAACTTCCCCTATTGCCCCTGCTCCACCGCTCTCAAGTTCCCTTCCCCACAACCATCTCCTTCCTCTCCATGGGGAACAGGAGCAGAAAATGCTTTTCAAAAAACCTTCTGCAAAGTAAAAAGTAAAACAAGCCAAGCAACCCCCTCCCTTGCTTTGTGCTGGGTGCCCAGCTGTGGGCTTGTGTGTGTGTGTGGGTGGGTGGGGGTGTTGTTCTGAGCACACTCTGTTCAGGGAAGGGGTGGAGTTGGCCAAAGGGGCAGGTTGAATCTTTAGCAGAGAATTCCTTTCTCCATTCTGTTAGCTAAGCGTCAGCCGACGAATGCAGCATTTGAAACAATCTGACTCTAAATCCCCTGCCTTCTCGGTTGCTGCAGTTCTCACACCCTCTGCTCTTGTGATGTCACCACATGACATGGTGTCTTATTCCCATAGCGTCTTGTAGGTTAGACAGGACTTAAGTTTATGAGGTAAAAACTGAAGCATAACTCCTTCCCTTCCCCCTTTTGACTTAGGAAAAATACATCCTGTCCCCTCCCCCAGCCCAGCCCCACCAGAGCTGCTGCGGCTAAGAGACAGGTGCCCTCTCATCTGGCCCTGGCCTGCTGTGGGGAGAGAGAGGGCTGGGGGAGTCCTCTCTCCCTCAGGCAACCTGCTCCCCAAACCCCTCATTCTCAACTCCACCCCAGAGCCCACAACCCCAGCCAGAGGCCTCACCCTCCTGCACCCCAACCCTTGGCCATAGCCCTGAGCCCCTTATCCCCATCCCCACCCCAGAGCCCGCACCCCCAGCCAGAGCCCTCACCCCCCTGTATCCCAACCCTTGCCCCCCCAAATCCCCTCCCACACTCCAAACCCTTCAGCTTCACCCCTGCCACACACCGTCCAGGTGCAGAAGGAATTTTGTAATGTGCACCAATATACAGGTGATGTGTCACACCTCACCTCCATGTTGGTGCACACAACAGAATTCATTCCGCACATGGGGACCCAAAAAATTAGAGGAAACACTGCTCCTGACTTTCAACCTATCTGTCACATCTTGAATTTCATACAGTGACTGATCAGAATAAAGTGCTTTCAAGTGAGCTACGTTAGAGGAAATCATGAACTGCTAAGAGATAATTAATGGAGATGTAAGCAGAGTCAGGATGAGCTCTACCCTGACATCTGGTGGTGAATTATGGCGAGTGTGGAAAAGAACTCCAGGGGCTGATCTTGTTTGCATAGGCACACCCACTCGCCTGGCATGAAACAACAGCAACTCAAAGTGCTTACTTTGGCTGGTGTGGGATCCCCAGTTTCTCTGTTATTGGGGCAGGAAGAATAAAGTTTTGTTACCCTGATTCTGTGAATCAAGGCCAGTGGAACTGTGTATGACAGAAGGACTGAGTGAGTCATTCACCATTACCTAAGTAGCATGTGCTTGTCAAGGGGCATGGGTTACAAAACCCAGTGAATTGAGAGAGGATGGGGACAGGTATTTGTACCTGATGGTATGGGCCCTCTCTGAGGGGTTGAAACACCAATTGCACTACCTCCTCTTTCCACTGTTGAATATCAGAGCTAACTTTTAATTCCATTAGAAGTCTAGTTACAGACTGCTGAACTGAATTCACTTTGGGCTGGTGGTGCACTAGCACTGGGGCTCCCCTACTATGAGCTGAAATCACAAAAGAGCTGAAATCACTGAGGCGGTGTTAACTAGTGGGGGAGCCTGAAGCTATAATGCTAAGCGGCTGGCAGAGCAGCTAGCAGAGTGGAGCCTTGTGGGACGGTTGGAGTGGCGCTGAGCGACTCACAGGTCGGTGAGTGGAGCGGCTGGAGGAGCAGCTAACAGAACAGAGCCTTGTGGGAGAGGCCCAAGGGACGGCTGGAGCGGAGCGGCTCATGGCACGGCACGGCTCACAGGTCGGTGAACGGAGCGGCGCGGAGCGGCACGGCTCACAGGTCGGTGAGCGGAGCGGAGCAGCTGCCAGAGCAGTTCGTGGGACGGCAGGAGTGGGACTGCGGGTGGAGTGGAGCAGTTCGTGGTGAAGGCTGGGTGGAACCCCACGGAGAAGCAGCCGGTTGGCCTCACGTAAGGTGCCCCTTAACACCCTGCTCACACCCCCCCCCCTTTTGAACTCTGGGGCTGCACTGATCAGGGACAGAGACTTTGGGGGGGTTGTCGGACTTTTGGGACTTTGGTGATTCTTGGGTCGCTGGTTCCAAGAACCAACGGGAGAGGACACGGCCCAATTTGCTGGGGTGGGTCTTCGCTCATGGTTTGGTCTATGAACTCTAGTTGTGGTGTTTTTCCAATTTAATGCTGATGTCATTTACCTCATGTTATTAAACATTTTCTGTTACACTCAGACTCCGTGCTTGCGATAGGGGAAGTATTGCCTCTTAGAGGCACCCAGGGGGTGGTATGTAATTGTCCCAGGTCACTGGGTGGGGGCTCGAGCCGGTTTTGCACTGTGTTATTGAAGCGGAACCCCTAGATACAGAACCCGGCCCTTGTTGCTGCCAACTTAGATGGGCAGAAGGGTTACAGAGAGAAGCAGCAAGATTAATCCCATACATGGGATTGGTTGTGACTTATTTGCCTGATTTGAAAAGAGACCAAAAGGACCTGAGTCTCTTCGCTGTTGATAGTCCCCTGCTCGGCCAATCAGCACTGAGACTCTGAGGGGCGGGAGGCTGAGAGGTCTCACCAGATGTCCCAAAGGATGGCCCATGTCACCATCAGAGGGGATCACTCTCAGATCCAGCCCCATCTCTTTGTGAGGACCTCCCGCAATGAGAGCACCCCCCACCCCATCCACACTCCACACACACCCCTCCTTGGTAGAGGGAGGGAAGCTGGGGAAAGGGGAAAAAGAAGCAAGAGAAGAGGAGAAAGGAGGGAGGAGAGAGGAAAAGGGAAACCATAAAGGATAAACCCCAATGTCCCCAGGGATTCCATGCGTCAAAGTCCTAGACAGAAAATCAAATTCTGCCCCCTTAAGCCAGTGTTTTCTGGGCCTAGAATGCTGCCTGCACCAGGGGGATCAGACTGAACAGGTTCCAAACCTCTCTGGGCCTCTTACCTTGTAAAAGGGAAGTTTGTTTTTGGCACAATCAATGGTAGGAAAGGAGAAAACTCCACAGCGGTTCCTCCTCATGCTCACATCCGTGAATCCTAATTCTCTCTCAGTCCTCGAGGAGAGACCTCGCGAAGGAGACTTGCGGCAGCAAAGCCGGGGGGGTCTCAGAGACTGGCCTGGCCCTGCACCTCTGTCCTGCCCGGCTGATGTCAGGGTCTCTCTGTGAGGTCACCCCCTCCCCACCACCTTTGCCCAATAGGCTGAGTTCCTGCAACAGGCCTTTGTAATGTCACTGCCACCCCCACCCCTCCCCTCCAAGCTGATGTCCTGCCCCTGGCCAGCCTCGCTGGGTGTTTGTTTCCCCTGGATCTTGGGTTGCCAACTTTCTGACCCAACAAAACTGACCACCCTTGTCCCGCCTCATCAAGGACGGACTGCAAGGCTGAGCTCACTCACCAACCCCCTGAAACATGGCAGTGCCCCAGAGAAAACCGGACCTGCTATTGGAATGAGATGATGGAGATCTGAATGGGAAAGGGACTGTCTGAATAGCCAAGATGGGGAACGAACAACAATCTACAGCAATGTCATTAACACAAACACACTCCAATCCTGCTCCAGCCGGAAGGGAAATGGGCAGGAATTCCTGCTGTCCAGCAATGGACACACTTACAGCCCCGCACAGCAGTGAGTGGGCCGGGGAGGCTGGTCTGAGCAATGTGAAGTGATAATTCACTGAGAAGCGAATCATAGTGGATGATTCCCCTGGATCTAGGGTTGCCAACTTTCTGACCCAACAAAACTGACCACCCATGTCCCGCCCCTTCGCCGAGGTCCCAGCCCGCTCACTCCTTCTCCCTCCGTCGCTCGCTCTCCCCCACGCTCACTCACTGGCTCATTTTCACCAGGCTGAGGAGGGCTGGGGAGGGTCCCTTTTCAACTGGCTGTTGTCAGGACAGAGCTGGGAAGGAGGCTGCCTGCCAAACACCTTGAAGAGGAGGCGTCCCTCCCTGCCAGAAAATCATCTCCCTCCTTCAATTCAGTGACGGCCTGAATTGTTCCTTATCCCGGCAGAGCTGGAGGATTGAAGGCAGCAACATCAAACCCCTGCGTAGCTAGCGGAAATGAACACAAACACTCCCTTGTATCTGAACCAATGGTTAGTTTTACCCTTAGTAAACTACAAGGCTAAAGGGACGGGCGGTGGCACCAGATCTAAGGAATGAAACACAACACAATGATCATCGTTATGCGCATCGTTGCCCCTTTATTCTTCTGCTGTCTCGCTCCAACCACCGTGGCCCTCTGTCGGTTCAGTGAGAGTGCCACACTCATTGCTTCTGACACACAAAGATTCACACACACACCTTGCACACAAAACCTCACCAAGGAGTCACATGCACCTGCTGGTTCCCTGCACCCCTGCTGTACAGAATCCAGTCCCAAGGAAAGCTTGTGGGGCCCAGAGCTGGCAGGGAGGCTGGTGCTGGAGTATTTAACCTACAGGGACGGCACTCGGAGGAAAGATGCTGAACGAGTGCCAGTTAAACATTGGGAGCTCAGGTTCCAGTCCCCTCACAGGTCAGTCCATCGCTCTAGGCAAGGGGCACATCTGAATTCTCAGCTGGCTCAGTCTAGCTGCGTAGTTCTTGTTTACACCCAGTCAGGTCTGAGGCCTGTTTCGCACCCTGTGTTTGAGGAGACTGTCAGAAACCACTGTCTGCAATAGCAAATGCAGGAGGCTGTGTTATTGCTCCTGCCCCAGCCCAGACAGACAACGAGGGAAATGGTCTCTATTTGAGGGTGGGACTCCCTGCCCTTGGCCAGAGACCAGCACCTCTCTCTGACCTGTCCCTCAGGAAGCGTTTCTTTCAGCAGGGAGCCGTAGAGCTCAGTGGCTGGAGCGCTGCGTTTGTCACTGACACTTGGGGAGCTCCAATATCACTGGGCTCCTCTGCCAGCAAGTCAAACGAAAGGAATGATTTCCTCATGTGACAATCATGGGCTTGTGTGAGGGGGTGTCCACACTGCACACTGAGCCTGTCTCTGTGTGGCCTGGGCTTGGTGACTTGTGTTGCCAAGCCGGTGTTTGAGCATCCAGACTGCAGTGGAAACTCGGGCCTCAGGCAGTGTCTGTCCTACCGCAGTAAGTCGTCCTAAGTGACGCTGCTCCAGCTACGTGAATAACACAGCTGGATTCGACGTAGCTTAGGTCGACTTACTGCTGTGTCTTCTCTGTGCTGGGCCGACGGGAGACTTACCTTACTCCTGGCGTTCCCGGTGTAGTCCCAGAGTCGCCCGGAGAGCGCTCCACTGTCGATTTAGTGGGTCTTCACTAGACCCCCACTAAATCGACCCCCAGGGGATCGATCGCAGCAGACAGCATCACAGCTGTGCTGCGCGTCCAACCTGCACTACTTAGCCCCGAGTCAGAAATTCAGCTCCTGTGGGGTGTGGCCCCCTCCTCAGCTCCCTGAGTCCCCAGTGATTTCTGCCATCACTTGTCTCCAGCCTGTTTGTGTCCATACGCTCCCCGCGGGGAGGCTGTGAGTGGTCTAGTTACAAGCTCTGGTTGCTCAGGCCTGTCAGGGAAGGCGAGCTCCGGGGAACATTGACACTGGAGATCCCTCAGAGGAAGCACAGGCCGTGGGTATAATAGGCGGGGAGGCTAAGCCTCCCCTGTACGCCTGCCCCTCCGCCAGGGGAACGACGGACTCGCCCTGGATGAGGAACTCCGTCATCAGTACCGAGTCCCTCTTGCTCCCGTCAACATGGAGGGACGCACCCTTCTTGGCGTTGAAGCGGAGTCCCGTCCAGTCCACGGCTCTCCCGATGGTGTTGAGCATGCCCTGGAGCCTCTCGGGGTCGTCCGCGATCAGGACCAGGTCATCTGCATAGGCCAAGACGCTCACCCTTTCGCCGTGCAGGTCGAAGCCTTCGGCGCCGTCGGAGATCGCCCGGAGGAGCGGCTCCATGGCGAGGTTGAAGACGACGGGGCTGAGGGGGCAACCCTGCGTCACGCCGCTGTGGATCGGTATCTCGGCGGTCTCCCCTTCTACCGAGCGGATGGTGGTCCTGCAGCCCTCATATAGCTCCCGGATCAGGTGGAGAAAGGTCTCTGGCATCCCAAACTTCTGGAGTGTGTCGAAGATGTGGTGGTGGGGGATGGACCCGAAGGCGGTGGCCAGGTCGAGCCACGCTATCGTGCACTGCTTCCACATTCTCTTGGTCGTCTGGAGGATGGTCTGGAGCAGGAAGTTGTGCGCTTAGCACCCCTCCGACGGCATGAAGCCCTTCTGGGCGGGGCTGATGGCTCCCCCAGTCTCGCCCACTCTGTGATCCTGGCTGCCAGGCAGCTGGCATACTACACTTAATCTCAGCTCATAAATAGCTGAAAAGTGATGGTGATATGCTGCGAAGCATGTACACCTCTGCCCCCACTGCCTTCTACCTCACTGTGACGAGCTCCCATTTACAGAGACTGTTTCCTATGTTAAAACGGTGGCGTTTTCCAAATGGGAAAAGGATGGAAAATTTCTCTTCTGTAGGGAGACGAGGGAAAGAATGACCCAAACCATGCAATCAATCAGAAGCAATAAAGTATATTTATAAAGCAACATTAACGTTTCCAAATGTTGGGGTCCACTAGGCATAGCTACCAGGTAACTCAGGAGAGTGGAAGGCCACAAGTGCCGATGAAGCTCTTTTGCTCTGGGTCTGTGAACCACAGTGACTCCATCTTGGGAACTCTCACCTACTTCTGTGCTAACTGCTTACATGCTCTGAAGTAGGTTGAAGCAGAAATGTAATGTCAGCTTTTTAGCAGATGGCTGCAGTTTCACTCACACTAGCAGAAATAATAGAGATAAGGAGCGAAGGAAAGGAGGGGTAGTTAGTTTGCAGGCGTCTAACTCAAGGTCGCAAAGACTGAGAAAGTTTTCTCACAAGCTTATGTAGAGCTTATTGTAACAGTTGTCTGGAAGGGAGGGGTAAGGGGGAACAGCCAGACAAAGAGATGTATGTAAACAGTTTGGAGTATAAAAGGTAAAAGTTGTTTGTATTTGTTGCACTGGATTTGAGACATGCTGGTCTCCTAGTGCCATTTCAGAGCTCTGAAATAAACTTGGCTTGCTTTCTCCCCTCGGTGTCTTTATTGGTTGCAAGCACACCGGGCGACGGACCATTGTTGTCCCCTCGAGCCCTTTAGGGCGGGCAACAGTTTTGGCGTCCCTGGGTGGGCTCGAGGCTGAAATTTAGCCTTGCCCGGATCCCTCCTGGTGGCCGACGGATTACGACGATGACCGACGCCCAGAGCTCACCGGTGACTTCATCAGGGGCCTCGGCAGAGACGTGTTTTGCTCGACCCCAGAGGGCACAACGGTGCAACGCTCACAGACAGTGGAGAAGCAGCTGCGGGCGACGGTGAGGAACCGGTCCCGTTGATAGGGCGACGGTGACGGTGCAGAATCGGACCCTTGGATAAGGTAGGAACAGTCCAGTGGGGACTTATCTGTTGTGACCTGGGGACGCCCAGAGTCTCCCTTGGTATGGGGCAGGGACAGAGTACAGCCGGCAGGGTACAGTGTGCACCTTTAGAATGCATTCTGGTGAACTGGAAAGTGTTTGGATCTGATCAGTTGATTAAAAGTAAATTGAAAAGGTTCTGTACAGTTGATTGGCCTCAGTACCAGCTAGAGTGTCAAGAAAGGTGGCCACCGGAAGGATCACTTAATTACAACACGATCCTTCAATTGCTCTTGTTCTGTCAGAGAACAGGTAAATGGAATGAACATCTCTATGCGTATACGTTTATGGTGTTAAGAAATAGGACTGATATTTTGCTCAAGTGCCATTTGACTCCGACAGGCTCGGTAGTGACGGCTGCTAAACCCAGGAACCCTCCCACTGTTGTAATGCCAGAATCGGTGTCCCCTTCGGCTCCTTCACCCCCACAGGCTTCAGAGAGTACACCCCCCCTCCCCGTGGGATTGTATCCGTTGATTACTGAGAGTGTGGTAGCCCGTCCAGGAACACAGGAACGGCCAGCTCAGATATCAGGGGGTAGCCGTGTTAGTCTGTATCTACAAAAACAACAAGGAGTCTGGTGGCACCTTAAAGACTAACAGATTTATTTGGGCATAAGCTTTCGTGAGTAAAAACCTCACTTCTTCGGATGCAGCTCAGATAGTATCTGTCTACTCGCATGTACCTTTTAACCCTGTACATCTAGCTGCTTTTAAGGCAGAGGCAGGAGAATTCTCAATGAATCCAAGCAAGTTCATTTCTATCTTTGAAGGATGTCTAGCTAGCCATAAGCCTGACTGGGATGATTGTAATATACTTATGAGAACCCTGTTGTCTGAAGTGGAGCGGAATCAGGTCATAGCAAAAGCCAGGGAGGAGGCACAGAAAAGGCATGATGAGGATAGAGAAGGCAAGCCCTTGCCGGATGTCGCTGTCCCCCTAGGGAACCCCCGGTGGAATCCAAATGAGGAGGGGGATCTGAGGCTGCTTAACTCCTATAAGGAACTGCTTATGCATGGTCTCCGACACTCAGCTGTCAGGCATAACAATTGGGCTAAGCCTTATGAACTAATCCAGGACTCGAAAGAAAGTCCAGGGGTTTTCCTGCAGCGTATTCGGGATACCATCAGGCAAACTACTAGTGCAAACCCAGACGATCAGGCAACTGAGGCAATTATAAAGGGTATCTTCACCAGCCGTGCGACCCCTGATATTAAAAGGAAATTGCAGAAAAAGGAGGATTTAATGGGAATGTCTATGGCTCAGATTTTGGAGATTGCAAACAGGGCTTATAGCCTTAGAGAGGGAGAGAAGGAAAAAAGGCAAGTGAAAATGATGGTAGCGGCGGTGCAGGCCGGCGGCAACGAAAGGCCACAGAAAGGTGGAAGGGGCCGGGGAATGAGAGGCCGTGGATGTGGATGCCCTGGCCCCCAGGTCAGGTGCCTGGGTCATAACCAGTGTGCCATATGCCGAAAGGAGGGACACTGGAAAAATGAATGCCCCGAAAGGGAAGGTACCCCTATGATGGCAGCGGAGGATCGAGATTAGGGGTGTCAGGGGAGACGGACCATCCTACCCCCGGAACCCCGAGTAAATGTGCGGGTGGGAGATGCGGATATAGACTTTGGAGCAGCAAGGACCGCTGTAAACAAACCCCTACAGTTGCCAGTGGTATGCTCCCTCACTGTGGTGGGTGCCACAGGGAAAGGAACCAAGTGCCCAGTATATGCCCCAGCGGAATGTGCCTTGGGAAACAGAACTGTATCACACAAGCTGGTTTACCTCCCTGATTGTCCAACACCACTACTAGGACGGGACCTGCTTTGTCGCTTAGGTGCCACCCTGCATTTCACTCAAGATGATATAACCCTCACTTTAACCCCTGAGAATGCTTGGATAATGACCCTTGCAGTCGAACCCTCAGCTATGCAAGCCCCAGAGTGGAGTGAGTGGGAAAAGCAGGTTTTTCCTCTAGTCTGGGCATCAGGGGTCCCAGGGAAAGCAAACCGTCAAACCCCTGTGCATATTCAGCTCCTCCCAGGAAAAAGCCCAGTGCGGATCAAACAGTATCAGATTAAAAGGGAAGCCAGAGAGGGACTACAAGAGACTATAGATCGGTTCCTGGAGTGCGGTGTACTACGGGAATGCCAGTCAGCTTGGAACACCCCCATTCTGCCCATACAGAAGCCCAATGGCACGTATCGGCTGGTACAGGACCTCAGGGCAGTTAATGAGCGGGTTAAGACTCTGCACCCCCTGGTTCCAAATCCGTATACACTGTTGGCCTCTATAGGGGGGCAATATACCCATTTCTCAGTCCTAGATTTAAAAGATGCTTTCTTCACGATTCCAGTTGACACCCAGTCTCAGGAGATATTTTCCTTCGAATGGGAAGACAAAAGAAGGGTTAAAAAGCAGCTTTGTTGGACAGTATTGGCTCAAGGATTTAAAAATTCCCCTACTCTGTTTGGACAGGCTTTGGCCAGAGACTTGGAGGAGTGGGATAATTCAGACAGAGCCCTCCTGCTGCAATATGTAGATGACTTGTTGATTGCTGCTGTGGGTCTAATCCCTTGTCTCAGAGCTACTGTGAGTCTCCTAAACTTTATTGGACTGCGAGGATACAGGGTATCTCAAAGCAAAGCCCAAATTGCTCTTTCAGAGATTCAATATCTGGGATTTCACATCAGGCAGGGAGAGAGACAGCTCTCAAACGAGAGGAAGGAGGCTATCTGCCAAGTTCCCATCCCCAGCAACTGTAAACGGCTTAGGGCATTCCTGGGCATGGCAGGTTTTTGCAGAATATGGATTCCAGAGTTTGGACTGTGGGCTAAACCTCTGTATGAATGTGTTAAGGGAGCGGAACATGACCCCTTTCACTGGTCCCCAGAAGCGGACAGGGCATTTAAAATCTTGAAAAGGAAGCTAATGGAAGCTCCAGCCCTGGGTTTGCCCGATATATCTAAGCCGTTCCAACTCTATGTGCATGAACGAAAAGGGGTAGCTTTGGGAATGCTTACCCAGCTATTAGGTGCCTGGAAACGTCCTGTGGCATACTTTTCTAAACAACTGGATCAGGTTTCAAAGGGATGGCCAGCCTGTTTGAGAGCGGTCGCAGCTACTGCTCTAGTGCTTGGGGAAGCTGAAAAGCTGACACTGGGAGGAACTGTGCAAGTGTATGTTCCCCATATGGTCCGAGCCTTGCTGGACACTAAGGGTGGTCTTTGGCTCACACAGGCTCGGGTTGCTCGGTACCAGGCGAAGCTGTTAGAGAATCCTGAAGTCACCCTGCAGATCTGTCCCTCCCTTAATCCAGCTACCCTGCTACCAGAGACAGAAAAGCAGGAACATGACTGTTTAGAAATCATAAATGTTCAGTACTCTAGCCGCCCAGATCTAAAAGATCAGCCATTCCCAAATGCTGACTTGGAATGGTATACAGATGGAAGTAGTACTGTTGTGGATGGGCGAAGGAGGGCTGGTTATGCTATTGTGTCTCTTCATGATACCGTGGAAGCTGAGAGTTTACCGGCAGGAACATCTGCCCAGCTTGCTGAACTAGTGGCCCTGACTCGTGCACTGGAGCTGGCAAAAGACAAACGGGTTAATATCTTTACTGACTCAAAGTATGCTTTTGGGGTATTGCATGCTCACGCTGGTTTGTGGAAACAAAGGGGAATGCTAACAGCCCAAGGCTCTCCGGTCAAGCATGGGTCTCAAATTCTCCGGCTTTTAGAAGTGGTACAACTCCCCTCAGCAGTAGCAGTGGTGCATTGCAAAGCCCATCAAAGGGAAGATCAAGATGTAACCAAGGGCAATGCCAGAGCAGACAGGGAAGCTAAGCGAGCTGCTACCCTGAAATCACCAACAGAGGAGAATGCCCAAATGCATGCCCTTATCCCGTCAGTGGGTGAGCTTGCAGCCCCTCAGTACTCCCAAGAGGACAGAAACCTGGCTGACAGTCTCGGTCTCCAGGAAAAGGAGGGATGGCTTTATTCCACAGAGAGAAAAATCCTCCTGCCCAAGGGCTTGATTCGACCAGTGTTGCAGAAACTGCATCAGACCACACATGCAGGCAGAGAGGCTCTTACCCAGCTTATGAATAAATATTTTCTAACCTCTGGACTTAAACCCCTAGCATCACAGGTACAAGCTGAATGTTTAATCTGCCAAAAGAATAACCCTCGACCAGGAGTAGCAGTGCCACCAGCCACCCTGGAACCTACCCCAGGCCCAGGATTGGTGTGGCAAATAGACTTTACTGCGTTTCCCAGGACCCAAGGGTACAGGTACCTTCTCGTCTTAGTGGATCGATTCAGCGGATGGCCTGAGGCCTTCCCATGTCACAACAACACTGCCAAAACAGTGGCTCTTAAGTTTATCAAGGAAATCATTCCTCGCTTCGGCCTTCCTCAGTGGATGGAATCTGATAATGGAACACACTTCACATCTCAAATTGTTCAAAAGATATCAAGTGCTCTGCAAATCCCCTGGAAACTCCACACACCCTGGCGACCACAAGCCAGTGGAGTAGTGGAACGCACAAATCAGACACTCAAGCGACACCTCTCAAAGGTCTGTCAGGAGGCCTCTCTTAAGTGGCCTGATGCCTTGCCCCTTGTGTTACTTCGCATTCGTGCTCTCCCTAAGGGTAGGATTGGGCTTAGTCCCTTCGAGATTGTTTGGAAGAGCATGGCCTATGAATGGTACCCCAGTTCTGGCAGGGGAGTGGGAGATGGGGTGTGGTTTCTTGTCTCAGTACATGTGCCCTCTGTCTGCTGTTCTTTCTTTTCTTCACAGGTATACCAAAGATTCACAGCCTCTTCTGCTGGATACTCCGGACCACTCCCTGCAGCCTGGTGACTCTGTTCTCGTGCGAACCTGGAAGGACGAGCCTCTTCAAGAGAAGTGGAAGGGACCCCACACCGTCCTGCTTGTCACCCATACAGCGGCAAAGGTCGAAGGACACAAGAACTGGATTCATCACTCTCGACTAAAAGCAGTGCCCACTCCTAAACAGTGGACTGTCCAGCCTGTGGAGAAGACTGTTAACGACGATTTGGGACTTAAGTTGTTATTCAAAAGACAGTAAGGGTTACTGGGAATGCGTTGTGATCTTTCTGAACAGTCACAGCATACTCCCCGCGAGAACCCTGAGCATTGGTTTTATTTTCTCACAGAAGGCCGACCTGGCCTATGTATTTGGTCTTGTTATTTTTTTGACTTGTTTAGTGTCAATAATTCTTCTTATCTTCTGGGCATTTGGGTTGTTGTAATTGTATGTGCCCTTATTGGAGAAGAGTATTGTACCTATGTCCCGGAGTTTTCACAGGACATTAACAAGCACATCTTGTCAGCTGAACGGGCCTTTAACCAGTGGAAGGCCCAGGAAGGAGAACCCACTATTTTGGATTCCCTTTGGGGTTGGATACCTGGTTTAGGAGAACTAGGGGATATAGGGGGAAACATTGTTCACATCTTGCTCACAGGTGTGGTGATATGTTTTGTTCTTTTGCTCATTTGCTGTAAAGTGCTCATACGTAAGATTTGTACCTCCCATACCCCAGAAGTTCCCTTATACCCTCTCATTGATAATCCTGATTGCATGGAGCTTAATCGCATTTTGTCTTTAGAGTATGAGAAAACTCTGACAAAGGTTTGTTGAGTGTTCTCAAAGGAGGGATTGTTGGGGTCCACTAGGCATAGCTACCAGGTAACTCGGGAGAGTGGAAGGCCACAAGTGCCGATGAAGCTCTTTTGCTCTGGGTCTGTGAACCACAGTGACTCCATCTTGGGAACTCTCACCTACTTCTATGCTAACTGTTTACATGCTCTGAAGTAGGTTGAAGCAGAAATGTAATGTCAGCTTTTTAGCAGATGGCTGCAGTTTCACTCACACTAGCAGAAATAATAGAGATAAGAAGCGGGGTAGTTAGTTTGCAGGCGTCTAACTCAAGGTCGCAAAGACTGAGAAAGTTTTCTCACAAGCTTATGTAGAGCTTATTGTAACAATTGTCTGGAAGGGAGGGGTAAGGGGGAACAGCCAGACAAAGAGATGTATGTAAACAGTTTGGAGTATAAAAGGTAAAAGTTGTTTGTATTTGTTGCACTGGATTTGAGACATGCTGGTCTCCTAGTGCCATTTCAGAGCTCTGAAATAAACTTGGCTTGCTTTCTCCCCTCGGTGTCTTTATTGGTGCCAAGCACACCGGGCGACGGACCGTTGTTGTCCCCTCGAGCCCTTTAGGGCGGGCAACACAAAGATGGCGGCAAAAAATTCCATCATCAGAAAGGATGTATGCAGAGGCCCATCAGAAAACATTTAACTTATAAGAACACATTTAAATTTTATTAGAGAATATTTAAAAAAAATAAACAATACAGAAAATTTGAGGCATCAGTTATTGGTCATTGGGGGTAACATACAGAGTATAGGGGGGATGTTAGTGCTTTGGGGTTTGGCAGCACACATAGTATATACAGACTGCAATCTCCCCAATGAGGGGGGATAATCAGTGGGCGGGTTCAAGAAACAGCCGATAAGAGGTCAGGGTCTATCACCCATACAGGAAGTAGGGACAGTCATGGGTATAAGTAAGTGGGCTGGGTAATGGGGATGGGGTGACCCTCACACGGTGGGATTCAGTTAGGTTCGGTGGGTTCAGGGCTCAGGGGATAAAGTCCAGCAGGGGGGGGTTATAGGTTTCTTCCCCCTTGTGGGTGCACGAGGTCTCCCCGGCTCACTCTCGGTATTGGCGGTGGCCGGTGATGTGCTCCATGTAGATGTCCTGGGACCAACGAATAGTGTCCGAGACCATTAGGCATCTCATGAGCCGTGCGTAATGCTGGCCCACCCCACAGGTCCTCACCAGGCATTCGTTGCATGGGTCCCAGGCACCCAGGGCCCCAACGAGCAGAGTGTCGACGTGCACCTCGTAGCCCTTGGTCCGCAGGGTGTCAGCCAGGGGGGCGTACTTTTCGAGCTTGCGGGCTCGGGCTTCACAGAAAGCCGTGATCCTGTTCTCAAACGGAATCGTTACGTCGACCAGGATGATCTTTTTTCCAACCTCGTCCGTAACGACGATGTCTGGGCGCAGCGGGCTGTCGGTGCCGGGGACGGCGCAGTTGATAGTGATCTCTCCCAGACGCGGGCCGATGACCTTCACTAGGCGGTCATGGACGGCATTGTGGCGTAGCTGCCAGGCTCTGGCATGGGGCTTGCAGCAGCATAGGACGTGGGGCAGGGTTTCGGAGACGTACCCGCACTTCCTGCAGCGTTTGTCCCGGTTCCCGTGGCGGATGGCACCGTTGAGCGGGACGCAATTCAGCCGGGCGCGGTGAATGAACCGCCAGTCGGTGAACCGGGTGAAGCTGCCTGTGGGGAGGAAGTTGTTGCACCATGAGCTCTTCAGGATTGCTCATACAGTGTATCAGTAGAAATTAATATTAAACTGATATAGATCTAGGTAGTAGCTTATCATGTAGAATTAATAAAGATTAAACTGATAAGAACAGATATAACTTAGAGAATTTTTTCACTTCAAGGTCCCAGAAACAAAGACAAGGTTTTCATCTCGAGGCCAAAAGACCAAAAACATCAAGACACTTGATCACAGCCTTGGATAGACCAAGAAACTCCTGACACTTGATCTTAGCTCATAGAGAGCCAAGAAGTCTTAAAGGTGCCACAGGACTCTCTCTCTCACCACGCCCAGGCCTGACTCTTGCCTTCAGCACAGGCAGCAAGAGGTGCCGGGGAGCTCCCTGGCAGGCCGTCGCCTCAGCCACCTCTTGCCTCATGGCCTAGGCCAGGGGTAAGCACCCTGGCGGGCCGGGCCAGTTTGTTTACCTGCCGCGTCGGCACCCTCGGCCGATGACCTTTCCCACTGGCCGCGGTTCGTCGCTCCACACCAATGGGGGCGGCGGGAAGCCATCGCCAGCACATCCCTCGGCCCACGCCGCTTCCCCCCGCCCCCCATTGGCTTGGGACGGCGAACCGTAGCCAGTGGGAGCCGCGATCGGCCGAACCTGCCGACACGGCGGGTAAACAAACTGCTCCGGCCCGCCAGAGCGGTTTAAGAACCTCCGCGGAATAGACTAAGAAAGCAGCTGTTCAACTGACCTACAAACAATGACAGAGTAAAATCTGCAAGAGCAGCCTTTCAACTCATCCAGTAATATTAACACCGAAAACCTGGGGACTAGTTATTCTAATTCTTTCCTTGGGAAACGAAATGATGCATGAAAAAAAAAAATGAAACTCAAAAATATATCCGTACGTTATTTTCTACATTATGCAAACCTTGCCTCAGCAAATCACTAATACTGAAAACACATGAATCCAAACAGCTAGATGAATACAAGTATCAGAGGGGTAGCCATCTTAGTCTGGATCTGTAAAAAGCAAGAGAGAGTCCTGTAGCACCTTTAAGACTAACAGATGTATTGGAGCATAAGCTTTCGTGGGTGAATGTTCTTGAAATCAGGTTACAGCTTTGTCGGGCCCCTCCTTTTCCGAGCTGGGCTGCAGCCCGTGACGCAGCCGTCCGTCCGCCGGGGAGAGCGGGCCCAGCAGAGGCCCTGGCGGGGACCGGGCGGCACTTCGGCAAGGGCACCTGGTGGGGCTGGCGGCTGGGCTCTTAGCGCTGAAGAGCCAGGGCTGGCCAGGGGAGTGGGCTGGGCCCGGGCAGGCAGGGGGAGGGGCCCGACTGGGGGGGCGGAGCCCCGTGAGCACGTATGCAGATATGCGTGCGAGCAGAGCATTGTGGGAGCGGGAGCAGGCTGCCGAGCAGGGCCCGAATTTGGCACCTGGGGCTCGGTGTGGAGAAGAGTGGGGCCCCGGGGCCACGTCGGGGCAGCTCGCGGCAGTGGGGGCTGGTGTGGGTGGGGCCGGCGGGCGTGGGGTCCCTCACCGTGGGTTCAGAGTGTGGGGCGAGTGAGGGCGGGCGGCCGCTGGGCGCTAGGAGGTTATACTTACCTGGCAGGGGAGATATCATGATCACCAAGGTGGTTTTTCCAGAGTGAGGCTCATCCTTTGCACTGCAGATGTGTTGACCTCTGTGATTTCCCCAAATGCGGGAAACTCAACTGCAGAATTTGTGGTAGTGGGGGACTGCGTTCGCGCTTTCCCCTGGGAGTTGGTCAAGAAAAGCAGTAGCTCAGGTAGTGCTCTTTGGAGTCCTCTACGGTTCTTCCTTAGCCTGAGCTAGAACTGCGTCCTTTTCTGTTCCTGTGGTGGGCTCTTTTCTGTTCTGTAGCTTGCTCTAGAGAGGTTTCATTCCTGTGCCCTGTCTTGACTCAAGGAGAGCTTTATTCTCCTTTTCCCTGCTTGTAGCCAGCCCTTGGTGCGTTTGAGCTTCCTGCTGGCAGTTGGTCTAACAAAAGAGAGCAATTAGTTCTTTTTTGAGCCCTGTCTTGACCACAGCCTCTGGCCAAGAGTTCCACAGGTTGACTGTGTGTTGTGTGAAGAAATACTTCCTTTTCTTTGTTTTAAACCTGGTGCTTATTAATTTCATTTGGTGACCCCTTAGATCTTGTGTTATGAGAAGGAGGAAATAACAACACTTCCTTATTTACTTTCTTCACACCAGTCATGATTTTATAGACCCCATTTAGTCGTCTCTCTTCCCAGCTGAAAAGTCCCAATCTCATTAATCTCTTCTTCTACAGAAGCTGTTTCATATCCCCTCATCATTTTCGTTGCCCTTTTTTCCCCAGAATCTTCCCTGCCATCCGCCACGGGAACCGGGACAAACGCTGCAGGAAGTGCAGGTACGTCAACGAAACCCTGCCCCACGTCCTATGCTGCTGCAAGCCCCATGCCAGAGCTTGGCAGCTACGCCACAACGCCGTCCAGGACCGTCTAGTGAAGGCCATCAACCCGCGTCTGGGAGAGATTACTGTCAACCGCGCTGTCCCCGGCACCGACAGCCCACTGCGCCCGGACATCGTTGTCACGGACGAGGTGGGGGAAAAGATCATCCTGGTCGACGTAACGATTCCGTTCGAGAACAGGACCCTGGCCTTCCACGAAGCCCGAGCCCGCAAGCTCGAAAAATACGCCCCCCTGGCTGACACCCTGCGGACTAAGGGCTACGAGGTGCACGTCGACGCTCTGCTCGTTGGGGCCCTGGGTGCCTGGGACCCGTGTAACGATCGCGTGCTGAGGACCTGTGGGGTGGGCCGTCATTACGCACGGCTCATGAGACACCTAATGGTCTCGGACACTATCCGTTGGTCCCGGGACATCTACATCGAGCACATCACCGGCCACCGCCAATACCGAGAGTGAGCCGGGGAGACCTCGTGCACCCACACACACCCCCTGTTGGACCCTATCCCCTGAGCCCTAAACCCACCAAACCTAGCTGAATCCCGCCACGTGAGGGTCACCCCATCCCCATTACCAAGTCCGCTTACTTATACTCATGACTGTCTCTACTTCCCGTATGGGTGTTAGACCCTCACCACTTATCGACTGTTTCCTGATCCCGCCCACCGATTACCTACCCCTCATTGGGGACATTGCAGTCTGTATATATTATGTGTGCTGCCCAGCCCCAAAACACCAACATACCCCTATACTCTGTATGTTACCCCCAATGACCAATAACTAACACTTCAAATTTCCTGTATTGTTTATTTTTTCTAAATATTTCTCTAATAAAATTTATATCTTTTTTCCATTGGGGCAACAACGAACCTCACCTTTATAGACTCACATTACGCTCCCAAGAAATTGCAATAATAAATATTTCTCATAAAGAAACCAAAGCTCTAAAGATTTCAGATTTTCCACATACATAAGAAGAAGGAAAAAAAAAACAAGAAAACCCAACCTGCTTCCAAGAAGTATCACCCCAGTAAAAGGCTTTCTGCTTTTCTAACCAGAATATTCTCCCCCAAGGGAGATGCACCAGTCCTGGAGACACTGCAATACCAGGTCAATGCATGGGGTGGACAGAGCAAGCTCCTATTCCAGCCCCCTGTTTCAAAAATCAATTTAACATACAGTTCTCAAATAAAGAACATATCAGATATTAAACTGATAAGAACAGACACTACACTTTCATCTTAGCTCTAAGGAGCCAAGAAGTGATACTGACACTGGCCGATGCTACACAGACCCTCTGCCCCCACCGCTTTCAACCTCGCCATGACGAGCTCCCAGACAGGCACCAAACACCATTCACATGACTTTGAGAACTAGGTAACGCTAAGTGAGGATCACTTCCCCGAAATGACTCCAATGGAGGAATTCAAAGCAAGAACCCTTAACACACAATTCTGTTCAAAAGGCACAGAAGTCTTTCTGTGTTGGGGATCCCCCCCCAACAGCTCTGTGAACCAGGCATGGCAACAATCCCAGGAGCCAGCGGGGAAAGCCCAGACACCAGGCACCCTCTAACCCCCTGTCCCACCTCCCCAAGAGATGCCCACCAGCACTGTTCTGCAGCCAACAGGCCCCCAGCAATAACCACCTCCAGAACCCATAGCCTCAGGGCTGGGCACATCAGAACCACCCTGTAGTGAGTCGGTGTGGCTCCCCTCCTGCCCAGAAGAGGGAGCCCACGTGCAGGCACCAGAGTGGGTGGGACCACCACCGCCTGTCCCCGCCCCCCGGAAGTCAAGGGGCGGGACAGGAAGTATAAAGGTCGGCCGCCAGAGCTCAGTCGGCGGCCAGCCACCACAGGGAGTAGACGTGTGGCCGGGAGCTCCCGGCCAGGAGGCCGCTGAAGACCGAGGCCTGGACCCTAGCTGGCCTGAGCTACCCTGGGCACGCTACGAGGAGGAGCCACCGGAGCCCGTCCGATCCCGTCACTGGGAGAATCCCTGGGAACCCCACCCCACCGACCCTGAGGGTGTGACTGTACCCGAACCCCTTCGCCCCTGCTGCTATCCAGAGGAGCCGCCTGAGGACCGTTGGCCTGACTTCCCGGCAGAGCTACCGGACCTGCCACCGAGCCCTGGCCAAGAGGAGCCCATGCAGATGGACTGGCCCGAGGCCGGCACGACGAACGAGGTAGGCTTTGAGGGGGATCACGGAAGTAGCCCGGGGGTAGCCGACCCCGGTCCGGCTGCAACTGAGTGTGAGCCTATGTCAGTGTGTTGCGGTCTGGATACCCCACTGACCAGCAGCGGCAGCAACCGCTGTTAGGGCCCCGGGCTGGAACGCAGTGGAGTGGGTGGGCCTGCGTTCCCCCCCTGCCACCCCTGCTCACGGGTGGCAGGCATCCCCCTCACCCAACACTCGGCTACAGAAAGCCTAGGCGTGCCTTGCCTGGGCTCTGAACTAGTTGCTCGCTCAGCCCCTGCAAACAAGGGCCTGAGCTAACTGTGTTTGCCCCGCCCTGATCCAGGGCCTGGGCTTTGAACTGTTTGCTCGCTCAGCTCCCTGCAAACAAGGGCCTGAGCCTAACTGTGTTTGCCCCGCCCTGATCCAGGGTCTGGGCTTCTGAACTGCTTGTTGACTCAGCTCCCTGCAAACAAGGGCCTGAGCTTAACTGTGTTTGCCCCGCCCTGATCTAGGGCCTGGGCTCTGAACTGTTTGCTCACCCAACCCCTACAGTCAAGGGCCTGAGCTTTACTGTGTTTGCTCCGCCCCTGCAGTCCAGGGCCTGAGCTTTCACTGTGGTCGCTCCGGCCCTGCACCAAAGAGCCGGAGCTTCAGGACTAACTGACTGCTTGTTCCCACAGTAGTGAGTCGGTGTGGCTCCCCTCCTGCCCGGAAGGGTCAAGCCCCGGCTAGGACCAATTACACACCCCCTAAAACCCAAAACCTCCAGAACCCACCAACCTGAGTAGGGTACCCCCTACCCGGTCACCCAGAGGCCTCCCCTGCCACAATGCCCCCTTCAGCTCCAGCTGCAATCTCCCCACACAGACACTGTCCCCCCCAGCAACAGGGTTACCTCACAGTGTCTGATAAGTGCTAGAAAGTTATCACCGCCCCCTGCTGGCCAGCTGCACAGGAAGCCCTGGAAGAGGCTTCTTTAACAGGAGAATGGAAGGTATGGAGGGCCAAATTAGGTAAGAAATTTCCATGCCCTGTCACTAGCAAATAGTGCCAGCCATGGACCCACCCCAGAGGTGGTTACATCTTAGCACTGTGGGAAGCAACCCCTCACAGAGACCATTTATCATGGGCTTTGGGATACTTCTGGACCCACGCTGCACTCAGAGCAACCTCCTCATCCCGTGCCAGCTGGAGAAAAGAAAAGGGTCCAGCCAACTCTCCTGTGACCAGGGGAGGCCTCTGGTTTTGATATTTATTGAATATGTGGCTGGTCTCTTTCATCAGCAAACCTTTTTAACAGAGCTAAAGGGGGGAACAAATGATTCTCCAAAGAGAGGGGAAAGATGATCATTGGGCAATTTAACCCCCTGCAGCCTCTAGGATGGAGAAGGACTCAGGCTACAGGGTCCCTCCAAGGAAGGAGAAGTTGCTGGGATTTAGAAGTATAGGGAACAGCTCCGAACCCAACAGGATTTTTAATTGACATTTGATAATGACATAGAGGCAAAACCTGAGATTTGAGGTCAATGTTCAGAAATGTAAGAGAAAGGGTGGAAATCTGAGAGATTTTGGATCCATTTTTACAGATTATAGAGAGGAAAGTGGAAAATCAGAGGGGTTTTATGTCAGTTGTTGATATGAGGTAAAATCTGAGTGTATTTCACATCAATATTTGATAAATGAATAGAGGAAATGAGCAACATTTGCAACCATTGTATATCCATGTTCAAGAGTCCGAGAAAAGGTGTAAATCTGAGATTTTCTTAGTATTTTATACTTAGAGAGACAGGGAAAGATCTCAGGGCATATTCAATTAGAAACAGACAACTAGAGAAAAAGTGGGGTGAATGTTTAGGGTATTTTATTTTAACCCCCCCAAGCCCTCGGGGATTTCCTGGCTGCCCAGAGACAGTTCAACCCCCCCAGGGGACCCCCCGCCGGGCCCCAGTCTCCGCCCCCCCCCCCATCCCGGCGGTTCCGGGGGCAGATCCTGCTGCAGCTCCCCTGGGGCTGAGGCAGCTCCGCGGCTTCTCCCGGGTTCCCCGGGGCAGACCGGCCCCAGCGCCCCCCCGGCCGGGGTCTCTCACTCCCAGGGGTCCCAGCTGCAGAAAGCCCCCCTCCCCCGCCGGTGTGGGAATGAGTAGATTATTCATAGATTCATAGATTATAGGACTGGAAGGGACCTCGAGAGGTCATAGAGTCCAGTCCCCTGCCAGCATGGCAGGACCAAATACTGTCTAGACCATCCCTGATAGACATTTATCTAACCTACTCTTAAATATCTCCAGAGACGGAGATTACACAACCTCCCTAGGCAATTTGTTCCAGTGTTTAACCACCCTGACAGTTAGGAACTTTTTCCTAATGTCCAACCTAGACCTCCCTTGCTGCAGTTTAAACCCATTGTTTCTGGTTCTATCCTTAGAGGCTAAGGTGAACAAGTTCTCTCCCTCCTCCTTATGACACCCTTTTAGATACCTGAAAACTGCTATCATGTCCCCTCTCAGTCTTCTCTTTTCCAAACTAAACAAACCCAGTTCTTTCAGCCTTCCTTCATAGGTCATGTTCTCAAGACCTTTAATCATTCTTGTTGCTCTTCTTTGGACCCTTTCCAATTTCTCCACATCTTTTTTAAAATGCGGCGCCCAGAACTGGACACAGTACTCCAGCTGAGGCCTAACCAGAGCAGAGTAGAGCGGAAGAATGACTTCTCGTGTCTTGCTCACAACATACCTGTTAATGCATCCCAGAATCATGTTTGCTTTTTTTGCAACAGCATCACACTGTTGACTCATATTTAGCTTGTGGTCCACTATAACCCCTAGATCCCTTTCTGCCGTACTCCTTCCTAGACAGTCTCTTCCCATTCTGTATGTGTGAAATTGATTTTTCCTTCCTAAGTGGAGCACTTTGCATTTGTCTTTGTTAAACTTCATCCTGTTTAACTCAGACCATTTCTCCAATTTGTCCAGATCATTTTGAATTATGACCCTGTCCTCCAAAGTAGTTGCAATCCCTACCAGTTTGGTATCATCCGCAAACTTAATAAGCGTACTTTCTATGCCAATATCTAAGTCGTTGATGAAGATATTGAACAGAGCCGGTCCCAAAACAGACCCCTGCGGTACCCCACTCATTACGCCTTTCCAGCAGGATTGGGAACCATTAATAACAACTCTCTGAGTACGGTTATCCAGCCAGTTATGCACCCACCTTATAGTAGCCCCATCTAATTTGTATTTGCCTAGTTTATCGATAAGAATATCATGCGAGACCGTATCAAATGCCTTACTAAAGTCTAGGTATACCACATCCACCGCTTCACCCTTATCCACAAGGCTCGTTATCCTATCAAAGAAAGCTATCAGATTGGTTTGACATGATTTGTTCTTCACAAATCCATGCTGGCTGTTCCCTGTCACCTTACCACCTTCCAAGTGTTGGCAGATGATTTCCTTAATTACTTGCTCCATTATCTTCCCTGGCACAGAAGTTAAACTAACTGGTCTGTAGTTACCTGGGTTGTTTTTATTTCCCTTTTTATAGATGGGCACTATATTTGCCCTTTTCCAGTCTTCTGGAATCTCTCCCGTCTCCCATGACTTTCCAAAGATAACAGCTAGAGGCTCAGATACCTCCTCTATTAGCTCCTTGAGTATTCTCGGATGCATTTCATCAGGCCTGGGTGACTTGCAGGCATCTAACTTTTCTAAGTGATTTTTAACTTGTTCTTTTTTTATTTTATCCGCTAAACCTACCCCCTTCCCATTAGTATTCACTATGTTAGGCATTCCTTCAGACTTCTCGGTGAAGACCGAAACAAAGAAGTCATTAAGCATCTCTGCCATTTCCAAGTTTCCTGTTACTGTTTCTCCCTCTTCACTAAGCAGTGGGCCTACCCTGTCTTTGGTCTTCCTCTTGCTTCTAATGTATTGATAAAAAGTCGTCTTGTTTCCTTTTATTCCCGTAGCTAGTTTGAGCTCATTTTGTGCCTTTGCCTTTCTAATCTTGCCCCTGCATTCCTGTGTTGTTTGCCTATATTCATCCTTTGTAATCTGTCCTAGTTTCCATTTTTTATATGACTCCTTTTTATTTTTTAGATCGTGCAAGATCTCGTGGTTAAGCCAAGGTGGTCTTTTGCCACATTTTCTATCTTTCCTAACCAGCGGAATAGCTTGCTTTTGGGCCCTTAATAGTGTCCCTTTGAAAAACTGCCAACTCTCCTCAGTTGTTTTTCCCCTCAGTCTTGATTCCCATGGGACCTTACCTATCAGCTCTCTGAGCTTCCCAAAATCTGCCTTCCTGAAATCCATTGTCTCTATTTTGCTGTTCTCCCTTCTATCCTTCCTTAGAATTGCAAACTCTATGATTTCATGATCACTTTCACCCAGGCTGCCTTCTACTTTCACATTCTCAACGAGTTCCTCCCTATTTGTTAAAATCAAGTCTAGAACAGCTTCCCCCCTAGTAGCTTTTTCAACCTTCTGAAATAAAAAGTTGTCTCCAATGCAGTCCAAGAATTTGTTGGATAGTCTGTGCCCCGCTGTGTTATTTTCCCAACATATATCCGGATAGTTGAAGTCCCCCATCACCACCAAATCTTGGGCTTTGGATGATTTTGTTAGTTGCTTGAAAAAAGCCTCATCCACCTCTTCCACCTGGTTAGGTGGCCTGTAGTAGACTCCTAGCATGACATCTTCCTTGTTTTTTGCCCCTTTAAGCCTAACCCAGAGACTCTCAACACTTCCGTCTCCTATGTCCATCTCTACCTCAGTCCAAGTGTGTACATTTTTAATATATAAGGCAACACCTCCTCCCTTTTTCCCCTGTCTATCCTTCCTGAGCAAGCTGTACCCATCCACACCAACATTCCAATCATGTGTATTATCCCACCAAGTTTCAGTGATGCCAACAATGTCATAGTTGTATTTATTTATTAGCACTTCCAGTTCTTCCTGCTTATTCCCCATACTTCTCACATTTGTATATAGGCATCTAAGATACTGGTTTGATCTTTCCTCCCAGTTTTGTCCTGACTCTCCTTTCTCTCTACCAATATAGCCCACACTCCCTCTTGTTTCCGACCCATCTCCCCGGTCTCCATGTTCCCCACTTACCTGTGGGCTTTGCTCACCTGTCCCCGTCGAACCTAGTTTAAAGCCCTCCTCACTAGGTTAGCCAGTCTGTGTCCGAATAGGGTCTTTCCTCTCCTCGAAAGGTGAACGCCATCTCTGCCTAGCAGTCCTTCCTCGAATAGCATCCCGTGGTCTAGGAAGCCAAAGCCCTCCTGGAGACACCATCTTCGCAGCCAGGCATTCACCTCCATGATGCATCTGTCTCTGCCCGGGCCCCTACCTTTGACAGGAAGAATTGAAGAGAATACCACCTGCGCTCCAAACTCCTTCACCCGTACTCCCAGAGCCCTGTAGTCACTCTTGATCCGCTCAGTGTCACACCGCGCAGTATCATTTGTGCCCACATGGATGAGTAGCATGGGGTAGTAGTCAGAGGGCTGGATAATCCTCGACAATGCCTCCGTAACGTCTCGGATACGGGCCCCCGGCAGGCAGCATACCTCCCGAGATGAAATGTCAGGGCGATAGATGGGCGCCTCCGTCCCCCTCAGCAGAGAGTCTCCGACCACCACTACCCTACATTTCCTATTCGCAGTGGTGGCAGTGGACTTTCCAGCCTTAGGGGTACGAGGCTTCTCCTCCTTTACTGTAGGGAGTGATTCCTTCTTTCCTGTATCAAGAAGAGCATAACGGTTACCTATAACCACGGCAGGAGGGTTCGGAGCAAGGGTGGAGCACTGCCTGCTGCCAGAAGTAACCAGCTGCCAGTGTCTACCCTGAGCCATCTCCTCCTCCACCAGTGGTGTATCAGCAGTCCTGTGTACTGGGACAGCTACCTCAGCTGTCTCCACATGGACACTGTCGAGGAATTGCTCATGGATACGGATGCTCCTCAACCTAGCCACCTCCTCCTGTAGCTCTCCCACCTGCTGCCTGAGAGATTCCACCAGCAGGCACCTCTCACATTGGATGGTCCCCCCAGCCTGGATATCAGTAAGTGGAAATTGCAAGTTACAGTCTTTGCAAAACCACACCAGGATCTGGGTAGAGGCATCCATGCTTAGGCACTCTGTCTGGCTACAGGCACAGGTGGAGGAGACAGTAGCAGTGCTGGCACAGGTGTTGTGGGTCTTCCTAACCATCGTAAGCCTCCCTCTGTCAAACTCCCGTCTGCAGCCCCCTGTCAGCTGAAAGGGTTGTTTAAGCAAAAAGTTATGAATGTAGTTGTTTTATAGGTATTAAGGGGAATCAAGAGAAAACAGATGGAACTGGCAAGGGACCCTCGCCCCCTTCCTGCTCCCCTTCCAAACTCCCTTGCGAAACTCCCTGTTAGCAGCCCCTGGTCGCTTGTGCGCTGCTTTATAAAGCCCTGGCCTGTATGAATGCCCCGCCCACTGATGAAGGCTCAGCCACTTACCAGAGGCTTCTAGCTTTCAAACCTTCCAACTGCCAGCCACAGCACACGGTCCTTCAAACAACCAAAACAAACAAACAGACTGACAAACACAAGCTCAGCTCACAGCAAGTAACCCTCAAACACAAACAAACACACACTACAGACAGTCACTTACCCCAAAAGGGTGCTGTATTGCTCCTCCTTCACCTGGAGAACTCCCTTGCGAAACTCCCTGTTAGCAGCCCCTGGTCGCAAAGTAGCACCTTTGCTCTCCTACCCCCACTGGAGATCGCACGGAGCATGCGCAGTAACAGCTGCCTGACCTGGGCTGGAGAAGGCATAAGTGCCCCCCGGAGCAGGCTGGGAATTGTAGTTCCTAACTCTCCCAGGGAGCGGAAGTGACGTTGAGCGGCGGCAGCGGGGACGAGCCGGGCTGCGAACGCACGTGCTGGGCGCTGCGGCTCTGCCTGGCTCGTGCGGGGCCGTTGGAGCCTCTCCCGGGCCCAGAGAAGAGTTTGCGTCTCGGCTCTGAGCATGCGCAGATGGGGCGGAGAAGAGCCCCTCACGTGCAGAGGCTGCGCTCACGCGCTGCTGCCCCCTGGCGCTGCGGGGCTGGGCTGAGCAGGTGTGTGTGTGCTGGGGAGACCCATGAACCCCCCGGGCCCGGCCCGCCCCGCCCCGCTGCGGAGCTGCAGCCTCCAGGTACCGGAGTGAGCGCCGGGGCGGGGCGGTGACTCGGCCCCAGTGTCCGGGGGGGACCCGGCATCTCGCAGCGCCGGGATCTGCGCCCGGGGGGGGGGGGGGGTCGGAGCCGCTGTCCCAGCAGGCAGGGCCGGCTCTAGGTTTTTTGCTGCCCCAAGCAAAAATTTTTTTGGCTGCCCCCCCAACTGCACTTCCTGCCGCCCCAGCCCTGGGTCACTGGTAACTCGCTCCCAGGGCGGGTCATGCAGCAGGAATTTTAGATGTGCACAGAACACAGACAGGATTGGTTCCCATATGGTTACAGAACTGCAGTGAAGTGGAACAATTTTCAGCTTGTGTGATTGGAGGATATCTGGATGCATATTATAAGACTGTCCTACATAAATGAGGGAAAGTTCAGGTGCCTTTATTATTCTTTTGTTCCACTCTTTGTTTCTATGGGGAATTTGCCAATGCAATATCACTGTCTTCCTTTTAAACAAATAAAACTAAAACTAAAAAAAAAAAAAGAGCAATTCCAGTCCTAATAACCACTGGGAAGCATTTCTTGCTCAATTTTATCCTACTTTTTCTACAGCAAGTTACAGTGGATCAGTATATTTGATTTGGGAGAAATGAAGTAACAGCCGCCCAAATTGAGCTTGAGCACTCCTGAATTTTGAGGTGTTCAAATCTGGAAGGCAGGTGCTGGATTCCCTTTCTGAATATTAGCTATATCTGGAAAAGTAAAGTTAATTTCTGCTTCCATGGCTCAGAAGTGTAAATCCTCCGAAGTGCCTGGTACTGTATCTAAAGCTGCCCAATCCAGTAGAGCCTCCCCTCCCTTACTTTTCATTTTAAATTCTAGTGGGATCCACATACCTCCCTTGCTAGGCTTCAGATAGAGAGGTGCACTGTCCATTTAATCCACCCAATTCCTTCTTTGGGGGAGAGCCTAGGGCTGGGGCAACACAGGGGTGCTGGGGGTAGGGTGACCAGATAGCAAATGTGAAAAATCAGGACAGAGGGTGGGGGGGTAATAGGCCTCTATATAAGAAAAAGCCCCAAATATCAGGACTGTCCCTATAAAATCGGGACATCTGGTCACCCTAGCTGGGGGAGCCCAGGGCTGGGGTGGGGGGGGCGGCAAAAAACCTAGAGCTGGCTCTGTCCCTACCATTCACAGCAAGCTGCAGATTTCAGTTCCACACTCCTCCCCCCTCCCTTTCCTGTTGCTAGCAGTTGAGGGAATGCTGGGAAATGTAGTTCTTTCCCTGCTTCAGGGCTGGCTCTATAGGCAGGGAGCTAACCAAGGAATAACAGCTCCCAGGGCCCCTTCTTGGTTCTCAGATCCCATGCTGGATTTTTGTGCCCCTGCAAATGTGCCACCCCAAGCAACTGCTTGCTTTGCTGGTGCCTAGAGCCGGCCCTGCCTGCCAGGAAGCTGCTAGACCCCCAGGCTGCAGAGGCCAGCCGCGCTGAGGCCCCTGCAGACACCCAGTTGACAACCAAGGATGGCCAAGAAGAGACGCCGGATGATGGGAGACTACCGATGCTGGAAGTAAGGTTGGGAAATGACCCAGGGAAGGAGACTGTTGCAGTGAGAACTGATGGGCAGGATCCCCTGGGAGAATATCATGAGGGGGAAAGGAGTCCAGGAGAGCTGGCTGTATGTTAAAGCATCCTTATTGAGGTTGCAGGAACAAACCATCCCGATGTGTAGAAAGAATAGTAAATATGGCAGGCGACCAGCTTGGCTTAACAGTGAAATCCTTGCTGACCTTAAACGCAAAAAAGAAGCTTACAAGAAGTGGAAGATTGGACAAGTGACCAGGGAGGAGTATAAAAATATTGCTCAGGCATGCAGGAGTGAAATCAGGAAGGCCAAATAACACTTGGAGTTGCAACTAGCAAGAGATGTTAAGAGTAACAAGAAGGGTTTCTTCGGGTATCTTAGCAATAAGAAGAAAGTCAAGGAAAGTTTGGCCCCTTACTGAATGAGGGAGGCAACCTAGTGACCGAGGATGTGGAAAAAGCTAATGTACTCAATGATTTTTTTTGCCTCTGTCTTCACAAACAAGGTCAGCTCCCAGACTGCTGCACTGGGCAGCACAGTATGGGGAGAAGGTGACCAGAGAAGTGGAGAAAGAAGTGGTTCGGGACTATTTAGAAAAACTGGATGAGCACAAGTCCACGGGGCCGGATGCGCTGCATCCGAGGGTGCTAAAGGAGTTGGCGGATGTGATTGCAGAGCCATTGGCCATTATCTTTGAAAACTCATGGCGATCGGGGGAGGTCCCGGATGACTGGAAAAAGGCTAATGTTGTGCCCATTTTTAAAAAAGGGAAGAAGGAGGATCTGGGGAACTACAGGCCAGTCAGCCTCACCTCAGTCCCTGGAAAAATCATGGAGCAGGTCCTCAAGGAATCAATTCTGAAGCACTTAGAGGAGAGGAAAGTGATCAGGAACAGTCAGCATGGATTCACCAAGGGCAAGTCATGCCTGACTAACCTAATTGCCTTCTATGATGAGATAACTGGCTCTGTGGATGAGAGGAAAGCAGTGGACGTGTTATTCCTTGACTTTAGCAAAGCTTTTGATACAGTCTCCCGCAGTATTCTTGCCGCCAAGTTAAAGAAGTATGGGATGGATGAATGGACTGTAAGGTGGATAGAAAGCTGGCTAGATCGTCGGGCTCAACGGGTAGTGATCAATGGCTCCATGTCTAGTTGGCAGCCGGTTTCAAGTGGAGTGCCCCAGGGGTCGGTCCTGGGGCCGGTTTTGTTCAATATCTTCATTAATGATCTGGAGGATGGCGTGGACTGCACTCTCAGCAAGTTTGCAGATGACACTAAACTGGGAGGAGTGGTAGATACGCGGGAGGGTAGGGACAGGATACAGAGGGACCTAGACAAATTAGAGGATTGGGCCAAAAGAAACCTGATGAGGTTCAACAAGGAGAAGTGCAGAGTCCTGCACTTAGGATGGAAGAATCCCATGCACTGTTACAGACTAGGGACCGAATGGCTAGGAAGCAGTTCTGCAGAAAAGGACCTAGGGGTTACAGTGGACGAGAAGCTGGATATGAGTCAACAGTGTGCCCTTGTTGCCAAGAAGGCTAACGGCATTCTGGGCTGTATAAGTAGGGGCATTGCCAGCAGATCGAGGGACGTGATCGTTTCCCTCTATTCGACATTGGTGAGGCTTCATCTGGAATACTATGTCCAGTTTTGGGGCCCCACACTACAAGAAGAATGTGGAAAAATTGGAAAGAGTCCAGCGGAGGGCAAGAAAAATGATTAGGGGGCTGGAGCACATGACTTATGAGGAGAGGCTGAGGGAACTGGGATTGTTTAGTCTGCAGAAGAGAAGAATGAAGGGGGAGTCGATAGCTGCTTTCAACTACCTGAAAGGGGGTTCCAAAGAGGAGGGATCTAGACTGTTCTCAGTGGTACCTGATGACAGAACAAGGAGTAATGGTCTGAAGTTGCAGTTGGGGAGGTTTAGGTTGGATATTAGGAAAAACTTTTTCACTTGGAGGGTGGTGAAGCACTGGAATGGGTTACCTAGGGAGGTGGTGGAATCTCCTTCCTTAGAGGGTTTTAAGGTCAGGCTTGACAAAGCCTTGGCTGGGATGATTTAGTTGGGAATTGGTCCTGCTTTGAGCAGGGGGTTGGACTAGATGACCTCCTGAGGTCCCTTCCAACCCTGATATTCTATGATTCTGTGATTCTATGAGAGATCAAGTGTGAACAGAGGAGTATTGGTTCCTCAAGGCCCCGGGTCAGGACCTGGTGGAGTAGGGTGGTCCCAGATCCCTCTACCCCATACTGCACCCACCACTGGATGGAGTCATCACCTGAAGACAAGCTGTCTTGACCCAGCGGATAGCTTTCTTCCCCCCCCCAAACCCTGCCTTCTTCCTTACACGGCCACACACCCTGCAACAGGATGTATCCACCCCATGACACTGTCCATAATGATGTAGATGTGGAGGAAACAGAAGTGGTGTTTTTGTTGAACTCACCATTTGTGGGTGATATAACTGTGTGTAGGATGAAATCAGTGTTGAATGTGAGATGGCTGCATAAAAATAGCTATTTTTTAATAGAAACCTCATCTCTGTTATCTTACAGAGATTCTGATCCAGGTCTGTATCTAATCCCTAACCACAACTATACTCAAGGGTTCACTGGTGGAAAGGGGGATTAAAAGAAAACTAACTCATATGAGAAGATTCTTTAAGCATTGAGTATTTATTGTTACAAATGAAATTAAACATGAAGTTACTCTTTAATGAAGAAGAGACTTAATTATGTGATCAACATAAGGGTAAAACCGATTTATTTAGGGTTTGGACCCCATTGGGAGTTGGGCATCTGAGTGTCAAAGACAGGAACACTTCTGTAAGCTGCTTTCATGAGTTCATAAACTCATTCCTCGTTTATGAACTCATCTTCAGTATATAGGCCACTGAACCTAGCAAGCGGGGAGGATCCCAGTGGTCGGGCTCCAGTCTGAGTAAGCCCCTGGATCCTGAGCCGGGCAAGCCCGAGGCAGCTGGTCTGGGACAACTGTGGGTTTTTAATTGTACTGTAGACATACACTTGGTGTCAAAATCACAGCTTTCTCTTAAGGGAATCAAGCCCTAGTCCCCCACATGACAGGTCGGGATAGTCACCACTATACTCATGAGGTCGGAACTGACAACTGCCCCTGCACAGGGACCTAGGGGAACAACTTGGCCAGCTCCTTGGCCAGCTGTGGCTGTCAGGAGATTGCTCTGGGTTCTATGCAGGGGGAGAGTAACTGGGAGAAGTGGTGAGTTTCTCTCTCATTTTCAGGGAGCTTTGCCAGAGTGGAGCCTGTAGGTCATATGCTGGGGGGCTGTCATGGGCACACAGGCTCAGTGCTCTGGAGAAGCTCTGAATCAAACCCAGGCAGGACCCTTGTCAGTATGACATCCCTCAGGGCACGCTCTCACTGGGGGAAGCCTCCTTGGCTTCAGCACCTCCTGGGACTGCCCTTGGACCTTTCAGCACCCCTGTTCCACACCAAGAGCTTCCCACAGCGAGTCCATCTGAATAAGACACCTGGGAAAGCCTTACACGCCCCAAAGGGGAGTCTTGCACCCCCAACTTCCACAATCACCAGTGACTCTCAGCGAGTGTTGTAAAACAGAAGGTTTATTAGTGGTCTGGAATAAAGTGTGGGAAACTTCTTTGTTAGCACAGGAAGCAGGAAGATTCAGCAAAGTCCATCTTGGGGAGACCCAGAACTCAGAGCCTGGGCTCTCCCCCCGAGTCCCAGAGCCTCCTCAGCCATGCCTTTTTGCCTCTCTTCTGTTCTTCATTCTCTTTCCCAGGCAAACTGGTCACCTGGCCTCCTTTTTCTTTGTTCTCCAACTCATCCCAACCAGCTGGCTTCTTCTAGCAGGTACCCCCTGGCCATCAGTTGCTAGGATACAGAATTTCTGGCCATTTTCTGGGCCCAGGCAGCTAGCTAGCAGTCACACCTGTCCTTTAGGGGTCTCTGCAAAGATTAAACACCCTTGTCCCACCACCTAGATCAGTAGTCCCAAAAACTTCTGAGGGTCATGCCCCCCATTAGCCACAGCTGAGAATGGGGCCACAGCTATGGGCAAAGGGACACAGACAGGGGTAAGAGGGTAAGAATTTTTCTACTGACATTTTGAGACAATAAAACTCACACTGCTATTGTTCAGGAAACAAACCTAAACTTCCCATGCAGTGCCTAGGACGTCTATTACTGAACCACCAAGGCTTCAGCTCCTTTGGTGAGATTTCCAGCTGCCCAATACTGCTGCTATTCCAGGGGAGCAATTCTTCACTCCAGTAAGCATTTATCTCAGCCCCGTTCTGTGTATCACAGGTTTCTCTAGGAAAGGGCAGTGAATGGTTATAGGGTCCAGTGATCCTCATTCAAATCAAGCTAGAACCTGAGAAAACTTTCCCAGGTTGTGGGAGGAGAGACATTTCAGAGAGCTCTCTGAGCTATAGCACATGGCTAAATAAAGAGAAAAAGCCTTGTATTCCCCCTCTGCTTTGGGTGCTGGGTTTACTCCTGGAACCTCTGTCACCCACCTGGTGCCCTATGGCTCATCCCTAACTCTTGATGCTGCTCCTTGCTATAGAATGTGAATGGAGAGGAGGCAGTGCCGGAGCCTTCTGGGGATGCAGATCGGAGGTTTTGGGAGAGACAGATTGTCTGTGAGATAAGAGTGCTGTAAACCATGTAGCCACCCCCTAAATCAGGGGCCTGTTCCAGCCCTGAGTCTGGGCTGCCGGGATCCCTCCAACAGAGCAGGTGCCCACAGATTACAGCCTTAAAATAGGCATGTGAAACTAACTCCTGCATTCCCTAGACCAAATGGCACCCCAGGCAAGAAGCATCTTAGGTGCTCACCCCCATATATTAAACTTTCGAATATCTTATTTTTAACTGCATTTTAACTCATTTCATGATTTTGATGCACAGTTTGGATGCATGATTTTCTCTGTCATATAAAATGATAAATTTGCATGCTAGGATCTGTAAATCATTATTTATTCATGCCATATATAAGCAAATAAAACAAATTCATTTCCTCTAAGCATATAGAAACTTTAATTTTAACAGTAACTGAAATGTACTAATATCTAGCGATTGGACTGCCACCAACACAGGGTGTTACAGTAAGAGACAGCGATAGAATGTTAACCATAGTCCTTTAGTTCAAAAGTCACTTTTCTCACCTTTGCTCTCATGAGCGCAGCATTAGAGAGATCCAAAGATTGGCCAATTGCATTTTCAAGTGCTCAAATAGCAAGTGATGTTGGTCTCTCATTGGCCATCATCGATTGAAGATATGGTTTAATGAGACGGAGCTTCAAGGTGAGGGTGGCTGTGTCCACCGCCTTCCGTTGCGCTGCTGGGCACCAAGTCCCTGGCGGCCAATATGTGAAGCTGAGAGAAGAGAGTGGGGTTGCAAGTGGCGGCAGGCCTCTTGCCATCAGGGTCTAGATGCCCAACTTCCTCCTCATACCACTGGGCCTCCGTCGCCTTCAGGTAACTCGGGAACTAAGGCAGCAATAGGGCGGGGAAGCAAGTAAACCTGAGCAAGGAAGGCAAAAGTTAATATTGCCTTCATGGGCCGCTCGCAATGACAGCCTTTTTCTGTGCCACAACTGACAAAAACATCCCAGACAGAAAAACAGTAGGCCAAAAAGAAACCTAGCAGCTGCTGAAGTAGCTCAGTTGGGTGAGTGCTAGACTGAAGATCTAAAGGTCCCTGGTTCAATCCCAGGCTTTGGCATACTCTTCCATCCCTCTCTGTGCAGGAGTGGGCTGTTTTCTGAAAGTACAGCAATGCCTTTAACTGCCACAAGTCCCTCATTTCAGGCTATGCAGCAGGAAAAGATAGCATGCACTGAGTTAGCCCACCTGACCTTTCATTGTTCTCTTTGTAGCAAGGGGAAGAAAAAGAAGCTCTCCTTCAAGCAAGAATCACAAGGGCGACATAAGGATGACTTCCTGAGCACCGGTTCCAGTCCTCTGCTCTACCAGCGGACCTATTGAGGGGCTGCCACCACTTTCTCTAGGTTTGCCCATCGGTGTGTGCCAGGGCGAGCACCAGCCAAGCGGATGGAGTTTCCGTAGTGTAGTGGTTATCATGTTTGCCTAACACGCAAAAGGCCCCTGGTTCAAAACCAGGCAGAAACATGCTGATTTCCTTTTCCCGGATCCCTTTGCTGTTCAGGTAGGCGCTCCTCCTTCTGCTATTGGCCTGTCCCTGGGATAACTCCAACCCCCACATGACAGAGGGTGGTGACATCAGTGGAGAAAGTGCCTTGGTGTCAGTCTGGAGAACCTAGAGCAGTTAGGCGTGTCACCTTTTGGAGGCTTGTGGCTTGGCCTCCTCTGCCCTTGGAGGTTGGCCTATAGAGGCTGTTACTTCCTCCTGGTCTCCTTTGCGTGACTTGCCAAAGGGGAAGTAAGACAGGAATGGGGCAATAGAGGAAAGTCAAGCTGAGGAAGGCAGGAAAGAAGCTGTGCAGCTAAGTGGGGATAGTAGAGCACAACCCTTCGTTCTGCCAAAGCCTGGGGAAGTGGAGTTGGCTGCTGGGAGGTAGAATCCTGTGGCTGCCTCTTGGCATCCCAGGGGTGGCTACTTGCAGTCCAGGAGAAGAAGGCGGGTTCTGGGTGGAAGGAAAACAAATGAAGTTGAGTCCAAGTGGAGAATGGCTGCTCCTTTGTGGCTAACCTGGTGGCGTGATTGATGGCTTTGTCGGCGGGGGTGGGCTGGCTGTGAGTAACTGGGATCCAGGAAGCCCCCGCCTGCCTTTCTGAGGGCTGAACCCATGGAGGTGCGGTTGGCTTCTTGGAGATAGACCCCTGTGCATGCCTGTTTGCATCCCTGGGATGGCTACTTGCAGCCCAGGAGAAATGGGGTTCTGGGTGGAAAGAAAAGATGCAATGGTGAGGCTGCATGGGCACCTTTCTGTCCGAGATGGTGTGCTGTGGTAGGTTTGGGAGTTGCCTGCAAGCCATACGTGGATTTGGTGCTGCTCCTTTCTGGTTGACCTGGGGGCACCATTGACAACTTGGGAGTGGGGGTGGGGCGCTGGCTGTGAGCAAATGGGATCCAGGAACCCCAGCCTGCCCCTCCACGGGCCGAGCCTTCCTGTGTGGCCTGTGTTGGAGATGACCTTGGACCCCTGTGGGGTACTGTTGGGGAGAAATCCCAACTGCAAATAATTCTGGCCACAAGATCAACCCATTGGTCGAATGGGGCAAGCTGGAGACCTGGTGACTTAGTCCGCAGGGCCAGCAGGTCAAACCATTTTCCTATATGTGGGGAAGGCAGCCGCTGTGGTTTGCTCTTCCCGCTCCCTGCACTGCTGCACCCTAAAATCCCTGTTGGCCAGCAAAATGAGCCCGGAGAGAGGAGGCAAAGGGGGGCCCGAGCCCCCTCTGGCACTGCCCCTGCCCCAGGCAGCCCACGGAGACCAGATGCCTCAAAGCAGCACACGGAGATGTGCCAGCAGTGCTAAGGCAGCTCCCTGCCCACTCTGCCCCCTCCCTCCATGCTGTGCTGCTCCTGGAAGTGGCCAGCATATCCCTGTGGCCCTGAGTGCAAACTCTGCAGCTGCCCCCATCTCCCCCGGATCCCACTGCCTAGGAGCCACTGCCGGAGAGGAGTGCGTGCTGGTCACTTTGGGAGCCACGCTGCCTGAGGTAAGCACCACCCCCCCGACCACCTCCTGCACCCTTACCCCCTGCCCCAGTGCAGAGGCACTCTGTGTCTTGACAAGCACTTCCAAGGATTGGCAAAGAACTTCTTTTCTGTTTATGAGGAAGATATACAAAAAAGGGACCTCAACAGACAAGTTTAGTTCACAAGGACAAACTGGCAGGCCAAGCCAGGATCTCTCAGTTACTAAGAAGGCTCTTCAGCCAGCTCTTCCCAAAGGCCAGTCTCTAGAGGCTTTTGTGACATGATGTACCTCAAAATAGCCCCCTGTAGCCCACATATTCATCATTCATATACGGTTGTGATATTTCATACAAAGCATTCCATGTAAGTTATCATATGAAAAGTCATGATCTCCTGAAATCCGTCCTTCTGTCCAAATATGTATAGCATTAGGGTGTGTGAAGTTATGCATTTTGCTGTATGGTTGTTACTGAAATATGCTATAATTTTGCTAGTGACCCCTGCCCACGAGGGTGTTCAACAACCATGAATCAGCAGAGGAGTTGTAATTAAGGGATTTGCAATTCAATGACAGATGCCCAAACACCACACTATGGGGACTGCTCAAGTCTATGACTCAGTTGCACAAGACCACACCAGGAGGATTCCCCAAGCTAGTGACTCAGCAGAGCCCACCCAGACATGTCTGGGCAAGGGTCTTCTAGACATTTGAACTAAGAATATAAAATAGGAGACTGTGACATCATGTTTTTGCCTTTCTCCTCCCCCATCTACACTGGAAGCAGCAGGAATCCTGAGAAAATGAAGGTCATCTGAGGACAGTAGTCCAAGTTTCAGGGGGAATTCTATGTATTAAGGATGGTAACATTCAGTGGGGTGAGAAAATTGCTTGACTTAACTACTGCCTAGTGTAATAAGGTGTAAAGTTTAGATTGTGCATTTATCTTTAATTTCTATAGTAACTTACTCTGATCTTTTATGCCTACCATTTATAATCCTTAAAAATCCATTTTTCTGTAGTTAATCAATCTATTTTATGCTGGACTTAGACTAGTGTATTTTGCTTGAAGTTCTTGGGAAATCTCAGCTCTGTTATAAGGCTGGTTCATGTACTATTCACAATGAGCGAGGGGTGGACTCTGCGTAATAAACTCACACTAGTCAGACTTCTGAGTAGGACAAGATGGTATAATCCAGGGGTGCAAGGCTGCAGAGCTGGGGGAAATTGGCGGGAGGCTCTCTATCATTAGTTTTATGAGTGGCTCAGAGAAGCATTCATGTAACTCAGTTGGATGTGTCCCTACCTGTGGATGTCTGTGTAAGTGCAATATCTTCCAGAGATTCGCAGTTTATCACAGCATCACAGTGTGAGAGGGAGCCCTGGCGGTGGGATACAGGGCTCAGGGGTCCCACCCTTCAGGTTGCATCCCGGAGATCCCATCACAGACTTTCAACAACCATAGCAGATGTTCACTGAGACAGAGATAGAGAGTTTCTAAAATAGAGATCTCCAGTGCCTGCAGACATCAAACTATCAGGAATTCTGCGCACAGAGCGGACCATGCTAGTGGAAAGTGCCTTTGGAAAAGACCCTTCTGTCAGCAGCTATGGTTGTACAGTGCTTAGTACTCTGTGTTGTGGCCTCAAGAGCCATGGATGCAAGATGAGTTACGGTGACCTTTTCCTTGTCTCCACGTTTCTTAGGTGCCTCCTTCCGACACTTGTCAGAAAAAACGACCGGTTTCTTTTGCAAGCATTTGCATTGCAAGGCAAAGGTTGTCTTCTCTGTTTCCTCAAAAGATTGACCAAAAGGTGGGAAGAGCAGACACATTTGGCAAGGCAGCACTGGGTGCTGCATCCCTAACCTCCACTTAACCTGGCAGATGCCTTGGCCAGCTTAGCCATGTTGCCACTCTATGGGACTTTTCTCCTAACTGGTCCATTTTTCATCAATGACAATCAAAAGGAAGGTGACATGACATCTGTGTGTAGACATGCCCAGCGAATCACAAGGATGTGTGGCACAGGCTCTTGTGTGGCAGCAATTGCAGTCGAAGCAACTGCCTTGCCAGTGCCAGTCACAGAAGTCTTTTCATCAACTCCAGGCTTGTGATTTGATTTTTTCCAATGCTTCTCTCCAAAGAAGCCTTTTCCTTAGCAAGCAATTACTTGGATTACCAAGGGAGGTATCTTCTGTTTCCTAGAAAGACAAAGGAAAATGTGAGCAGAGGAGACAAAAGCCATACAACGAGGCACCACTGGGAGCTGAACCCAGGATCTCCTGTTTACTAGAGAGATGCTTTAGCCAGCTAAGCCATGGTGCCTGCCTCAAGAAAGCATTTGCAACTGTTCCATTTGATAGTCCAAGACAACCCCTACAAATTCCAATGTACAGACATTCCCCATTTCCCTCAAAACTTGCAGACCTTGAGGTGTCTGGCTCTCCAGGCACAGAAAGCCACAGCTGAGTTGACAGAAGGCTTCTAATATGTGCTTCTCCCACCAGCCACTGTGATCATATAGTGATTAGTGCTCTGTGTTTCAGGCATAGCAACCTCAGCTCAGTTCTGAGTCATGGTAACCTTTCCATCAGCCCTGGACTTCTCATTTGCTACTTTCCAAGTGTAGTTGGGCAGCTGCCCCAAACAAGCAGGAGAAAGATTAAAGCAGCCTTGCAGAGGCTACACAGAACCCAGCCTATCAGGAAAGGGCTCATTGGGAGAGCCAATCAGGAGAAGGCTTGCTGGAGCAGCCCATATATAAAGGATGGCTCGGCACAGCAAGAATCAGTCACTCCTTGCAGTTTGAGGAGGGAGGGAGGGAGGGCACCATGATCAGAGGAGTGCTGGGTGGGTAAGGGGAGCATGAGTGACCTCCTGGCCAAGTATCAGAGGGGTAGCCATGTTAGTCTGAATCTGTAAAAAGCAACAGAGGGTCCTGTGGCAACTTTGAGACTAACAGAAGTATTGGGAGCATAAGCTTTCGTGGGTAAGAACCTCACTTCTTCAGATGCAAGTAATGGAAATTTCCAGAGGCAGGTATAAATCAGTATGGAGATAACGAGGTTAGTTCAATCAGGGAGGGTGAGGTGCTCTGCTAGCAGTTGAGGTATGAACACCAAGGTAGGAGAAACTGCTTCTGTAGTTGGATAGCCATTCACAGTCTTTGTTTACACCTGATCTGATGGTGTCAATTTTGCAAATGAACTGGAGCTCAGCAGTTTCTCTTTGGAGTCTAGTCCTGAAGTTTTTTTGCTGTAAGATGGCTACCTTTACATCTGCTATTGTGTGGCCAGGGAGGTTGAAGTGTTCTCCTACAGGTTTTTGTATATTGCCATTCCTGATATCTGACTTGTGTCCATTTATCCTCTTGTGTACTGACTGTCCAGTTTGGCCAATGTACATAGCAGAGGGGCATTGCTGGCCTATGATGGCATATATAACATTGGTGGACATGCAGGTGAATGAGCCGGTGATGTTGTAGCTGATCTGGTTAGGTCCTATGATGGTGTTGCTGGTGTAGATATGTGGGCAGAGTTGGCATCGAGGTTTGTTGCATGGGTTGGTTCCTGAGTTAGAATTGTTATGGTGTGGTGCGTAGTTGCTGGTGAGAATATGCTTAAGGTTGGCGGGTTGTCTGTGGGCAAGGACTGGCCTGCCTCCCAAGGTCTGTGAAAGTGAGGGATCATTGTCCAGGATTGGTTGTAGATCACTGATGATGCGTTGGAGAGGTTTAAGCTGAGGACTGTAGGTGACGGCCAGTGGAGTTCTGTTGGTTTCTTTTTTGGGCCTGTCTTGTAGCAGGAGGCTTCTGGGTGCACGTCTGGCTCTGTTGATTTGTTTCTTTATTTCTTTGTGTGGGTATCGTAGTTTTGAGAATGCTTGGTGAAGATCTTGTAGGTGTTGGTCTCTGTCTGAGGGGTTGGAGCAGATGCGGTTGTACCTCAGCGCTTGGCTGTAGACGATGGATCATGTGGTGTGTCTGGGGTGGAAGCTGGAGGCATGAAGGTAGGCATAGCGGTCGGTGGGTTTTCGGTATAGGGTGGTGTTAACGTGGCCATCACTTATTTGTACTGTGGTGTCTAGGAAGTGGACCTCCCATGTAGATTGGTCCAGGCTGAGGTTGATGGTGGGGTGGAAGCTGTTGAAATCATGGTGGAATTCTTCCAGGGTCTCCTTCCCATGGGTCCAGATGATGAAGATGTCATCAATGTAGCGTAGGTAGAGAAGGGGCATGAGTGGACGAGAGCTGAGGAAGTGTTGTTCCAGGTCAGCCATAAAAATGTTGGCATATTGTGGGGCCATGCGGGTGCCCATAGCGGTGCCACTGGTCTGGAGGTATTTATTGTCACCAAATCTGAAATAATTGTGCGTGAAGATAAAGTCACAGAGCTCAGCCACAAGTTGTGCTGTGTCATCATCAGGGATACTGTTCCTGACAGCTTGTATTCCATCTGTGTGGGGGATGTTTTTGTAGAGAGCCTCTACATCCATGGTGGCTAGGATGGTGTTTTCTGGGAGGTCACCAATGCATTGTAGTTTTCTCAGGAAATCTGTGGTGTCATGGAGATAGCTGGGAGTGCTGGTGGCGTAGGGTCTGAGTAGGAAGTCCACATATCCAGACAGTCCTTCAGTGAGAGTGCCAATGCCCGAGATGATGGGGCGTCTTCCTGGCCAACTACTGCCAGACTGAGGCCCTGATACAAAGGTGGAGAAAGGTGCTAGATCTGTGGGGAAGTGGTCCAAGGAAACAGACGGTGGGGGTTGGAGGTGGACCCCTTTTGCCTCATGTTCTGTTTTGGAGAGTTGTGAGTCTGGGAGCTTGGTACCTCCTCTTTTCTATCCTATGGGAGGGGTAAAAACTGAGGTTGTGTACTGGTCAAGGCCAGGCTGTTCTTTGGCTTTTAGTGTGTCTTATGTCTTCCCCATCCCCCTCCTTGCCCCTCCCAACTGGTTGCTTTACCTTGGTTTGAGAGAGAAGCCAGGCAGCCTTCCAGTGTATGCTCGTATATTACACTCCCACCGTACCTAGTAACACTTTAGTGCTATCCCTTAACTTTTCCATTATACTAACAAGCCCATCTGGCGGGGCAGAAGCAACATATAGTGTCTTTATTCACATAGCTCAGTGGTTTGAGCATTGGCCTGCTAAACCCAGGGTTGTTAGCTCACTCATTGAAGGGGCCATTTAGGGATCTGGGGCAAGAAAAAATGGGGATTGGTCCTGCTTTGAGCAGGGAGTTGGACTACATGACTTCCTGAGGTCCCTTCCAACCATGATATTAGTTTCTTTGTTCCTTGTTTACACATATTAGGATGTAAGAGTCTCAAAAGTCAAACCCAAAATTCTATCTCAGGCTAACAAACTATATACTAATAGGGCCTTGGCCAGATTAGCCCCATTGCTGCTCTCTGGGACTTTTCTTCTAACTGCTTCATTTTTAAGCAATGGTAATTAAAGGAAGTTGAAAGGAGAGTAACTCCATTTCCTGCAAAACCTACTGAGATTGCACTATCAGGGTCTCTGTGTGCAGACATCTCCAGCAAATCACAAGGACATGTGGCACAGGCTTTTGTGTTGCAGCAATTGCAGTCCAAGCAACCACCTTGCCAATGCCAGTCACAGCAGCCTTTTCATCAACTCCAGGCTCATGGTTTGATTTTTTTTTTCCAGTGCTCCTCTGCAGAGAAGCCTTTCCCTTAACAATGTATTAATTACTGATGGAGGTCTCTTGCATTTTCTTGAAAGATATAGGAAAATGTGAGCAGAGATGGTCATAGAATGATAGAATCATAGGCTTAGACGGGCCCACAAAAGTCATCTAGTCTAACCTCCTCTTCTTGGCCTGATGTTGAATATTTTCTTTAATTACCTGGATATAGGAATAGAGAGTATACTGATCAAATTTGCAGATAACTTTGCCTACTATTTCTCTGAGTCGGTTGAAATCGGACTGTCAGAAGTCCAGCGCTCTTGTTTTGCTGTTCTCATGTCCTTTCCACAGGATCTTGAATTCTATCAGATCATGATCACTCCCAAGTTCCCCACCACCCTCACATTCCCAACTAATTTACCCCTGTTAGTAAAAACCAGATCCAAAATGGATAACCCCCTGGTTGTTTCCTCAACTTTATGAATCAGAAAGTTGTCTTCTACGCACGCTAAGAATTTTCAGGCCATATTACATTTTGTTGTAATAATCATTGAACAGATATATATCCCAGTGTATTCCAATATTCTCATCCCACGTACTCATAAAAACTTTGCAGTCTTTCCACACAGTGAATATATGAAAATATCCAAAAATGTTAATTAGAATGCTCTGTGTCTACCAGGATAGTATCCTCTGTAATTCAGTATGGTTGTGCATGATGTGAGCTGGACATCCAAGGCCTATCACTTCCCTTTTTAAGCTCATCTTCACTTTGGTGTGCCAATGTTCTCTTCAATGTCTGTATCAACCACCAAAGTTTTTCTTTGTATTATCTGCTTCCATACTTATTCAGAACATTTATTATCTCAGCTGCAATAAGTTCTGATGTTTCTTTTTTAAGTTTGACACAATCCACAGGTTTAGTTTGCAGACACAAACTGCCTTCATAAACTTTGAAATTGCGATCCAAGAGAGGAAGCAATTTCACATATCTGTGATTCAATACACCGACAGTGACACTCATTCAGGTTGTCGATTAATTCATCATTGCCCATGGAGCAAAAATATTTGCAACTATTCCTTCACACTTTGTCTGTGCACATCAGCATAAGCACTAAGGGACCTTACTATTCATTTCCGCTTTGTAGTTCCTCTGTCTATAGCTTGGAACCAAAAGCTCGATCTCAAGTCTTGATATGAGCGCTCTTCTCATGAGACACTAAGAGACTTAAGCAGTTTGTATTCTAGGTTCCAAGACCAGAAGAGACAGTTATAATCATGTAGTCTGACCTGCTGTATAACATTGGCCATTGAACATCCCCAGAATAACTCTTCAAGCAGATCTTTTAGCAAAACATCCAACCTCAATTTAAGAATGGTCAGAGATAGAGAATCCACCATGACACTTGGTAAGTTGTCCCAATGGTTAATTACACTCGTGGTTAAAAATATACACCTTATCGCTGTCTGGATTAGTCTAGCTTCAACTTCCAGCCATTGGATCATGTTAAACCTTTCTCTGCTAGAGTGAGGAGCCCAGTATTAAATATTTGTTCCCCACTTAGATATTTATAGATTGGGATCAAGTCACCCCTTAACCTTCTCTGTCTTAAGCTAAATAGATTGAGCTCCTTTAGTCTATCCCTCAAAGTCGTGTTTTCTAATCCTTCTATCATTCATCTATATCATATCACTACAACTGCCCCTGCTCTAGGTGGGCAAATATTCTTCACAGTTCTAGTGAGGTCTCTTCTGACTAGAGATTGGGGCATGTTGTTAGGACCATCAAGCATTACTGCTGGCTATGCAGGGAGAGGAGAAGACCCCCCGAATGAAGAAAACAAACTCTCCAGTCTATAGAATCTACGATCTGACTGGGCTGTGACTGGGAGTCTACAAATGCATGTCTCGTTGCTCTGCCGGGGTTTTGGACAGAAGCCAGAGAAGGATGATAGGCAAATAGCCTGGAGGCCCTGCAGTGCACCCTTTAGTATACTAGAGTTTAGCATCCCCTTAATCAGCCACAAGGTGGCACTGTGTGTAAAATACCTCATGTAAATGAACTCCTGGTAGAGCATTAAAAGAACTAAAGCTGAATGCATCTGGGGTCTGTGTGTAAGCAATCTCTGTAGCCAGTCCCTATCTAGTAAAGAGGAACGTCATTACCTTCCATTCAGTGGCATTTCTCTGTTGGTGGTTCGGGCAATCCCATGTGCTGATGCATTTTTTTCTTGAATATGGTAGTCTATAATTTTCATTCACAAACACAGTGCACAAAACAGAGATCAGACCTCACAGAGTATAAATGAAGGTACCTCTCAATGTTTGGCAGAATGTGCCATATTAGAGATGAGATTTGCACCTCTCGTAGACCATGTCAGCTGGGAGGGGAATGTAACATTGACTAACCAGCTTTATACTCCCACACATTCTGGAACTTTGTCACTAGAGCCTGTCTGTGTGATTGAAACCATCCCACATCTGACTCCCTGCCAGCCCCCACCTATGCCTGACAAGTTCAGTTTGTGTTTGGATTCTATCAAGCAGAGCAGTGAGATCCAGCAAGCACCACTAATATTACAGCACTAAAAACAAAAGAGACGGGAAGTTTCATAGTCAGCAGCATTTCCACCTGGGTGGGGACACCCCAATGAATTTCTGATCCATCGCATTAAGCACTCAGCCAAAATTACCTACTAGATAGGAGAAAAGTCCCAGAGAGTGGCATTCAGCCAAAATTACCTAACATCCAGCTTCTTTGCGATCCTTCAGTTGAGTTCTCTACAGGAGGGAGCTTCTAGGAATTCCTGGCTGCAGGTTGGGTCTGGCTTCCCCCAGCCCTTTGGATCCATGTAATCCATGATCCCAAGGGGAGCCATCTCCTAGAGCTTCCCCATGTCCCGTGGAACTCAGGACAGTGAGAAACATGTTAGTTATCTGTAAGGTGAAAATTTATGTAAAACGTGACAACATTTCTCCTTTATTTGTGATAGCGGGAAGCCTCATAGTTCCTATAAGGCCAAATATTGATAATTCTATGGCTGTCTGCTTATACAGGGAAATTGACAGTTGATAGCAATTTCGGGGTATAATTTATATAAAGATGTTCTCTTTAATAGTCTATCAAATTTATCATATTCAGCAACATAGTATCTGCACACTGTTATCAATGTGTATGTAGAGTGGACATCAATTACTCTCTGAATTCACGCGTGGGCATGGTCCTCCCCTCCTCTTGCCCTGCCCTCGGTTGCTCTTTGGCATTTAAGCATTCCCTTAGAGCTGTGAGGAACAGCTGCCTCTGCTCTAGGGCCCAGAGGAGGAAAGGTGTGCTGGGCTCCAGCCTGGGACTCCCTCCCTCTTGCCTTTCCCTGACTATTAAGCCTGGCCCTGGTACTGCTCCTCTTAAGTGCCATGTGAGCAAGAGGAAGTGCGTGGCAGCTGCAGGTACAAGGACCAAACTTGTGGGCATCAGGTGAAGCAGCAAAAAATACAACCATAAGGTCAACCCACAGGAATCTCTTGCCAGACTCTTAAATTCTAGGGCCCCAATCTATTGCAGCCAGCCTGTTGAACCAGCCGGACCAAAGCCCTAGCTCTAGTGGGCATCAGTCACAAAAAAAATCACTCTGGTGCACCTAGGAACAAGGAAGTCAAGCACATTGAGCTCCAAGGCTTTACAGCAAACCAACACAGCACCAGGAGGTCCCACTGGGATTTGAACTCAGATTGCAGGATTGAGAGTCTTGAGGGCTGATCATTACACCCTGGGACCTGCAGCTATTATTATTTCAGGACTCCTTGTGTGACCTTCAGGTAGTCGGTTTGCACTCTGCACTCATTGCTTCCCTCCAGCTGCTTCTTCTCCCAGGACTCTCTGTCTCCTCCTCCTCCTCTGTCTCTGCTACTCTCCTCTCCTAGACATTGAACCCAGCCTTTGTTGCTGCTGACACCAACTGGCAGAAGGGATTATAAATTCCATGCCTGAGGGGAGGCCAATGCATGTGGTGGACCATACGCACCACAGGTTTTAACTCTGTTTGCTTCCTTCCCCATGTCTCTTACTTAGATTATATGGAAGTACACCTGTGGCTGGGGATATGGATTTGTGGGCACAGCATTGTGCAGTGGGCTTCCAAGACAGCCTGTAATTCAGCCAGGGGTTTGCAGCTGGGCCTTGGCCTGGAGGCAATTTTCTCTCCGCACAGCAGATGGGGGATGCACTGGGACCAGCTCCTGGCTCTTTTTTGTGAACTGGTTCCCCATGAGGACACACCAGAGATCACTACAATCTACGCAGGGGACAACCACCTGGAAATATTCTCCGGGCCCCAGATGATTTGGAAAGTTAAACATGACATTGCACAACATAGAACTATGGGGCCAGGTCCCATAGAAAACAAAGGGGAGCAGGGAAAGAGAGCACAGAGAAGAGGAGAGATGGGATAGAAAAAAGTCTCTAGAGAGGGAGCAGCTGCAGAGAACCAAGGAGTGCAGGGTGCAGCAGGTTTGTAGAAATTTTGGTGGTGCACAGAGCCTGCCCCCCCAAACTCCACCCCACCTGCCTACGGCTCTGGAGGGGATATTGGGTGGGGGCAGGAGGTCTGGGGTACAGGGGATTATGGTGCAAGCACTGGGAGGGAGTTTGGGTGCAGAAGGGGTGAGAGGATGGGCTCTGGGAGGGAGTTTGGGTGGGGGAGGGAGTTTGGGGTGCAGGCTCTGGAATGGAGTTTGGGCGCTGGGTGCAGGCTCTGGGCTGGGATGGGGGTGCGTGTACAGGGGGTGGAGGTGTAGGCAGGGAGTGTGAGTACAGGCTCTGGGAGGGAATTTGGTGGTGGGGGTGGAGGCTCTGGGAGGGAGTTTGGGTGCAGGCTCTGGGAGGGTGTTTGGGGGCTGGAGGAGGTGTGTGGAAAGGGGGTGAGGGTGAAGACTGTGGGGCAGGAGGTGGAGGTGCAGGAGGGGGTGAGGGGTATAGGCTTTGGGATGGAGTTTGGGTGCAGGCTTGGGGTGCAGGCTCTGGGAGGGAGTTTGGGGACAGGAAGGGGTGCAGGCTCTGCGCTGGGGAAAGCAGTGGGGGGTATAGGAGGGGGTGTGGGCCCTGGGAGTTTGCATGCAGGCTCTGGGAGAGAGTTTGGGTGAAGGCTCCTGGCTGAGGCAGGGCCTGGGGATGCAAGAGGGGTGAGGAGCATGCATTCAGTCATTTCATAGGGCAGAGTTTTAAGGCTATTAAGATTTGGGGAACTATTCTTCCTAGCATCTTCCCTTTGTAGATTTCAGAGGTGTTCACACACTCACCCCCACTGAGCCACACTGTTACACCCCAATCTAAGAGAAAGGCTGGGAGGTTTTAAGTTCATAAAAAGAAACAGGCACAAAATAGAAAAAGGAATAAAACATTTCTAAGATTATAAGGGGTTGGATCTCTGCACCTCTCTGTCTTTCGATTCACCTGGAGTAGGAACTGCAGTTCAGGAACCAGGTAATAGCATAGATGGTCCAGCACTTTGGGCTAGCAGGGTTTTCAGGTACAGGGAGACTAGTGAAGGCTGCATAATCTATCAACGTTGTGCTTCATTCCCCAGAAGGGATCAGTCCTGGGATCCTGGCAGTCAGTCTCTCTGAGGCTAGGTCTACACTGGCAGAGTTACAGCACTGGGAGTTCAGTGCCGCTCAGAAAGTGCTGAGGGGAAACTGCTATTGTGTGTACACACTGTCAGCTGCCTGTGCAATACCATGTTCACACTTGTGGCACTTGCAGCAGTGTTCAGAGCGGTGCACTCTGGGCTGCTATCCCACAGAGCACCTCTTCCTTTTCAGCCGCTAAGTGTCATGAGAAGACAGAGGTGGTTGCGGGGCATCCTGGGTCCTGTCCCAATGCCCCTTGATGCATTGCTTCGCATCCCAGCAATCCCTGTACTTCCATCCACATTTGGCGCCATCTTGCAATGGTTGGTGTACTGCACATTCTGCCTCGTCGTGCTGCAGGAATGGATCCCGCACTGACTAATATGCTACACACCATGAGTGGCACTGGAGTTATTCCTTAAACTACAAAAGCAGAGGAGTTCAACATTGATCTCCCCACATGTAGTAGCTACAACACGAGATTGCTTGTGGGATTCATGGAGATGCTGCCCACAGCGGAATGCTGCTTTTGGGCTTGGGAAACAAGCACTGGATGGTGGGATCACATTGTCATGCACATCTGGGATGACAAGCAGTGGCTGCAGAGCTTTCAGATGAGGAAACCCACAGTCATCCATCTAGCCCAGTGTGCTGCCTGAGAGTGACTAGTGCCAAATGCGTCAGAGGGAATGAACAGAACAGGCTTGTTTACCTGCAAAGTGAGGGTCTTTCCCCCTCACCTTTAGCTTTATTGTTGCCGATTCCTACTCATCCTATCTTACCACACCTCCCCTGAGCCTCTAGGCAAATCAGGTGTGAACCACTCCTTTGATACAGACGTGTCCCAATCCAGCTGAATTGCAGCAGACTTTGGGCCAATGTTAGTTTGGAAAAGGCCCGCTTAACCCAGCAGGTTTCTCAAAGTATCTATTGCTGTGAACTGCACGTAGTGTGGATGTGTGAACCCCAAAGATATCAAACATGAAAGAAACAGAAGGCCAGTTCTGAGGAGATTTCCAGAGGCAGGCCTGAGAGTTAAACAGCTGTGCTTGAAAGGAAAAGGGCCTCAGCACCTATAAAAATAACTGGTTGCAAAAACAAAACAAAAATTAAATTTAAAAAACCAAACCAACCCCCCCCCAGAAAAGCTACTATCACACATCCATCACCATTTTAAATGTGGACATCTCCTGCCTGATGTGACATCTTTGCTTTGCAAATAAGAGACCTGGGGAATTCTCAAAAAGAAGAACAGGAGTACTTGTGGCACCTTAGAGACTAACAAATTTATTAGAGCATAAGCTTTCGTGGACTACAGCCCACTTCTTCGGATGCATATATATGCACGAAAGCTTATGCTCTAATAAATTTGTTAGTCTCTAAGGTGCCACAAGTACTCCTGTTCTTCTTTTTGCGGATACAGACTAACACGGCTGTTACTCTGAAACTGGGGAATTCTGTGGCTGTTACCCTCTAACTGGGTAAAAGGTTACAAATCTTCTGTCAAGCAATTTTCCTCTTAACAGAAGATTTATTTTAAAATTTATAAAATAAATTACATTTTAAATAAAAATAATTACAGTCTATACTGGGTCTCTATCCTCGTACATGCTATTTCTCTCACATATTCCCCCACTCTAATTCCATTGGAGTGAGGTTTTCATTTCAGGATTAGCCACTATTTCCTATATGGTAGGAGGGGACAGGGAGAGAACTAGAAGAAACAATATAATTCAGGTTAACACTGAAAGTTATCACATAACCAGCCTCCTACGTTACACTAATTAACTTCATGTTTAATTTCATTGTTGCTGGTAACAACTTATTCAATGATTGCAAAATATAAATCGATAGGGCAGTTTTCTCTTAATTCCCATTTCCACCCCGTCAGCTTTGTGTGATGTCACATTCTAGAATAACCTAGAAGCCTTCCATTTCTGTGAGTTCACTTCTTCCTGGGTCTTCTCCCAGAAGTGGGGGTGGAAGGGGTCTCACACTATGTGGGAAGGCTGCATCATGAGAAAAACCACCTGTACTCTATTTTCACACTTTCTAATCTTTCAAAGTAGCAGGAGGTGGAGAAGTGATACAAATGAATTAGACTTAATAGCAAAATTAAGAGACCAAACCACAGACTCTCGACTCAGCACTCACGTTTCCTGCAATCTGAACTTGGAATCGGATATTCCCTCACTGGCTACCACCATTTGCCCAGCATGGAAGTGCTTCTTGTCCAACAAGGCAGCCAGACTGGGACCCAGAGGCATGGAATGGCTCTGAAGGAATCAGTTGTTGCCTGGAAGTTTGCCTGGAGGGAGTTCCCACAGAGTGTTTTTTGCATTTCAGACTTCTGTGAGAAGTAAATACAACATCTGAGGACACTTTTAGAAGGAAGATATGGATACTGAGCAATCAATTGTTGGGACCTGCACAGGATGTGTCATGTTTGTCTCTCTCCCAGAGGATAGAAGCGACTGTCTGTAGAAAGTGCAAACTGGTCTCCCTATTAGAAGGTTATAGGACTAGAGAGGCAAGTATGAACCTTCTGTTGCATCAGAGAAAATGAAGACTTCCTGGACAGAAGTCAGTGTTTGGTTCTGGACGGACAACATGACCTCCAGAAGAAGAATGAGGAGAACCCATGTATCCCCAATGCAGATAGAGGTAAGAAACCATTTTCAGTCTCTCTGCACAGGTTCTACTGTGAGAATGATTTGGAAGAGTAATCTAGGAATCAGAAGGAGACCTCATCGACCAGAAGGCATGAGATGCATTGTCCTAGGGATGGGGGTTCCACGACCAGCCCTCCCAAGAGGAGGAGACGGGTGGTGGTGTTTGGGGACTCTTCCCTAAGGGGGACAGAGTCATCTATCTGCTGACCAGACTGAGAGACTCGAAGTGTGCTGCTTGCCTGGAGCTTGAATTCAGGATGTGAGGGAGTGTCTGCCGAGACTGATCAAGCCCTTGGACCCCAGCCCTTCCTGCTTCTCCATGGGGCACTCACGATACTGCCAAGAATGACCTTGAGCGGGTCACTGCAGACTACATGGCTCTGGAAAGAAGGATAAAGGAGTTTGAGGTGAAGTTGTCGTGAGTTTGAGGTGAAAGTCATCCTCCCTGTTGAAGGAAAAGGCCTAGGTAGGAACCGTCGAATTGTGGAGGTAAATGCGTGGTTACGCAGGTGGTGTCGGAGAGAGGGCTTTGGATTCCTCGACCATGGCATGTTCCAGGAAGAAGGATTGCTAGAAAGAGATGGAATCCACCTAATGTAGAGAGGGAGGAGCATCTTCACAGACAGGGTTGTTAACCTAGTGAGAAAGGCTTTAAACTAGGTTCACCAGGGGATGGTAACCTAAGCCTAAGGTAAGTGAGATACTGGGAGGAAACACAAGGAGGAGGATGCAATGGGGGGCCTCCTGATTCATACTGAGAAAGCAGGGCAATCAGCTAGTTTTGTTAGTGTTGAGATGAGTTCCTGTCTGCATCCTGTAAAACTTGCCCATACCGGTATTGCCCTGGCCTCTTCTTTTGTCATTCAGTGTTGCACGCATTCTAAAGCAATATGCATTTCCTCACCTTTTGGGGGCGAAGCCAGACTTTGAGGCACCTGCTCCCCTACTTGGTGTAAACTTTGCTTGTGCCAATCAGAAACGAACACAAACAGGTTTTGGGCCCCGTCCCCTATGACACTTCTATGATGTCATAGTTGGTACTTTATGGGCTGCCTGCCATGTGCAGACAGGGAGAGGAGAAAGAAAAACGAATCCTGTGTATCCTGTGTACACCCGTAACCGAGCCTGATCACCTCGAAGCCTCTCTCTCAGCTCACGTGTTTCAAACAGAGTTTCTACGTTTGCCGGTCGTTATGCGTTGGTTTGTATTTGTAAGTATCAGTTATTACTAATTGCTGCATCTTTGTTTATAAATATTGTTAGTAGATATTTTAGTCATTGTGTGTTTTAAGTTTCATTAACTCTATTAGCTAATCAAACGCTGCTCCCTTACCCCTTGTAATTATCCCCAATAAAACTTTAAATTAATTCATTTTAGTTGTGTGTGTGTGTGTGTGTGTGTGTGTGTCTGCAGCTTGCATCGTGACCCATACTCTCCTTGCATCCCTTACCAATATAGTCTATTGCCACGTGCAGCCTGGTAAATAACAGGCCTGCATTTTCTTTCACCCCTGTGTGCCCGTGGCAATCCACAGTTAGGTGCATGTAAATGAATACAAGAAGGCTTGGAAACAAGCAGGAAGAATTGGAAGTCTTGGCACAGTCAAACAACTATGATGTGACTGGAATACCAGAGACTTCGTGGGGCAGTTCACATGACTGGAGCACTGACATGGATGGGTATAAACTGTTCAGGATGGACAGGCAGGGGAGGAAAGGTGGAGGAGTTCCACTGTATGTAAAAGAGTGGTACAATTGCTCAGAGCTCCAGTATGAAACTGGAGAAAAGCCAGTTGAGAGTTCTTGGGTTAAGTTTAGAAGTGAGAGCAATCTGGGTGATGTTCTGGTGGGCGTGTGCTATAGACCACTGGACTAGGAGCATGAGGTAGACGAGACTTTCTTCGGACAACTAACAGAAGTTTCCAGATCACAGGCCCAGGTTCTCGTGGGGCACTTCAATCACCCTGACATCTGCTGGGAGAGCAATACAGCAGTACACAGACAATCTAGGCAGTTTTTGGAGAGTGTTGGGGATAAACTTCCTGGTGCAAATGCTGGAGAAACCAACCAGGGGCCGTTCTCCTCTTGACCTGCTACTCACAAACAGGGAAGTATTGGTAGGGGAAGTAGAAGTGGGTGGCAGCCTGGGCAGCAGTGACCATGAGATGGTTGAGTTCAGGATCCTCACAAAAGGAAGAAAGGAGAGTAGCAAAATACGGACCCTGAACTTCAGAAAAGCAGAACTTGACTCCATTAAAGAACTGATGGGCAGGATCCCCTGGGAGGCTAAGATGAGGGGGAAAGGTGTCCAGGAAAGCTGGCTGTATTTTAAAGAAGACTTATTAAGGGCACAGGAACAAACCATCCCAATGTGCAGAAAGAATAGCAAATATGGCAGGCAACCAGCTTGGCTTAACAGTGAAATCTTTGTTGAGCTTAAACACAAAAAGGAAGCTTACAAGAAGTGGAAACTTGGTCAGATGACTACGGAGGAGTATAAAAATATTGCTCGAGCATGCAGGGGTGTAATCAGGAAGGCCAAAACACAACTGGAGTTGCAACTAGCAATGGATGTGAAGGGTAACAAGAAGGGTTTCTACAGGTATATTAGTAACAAGAAAAAGGTCAGGGAAAGTGTGGGACCCTTAATGAATGGGGGAGGCAACCTAGAGACAGATGATGTGGAAACTTTTTATCAATACATTAGAAGCAAGAGGAAGACCAAAGACAGGGTAGGCCCACTGCTTAGTGAAGAGGGAGAAACAGTAACAGGAAACTTGGAAATGGCAGAGATGCTTAATGACTTCTTTGTTTCGGTCTTCACCGAGAAGTCTGAAGCAATGCCTAACATAGTGAATGCTAATGGGAAGGGGGTAGGTTTAGCGGATAAAATAAAAAAAGAACAAGTTAAACATCACTTAGAAAAGTTAGATGCCTGCAAGTCACCCGGGCCTGATGAAATGCATCCTAGAATACTCAAGGAGCTAATAGAGGAGGTATCTGAGCCTCTAGCTATTATCTTTGGAAAGTCATGGGAGACGGGAGAGATTCCAGAAGACTGGAAAAGGGCAAATATAGTGCCCATCTATAAAAAGGGAAATAAAAACAACCCAGGTAACTACAGACCAGTTAGTTTAACTTCTGTGCCAGGGAAGATAATGGAGCAAGTAATTAAGGAAATCATCTGCAAACACTTGGAAGGTGGTAAGGTGATAGGGAATAGCCAGCATGGATTTGTGAAGAACAAATCATGTCAAACCAATCTGATAGCTTTCTTTGATAGGATAACGAGCCTTGTGGATAAGGGTGAAGTGGTGGATGTGGTATACCTAGACTTTAGTAAGGCATTTGATACGGTCTTGCATGATATTCTTATCGATAAACTAGGCAAATACAAATTAGATGGGGCTACTATAAGGTGGGTGCATAACTGGCTGGATAATCGTACTCAGAGAGTTGTTATTAATGGTTCCCAATCCTGCTGGAAAGGCGTAATGAGTGGGGTACCGCAGGGGTCTGTTTTGGGACCGGCTCTGTTCAATATCTTCATCAACGACTTAGATATTGGCATAGAAAGTACGCTTATTAAGTTTGCGGATGATACCAAACTGGGAGGGATTGCAACTACTTTGGAGGACAGGGTCATAATTCAAAATGATCTGGACAAATTGGAGAAATGGTCTGAGTTAAACAGGATGAAGTTTAACAAAGACAAATGCAAAGTGCTCCACTTAGGAAGGAAAAATCAATTTCACACATACAGAATGGGAAAAGACTGTCTAGGAAGGAGTATGGCAGAAAGGGATCTAGGGGTTATAGTGGACCACAAGCTAAATATGAGTCAACAGTGTGATGCTGTTGCAAAAAAAGCAAACATGATTCTGGGATGCATTAACAGGTGTGTTGTGAGCAAGACACGAGAAGTCATTCTTCCGCTCTACTCTGCTCTGGTTAGGCCTCAGCTGGAGTATTGTGTCCAGTTCTGGGCGCCGCATTTAAAAAAAGATGTGGAGAAACTGGAAAGGGTCCAAAGAAGAGCAACAAGAATGATTAAAGGTCTTGAGAACATGACCTATGAAGGAAGGCTGAAAGAATTGGGTTTGTTTAGTTTGGAAAAGAGAAGACTGAGTGGGGACATGATAGCAGTTTTCAGGTATATAAAAGGGTGTCATAAGGAGGAGGGAGAGAACTTGTTCACCTTAGCCTCTAAGGATAGAACCAGAAACAATGGGTTTAAACTGCAGCAAGGGAGGTCTAGATTGGACATTAGGAAAAAGTTCCTAACTGTCAGGGTGGTTAAACACTGGAACAAATTGCCTAGGGAGGTTGTGGAATCTCCGTCTCTGGAGATATTTAAGAGTAGGTTAGATAAATGTCTATTAGGGATGGTCTAGGCAGTATTTGGTCCTGCCATGCGGGCAGGGGACTGGACTCGATGACCTCTCGAGGTCCCTTCCAGTCCTAGAATCTATGAATCTATGAATCTATGAAAAAGCTGAAGTACTCAAAACAAACAAACAAACAAAAACATTGCCTTGGTCTTCACAGATAAAGTCAGCTCCCACACTGCTGTCGTGGGCAATACTGTATGGGGAGGAGGTGAGCAGCCCTCAGTGGTGAAAGAACAGGTTAAGGACTATTTAGAAAAGCTGGACATGCACAAGTCCATGGGTCCAGATCTAATGCATCTGAGGATGCTGAGGGAATTGGCTGATGTGATTGCAGAGCCATTGGCCATTATCTTTGAAAACTCATGGCAATCAGAGGAGGTCCAGGATGACTGGAAAAAGGCAAATATAATGCCCATCTTTAAAAAAGGGAAGAAGGAGAACCCAGGGAACTACAGACCGGTCAGCCTCACCTCAGTCCCTGGAAAAATCATGGAGCAGGTCTTCAAGGAAACCATTTTGAAGCACTTGGAGGAGAGGAAGGTGATCAGGAACAGTCAACATGGATTCACCAAGGGCAAGTCATGCCTGACCAACCTCATTGCCTACTATGATCAGATAACTGGCTTTGGGGATATGGGGAAAACAGTGGATGTGATATATCTTGAGTTTAGCTAAGCTTCTGATATGGTCTCCCACGGTATTCTTGTCAGTAAGTTAAAAAAGTACAGATTGGATGAATGGACTATAAGGTGGATAGAAAGCTGGCTAGATGGTCAGGCTTAATGGGTAGTGATCAATGGCTCAATGTCTAGTTGGCAGCCAGTATTAAGCGGAGTGCCCCAGGGGTCAGTCCTGGGGCCGGTTTTGTTCAACATATTTATTAATGATATGGATGATGGGATAGATTGCACCCTCAGCAAGTTTGCAGATGACACTAAGCTGGGGTGAGAGGCAGATACGCAGGAGAGTAGGCATAGGGTCCAGAGTGACCTAGGCAAATTAGTGGATTGGGCCAAAAGAAATCTGATGAGGTTCAACAAGGACAAATGCAGAGTCCTGCACTTAAAAGGAAAGAATCCCATGCACCGCTACAGGATGGGGACTGACTGGCTAAGCAGCAGTTCTTCAGAAAAGGACCTGGGGATTATAGTGGATGAGAAGCTGGATATGAGTCAGCAGTGTGCCCTTGTTCCTAAGAAGGCTAAGAGCATATTGGGCTGCATTAGTAGGAGCATTGCTAGCAGATCGAGGGAAGTTATTATTCCCCTCTATTCGGCACTAGTGAAGCCACATCTGGAATATTGCGTCCAGTTTTGGGCCCCCCATTAGAGAAAGGAGGGCAACAAAAATAATTAGGGGGCTGGCACATGACTGATGAGGAGAGGCTGAAGGAACTGGGCTTGTTTAGTCTGCAGAAGAGAAGAGTGTGGGGGGATTTGATAGCAGCCCTCAACTGCCTGAAGGGTGGTTCAGAGAGGTTGGAGCTCAGCTGTTCTCAGTGGTGGCAGATGACAGAGCAATGGGCAATGGTCTCAAGTTGCAGGGGTGGAGGTCTAGGTTAGATATTAGGAAAAGCTTTTTCACTAGGAGGGTGGTGATGCACTGGAATGGGTTCCCTAGGAAGATGGTGGAATCTCCATCCTTAAAAACCTATAAGGCCCAGCTTGACAAAGCCTTGGTTGGGATGATTTAGTTGGTGTTGGTCCTGCTTTGAGCAGGGGGGTTGGACTTGACCTCCTGAGGTCTCTTCCAACCCTAATCTTCTATGATTCTCTGTGCTTCATGAAACTTTGGATCCAAATGGTAAAAGACAGATGTTCCCAATTTCATCATGGCATCCTTTAGGAGTGTGATCAATGCCACTTAACTAGAGAGCAGTGTTCTAAAAATAGTTTACCTGGGCCACAGGTCACCATAGCTTCCAAATCAGGGATGAAAATCAACCACCAGTACCTGCAATTTCTACTTGAGTTCTTGTCAAATCTTTGACCTTACTTGGAGTAATTTTACACTTCTCTGGTGTAGAATTCTTCACCAACCACACAACATAGCAGTAGTGATAGTGAGGTATAATAATAATAATATAATAATATATGGAGATATCCGATCTCCTAGAATTGGAAGGGACCCTGGAAGGTCATTGGGTCTAGCCCCCTGCCTTCACTAGCAGGACCAAGTACTGATTTTGCACCAGATCCTTAAGTGGCCCCCTCAAGGATTGAACTCACAACCCGGGATTTAGGGGGTCAATGCTCAAACCACTGAGCTATCCCTCCCCCCATAATTAAGGTTTTTTTGTGTGTGTGGGGGGGAGGGATAGCTCAGTGGTTTGAGCATTGACCCCCTAAACCCAGGGTTGTGAGTTCAATCCTTGAGGGGGCCACTTAAGGATCTGGGGCAAAATCAGTACTTGGTCCTGCTAGTGAAGGCAGGGGGGGTAGACCCAATGACCTTCCAGGGTCCCTTCCGATTCTAGGAGATCGGATATCTCCATTAATTTAAATTTAGATGTGCAGGTGAATGAGCCCTTGATGGTGTGGTTGGGTCCTCTGATGGTGTCGCTAGAGTGGATATGGGGACAGAGTTGGCACTGGGGGTTGTAGCTGGGTTTGGTTCCTAGTTGGTGTTTCTGTGGTGTGGTGTGTGTGGTTGCTGGTGAGTATTTGCTTCAGGTTGGGAGGTTGTCTGTAAGCGAGGACTGGCCTGCCTTCCAAGGTCTGTGAGAGTGAGGGATCATTTTCCAGGATAGGTTGTAGATTGTTGATAATGCACTGAAGAGGTTTTAGCTGGGGGCTGTACATGATGGCCAGTGGTGTTCTGTTATTTTCCTTGTTGGGCCTGTTCTGTAGTAGGTGATTTCTGGGTACCCGTCTTTCCCAGGTGGGTATTGTAGTTTTAAGAATGCTTGATAAAGATCTTGTAGGTGTTTGTGTCTGTCTGAGGGGTTGGTTGTAGACAATGGATCATGTGATGTGTCCTGGATGGAAGCTGGAGGCATGTAGGTAAGTATAGCGGTCAGTAGATTTCCGGTATAGGGTGGTGTTTATGTGACCATCAGTTATTTACACTGTAGTGTCCAGGAAGTGGATCTCGTGTGGACTGGTCCAGGCTGAGGTTGATGGCGGGGTGGAAATTGTTGAAATCCAGGTGGAATACTTCAAGGGCCTCCTTTCCGTGGGTCCATATGATGAAGATGTCATCAATGTAGTGCAAGTAGAGGAGGGGCACTAGGGGACGAGAGCTGAGGAAGCGTTGTTCTAAGTCAGCCATAAAAATGTTGGCGTGCTGTGGGACCATGCGGGTACCCATAGCAGTGCCGCTGACTTGAAGGTATAAGTTGTCCCCAAATCTGAAGTGGTTGTGGGTGAGAACAAAGTCATAAAGCTCAGCCACCAGGCTTGCTGTGGCCTCATCAGCTGATCAAGTTCCTGACAGCTTGTAGTCCATCCTCATGTGGAATATTGGTGTAAAGCGCTTTAACATCCATGGTGGCCAGGATGGTGTTTTCAGGAAGAACACCAATGCATTGTAGTTTCCTCAGGAAGTTGGTGGTGTCTCGAAGATACCTGGGAGTGCTGGTAGCATAGGGTCTGAGGAGAGAGTCCAAATAGCCAGATAATCCTGCTGTAAGAGTGCCAATGCCTGAGATGATGGGACGTCCAAGGTTTTCAGGTTTATGGATCTTGGGTAGCAGATAGAATACCCCTGGTCGGGGCTCTGGGGGTGTCCCTGTGTAGATTTGTTCCTGTACTGTAGCCGGGAGTTTCTTGAGCAGATTGTGTAGTTTCTTTTGGTATTCCTCAGTGGGATCAGAGGATAGTGGCCTGTAGAACGTGGTCTTGGAGAGTTGCCTGGCAGCCTCCTGCTCATAATCTGACCTGTTCATTATGACTACAGCACCTCCTTTGTCAGTCCCTTTGATTATGTCAGAGTTGTTTCTGAGGCTGTGGATGGCATTGTGTTCTGTATGGCTGAGGTTATGGGGCAAGTGATGTTGTTTGTTCACAATTTCAGCCTGTGCACATCTGCGGAAGCACTCTATGTAGAGGTCCAGTCTGTCATTTTGATGGTCAGGAGGAGTCCACGCAGAGTTTTTCTTTTTGTAGTGTTGGTAGGAGCGTTCCTGTGGGCCAGTGCATTGTTCAGTGGTGCACTGAAAATATTCCTTGAGTCGGAGATGACGAAAGTAGGCTTCCAGATCACCGCAGAACTGTATCATGTTTGTGGGGATGGTGGGACAGAAAGAGAGTCCCTGAGATAGGACAGACTCTTCTGCCAGACTAAGTGTGTGGTTGGATAGATTAACAATATTGTTAGGTGAGTTGAGGGTACCACTGTTGTAGCCCCCTGTGGCAGCTAGGAGTTTAGATAGTTTACTGTCCTTTTTCCTCTGTAGAGAAGTGAAGTGTGCATTGTAAATGGCTTGTCTCATTTTTGTAAAGTCCAGCCACGTGGAAGTTTGGGTGGAAGGTTGGTTTTGTAGGAGAGTCTCCAGTTTTGAGAGCTCATTCTTGATCTTCTCCTGTCTGCTGTACAGGATGTTGATCAGGTGGTTCCTCAGGCCTCTTCCCCGTGTGGATTCTCTGATGTTTAGAAAGGGCTGAGCTGTGAGTGAAGCTTTTCCCACACTGATGGCATTCATAGGGCCTCTCTCCTGTGTGGATTCTCTGATGCCCAATAAGGTGTGAGCTGTGATTGAAGGTTTTCCCACACTCACTGCATACATAGGGCCTCTCTCCTGTGTGGATTCTCTGATGCCCAGTAAGATGAGAGCTGTGAGTGAAGCTTTTTCCACACTCACGGCATTCATAGGGCCTCTCCCCTGTGTGGATTCTCTGATGTTTAGAAAGGGCTGAGCTGTGAGTGAAGCTTTTTCCACACTCACGGCATTCATAGGGCCTCTCCCCTGTGTGGATTCTCTGATGTTTAGAAAGGGCTGAGCTGCTAATGAAGCTTTTCCCACACTCATGGCATTTGTAGGGCCTCTCCCCTGTGTGGATTCTCCAATGGAGAAAAAGGCCTGATCTTTGAATGAAGGTTTTCCCACACTCACTGCATTCATAGGGCCTCTCGCCTGTGTGGATTCTCTCATGCTGAACAAGATTTGATCTTTGAGTGAAGCATTTTCCACACTCACTGCATGTATTTTTCCTCTTTCCCATGAGGATTTCCTGCTGTGTTGTGGTTTCCTTGACGCTCTTCTCAGTTCCCCGACAGGAAATAAATTTATCCATTTTCTCCCCTGGCTGGTTTCCCTGCACTCTTTCTGGTCTGTGCTGAATCTCACAGGATTTTTCCTTCTCATAACTCCTGGACTCATTCCTTTTTGATCTTTGCGATAATGCTCTGTGTTTACCCACTTGCTCAACATTTTCCTGCTGAGAATTCTGCTCCTCTTTGTCACATACCATTGCATCACCTGCTGTGATAGAGACAGAAACCTCAAACAGGGATGGAAAGGGGAAGGCCAAACCAAAACAAGTACTGGAGAGAGGTCAAATAAAAATCAGGAACTGAACTCCTCCAAATTCTTCCCCTAAATAGGAGAGAGGAGGGGATCATTTTGGCCTTCACATCCCATCCAAATTCACAGGGGGAAGGAGGAAGCTACTGCCTGGTGTCTGCTAGGATCTACAGGAAGCCATGAGCTATATTTACCCTGAGGATACAACCCCTGCTAGGGACAATAATGAACTGAGAGACCTCCAAAAGGCTTTGTAGGGCATCCCAGATGTTTCTTTCAGGCACTTACAGATTCTGAGTTGGCTTAATATTTCCTCACCTGTGCAGGGAGCTCTCAGGATCTGTCTTTCCTCTGAACCCTGGAGATCTGAGACCCATGATTCTTCCCCTTGTTCCAGCTGAGAGATCACATCAGATTTGGAAACTGGAAACCCTGCTCAGATGAAAGTATATAAAGGAGTTCAGTTGATTTCATATGACTGTGTCATAAAAAACCCTCTATTAATTTAATTTCAGTACTTAGTGTGAGCCAGTGTGCCTGGGGCAGTCCTCACTGAATATGCCAAGACCAGGGCAGGCTGAACAAGGGAGAGCAGATGCTCCCAAAACTGGTGGTTAACAATGAAGTTAAATTCACCAACCAGTCACAAACTGTGCTTCTGATCCCCCACACTGCTTATCAAGAAACTGAAAAAAGAAATCACACAACCCCCTTTATTGCATTCCAGTTCCCTGACTCCCAATCAGCACCTAAGTCCAGTACAGTGAGAGGTTATTTAAAAACTCTGCTCACATAAACAAAGTGTTCTTCTAACCCCAGAGTCAGCCACATTACCCGGTCACTATAGGTTTGGATCTTACCCAAAATACTATGATGCCAGCGAATCCTTTAGAATCTAAACTAAAGGTTTATAAGAAAGAAAGCAAGAAAGAATCTAAACTAAAGGTTTATTATAAGAGAAAGAAGAAGAGAGTTGTTAAATGGGAAAGCACTCAGATACATTCAGAAATCTATATATCTGGTTCTTAGCAGTATTGGTGAATTCCTGGCTTGAAAGGCTATGTGGAACACATCCACATTATTCAGTTCTTTGTTCAAGGCTTCAGTTTGTAGAGAAGTTGATCCAGAGGAAGGAAGAGGGATTGAAGAGAAAATGGAGAGGATGCAACTGCCCTTTATATTCCTTTTGCTGTGTGGCTTCTACTTCTTGTGTCCCGAACACAAGCTTCACAGCACATGGCATGGAAAAGCCCTGGAGTTCTCAGTACACAAGCATACCCCTGCATGTCTTGCTGACTCAATAGGTGTATCCCCTTAATCCTTTCCATGGGCTCATTGTACAGCTGATGACCCTGGATGGGCCATCCAACCGGCTAAACAGCACTGATGCCAATATGTCTGGGGGTGTCACCCAGAAACACTCGTGACAGACCCAGACCAGTGGGGTACAGCAGTCTAGTAGAGGGCAAATATACTGGTCACTGGACGAGTAGTTTTCTGTTCCCTGAGTGACCAGAGCAGGGGCTGCACTAGAGTAATCAGGAAACTGCTAGAACCAGTTAAGGCAGGCAGGCTAATTAGGACACATGGAGCCAATTAAGAAAAAGCTGCTAGAATCAATTAAGGCAGGCTAATCAGGGCACCTGGGTTTTAAAAGGAGCTCACTTCAGTTTGTGTGGCGAGTGTGAGGAGCTGGGAGCAAGAGGCGCAAGGAGCTGAGAGTGAGAGGGTGTGCTGCTGGAGGACTGAGGAGCACAAGCATTATCAGACACCAGGAGGAAGATCCTGTGGTGAGAATAAGGAAGGTGTTTGGAGGAGGCCATGGGGAAGTAGCCTAGGGAGATGTAGCCATCATGCAGCTGTTACGGGAGGCACTATAGACAGCTGCAGTCCGCAGGGCCCTGGGCTGGAACCCGGAGTAGAGGGCAGGCCCGGGTTCCCCCCAAACCTCCCAATTGACCTGGACTGTGGGTTCTTCCAGAGGGGAAGGTCTCTGGGCTGTTCCCCAACCCACATGGTGAATCTCTGAGGCAAGAAAATCCGCCAATAAGCGCAGGACCCACCAAGATAGAGGAGGAACTTTGTCACACAGGTGTCAGGAGTGGAATCTTGGGGTGCACAGCGTGGCGGAAGAAGGAGGGTGATTTAAAAAACAAAAGCGAGAGGGTTTTTTTTTTTTCACCCCAATGGATGACGTAGTGCGGGCACTGATACAAGCTACGGTGGCCCAGCAGGAGGCTACCCATGTCCAGGCAGCCACCCAACAGGAGGCAGTGTGGCTGCAACAAGAGACTAATCGCTTGCTGATGGACCAGGCTGCTCAAGACCGAGCTATGCTGCAGGAACTGGTAAACCAGGTAAAGTCCCTTACAGAGCTGAATCACGGCCATGATGGGACGCGGCTCATACGGGCCAGCCATTGGCTGCAGAAAATGACACGAGAGTATGATGTAGACACATACCTTCTGGCCTTTGAGAGGACAGCCCTACGGGAGGCCTGGCCTCGAGATCAGTGGTGAGGCATCCACAGCAGACTGTCAACCCCCAATCTTCTCTGAAATATCCCCAGAATTGTTCTCCACTCCCAGACAGGGTAGAAAGACAAAAAGGGACAGAAGGGCAGCTAAGGCCTTGAGAACCCGAATACTGACCCAAAGCCATAGGGTCGCTCTTGTAGGTAGGCGGACCCGCGCAGTCGAAAAGGAGGCCACGCAGGAGGGAGAAGCACCTGAGTCTGACCCCCACGCTAATGCTTCTGAACCAGTAGAGGCAACAGAGACTGGGCCTCTAGATCTTGGGCAGATTAGTCCCGGGAGAGGAAATTTTGGATGGGACCAGGCAGAAGACCCAAGGTATGACAACATTAGGAAGGAGGGGACTGAAATAGATGGGGTCCCCATGGAAGGGAAAACCCAGGGACCAGGACCTTGCTTCATAATGAAGAAGGATCTCTTATACCGGGTTGCACCAGTACAGGGGCAGAAGGTACAGCAGATCCTAGTACCTCAAAAACACCAGAACGCTGTATTAAGTCTTGCTCATAGTCATCTTTTTGGGGGGCATTTGGGGGTAGAGAAGACCCTGGCACGAGTCCTACGATGGTTCTTCTGGCCCGGAGTACATGAAGAAGTGCGGAGGTACTGTGCCTCCTGCTCGGAGTGTCAGCTGCACAGTCCCCGTCCCCACTTGAGGGCACCTTTAGTACCCCTTCCCATCATAGAGGTCCCATTCGAGTGAATAGCCATGGACCTAGTGGGACCCCTGGAGAAGACGGCTCGGGGCCACCAATATATACTTGTTGTTTTGGACTATGTTACTCGCTACCCAGAAGCCGTCCCCCTGTGGAACACGGCCTCTAAAACTATAGCCAAAGAGCTGGTTGGGATCTTTGCCTGAATGGGGCTACTGAAGGAGATATTAACCGACCAAAGAACTCCATTTATGTCGAAGCTAATGAAGGACCTCTGTACGCTGCTCCATATACATACCCGGAGAACTTCGGTCTACCATCCGCAGACTGATGGGTTGGTAGAAAGATTTAACTGAACCCTCAAGGCTATGATAAGGAAGGTGGTAAGTCGGGACAGGAAGGATTGGGACACCCTACTACACTACGTTATGTTCGCTATCCGGGAGGTACCTCAGGCCTCAACTGGGTTTTCCCCATTTGAGTTATTATACGGGCGTCAGCCCCGTGGCATACTAGATATCGCCAAAGAGATCTGGGAAGAGGAACCCAACGAGGGGAGAAATATAATAGAGCATGTAATGCAGATGCGAGACTGGATAGCCCGGGTTACCCCTATTGTACGGAAACATTTGGAGAAGGCACAGGAGGCCCAGTGAACCCATTACAATCGCCAGGCAAAAGTGCAACAGTTCCAACCAGGGGATCGGGTTATGGTGTTGGTACCCACGGCAGAAAGCAAGCTCCTGGCCCAATGGCAGGGGCCCTATGAGGTGGTTGAACCTGTGGAGAAAGTAACCTAAAAGGTTCGGCAGCCAGGACACAGAAAACAAGAACAGATTTATCACGTTAACCTTCTGAAACCCTGGCATGCACAAGAGGCATGCACAACGGTCCAAAAAGACCTAACCCAGGAAAACAAGCCTTCCAAACAGGTGAGGGTGTCTCCCAATTTAACACCAGACCAGAAGAATGAGGTGTCTGAGATGGTCTTCCGGAACCAAGATGTGTTCTCAACAAAACCTGGTCGAACAACCGAGACATATCACCACATCGTCACGAACCCTGGGCCAGAGTAACAATGAGGCCCTATCGGGTGCCAGCGACAAAAAGGGAGGAAATAAAAGCAGAATTAAAAAAAAATGCTGGAGTTGGGGATCATCGAAGAATCCCACAGTCAGTGGACCAGCCCAATCGTGCTGGTGCCCAAACCTGATGGCACCACAAGAATTTGCAACGACTTCCGGCGACTAAACAAAGTATCCCAGTTTGACGCATACCCCATACCTCGCATACATGAGTTAGTGGACCGTGTGGGTAATGCCCGGTACTTGACTACCCTAGACTTGACAAAGGGGTACTGGCAGATTTCCCTTGCAGAAGATGCAAAGGAAAAGACTGCGTTCTCTACACCAGAGGGTCTTTTTCAATGTACTGTCTTCCCTTTTGGACTACATGGGGTCCCAGCTACCTTCCAGCGCTTCATGGACAAGCTATTACGCCCGCATAACAGTTATGCTGCTGCCTACTTGGACGATGTGGTCATTCATACCCCAGACTGGGAAACCCACCTGGAGAAGGTGGAGGCAGTCCTCGATACCTTCAGGCGAGCTGGCCTTACAGCAAACCCTGCCAAGTGTGCTGTAGGGTTTACAGAGGCCAAATATCTTGGCTACATTGTGGGAAAAGGTCTGGTAAAACCCCAAGTGAACAAGTTAGAGGCCATCCAAAATTGGCCCCGACCAAGTCCAAGAAACAAGTCCGGGTGTTCCTAGGTGCGGTGGGGTATTACCGATGATTTATCCCCCACTTTGCCACAAGGGCAAGCCCCGTGACAGACCTAGTGAAAGCCCGTGGACCTGATCTGGTGAGATGGTCTGACGCAGCAGAGAAAGCATTCACAGACCTACGGACTGCCCTCCGCAGTAACCCTGTACTGATAGCCCCTGATTTCACCAAGGAGTTTATCCTGCAGACGGATGCATTGGAAGCAGGGTTGGGGGCCGTTCTATCACAGATGGTTGGAGAGGAGGAACACCCAATTCTATACCTCAGTCAGAAACTCCTTCTGAGGGAACAAAAATATGCAGTGGTGGAGAGAGAATGCCTCGCTGTAAAATGGGCCATGGAAACATTGCGCTACTACCTGCTTGTAGATTGTAGATTCAGCAGCAGTTAAGAACTATCTGCATTGGCTGGCAAACTAAACCCCTTTCTGAACTGGTGACAGTCACCAATCATTGTACAGCTTGCATAGAGCAGAAGAAAGAGAATACTGAAACAAAACTTTTGGCCTTGCAGTTAGAAACTTATCAAAACCAGGGCCGTGGGGGAATGAAAAGGAGGACGAGAACGAGGTCGCGGGCGAGGAAGAGGGAAAGGTCCCTCGTATCCTGCCCACTCCAGGTACACTGCATGCTACTTTTGTGGCCAAGAGGGACACTGGAGAAATGCGTGCCCAACCTGACTAGCTCAGCACCCTCCACCTCCTTTCCCAAATCCTGAAGCGTCTACTTTTACTCCACAAACTACCTCTTACTAGGACAGCCTGAGGGAACGTAACTGCATCATGAATCCTTTAATTCCCATTAATCAAGAAGGTCCCTATGTAAATTGTGAAATTGCAGGACAATCTGTTACTTGTCTTGTGGATACTGGAGCTAGTAGATCTGCTCTAAGATTCTCGGAGGTTCCCTCTGTTCCTTTGTCAACTTTGTAAATGCCGTTGGCATTTCAAATCAATCTGTTTCGCATCCTGTCACAAAACCCCTTGCGGTTTCACTAGGGCCCCTTGCTAATGAACACGCATTTTTGCTCAGCCCCTCCTCTCCTGTGAATCTGCTGGGAAGGGATCTTTTGTGTAAATTAGGCTGTACTATCTATTGCACACCAGATGGCGTATTCTTACAGGTTCCTGAGGAGAATACTAATCTAGTGTTGGCTACACTCCACATAGAGAAGCCAGCTAAATTACCAACAACTCTTAGCCCTGACCTTGTGCACTTGTTGTCACAAGTTCTCCCCCCATCTCTGGTCTCGGCATGCAAATGAAGTGGGACAGATTCTGACAGCTGAGCCGGTTAAGATTTTTGTTGATCCTTCTAAAGCTTTGCCAAGGGTTCCCCAATACCCTCTGCGTCCTGAGGCAGAGGAAGGTATAGCCCCAGTAATGGAGTCTTTATTACAGCAGGGTATTATTGTTGCCACCACCAGTTCTTGTAATACTCCTATCTTTCCTGTAAAGAAGCCAGGAAAGAACACCTATCGGTTTGTTCAAGATCTCCGCGCGATCAATGCTGTTGTTTTGCCTTCTTTTCCTGTGGTTCCAAATCCAGCTACGATTCTTTCTTGTATTCCCCCTTCAACCACCCACTTTACTGTTGTGGACCTTTGTTCAGCTTTCTTTTCTATCCCCATTCACCCTGAGAGTCAGTATTTGTTTGCCTTTACCTATAAAGGACGCCAGTACACCTGGACCCGGTTACCCCAAGGGTATACTGAGTCCCCATCCTTGTTTTCCCAAATCCTGAAGAAGGATCTGGGTGATTGTGGCACCTTAGAGACTAACAAATTTATTAGAGCATATGCATCCGAAGAAGTGGGCTGTAGTCCACGAAAGCTTATGCTCTAATAAATTTGTTAGTCTCTAAGGTGCCACAAGTACTCCTGTTCTTCTTTTTGCGGATACAGACTAACACGGCTGCTACTCTGAGATCTGGGTGATGTGGTTTTTCCAGGTAAATCAGTGCTTATACAGTATGGGGATGATCTCTTGCTGGCATCCCTTTCTTTTGAATCTTGTAAAGCTGATACTTTGATTCTTTTGACTGCTTTAACTGCTAAGGGTCATAAGGCATCCCAGGAAAAACTACAGCTGTGTTAGCCCAGGGTTCATTACCTTGGTCATGATATTTCCCCGGCACTCGTCATTTATCAGATTCTCGGATTTCAGCTATTCTAAATGTGCCTAGGCCTGGTACTATTTCTCAAATGCGTACTTTTCTTGGCATCACTGGGTACTGTAGACAGTGGATTTTAGGCTATGCAACAATGATTAAACCCTTACAGGATCTGACTAAGTCAGGTACTCCAGAGCCTCTTCCTTGGTCTCCAGAGGCTGAACGAGCTTTTGTTGCTATCAAGCAAAGCCTGTCCAGTGCACCGGCCCTGGGACTTCCTGATTATGCTAAACCATTTACTCTTTTCTGTCATGAGCGTAATGGGTTTGCTTTGGCTGTATTAACGCAAAAGCACGGAGACAAACACCGTCCCATTGCTTATTACAGTACTGCCCTAGACGCTGTGGCAGCTGGATTTCCCCCTTGCCTGCGGGCTGTGGCTGCAGCAGCCCTTGCTGTTCAAGTATCCGAATCTATTGTCTTGGGATCTCCTTTGATTGTTGCTGTCCCTCATGCTGTGGCTGCTCTCTTGTTAAAATCTAAAACACAGCATCTATCCACTTCTCGTCTTACAAAATATGAGCTTGTCTTGTTGTCTTCATCTCATATTACTTTGGCTCGTTGCCCCATTTAAATCCTGCCTCCTTGTTGCCTGGGCCAGAGGAGGGAGACCCACATGACTGTGTGTCTGTGACATCGGTTCTCTCCCGTCCAAGAGATGATTTGTTAGATGTGCCTTTACAAAATCCTGCTCTTATTTATTTTGTGGATGGTTCATGCTTGCGAGATTCTAAGGGTAAATTGGTTGCTGGTTATGCTGTGTGCTCTGCCCATGCTGTTGTTATTGACAGTGCTTTTCTTCCTTCTGTGTTTTCTTCTCAGGTGCCCGAACTTGTGGCTTTAACTCGAGCTTGCGTTCTAGCTCAGGATCAAGCAGTTACTATTTATACAGACTCTCGTTGTGCTTTTGGAGTGGGACATGATTATGGTTTGCTCTGGAAGTAGAGGTTTTCTTACATCCACGGGTTCTCCTATTAAGAATAGTCTGTATGTCTCTGCTCTTCTGGATGCCCTTGTATTGCCCAAAACTACAGCTGTTGTTAAAGGCACAGCTCACCAGACCCCTCATGATGAAGGTACCTGTGGAAATGGTTTGGCAGACTCTGCAGCCAAAGCCGCGGCCCTTTCTGCACCTCAGGCTGAATATACTTGTGCTTTGATTGAGCAGCCTCCACTAGCCTCCCTTGAGGATCTGGCCAAGATCCAGGAAGCAGCACCAGCAGCTGAGAAACGTTTTTGGAGTGCTAATGGCTGTACACCCTGACCATCTTTGGCGTGCCCCAGCTGGTCGCCCTGGTTGCACTGAAGATGCTAATGCCCTATCTTGCCCGTGTATACCACAGAATGGCTCACGTGAGCAAAGGGGGGATGGTTGCTGCAGTTAACCGAGATTGGTGTGCGTTCGGTTTCCCAGTCATTGCACATCACTACTGTCAACACTGTGTGATTTGTCAGCAGCATAACATTGGTAAAGCTGTTAAAGTTAGGCAGGCAGCTCACCCTCCCCCTTGGGGACCTTTTGTAAATATTCAGATTGATTTTATTCAACTGTCTAACTGTTGTAGTTATGAATATATATTGGTTTTAGTGGATGTATTTTCAAATTAGGTTGAAGCTTTTCCCTGCAGGAAAGCAGATGCCAGGACTGTTGTGAAACTTCTGCTTAAAGATTTTGTACCACGATTTAGCATCCCTGTGATTATCAACAGTGACCATGGAACTCATTTTACTGGACAGATTGTAAAAGAGTTATGTGCAGCTTTGCAGATCCAACACAACCTTCACTGCCCCCACCATCCGCAGTCTGCCGGGACAGTGGAATGCCAGAAGGGAATTCTGAAAAATAAACTGGCCAAGGTTTGTGCTGAAACAAACTTAAAGTGGCCAGATGCCCTTCCTCTGGCACTAATGAGTATGAGGGCCACTCCCAATCGAAAGTCTGGACTCAGCCCTCATGAGATTTTGACAGGGCACCCGATGCGACTACCAACTGCACCCCCACTGACCCTAGCTCAGATGGACATTCATTTAATGGATGACACAATGCTTAAGTATTGCCAGGCACTAATGAAATGTGTTAAGTCTTTTTATACACAGGTGAAAGAAGCACTACCCAAGGATCCTGTGCAGCCCTGCTACTCACTGGAACCAGGAGACTGGGTCTACATAAAAGTCCATAAGCGAAAGACTGCCCTGGCTCCACGCTGGAAGGGCCCTTTCCAAGTCCTGTTAACCACCAACACCGCTGTGAAGTGCCAAGGACTGCCCACCTGGACCCATGCTTTGCACTGCAAAAAGACCCCTCCACCTGGAGAGGATTCTCCAGCTGATGATCAGCCTATTTCTCCTGCTAGCTCTGCTGTGCCTTCTGGACAGCAGGGAAGGAGGACAAGGTGAAGTGCTAGTAATGTCTCCCTTGTCCACTGACAGATCTACAATGCCTTTGAATTTTTTTAAAGGAATCACAGCAGTACAGGGTGAAGTGCTAGTAACCTCTCCCCTGTACTATGTTGAATCACAACTGCTTTTGGAGAAGAAACACTCGCTCTGCTAAAACCACCAAAGTCCAGGGATTCCTGACTACAAGAGACATTAAGAACTGGCCCTGGTGGAAGAGACGGAGCATTGTTTATTGGCAAGGAGGGAACTGTGGGGATCGTTCCTGGGAATGCGGGGTCGAGTGGTGGTTTGGATTTCTTCCAGGGTCAGGGCTCTGTGCTTATGGACAGGTACCTTCAGGATGCACCGCCCTCCCTAATTGGCTTTCAGATGATGAATATCAAAAACGCCTTGCCACCACTAAGACTATGCCCACTAGTCCCTTGACCCCTGCCACCACCACTGTAACTTACCCAGATACAAACAGTACTGTATAGTCCAATGAAACCCATTGGCCAAGGCTTTCACATCTTAGTGATTTACTGAAATTTAGTTCAGAGAAATTATTCTTTAAAGTTCAGGATAATGTATATGAGCGAACAATTGAATGGAAAACAAATGGATCAGTGGAAATAGAAATACATGATATCACTACCAGCAAACCCCAAGAATTAATAATTGTAATTGATGGGTTCTATAGTGAAGTAGATATGATGGCTGGTCCTGGAATTTGTACTGTGTTAAATGAGAGAGGCCCTTACAGTTATTTGGTCACCCAATTAGTGAATAATCAAACAAATACCCAAAGGGTTTGTTCTGCCACTGGAAATTTTACCTGCATAGAAATGATTCCAGTGACTAATAATGTGACCTGTACCTTATTGCAATACACCCCCTCTTATGCCTTAATATTAATGTCTCCCGGAAGTACATAAAGGTGTTCAACCAACAGATGTGGTATAGTACTACACCAAAGAGAGATGATTTAGGATATTGGTGGACTGTGATTAACACTACATTAGGGACTGTTAAATTTTCATTAGCCTTATCCAGTTTCCAGATTACCTCTACATATCCAAATTGTTCACAGGGGGCTGCCATTAGATTAGCACAACAGAGGGCTTGGGTTATTTCTTCTAGAAAGAAGAGAGACTTGACCGGATCCCTGTGGGATGGGGCCAATTGTGCAGCAGCAGTGTGGAATATTTTTAAGAACCAAGAACATGATGAGAAATTGGGCCAACTAGAGAAGGCCTTTGGCCTTGTTTCTGGAGCACAACTAACCCAGGTACAGGCTGGAGTTGGTGAGTTACATCTTATTTCCACCCTTAGTTCTATGACCAGAAGTTGCTGACAGAGATGGTATTGAATATCACTGAGGCTGGGAAGGCATTGCAGTGGGATCTAGCATGTTCAGAAATTCAGGATTTCCTGAATGACCAGCTAATGGCCATTCGGAATGATCTAGAGCATCAGGCTTGGCCCACTGCCCTTACAGACATATCAGGAGTACCATCTGATCTGTGGCCATGGAGACATACTTGGAGACTTTCTGGGTGGAAGTGCGGACGTTCTCAGTGCTTCTTCCAAGCATATGGACCGGTTCAGGGGGTGTGGGCTCCCACATACCGAATCCTGCCGGGTCCATGGGGAGGATGCATGTGGGATTGGGTAATTCACCGAGACATGTATGCCCAATCGATTTTTAGTCAGTGCTCCTGGGATTACACCTGACATTTGGATGGGGTTGGGAAGTCAATGGACATTTTGGCTGTTAGAACCCCCACAGCTTCAGTGTATACGTAAACTGAAGCCAGGAGAAGTTGTCACTGTTTATGACTACGTTTGCTGGGAGGGTAGGGGACAAGGAACTACCCTGACAGGACACTTACTTTTTCAAGCTAATGATAGCTGTGTGTATGTTAATGCCACCACATTGCAAGACATGCATTTTAATTTCACTACCACTGCAGGCAATCATATTATCTACTGACCTGCAGATAGAGTTTTGCAAGTAGCCTTTATGTTCCAGATACCCTTTAATTGGACTAGTTTAGTACCTGATAGATTTCAGAATTTGTTTTCACTGTTACCAGAGGTTCAGAAAATCTCTGAAGTACAAGGGCAAATTCACATGCTTCAAAATATATATCAAGTTGAAAAGTATGCCTTTCATACTGCTTATAGAGTATCCACTTTATGTACTAAGTATGATGTACTGTGTTTTATAACTAAGACTGTACAACAACCCCATCATGTTATTGCTTGTGTTGCTATTAGTTAGTTTAGGATTATGTTATTGTTGTTGTAAAGGACATAATAATAGTAATACCTTTCATGTTCATGCTAATCATGCATTGTCATTACATCCAATCAAAACCCCTCAGATTGAAGCATCTGATGTAGAATCTGAATTCCAAGATTTAATGCAAATAGAGATTTGAAAATGTTTGTTGTACTGGTAGTACAAAAGGGGGGGGTTGTGGAAGCAGAGAAAGAACTGACAGGAAGGAACTGCAATGCATGACAGTTCGTTAGCAAGAGTCAGGCTAACTGTAACCCTCATAACGCGAGATTTGTAGAAGCGAGTGGGAAAGAACTGTGAGAAGTTGTTACGACCTTGTGTAGATAATGTGTAGAAAATATTGTATGTAGGCTAGAGTCAAAACAAGTGAGAAAAATAAGATATCAAGATGGCCTATGTATAAACAAAATGCAGCTGTTGCTTATTATTGTCTGTAATTAAAGGTATACAGGTAAACAATTACAGCAAACCTTTAGAGAGACCTGCTTAGCTCTCTCCCTCTGCGCAATTGTGAGAGAAAATAAAGTATCTGACTTGCTGTACCCAAACAAAAAGTAAGAACTCTGTTATTCTCCGACAAGCAGCACTCAATACTGTGTGGCTGAGAGCGAGTTACACGCTGGAGACTGTGTGTTACCTGCCCAGGGGTGGCCATTCTCACGGTAAAGCAGTGTAAAAGGCACCCAGTCTGGGGAACTGAGGGGATACAGTTGTTAAACAGTCCAGATTGCACTGTGGTTAACGTCACAGACACTCAATTTCAAAGAGGCTCCTAAAACACCGGGAAACTAAATCCATGTCCCAGAAATCAAAGTCTCCAGAGAGAGGGCAAGTCTCCCTGGCACCGCTTCTTGCTGATAGAGAGGTCCAGAGACAAAGAGAGAGTCCTGGGGAAGCTGGAAACAGTAAGCAGGGGCTGGTGGGGTTCAGTGGAGAAAGGGAACAGGAAGGGCAGGGATATTACTGAATGCAGGATCTCAGCAGTAGTAAATGTCAGGATAGCACATATTGCAGCCCATTGGAAAAAATAATCCCAAAAATACATATAAAATGATCGGGTCTAAATTAATTGTTTCCATTGATTTATAGAAGGGCAATAAGATATTCTCTGTATTATTGTCTATCCCTTTTAAAATAATTCCTAACATCCTGTTTGCTTTTTTGACTTCCGCTATACACTGCGTGGATGTCTTCAGAGAACTATCCACACTGACTCCAAGATCTTTTTCCTGATTATTTGTAGCTAAATTTGCCCCCATCATATTGTACATATAGTCAGGATTATTTTTTCCCATGTGCATTACTTTACATTTATCCACATTAAATTTCGTTTGCCATTTTGTTGCCTATTCACTTAGTTTTGTGAGATCTTTTTGAAGTTCATCATAGTCTGCTTTGGTTTTAACTATCTCGAGTAGTTTAGTATCTGCCAACTTTGCCACCTCGCTGTTTACCCCTTTCTCCCGATCATTTATGAATAAGTTGAATAGGATTGGTCCTAGGACTGACCCTTGGGGAACACCACTAGTTACCCCTCTCCATTCTGAACATTTACCATTTATTCCTACCCTTTGTTCCCTGTCTTTTAACTAGTGCTCAATCCATTAAAAGATCTTCCCTCTTATCCCATGATAACTTAATTTATGTAAGAGCCTTTGGTGAGGGACCTTGTCAAAGGCTTTCTGGATCCCCCTTGTCCACATGTTCGTTGACCCCTTCAAAGAATTCTAATAGATTAGTAAGACATGATTTCCCTTTCCAGAAACCATGTTGACTTTTGCCCAACAATTTTTGTTCTTCTATGTGCCTGACAATTTTAGTCTTTACTACTGTTTCAACTAATTTGCCTGGTACAGGTGTTAGACTTACCAGTCTAATTGCCAGGATCGCCTCTAGAGCCCTTTTTAAATATTGGCATTACATTAGCTATCTTCCAGTCATTGGGTACAGAAGCTGATTTAAAAGGACAGGTTACAAACCATAGCTAATAGTTCCCCAATTTCACATTTGAGTTCTTTCAGAACTCTTGGGTGAATGTCATCTGGTTCTGGTGACTTGTTACCGTTAAATTTATCAATTAGTTCCAAAACCTCCTCTAGTGACACTTCAATCTGTGGCACTTCCTCAGATTTGTCACCCACAAAAGGTTTGGGAATCTCCCTAACATCTTCAGCCGTGAAGACTGACGCAAAGAATGCATTTAATTTCTCCGCAATGACTTTATCGTCTTTAAGGGCTCCTTTTGTATCTTGATCGTCCAGGGGCCCCACTGATTGTTTAGCAGGCTTCCTGCTTCTGATGTACTTAAACGTTTTGTTATTACCTTCTGAGTTTTTGGCTAGCTGTTCCTCAAACTCCTTTTTGGCTTTTCTTATTACATTTTTACACTTAATTTGGCAGTGCTTATGCTCCCTTCTATATACCTCACTAGGATTTGACTTCCACTTTTTAAAAGATGCCTTTTTATCTCTCACTGCTTCTTTTACATGGTTGTTAAGCCACAGTGGCTCTTTTTTAGTTCTTTTGCTGTGTTTTTTAATTTGGGATATACATTTAAGTTGGGCCTCTAATACTGTGTCTTTGAAAAGTGTCCATGCAGCTTGCAGGGATTTCACTCTAGTCATTGTACCTTTTAATTTCTGTTTAACTAACACCCTCATTTTTGCATAGTTCCCCTTTCTGAAATTAAATGCCACAGTGTTGAGTTGTTGAGGTGGTCTTCCCACCACAGGAATGTTAAATGTTGTTATATTATGGTCACTATTTCCAAGCGGTCCTGTTATAGTTACCTCTTGGACTAGATCCTGCACTCCACTCAGGACTAAATTGAGAGTTGCTTCTCCCCTTGCGGGTTCTTGTACCAGCTGCTCCAAGAAGCAGTCATTTAAAGTATCGAGAAATTTTGTCTCTGCATTTTGTCCTGAGGTGACATGTACCCAGTCAATATGGAGATAATTGAAATCTCCCACTATTATTGAGTTCTTTATTTTAATAACCTCTCTAATCTCCCTTAACATTTCATCCTCACTATCACTGCCTTTGACAGGTGGTCAATAGTAGATCCCTATTGTTATATCCTTATTAGAGCATGGAATTACTAATCCATTGAGATTCTATGGAACATGCGGTTTCATTTAAGATTTTTACTTCATTAGAGTCTACATTTTCTTTAACATACAGTGCCATCCACCCCCCGAGTATGACCTGCTCTGTCCTTCTGATATATTTTGTACCCTGGAATGATTGTGTCCCATTGATTGTCCTCACTCCACCAGGTTTCTGTGATGCCTATTATGTCAATATCCTCTTTTAACACGAGGCACTCTAGTTCACCCATCTTATTATTCAGAATTCTAACATTTGTGTACAAGCACTTTAAAAAACTTATCACTGTTTATTTGTCTGCCCTTTTCTGAGGTGTCAGATTCTTTTATGTGTGAATGCTTCTCGTCTGATCTGGCCCCTACTTTATCCTTTTCCAGCCTCTCTTTCTGATTAAAACTAGAAAGTCTCTATCACTAGACTCTCCTCTAAGAGAAGTCTCTGTCCGATCCACGTGCTCCTCTGCAGCCATCGGCTTTCCCCCATCTCTTAGTTTAAAAACTGCTCTGCAACCTTTTTAATACTAAGTGCCAGCAGTCTGGTTCCACTTTGGTTTAGGTGGAGCCCATCCTTCCTGTATAGGCTCCCCCCATTCCAGAAGTTCCCCCAGTTCCTAATAATTCTAAACCCCTCCTCTCTACACCATCGTCTCATCCATGCATTGAGACTCTGAAGCGCTGCCTGCCTACCTGGCCCTACGTGTGGAACTGGAAGCATTCCTTATGTCATTGGTGCCTACATGTACCACGACCACCGGCTCCTCCCCAGCACTACACACAAATTAATCTAGATGCCTTGAGAAATCCGCAACCTTTGCGCCAGGCAGACAAGTCACCATACGGTTCTCCTGGTCATCACAAACCCAGCTATCCTTGTTTCTAATGATCGAATGTCCCATTACTAACAGCTGCCTTTTCTTAATGACTGGAGTTCCCTCCCCCAGCGAGGTAACCTCGGTGCAAGAGATTACCACAACACCATCTGGAAGGAGGGTCCCAAATATGGGAAGGTTTCCCTCTGCTCCCGTTGACTGCTCTGCTTCCCTAGGCCTTTCATCCTCCTCAACAGCACAGGGGCTGTCTGACCAGAAGTGGGACAATTCTACAGTGTCCCAGAAAGCCTCATCAACACACCTCTCTGCCTCCCTTAACTCCTGCAGTTCCGCCACCCTGGCCTCCAAAGCCTCCACCCAGTCTGAGGGCCAGGAGCTCCTTGCATCGAATGCACACATATGCCACGCACCCACAGGGCAGGTAATTAGACATGCTTCATTGAGTGCAATAAACAGGATAGCCCCCACTCTGCTGCTGGGCTTCTGCCTGCATTCTCTCTTACAGCTACCTAGATTAACAATAGGGTTTTTGTTTAAATCAAGAAGTTTGTATTATAGTTTAAATGTTTTAAAGAATGGCAAGAGTACCTCGCCCCCTTCCCACTCCCCTTCAAACTCCCTAACGAAATTCCGTTAGGAGCCCTGGCCGCAAAACTCCCTGGTCGCTTGCTGACTGCTTTACAAAGCACTCCCCTATCACATACCCCACCCAACCCCAGCCCCTGCTGTGAGCCACTCAGGGTAGGGGGCTGGGAGCACCCCAACGACCCCAGCCCACACCCCCAGCCCTGACTCCTGCACCCCCTCACATACCCCCAGCCATGACTCCTTAACCCCTCTCACACACCCCAGTTCCCTGCCCTGCCTGATTCTTGCAACCGCCCATAACCCCTTCCCCGCCACACACCCCCAGCCCTGACTCCTGCACTCCCACACAGCCTCCTGCTCCCCCACATCCCCACCTGCATCGCTCGCATGAAACAGGAGCTGCCCCAGGTAAGCACTCCACACCCCAACCCCCTGCACTAGCCCTGAGCCCCCTCCCACACCCTAACTCCTGGCCAGACCCTGCACCCCAACGTTTTTTACATATTTTTATAAAGGGCTCTTATCCAAAGCGCTTCACAAACAATATTTGGAAAGATCATTAAGTGCTTCATCAAGACCCTCAGCAATTATCAAGTGGTCTGTGGAAAAATCGGTTAGACTACAAAAAACAAGCAAGGTACCTCACTTTATTTTCATTTACTTCCCATTACTTATAGGACAATGAAGAAAAAAAATGAAAAATGGGGGTGGAGGGAGATGAGAGAATGTTCTTTTTCTTGCCTGGGTCCCAAGGAGGAACCCCCAAAATGAAGCTGAGCACAGGGCCCCACTAACGCTACATCCGCCACTGAGCTTCCTTCTCTGAATACTCCCAGCCAGCATTCAAGGACACACGTAGTGTCTGTGTGATAAGTAAACCTGGTCCACCAGCTCTGACTCCAACAGCCTGCTCGTTACACCCCCAAGCACATTCAGGTTTGGGTGGGGAAGGCTCAGGGTTTGAGAGGTCAGGGGTAGGAACCTTCTGTTGATTGTGATGCACCTAACCCTCAGTTTTACTTGAGCAAACCAGATATTTGACACTGTGCGATATTACTCCTGTGCTCTGTTCCCAAAGTGTTCTGCAGCAGGGGAAGGTCTCCGGTAGTGGGTATGTCACTGGCATATTGGGGTGATGCTGAAACAGGATAGAGTAGAGGTGGCATTGTGGGGCTGGTGTGAACCTTAACTCTTCATTTCCCCTTCCAAGAACCAAGGGGACAGTAACCCTTACCCAGCGAGGTCACAATCTCATAGTTCTCCTGCATGACATCCCAGTAGAGGGCTCTCTGAGTGGGGTCCAGCAGAGCCCATTCTTCCCTGGTGAAATACACAACCACCTCCTCAAAGGTCACCGGCCCCTGAAATAGCAAAAGTCCAACACTCAATACCTGCTGCTCCACTCACAGCCCCAGTATTCGTGGGGAAGAGGAGCCCATCAAATGGAAGCTCTGGGTGGATCGCAGTCAACAAAGTCCCACCCCCACCCTGCTCAGAGCATCCAGGAAACACCAGAGTGAGGGGACAAACGCTTTCCCGGCAGATCCATTACACACCTACTAGCCACAGACTGATACAGGAGATGGAGCCCCTAGCAGGGTCCAGGGAGAGCTCCCTGGTAGGAAGCCCAACACCCTCCCCATTCTGAAGAGCTGGATATGAAGGGAGGGGAATCTCCCCTAAGTCTGACTGGTGGGTGCCCCTTTCATATCTCACAGCAGCCACTGGTTAGTCAAATCACGCTTCAGCACGACGAGTCTGGTCAATTTTCCTAGCCCCATGTAGCTGGGTTATTTTCTGTTCAATAAATTAGAGCATTTCCACCCTCGAACCTCATGGGTCTGTTCCTAGAATCTAGGCCACTTATTAAACAACTCCCTGATAATACCTACCTGACCTGGCTCCTCTGCAGCCATTTCTCTGCCCTGTCCAATGAGAGGACGGGAGGAACTGGAGCAAAACATGGACATTATTCTGCAGCCTGGTAGGATGAGAAGGGAAGTTGTGGAGGTTTCAGAACAGGCTTTAATTAATTTCACATCACACTTCCCCCAGGCCCTTTCCCTGCAGACAGACACCCTAGAGCCTGCCATGCTGAGGAAGGCTTGATCTCTTTATACAGTGTAGACCTGGCCTCTCCTGCCAGGCTAAACACCACAGAGACATTTTTAACTTCCCTTCTCCCTCCCCCCATCCCATAATAAAGTCTCTGAACACAATGCTAGAAAAAAGCAGAACCAAAAATTCACTGTGGGGGATTCCCTCAGACACTGACCCCACAGCAGCCACACCCCAGCAGGAGGGATATGGAGTCAGGAACTGGATTTTCCTCTGTTTGCTTCTCATCTTTTCTACAGGAAAGTGACTCTATCCAGGGTGCAGTAATACATCTTTCTGGGCAGATAAGAGATCTGGAAATCTCTCTCAAAACTCTTCTCTCCCACGGCCCCTTTCAATCTCTCGGTCTCCTTCTCTCTCTTTTTCCCTGTCCTCTCTCCCTGCCTGTCTGGTAGGAAAGTCCCATTTCTGGGTAGTTTGCTCCCCCATGGCTGTGGAAGAGACTATTGTGTGGCAGTGCTAACCCCCTTCCCACCTCCCTCACCCCCAAGATCAAGAACAAGGACTGGAGGCACAAGTTTTCCAAACGGGACTGAAAGTTCCTGCAGTTTTCAAAAGAGGAGAAAAGCAAAAATCTGTGATTTCACACTCGCAGTGTTCGATAAGTGGATAGAAAGTTATCAAAGTGACAGGGCATGTGACTGGGGAATGCCGGACAGTGCCTGGAGCCAGGACTCTGGCACAAGTTGATCAAAGAGAAGGATTATGGTTAGTAGCAATTCCCAGAGCCCACAGCCAGGGGCCCCAGACATCCCCCAGCCAGGGTCCCACCAGATATTCCCAGGGATGCAGCCCCCAGAGTCCCTGGCCAGGGACCCCAAATACTCCTCAAAGCCCCACTGGCTAGAGAACCCCCACCAGACCATGACTGCCAGGTTGGGAATCCCAAAGGGTTCCCCCCACCAAGAGCTCCCAGCAGCCAGGAGACCCCCCCTCTCCCCAAGGGAACCCCCCCACTGGGAACTCAGTCCCTCACTGCTTGCTTAGGACCCCTTCCCCCTGCCCTCCAGCAGGATCTGCTATGCCGTTTGTCTGAGACCCCCTCCTCCACCCAGCGGGACCCCTTGATGCTTTACAGTGGGAACCCTCACTCTGCTTGCCTGACATTCCCTGACCTAGTGCCAGAGCTCCGTGCCCCCCCGCCCTTGCCAGCTCTGTGCACTGGGCATGGCAACGATCCCAGGACCCAGCGGGGGAAACCCAGACAGAGCCCCTGGCACAGCACCAGGCTCCCTCTAACCCCCTGCCCCACCTCCCCAAGAGATACCCACCCTCGCTGTTCTGCGGCCAACAGGTCCCCAGCAATACCCACCTCCAGGACCCATAGCCTCAGGGCTGGGCACATCAGAACGACCCCCCCAAAACCCCAAACCTCCAGAACCCACCAACCAGATTAGGGTACCCCCTGCCCAGTCACCCAAACACCTCCCCCTACCACAATGCCCCCTTCAGCTCCAGCTGAAATCTCCCCACAGACACCCCTTGCCCCCAGAGCAACAGTGTTACCTCACAGTGTCTGAGAAGTGGATAGAGAGTTACCACCACCCCCTGTTGGCCAGTCACACAGGCAGAGGGAGCCCTAGGGGATGCCTCTTGAACAGGAGAATGGAAGGCCTGGAGAGCCAAAATAGGTAAGAAATTTCCATGCCTTATCACTGGCAAATAATGCCCGCCATGGACCCACCCCAGAGGTGGTTACATCTTAGCACTGTGGGAAGCAACCCCTCTGTCAAGGCTGCTTCCCCACTCTGAACTTTAGGGTACAAATGTGGGGGCCTGCATGAAAACTTCTAAGCTAATTGGTGCGAATTCCCTTCCCTGAATAGCCTTGAGAGACTCTTCACCAATTCCCTGGTGAATACAGATCCAAACCCCTTGGATTTTAAAACAAGGAAAAATCAATCAGGTTCTTAAAAAGAAGGCTTTTAATTAAAGAAAAAGGTAAAAATCATCTCTGTAAAATCAGGATGGAAACTAACTTTACAGAGTAATCAAACGTAAAGAGCCCAGAGGAATCCCCTCTAGCCTTAGGTTCAAAGTTACAGCAAACAGAGATAAACACTAGCAAAAAGGTACATTTACAAGTTGAGAAAACAAAGATAAAAACTAACACGCCTTGCCTGGCTGTTTACTTACAAGTTGGAAATATGAGAGACTTGTTCAGAAAGATTTGGAGAACCTGGATTGATGTCTGGCTCCTCTCAGTCCCAAGAGCGAACAACCCCCAAAACAAAGAGCACAAACAAAAGCCTTCCCCCCACCAAGATTTGAAAGTATCTTGTCCCCTTATTGGTCCTTTGGGTCAGGTGTCAGCCAGGTTACCTGAGCTTCTTAACCCTTTACAGGCAAAAGGATTTTGGAGTCTCTGGCCAGGAGGGATTTTATAGTATTGTACATAGGAGGGCTGTTACCCTTCCCTTTATAGTTATGACACCCTCACAAAGACCATTTATCATGGGGTTTGGGATACTTCTGGACCTACGCTGCACTCAGAGCAACCTCCTCATCCCGTGCCAGCTGGAGAAAAGAAAAGGATCCAGCCAACTCTCCTGTGACCAGGTGGGGGCTACTGATCCTCAAACAAGGGGAGGCCTCTGGCTTTGATGTGTATTAAATATGTGGCAGGTCTCTTTCTTTGGCAAACATTTTAACAGAGATAAAGGAGGGAACAATTGAGGAAGGGAAAAATAATCACTGGGAAATTGAACCCTCTGCAACAACCAGGATGGAGAATGACTCAGGGCAACAGATTCCCTCCCAGGAAGGAGAAGTTGCTGGGATTTAGAAACATGGGGAATGGCCCCAAACCCAAAAAGACTTCTAATTGACATTTGATAAGGACATAGAAAGAGGCAAAACTGGAGATTTGAGATCAATGTTCAGAAATGAAAGAGAAAAGGTGGAAATCTGAGGGATTTTGGATCCATTTTTGCAATTTAGAGAGAGGAAAGTGGAAAATCAAAGGGATTTTCTATCAGTTGTTGACATGAGGTAAAATCGAAGTGTATTTCACATCAATAGTTGATAAATGAAGAGGGGAAATGGGCAACATTTGCAAACATTGTATATCCATGTTCAAGAATTGACATTCGAGGATGACATAGAAAGAGGCAACAAATAAAATGGGTGGGAAAATCCCCCACCTCGAAGAGATTTTAAATGGACATTGAGACTCATGGAGAGACCAGGGGGAAATCGGGGGAGAGGGCAGAGCTGATCATTTGAGGGGAAAGGGGGGGGAATCTCCCCGGATTGGATAGCCACGTGTGAGAAATTGAGAGAGAATAGGGAAGAACTAGAAAGCATTTCTATCAGGGGGTGAGAGGCAAGTGGTACAAACTGGGGCAGGATCCAACTAACTCCCCTCCCCCCCCGGGATTTCCTGGCTGCCCAGAGACAGTTCAAACCCCCGCCCCCCCGCGTCCCACTAACCTTCCCCCCCAACTCCGCCCCCAGTCTCTGCCCCCCCCCATCCCATCCCGGCGGTGCCGGGGGCAGATCCTGCTGCAGCTCCCCTGGGGCCGAGGCAGCTCCGAGGCTTCTCCCGGTTCCCCGGGCAGACCGGCCCCAGCGCCCCCCCGGCCGGGGTCTCTCACTCCCCGGGGCGGGGCCCAGCTGCAGAAAGCCCCCGGCCGAGCACTCCCCACGCAGAGCAGCACCTGCGCAGCCCGGGCCCCAGAGCTCACGGAGGCGACAGCAGCAGCTTTGTTCTCCCGCCCCCACGGGCCTCACCCGAAGCAAGCGCAATTCCAGCTTACCTGAGCTGGGGAGGGCGGAAGCACCCCCCTCCCGGAGCACTCTGGGAGATGTAGTTCCTGACTCTGAAAGGACCGGAAGTGACGTTAGAAAGGGAGGCGGAGGACAGGTGCTGAAACCCTCCTTTACCTGGGCTGGAGAGGGCGGAAGTGTCCCCCGGGACAGGCTGGGAGCTGTAGTTCCTGCTCTTGCCGGGAGCGGAAGTGACGTTGAGCGGCAGGGGCGGGACGAGCCGGGCTGCGAACGCGTGCTGGGCGCTGCGGCTCTGCCTGGCTCGTGCGGGGCCGTTGGAGCCTCTCCCGGGCCCAGAGAAGAGTTTTGTGTCTCCCGGCTCTGGGCATGCGCAGATCGGGGGAGTTCCGCATGCGCAGAGGCAGCGCTCACCCTGCGGGGCGGGGCTGGGCTGAGCAGGAGGGTCTGTGCTGGGGAGACCCATGAACCCCCCGGGCCCGGCCCGCCCCGCCCCGTTGCGGAGCTGCAGCCTCCAGGTACCGGAGCGAGCGCCGGGGCGGGCGGTGACTCGGCCCCAGAGTCCGGGGGGGGGACCCGGCATCTCGCAGCGCCGGGATCTGCGCCGGGGGGGCTCGGAGCCGCTGTCCCGGCAGGAGCCCAGCGCCCCCGGCCCGGCCAGGCCCTGCCCTGGGGCACCACGGGGGTCCGGGGGGAGGGGACCAGCACCACTGGGGTCCCTGCGTGGGGCCGGGCGGGGGGGACCTGGGAAAGGGGCGGATGGAAAATGTCTCCGCAGCCCGGACATGGCGGGGGGGGGGGGGGCGGAGAAGAGCCGGTGACCCCCGAGGAGCGGGGAGAGAAAGGGGGTGACTGAGATCCCCTGGGATTTACTGCCGCCCCCCACCCTCTCCAGCCCTGCCCCCTTTCTCTCTAGAGAGCAACGAGCCACATCCAGGGTGACCGCCCCCCCGCTTTCCCTCCAATCCCTGAGCAGGTCTCTGTTCCCCTCCCCCGATCGTGCCCCATTTCCCCTCCACTTCGCCAGTGGCCAGTTCAAATCCTAGGTTTAGGGTGTTTCCCCCATTTTTACCTGCAGTGATTTGTCCTTGTTTAGGTGGGAAATCGTTCCCCTGAGTGATGTCTGAACTGGGAAGAGGGTTAATGGGCAGAGGCTGGGAGAGCCCTGAGACAGGGACACCGCTGGGTTGGGCTGGGGGGGGGCTCTCTCTGCTGGCAACAGGGCATGGAAAGGCCAGGAAGGGAAGGGAGGAGCAAGCGCCCCCATGGAGACGGCTCAGCCCCAGGTTTCCCAGTCCAGCTACTTCCCCTCCCCCACCCTGCCCATCCCAGCAACCCCCCAAGACACCACCTGCTAGTCACATTTCCAGACCCCACAGCCAGTGACTTTCTGACTCCAGCCCCACTCCTTTCCCCTGTGAAAGCGACATCACCCAGGGCTCCCTCCTGGCCATGTGAATGTGAGGCAGGAAGAATCCATCTCATTCTGTTGTTGATTGAATATTGCTGTATAATCCCCTCAAACTCACCCTCTTTTCTCTTGATCTGTTGAATGGTGACATAAAATCTCCCCCAGTGTTGGTGTTTTTCTCTTATATTGGCAAATATTTAGTGTGTGCCCCATTTTCTCCTCAGTTCTGAGCTACTGATATCAAATTCTTGAAAATCTTCCTGCTTTTCTGTCCAGGTGTCTGACTGAGATCAGGGCTCTTATCGTACTGAGCGTGACTCAGGCCTTGCCTGAGATCAGGTCCCCCAATGAGCCAGGCACTGCACAAACCCTGACTGAGTCTGGGGCACTCGTTGTGCCAAGATCTGCACAGATGCCTACTGAGAGCAGGGAAGTTGTTGTACAGGGCTCTGAACAGACACTGACCAAGATCAGGGTCCCCATTGTGACAGGTGCTGAACAAACGCCAAGGGTATCTCTACCCTGCCATGAAGAACCCATAACTGGCCCATGCCAGGTGATTCAGGCTCACAAGGCTCACACAAAGGGGCTGTTTAATTGCAGTGTTGATGTCTGGGTTAGGGCTGGAGCTAGGCTGAAGGACCCTGAGAGGTGAGAGGGTGCCAGATCTTGCGCTGGAGCCCAAACCGGAACATCGATACCACAATTAAACGGCCCTGCAGCCTGAACCCTGTGAGCCCAAGTCAGCAGGCACAGACCAGCCACCGGTGTCGAACTGCAGTGTAGACATGCCCACAGTGACAGAGAGTCCTTGCCACAAAAAGCTCAAAGACTAAATAGGCAAATGGTGGGAGGCGACTCTCCATTTTATAGATGGGGAAACTGAAGCTCAAAGAGCTGAAGTAATTTGCTCAAGTTTGCATGGAGAATTTGGGGCAAAACTGGAAACTGAACCCAGATTGTTTCAATTCTCGCCTCTCCCCTTGACCCCAAGCCCAGCTTGTGTGTGTACAGCATTCTTTTGATCTGTGTTTGCATTGCATTGGCTTCCAAGGGAGGTTGTAGAATTTCCTTCATTGCAGGTCTTTAAGATCAGGTTAGAGGTACACCAGTCTGGGAATGTCTAGGGATACTTGGTCCTGCCTCAGCACAGGAGGCTTAAGTAGACGACCTCTCAAGAGCCCATCCATGCCTACATTGAAATAATTCTGTTTTGTGCTGTGTCCTTGCTGAGCTGTTTTGCATGGTGCCATTTGGAACTGTGATTGCACCATGTTGTGTTGCAGTTTTATGGTGCGTTGTTTTGCCTCAGTGTGTTTGATGCCTGTGTTGTATTGGTTTGAGTTGAGCTCTTTTTCATTGTGTAATATTGTCCTAGGGTGTATTAGTTAGCATTATGTTGTTTTCTTTTGTATTGTCATTTTATGCTTTGGTGGGTTGTTATTGTTTTTTCTGAATTGCCTGACATTATGTTGTGGTGGGTTTTATTCTGTATGTTGTATTTTATATGTATATATTTCATAGCATCATAGAAATGTAGTGCTGGACAGGACCTCAAGATGTCATCAAGTCCAGCTCTCTCTAGAGGCAGGACCAAGTATATGTAGATTATCTCCGACAGAGGTTTGTCCTACCTGTTCTTAAAAACTTCCAGGGAAAGAGACTGCACAGCCAAGCTTGTAAGACTATTCCAGAGTTGAACTACCTTAGCTCTGGTGACACCCACACAGATTTGAGTGGTGAGCAGCTCTGGAGAGAGAAGAGACCCCAGTGAGTGGGCAGCTGGGTAAAGAGACTAAATTTGGGAGGAGAAATATTGACGTGTTCAAGGTCACCCAGGCTGCCCGTGACAGAGCTAGAAATAGATCCCAGTTCTAGGGCAACCATACTGCTGTTTTCGGTACTCAAGGTCTCTGCCTCACTGGTGTTTTAAGCACTGGTGCAAACCCTTAGGGTATGTCTACACTACGAGAGTAGTTCGATTTTACTTAAATCGAATTTGTGGAACCGATATTACAAAGTCGAACGTGTGTATCCACACTAAGGACAGTAATTCAACTTTGTGAGTCCACACTAATGGGGCAAGCATCGACATTGGAAGCGGTGCACTGTGGGCAGCTATCCCACAGTTCCCGCAGTCCCCGCTGCCCATTGGAATTCTGGGTCGAGCCCCCAATGCCTGCTGGGGCAGAAAAATGTGTCGAGGGTAGTTTTGGGTAACTGTCGTCATCCAGCTGTCACTCCCGCCCTCCCTCCCTGAAGGCGCTGGCGGGAAATCAGTTTGCGCACTTTTCTGGTGAGTGACAGCACGTACGCCACAGCACTGCGAGCATGGAGCCCGCTGCGACCATCGCTGCAGTTATGGCTGTTGTCAACACCTCGCACCTTATCATCCACCTTTTCTAGAGGCAGATGCTGAGAAATCGGGTGAGGAGGCTATGGCAGCGCGGTGAGGACATTAACTCTGAGAAGGGTACAGACCTCTCACAAAGCACGGGACCCCTCGCCGTGAACATCATGGTGGCAATGGGCCATGTTGATGCTGTGGAACGGCAATTCTGGGCCCGGGAAACAAGCACAGACTGGTGGGACCGCATAGTGCTGCAGGTCTGGGATGAATCACAGTGGCTGCGAAACTTTCGGATGCGGAAGGGAACTTTCCTGGAACTTTGTGAGTTGCTGTCCCCTGCCCTGAAGCGCAAGGATACCTGGATGCGAGTAGCCCTGACTGTCCAGAAGCGAGTGGCCATAGCCCTCTGGAAGCTTGCAACGCCAGACAGCTACCGGTCAGTCGCGAACCACTTTGGCGTGGGCAAATCTACCGTGGGGGTTGCTGTGATGCAAGTAGCCAATGCAATCGTTGAGCTACTGCTGTGAAAGGTAGTGACCCTTGGAAACGTGCAGGTCATCATAGATGGCTTCGCCGCGATGGGATTCCCAAACTGCGGTAGGGCTATAGATGGAACTCAGATCCCTATCCTGGGACCGGACCACCAGGCCAGCCAGTACATTAACTGAAAGGGCTACTTTTCAATGGTGCATCCAGGAGGCTTTGAAAGCTAGGTTCCTCAGTGAGCAGGGTAACCTGTGACTATTAAGTTTGTTTCAAGAGCAGCTGAACCTGCCCCTGTTTCTTTACCCAGTTACTGGTGGACCATAGGGGACGTTTTACAAACATCAACGTTGGATGGCTGGGCAAGGTTCATGACGCTCGTGTTTTCAGGAACTATGGTCTGTTTAGATGGCTGCAGGAAGGTATTTACTTCCCCGACCACAAAATAACTGTTGGGGATGTGGAGATGCCTATTGTGATCCTCGGGGACCCAGCCTACCCGCTAATGCCCTGGCTCATGAAGCCCTATACAGGCGCCCTGGACACTGAAAAAGAACTCTTCAACTACCCGCTGAGCAAGTGCAGAATGGTTGTGGAGTGTGTTTTTGGACGTCTCAAGGGGAGATGGAGAAGCTTACTGACTTGCTCTGATCTCAGCGAAACCAATATCCCCATTAAAAAGCAACAGAGGGTCCTGTGGCACCTTTAAGACTAACAGAAGTATTGGGAGCATAAGCTTCGTGGGTAAGAACCTCACTTCATCTCTGTGAGAGCAAGGGGGAGACCTTTATGGCAGGGTGGGAGGTTGAGGCAAATAGCCTGGCTGCTGATTACGCCCAGCCAGACAGCCGTGCGATTAGAAGAGCACAGCGGGACGCGCTGTGCATCCTGGAGGCTTTGAAAGCTAGGTTTCTCAGTGAGCAGGGCAACCTGTGACTATTAAGTTTGTTTCAAGAGAAGCTGAACCTGCCCCGTTTCTTTACCCAGTTAATGTTGACTATCCTCTCCAGTTACCAACCCTCTTCCCCCCCTTCCAACACACGTTTAAAAATAAAATAAATGGAACTTTGTTAATGAACACTGTTTTCTTTATTACTTTTCAGGACTCTGTGTGTGGGGGCTATGTGACTTTGTGGCGGGGGAGGACGGTTACAGATCCCCTGCTGCGTGGCTCTGTGATCCAGGCTAAGGACCGCTGCATAAGATCTCTAACCGCCCTCCCCCCCCCAAAGTCACATAGCCCTCCCCCCCCACACACAGAACATGAAAACCACCTCCCAGACTGACCAGGGTGCCTAGTGACTGCAATGTGTGTGTGACCTTCTGCTGAACCTGCCCCCGTGTCTGTACCCTGGTAAAGGTGACTGTCCTCTCCAATTACCAACCTCCTTCCCCCCCCCTTCAAATACACTCTCCTCTAAAAGAACATGATGGAAACGGTAATGAACAGAAACGTATTCTTTATTAGCAACTACACAGTTAGGGGATGACACTGGGACGGGGCCTTGGGTGAGGTGCTTTTGGAGTGAAGGAAAGGACTTATCAAAACTTTGGGAATGAGAGCTGTCTGGTACTTGAGCAGTCTGCAGGGGTGGAGTGACAGTTTTCACGGCCCCTGCCGCCCCTCCTTCTTGGGACTTTGGGTGAGGGGGGTATGGGACTTTGTGGCAGGGGAGGGCGGTTAGAGAGAGACTGCAGCGGGGCTCTGTCCTCCTGCCTCTGGTCCTGCAGAACATCCACAAGGCACCGGAGTGTGTCCGTTTGCTCCCTCATTAGTCCAAGCAGCGTTTGAGTTGCCTGCTGGTTTTCCTGCCACCGCCTCTCCTCCCGTTTGCTGTGTGCTCGCTGGTATTGCGACATGTTCTCCCTCCACTGGGTCTGCTGGGCCGCCTCGGCTCGGGAGCAGCCCATAAGTTCTGAGAACATGTCGTCCCATGTCCTTTTCTTTCTCCGCCTAATCTGCGCTGGCCTCTGGGAGGGGGATGTCGGGGTAGGTCGGGAGACAGTCACAGCTATGGGATGGGGAAAAAGGGAGTGAATTCCTCACAAAGATAAATTTTTGTGAACAATGAACATAGTCTTTCTCTGTGAACAAGACCATGCACAGCACCTATCACATGCGCACTCAGGACAAGGTCGAATTTTTGGCCTTCGCATTCAGTGCCTGGGGTCTTGCAGTGGAGATCAGACAAGCAGGGCAGGACAGCAGAATTCGGGTAGCAGTCTGACATTGTAAGCCGTAGAAGTGCCCTCCTTTCACGTTCAAAGCAATGCTCCTAGCGTTGGCCAGTTCCTACTTCCGGCAAGCATGAACTCTGCCCCTGTCGCACCCCCTCGTGGCTGTCCCCGGGAAAGATCCCTGTATGCTGCCCCTCTCCCGTCTCCACCGCGTGGCTGTAAACCGCCGGTTACAGTTATGCAAAGGAGCAGGCAAGCAGTCCCAATACTAACATTCCCCTAATTCAAAGCAGGTCACCATGAGCGACATCACTCTGATGAGGATTTCTGAAACAGAGGAAGACCGCATGCAGCGTGAAAGCCAGCAAAAGCTAGGGCCATATGCCGCCATGCCCTGCAAGGCAATGATCCCAGAGTACTTGATGACAGCTTGGCGCGGAAAAGTTTCCTACCATGGAGGAAACAATAAGGCCGCTGTCCCCAGGAACCTCATGCAAAGGCTTTCCAATTACCTCCAGGACAGCTTCATGGACATGTCCCATGAGGATTTCAGCTCTATCCCCGGACATGTAGACCGTATTTTCCAGTAGCTGCATTGGCAAGGACTAAAAAGTAGAGCGCCTAGGGCAAAGTAATCATGATAAACCGGACATTGTTAGATTCTTTTGCAGTAGTTGCACTGCCAAGGACTAAAACGTTAAGCGCCTAGGGCAAACTAATCATGAAAACCCCATTGTTAATGTTCCTGTTCTGTTCAAAATAAATGTTTACATGTTTAACACACTTACCGACTGATCCTTCCCCTGATTCAGGGTCCGGGTTAACGTGTGGGGAGGGTTGGTAGGGGATCTCTGTGAGGGTGATGAAGAGATCCTGGCTGTCGGGGAAATCTGCGTTGTAAGCGCTATCAACTGCCTCATCCTCCTCATCTCCTTCCTCACCTTCCCCGTCCGCTAACGTCTCCGAGGAAGCGGCCGTCGACAATATCCCATCCTTAGAGTTCACGGTCAGTGGTGGGGTAGTGGTGGTGGCCACACCTAGAATGGAATGCAGTGCCTCGTAGAAACGGCATGTCTGGGGCTGGGATCCGGAGTGTCCATTTGACTCTTTGGTCTTCTGGTACCCTTGTCTCAGCTCCTTGATTTTCACGCGGCACTGCATTGCATCCCGGCTGTATCCTCTCTCTGTCATGGCTTTTGAGATCTTATAGATCTTCGCATTCCGTTTCTTGGAGCACAGCTCCGAAAGCACGGGCTCATCGCCCCACACAGCGATCAGATCCAAGACTTCACGATCAGTCCATGCTGGGGCCCTCTTTCTATTCTGAGATTGCATGGTCACCTCTGCTGGAGAGCTCTGCATCATTGCCGGTGCTGCTGAGCTCGCCACGATGTCCAAACTGGAAATGAGATTCAAACTGGCCAGACAGGAAAAGGAATTCAAATTTTCCCGGGGCTTTTCCTGTGTGGCTGGTCAGGGCATCCGAGCTCGGACTGCTGTCCAGAGCGTCAACAGAGTGGTGCACTGTGGGATAGCTCCCGGAGCTATTAGCATCGATTTCCATCCACACCTACCCTAATTCGACATGGCCATGTCGAATTTAGCGCTACTTCCCTCGTCGGGGAAGAGTACAGAAATCGAATTTGAGACCTCTATGTCGAACTAAATCGCTTCGTTGTGTGGACGGGTGCAGGGTTAATTCGATTTAACACTGCTAAATTCGACATAACCTCCTAGTGTAGACCAGGCCTTTGTATAGACAGAATTTACGCTAGTGCACTCTGATTGGCACTGGTGCACTGTGTCCCAGTTTGAAGGCTTGCGGGGGATAGGGGAGTACGACAGTGACCTCACTGAGTCCTGGGGCTGGCTGAACAGTGCAGCTGGTAACGGAGGGGCAGCAGTGAATGCTGGAGGTATGAGCACAGCCCCACAGGACTGGACACTGACTTCTCCTGACCCAGGGGACACCCCCCCCCCCCCCCCCCCAGGTGTGTGCAGGGACTGCAGCTGAGCTGCCCTGCCAAGACAGCCTGTGCATCCATGGAAAACCCACCTCTTCCTGCAGCCTAATACAATGGGGTCTGGGGACCTTTCCAAGCTGCGGGTAATGGGGCTCTGGTGTTACCTGGGTCTGTTCCTGGCTCTGTCACTGACCTGCTTGGTGGCCTTGGGGAAGTCACAGCCCCTCTCTTTTCCTCCTACCCATTGTCTACTTGGATTGTGATCTCTTTGGGGGACGGACTGTCTCTCTCTGTGCAGTGCCCAGCACAATGGGGGTGCTGATTTCAGTCAGGTTCTCTGCCATGCACAGCACAATGGGGCTCTGATCCCCATTAGTGTCTGTGCAACACAAAGCACTGTTTATAGACTCACAGACTATAAGGGCAGAAGTACTAACCCTTTCTTGTGTCTACTGGAAATACCTCGCCCGATGCATCCTAGTACTGCATTAACCTATTTCACAGCCACATCACATTGGCAGCTCATAATTATCCTGTGATCAACCAATACACCCAGGTCTTTCTCCTCCTCTGTCACTTCCAACTGATAAGTCCCCAGCTCATTGCAAAAATTCTTGTAGGTAGTCCCTAAGTGCATAATTTTGCAATATTAATTTTCATCCCATTTCTATTACTCCAGCTTTCAAGGTCATGCAGTTCTTCTGGTATGATTTTCTTGACCTCCTCCATATTGGCAATCCCTCCCAGCTTTGTGCCAAGGTCACTAATAAAAATGTTGAATAAGATTGGTCCCAAGACTGATCTCTGAGGAACTCCACTAGTAATCTCCCTCCAGCCTGACAACTCACCGTTCAGTATGACCCCCTTGTAGACTTCCCTTTAACCAATTCTTTGTTGACCTTTCAGTTCTCATATTAATCTCATATTAATCTCCAATTTAACGAATAGTTTCCCATGCGGAACTGTATCAAATGCCTTACTGACATCCAGATCAGGTTTCTCTGGCACAATTTACCTTTTGTAACAGCATGTTTTATTTATTTATAGTGCTGAAGGCTGGAAGGAACTGTTAGCAATAGACTGAGAATGGCCATGTGGAGGTGGGGGAAGGGATGGCAGACAGTGTGGAGGTGGGGAGGGGATGCGATGTTGGAGGTGTATCTGGGATTTTGGTTTGTAGGAGTCCATGTCTCTGCTCCCTGTGGCCGTGGTGCATTCCTTACCAAAGCAGCATGTCAGCAGAGCAGATGCACACACCATAGCTCCATCTGGAACACGCAACATTCACTGCCAAACGGGATGGGCGATTTTTCAGTGGCCCAGCTTGATATGCCTGGCTGGGCTGGGTTCAGTTGGATGGGGGTCTGGGGCTCTGATAGTTTGCGATGTTCCTTTTTGCATAGTCAGTTCTTTCCCTTTATTGCTTTATCCCCACCTATGCCTGATGTCACTCTCTTCTTAACTTGCTTTGGTTATTTCAGTTCCAGTTTTTAAATGGGATCTGAGAATTGCAAAGCTGAATGAAAGATAAAACAAACAGAACCATTTGAATTTTGGCACATAGCTGGTGGAACTATACCTAGTGATGGTCTGTTGTAATTACCTGGTTACCTATAGCATTTTCTGGTGGGGTGGATAAAGCAATGTCAAAGAGCCAAAAGCGCTTTTTATGGCAAAAGGGCATTTCAGGTGTTTGCTCTCTAGGGAGCATGCCACCGGCCAGGGCTTGCAGTCTTTCAGGAGTGGTGCACTGGATTGTATTTAGGAATCTTAAAATTAAAGTTTAAGACTACTGCTTCACAATATCCACTGAAATCTTCCAAACAATTATACAAATAGACCCTAATGCTATTAAAACAACATGGTGTTAATATTGATTCAAAAGTGAAATTAAAATTATGAGATAAATGCATGAGAAATGAACTGACACCTAATTACCATTTCTTAATGCCTACAATTTTGACACTCGCTCACACCATCTTTTTTTTTTTAAAAGTGATGCACAGCACACAGTCAAGTTAATTAATGAAACACACCCATTATTGACTGCTTTGTGTTGCATAAGCATCTGATTAAGCACCTAATTAAAACTGTACCACTGTAAGTGGAAATGCATCAACCCAGCTTAGCTCCAAGGTGTTTAGATTTGAATGAAAAGTTTCTAAATTAAATATATGGCAGAATGGTTAAGGGGGAAAATACACTGAAGTGCACCTACCCAGTTCTGTTGACTTCTTCCCCCAAACCCCCCATGAGTTCTGGCCTGTTGGTCTACTCGGCTCCCAGTCCCACATCAGCTATGCCCTCTCCCAGCCTAACCCATTTCTACTGCAATTCTTAACCCCCCTCCTCAAGGCGGGGGGCTGGTGCTGCAGCCCCTAAGGTACCTGCGTTAATCACTGTCTCTCGTACTGGGGCTATTTACATTTCAGGGAACGATTTTCAGAATTACGGACTCTGGGAGGTGGGAGAGAGGAGAGGCTGAGAGGGAGTTTGTGTCCCACATTCTGTAGGGCCATGTTCAACTCTGGTAGCCTCCATGTCACCTCATCCTCCACCCTCCCCCATGTGTCTCTGATCATGTGTCAGAGTGTAGTGATCATAATGCCACTGGCCTCAGCAGAGCTCCCAACAGGAGCTACATCATGATGAGGTTACGGTACTGAGAGTTAAATACATGACAGTGAGGGTGTAATTATCCTGAAATGAAGCATTACAGTCCAGGAAGTGAAAGAATTAAAGTACTTCATACTTAAAGTTACACTTGAAAGGATTGGATTGTTATTAATACATTGCTGTAATGTTGATTTCACTGTACACACACACAGATGAGAAAATAGTTTATAGGTAATATACAGAAATGCTTCTGGAGAAAGTCGAGTGTGATTTAAGGATATTTATACGATATATTTTTGCGTGTGATATTGACAATTTGTGTTTGAACCCTTATATGATTTGGCTTTTGGAATCTCAACATTTACTGTTATTAAATAATTGTTGTCTGATGACCCCCATGACTTCCCACAGCTCTGAACATTGAAATTATAAACATTGAAAAAAGGGCTTAAAAATAAATATAGATATCATCTATTGAAATTAAAAGAAAGAAATAGACAAAATGAATTTTGTCAAACCCACTTAACAGCAATCACAATATGCTGGGAGATGGAAATTCACAGCTCAGGCACCCAACCTTAATTCTGCCCTGTAGTGACACCACACAATTGCCATACGGCTACGAATTAGGCATTTTAGTGTATAAAGTTCCAGCTTCGATCATACCGATTTGTAAAGACACATGAGATCTTTTCCTCAGGATGTCACCTTCACTAGGTTGGTTTTTTTTTAATTGGTAATTCCCAGAAGTCAATAGCTAAATAACATTCTATCAGTTATGAAGTGGCCATTTCATATTTCTGGGGAGTGTCTATAATTTTGCACTAGGGGCCAGGTCCTTGGAGAGATGGAAACTTGGTTTCATTTTAACTTCTCCATGCTCAGCAGCTTCTGGAATTTGGTTCAAAGTATTTACATGTTTCCCTGGCCTGTTCTTAAAAGTGCTGCTATAGAAAGTGGGGAAGGGCAGGAACTGACTGAAGGATCAATAGCTGAGTCCCTTAGATATTTATAGCTCATCGGAAGAAGGACGGGGATTGGTGGGTGTCTGGGGATTTAATAATAAACACACAAATATCATTGTTCTTAGTGAATTTTCATCTTCTAATTCCTATAACCCACTAATTATCCCTGGCTGCCCCCAGCAGTCTGGGGAGGGAGTACTAGTAAACTCCTGTGGCCAGTGTGGAACCTAAGGCACAAGGATCATTCAGTGGCTGGCTCAAAGTCACCCAGAGTGAAATTCACTTCACTGGATAAATCCCTAGTTGCTGAGCTCTGCTGAGGGATGGGGAGGTGAATTCCATTCCCTATTCTTGAGCATGGACCCCCCCCCAATCCTCACCCCGATCTCAGACACTATATCCCAACCTTCCCCTGCAGTGACGGACCCACTTGATGCTGCCAGAGCCATCTGCCATGGGACCTGGAGAGGACAGAGGCCCAGCTCCAGAACTACTACCCGTGCCCACAGTCCCCATGTTGTGCTGGAGTTGCCCTGACTTTCCACTCTGCAGATAGGTCCAGCTGTACCCAGCCCATGCACCCACTACACACAGACTTTCTCACAACACACATCTCAGGATCAGGAAAGACCATCTGGCTGCAGTCTCTCTTTGCTGCTGTGAGAGGAATGGAGTGGTCCCTCATATAGCACACAAACATACCCAGGGGCAGAAGGGAAATGTAGTTTCTTCCAGGGGATTGAAAATGTTTGATTTAGAGTCCTGAGCTCTGTCTTCCTGTTTGTCTCCTTCTGCCACTTTCAGATCTCTTGGAGAGACAAGGTAGGTGAGTTAATTTCTTTTAGAACCAATTAAAAATACTTCTCTTTAATATCTTGGGACCAACATGGCTACAACAACTCTTTTCCCTTTGTACCCCCTCCCCCTCTCATCTCCCCCTCAGTTGAGACTGTCCCATGTGATGGGAAAATAAGGGTTCAGTCCTGTCACTGGATTGGGTCTTGCCAGCACTGATGAGAGTGAAAGGCTGTGTGCATTGATGACAGCAGCAGCTCTGGGACTCTGAGAGATAGGGAGAAGAGATGGGAGTGAGCAGGTTATGTTTGTGCTGGGTGTGAGTTACTCGTGTGGGAATTCTGTGCCACTGCGTACGCACAGAATTCACGTCCAGCGCAGAATTTCTTTTTTTTTGCATGAAGAAAATACATTCTGCCTGAGAAGTGCTGCAGTTCTGTCTTTCACCCACCCTGTTGCACCAGAACAGCCAACAGCCAGTTGGGTTGATCTTGATGGGAAATTGTTGCTCTGAGCTATACCCCAAATAGGAAGAGAGTTAGTGGGTGCAACTTGGGAGAGTGCTGAGACACGGCTGCCTCTGGGGGTGAGGAGAGGGTGGTCATTCTCGACTCACAAGAGGGTGTGAAAGGGGCACAGGAGGAGCAAGTGTCTCCTGTGGAGCCTGCCCAGCCCCAGGTTACCCAGTACCAACTGCTTCTGCCCCCACCATACCCCAAACCTCTTTACCTCCTCTAACCATCAGTTGCCAGTCTTCCCTCACTGCTACAGCTTTTTGACTGGCAGAGAACCTCTAAGCCAGTAGTGTGTCAGGGCTCAACCCTCTGGCTGAGGCCTCCAGGCACTTTCTTCCTCTCTTGGGGTACTATGCCACAGGGGCCCCACAAATCTACATTGCTTAGGCTCTGGCTTCAGCCCCGGGTGGTGGGGCTCAGGGGCCTGGACTTCAGCCCCATGCGCTGGGACTTCAGCTTTCTGCCCTGGGCCTCAGTGAGTCTAATGCCGGCCTTGTTTGGTGGCCCCCAGCGGGCCCATGACCCCTGGTTGAGAACCACTGTCTTACACCAGGAATCACAGCAATGTTCAGGTTATTGCCAGTCATAGAATCATAGAATATCAGGGTTGGAAGAAACCTCAGGAGGTCATCTTGTCCACTCCCCTGCTCAAAGCAGGACCAATCCTCAACTCAATCATCCCGGCCAGGGCTTTGTCAAGCCTGACTTTGTCCCAACGGACCAGTCACTTACTTAGGTCAATTGAAGCTTAGATCTCACAACAAAGACAGTACTTGTAGCCAGTCCTGTAATAACCTGTATTAAGTCTTATTTAAAAGGAAATGAGAGTTGTTTACAAAGTTAAAGCAGGTAATCATATAGATGCAGACAAGTTACAGTCTTAACTTTCAAAAGGTAATACAAGCTTCTGTAATAAGCAAGCTCTATATCTTCCTTAGGACTAACCCAGGCTAATCAGCTGGGGATCTCTTGCTTATGCCTAGAAACTTTGCCCCCCAGAGTCCAAGCAGCATACAAATAATCAGTTCCTTCTGTATGGGTTTTTTTTTTATCCCCTTCCTGCCATGTGCTCTGAACTGCAAACTCAGCTAATGAGAAGTCAAGAGCACAAGAACAGTCTTGTCTTCTTTAACATCCCATAATAGTCTATCTGGTGTTGATGGACCTTTCCTGCCAGACAGGGTGTAATGCATTATGTTGCCAATCTGCACTTCACCTAGGTAAAGTCTCTCTCCTTTCTGGTGATTTACATAGCCACAGAGGCTAACAATGCAGCTAGTCAGATATTAACCCAGGCAGCAACTCACAAGCATTCAATGAAGTCGAAACACATTCTTATAATCCTAATACCTGTTTTAACAATACTAAGGGTATGTCTACACTACGAAATTAGGTCGAATTTATAGAAGCCGGTTTTATAGAAATCGGTTGTATACAGCCGATTGTGTGTCCCCACATAAAATGCTCTAAGTGCATGAAGTCGGCGGACTGCGTCCACAGTACCAAGGCTAGCGTCGACTTCCGGAGCGTTGCACTGTGGGTAGCTATCCCACAGTTCCCGCAGTCTCCACTGCCCATTGGAATTCTGGGTTGAGATCCCAATGCCTGAATGATGCAAAACAGTGTCACAGGGGGTTCTGGGTACCTGTCAGGCACCTCCCCCTCCGTCAGAGCAACGGCAGACAATCGATTCGCGCCTTTTTACCTGGGTTACCTGTGCAGACAACATACCACGGCAAGCATGGAGCCTGCTCAGCTCAGCTCAGCTCACCATCACTATATGTCCTCTGGGTGCAGGCAGACATGGTACTGCATTGCTACACAGCAGCAGCTAACTGCCTTTTGGCAGTGGACGGTGCAGTATGACTGGTAGCCTTCATCGACGATCTGGGTGCTGGCAGACGTGGGGCTGCATTGCACGCAGCAGCAGCCCCTTGCCTTTTGGTAGAAGATGGTATATTATGATTGATATCCGTCATCGTTGTATTGCAGTGGTTGTCAATCATGGGCACCTGGGCAGTCTCGACGATGATGGCTATCAGTTGTAGTATGCTATTTTCTGCCAAGCGCCCAGTATTTTCTGCCAAGCACCCAGAAGATGCCAAGGGTTATCAGTCATGCTGCACCGTTGTCTGCCAGCTTAAGATGTACAAAATAGATTTGTTCTGTATTCATTTGCTTCCCCCTCCCTCCGTGAAATCAACGGCCTGCTAAACCCAGGGTTTTGAGTTCAGTCTTGGGGGGGGGGGCATTCTGTGTGACAGTTGTTTGTGTTTCTCCCTGATGCACAGCCACCTTTGTTGATTTTAATTCCCTGTACCTGTACGCCATGTCATCACTCGCCCCTCCCTCCGTCCGTCAGATACTAGTTTTGCGCCTTTTTTCAGCCCAGACGCCATAGCACTGGGATCATGGAGCCCGCTCAGCTCACCGCGGCAATTATGAGCACTATGAACACCACGTGCATTGTCCTGGAATATTTGCAGAGCCAGGACATGCCAAAGCAAAACCAGGACCAGCCGAGGAGGCGATTGCAGCGCGGCGACGAGAGTGATGAGGAAATTGACATGGACATAGACCTCTCACAAGGCACAGGCCCCAGCAATGTGGAAATCATGGTGTTACTGGGGCAGGTTCATGCCGTGGAACGCCGATTCTGGGCCCGGGAAACAAGCACAGACTGGTGGGACCGCATCGTGTTGCAGGTCTGGGACGATTCCCAGTGGCTGCAAAACTTTCACATGCGTAAGGGCACTTTCATGGAACTTTGTGACTTGCTTTCCCCTGCCCTGAATCACCAGAATACCAGGATGAGAGCAGCCCTCACAGTTGAGAAGCAAGTGGCGATAGCCCTGTGGAAGCTTGCAACGCCAGACAGCTACCGGTCAGTCGGGAATCAATTTGGAGTGGGCAAATCTACTGTGGGGGCTGCTGTGATCCAAGTTGCCAGGGCAATCAGACCTGGTGATATCAAGGGTAGTGACTCTGGGAAACGTGCAGGTCATAGTGGATGGCTTTGCTGCAATGGGATTCCCTAACTGTGGTGGGGCGATAGACGGAACCCATATCCCTATCTTGGCACCGGAGCACCAAGCCACCGAGTACATAAACCGCAAGGGGTACTTTTCAATGGTGCTGCAAGCCCTGGTGGATCACAAGGGACGTTTCACCAACATCAACGTGGGATGGCCGGGGAAGGTACATGATGCTCGCGTCTTCAGGAACTCTGGTCTGTTTCGAAAGCTGGAGGAAGGGACTTTCTTCCCGGACCGGAAAATAACCGTTGGGGATGTTGAAATGCCTATAGTTATCCTTGGGGACCCAGTCTACCCCTTAATGCCATGGCTCATGAAGCCGTACACAGGCAGCCTGGACAGTAGTCAGGACCTGTTCAACTACAGGCTGAGCAAGTGCCGAATGGTGGTGGAATGTGCATTTGAACGTTTAAAAGCGCGCTGGCACAGCTTACTGACTCGCTCAGACCTCAGCGAAAAGAATATCCCCATTGTTATTGCTGCGTGCTGTGCGCTCCACAATATCTGTGAGAGTAAGGGGGAGACATTTATGGCGGGGTGGGAGTTTGAGGCACATTGCCTGGCCGCTGATTACGTGCAGCCAGACACCAGGGCAGTTAGAAGAGTACAGCAGGGTGCGGTGCGCATCAGAGAAGCTTTGAAAACGAGTTTTGTGACTAGCCAGGCTACAGTGTGAAACTTGTTTGTTTCTCCTTGATGAACCCTCTGCCCCACCCCCCCACCCGGTTCACTCTACTTCCCTGTAAACCAACCACCCCACCCTTCCCTCCCCCTTCAAGCACCGCTTGCAGAGGCAATAAAGTCATTGTTACTTCAGATTCATGCATTCTTTATTAATTCATCACACAACTAGGGGGATAATTGCCAAGGTAGCCTGAGAGGGGTGCGGGAGGAGGGAAGGAAAAGGACACACTGCAGTTTAAAACTTTAACTCTTATTGAAGGCCAGCCTTCTGATGCTCGGGCAATCATCTGGGGTGGTGTGACTGGGTGGCCGGATGCCCCCCCACCGTGTTCTTGGGCATCTGGGTGAGGAGGCTATGGAACTTGGGGAGGAGGGCTGTTGGTTACACAGGGGCTGTAGCGGCGGTCTCTGCTCCTGCTGCCTTTCCTGCAGCTCAACCATACGCTGGAGCATATCAGTTTGATGCTCCAGCAGCCAGAGCATCGACTCTTGCCTTCTGTCTGCAAGCTGATGCCACCTATCATCTTCAGCCCGCCACTTGCTCTGTTCATCCCGCGATTCAGCCCGCCACCTCTCCTCTCGTTCATACTGTGCTTTTCTGTAGTCTGACATTGACCGCCTCCACGCATTCTGCTGTGCTCTTTCAGCGTGGGAGGACATCTGGAGCTCCATGAACATGTCATCCCGAGTCCGCCGTTTTCTCCTTCTGATCTTCACTAGCCTCTGTGAAGGAGAAACATATGCAGCTGGTGGAGGAGAAGGGAGAGTTGGTTAAAAAAGATACATTTTAGAGAACAATGGGTACACTCTTTCACATTAAATTTTGCTGTTCACATTACACAGCACATGTGCTTTCGTTACAAGGTTGCATTTTTCCTCTTATATTGAGGGCCTGCCGGTTTGGTGTGAGAGATCACTCACGCAGTGCCAGGCAACAGATTTCGGCTTGCTTGTTTGTTTGAAAAGTGTGAATTGGGAGTGCTTTGTTCCAGGTGGGCCTTGAGTGGGCCTGACTGGTATATAAGGGCAGTCAGCAGCGAACCAGCTGAGCGGCGAACAGCAGAGGCTAACAGCGGGAGTTTGCCTAGGGAGAGCGCACTGAGGCTTTCATCTGCAGGTTTCTCCGAGTAGTTCCTGCAACAGTTGAGGAAGCTCCTAAGAGGACGGTGATATGGAAGGTGAGCGATCAGCTGTTGTAACCTGCACAGGTTGTGCCATGTTTGTCTTTCTTCCGCAGGACAGAAGCGACTTTGTCTGCACAAAGTGCAAGCTGGTCTCCATATTGGAGGAGAAGGTTCGAGGGCTGGAGAAACAAGTATCAACTCTGCGTTGCATAAGGGAAAATGAAGATTTCCTGGACAGACGTCAGGAGATGCTTCTACGGCCACAATGTTCTGAAGATTCAGAGCAGGCACAGCAGGGACAGAAGGATTGTGAGGAGGTTTGGCAGCATGTGACCTCCAGAAGAAGAAAGAGGAGCGTCCATGCACCAGCAATGGAGATACAGGTGAGGAATCGTTTCCATGTTCTCTCTACAGGTGCTAATGCGGAGAGTGGACTAGATGGCCCATCTGAGGGAAGGGAGCAGAAGGAGACTCCACCGATTGGAACACAAAAGATGCACTGTCCTAGGGATGGGGGTTCCACGACCACCACTCCCAAGAGGAGGAGGAGGGTGGTGGTGGTCGGGGACTCCCTCCTCAGGGGGACTGAGTCATCTATCTGCCGCCCTGACCGGGAAAACCGAGAGGTCTGCTGCTTGCCTGGAGCTAGGATACACGATGTGACGGAGAGACTGCCGAGACTCATCAAGCCCTCGGATCGCTACCCCTTCCTGCTTCTCCACGTGGGCACCAATGATACTGCCAAGAATGACCTTGAGCGGATCACTGCAGACTACGTGGCTCTGGGAAGAAGGATAAAGGAGTTTGAGGCGCAAGTGGTGTTCTCGTCCATCCTCCCTGTGCAAGGAAAAGGCCGGGGTAGAGACCGTCGAATCGTGGAAGTCAACGAATGGCTACGCAGGTGGTGTCGGAGAGAAGGCTTTGGATTCTTCGACCATGGGATGGTGTTCCAAGAAGAAGGAGTGCTAGGCAGAGACGGGCTCCACCTAACGAAGAGAGGGAAGAGCATCTTCGCCAGCAGACTGGCTAACCTAGTGAGGAGGGCTTTAAACTAGGTTCACCGGGGGAAGGAGACCAAAGCCCTGAGGTAAGTGGGGAAATGGGATCCTGGGAGGAAGCACAAGCAGGAGAGCGCAACAGGGGAGGACTCCTGTCTCATGCTGAGAAAGAGGGACGATCATTGAGTTATCTTAAGTGCCTATACACAAATGCAAGAAGCCTGGGAAACAAGCAGGGAGAACTGGAAGTCCTGGCACAGTCAGGGAACTATGATGTGATTGGAATAACAGAGACTTGGTGGGATAACTCACATGACTGGAGTACTGTCATGGATGGATATAAACTGTTCAGGAAGGACAGGCAGGGCAGAAAAGGTGGGGGAGTTGCGTTGTATGTAAGAGAGGAGTATGACTGCTCAGAGCTCCGGTATGATACTGCAGAAAAACCTGAGAGTCTCTGGATAAAGTTGAGAAGTGTGAGCAACAAGGGTGATGTCGTGGTTGGAGTCTGCTATAGACCACCAGACCAGGGGGATGAGGTGGACGAGGCTTTCTTCTGGCAACTAGCAGAAGTTGCTAGATCACAGGCCCTGGTTCTCATGGGAGACTTTAATCACCCTGATATCTGCTGGGAGAGCAATACAGCGGTGCACAGGCAATCCAGGAAATTTTTGGAAAGTGTAGGGGACAATTTCCTGGTGCAAGTGCTGGAGGAACCAACTAGGGGCAAAGCTTTTCTTGACCTGCTGCTCACAAACAGGGAAGAACTAGTAGGGGAAGCAAAAGTGGATGGGAACCTGGGAGGCAGTGACCATGAGATGGTCGAGTTCAGGATCCTGACACAAGGAAGAAAGGAGAGCAGCAGAATACGGACCCTGGACTTCAGAAAAGCAGACTTTGACTCCCTCAGGGAACAGATGGGCAGGATCCCCTGGGAGAATAACATGAAGGGCAAAGGGGTCCAGGAGAGCTGGCTGTATTTTAAAGAATCCTTATTGAGGTTGCAGGAACAAACCATCCCGATGTGTAGAAAGAATAGTAAATATGGCAGGCGACCAGCTTGGCTAAACAGTGAAATCCTTGCTGATCTTAAACGCAAAAAAGAGGCTTATAAGGAGTGGAAGATTGGACAAATGACCAGGGAGGAGTATAAAAATATTGCTCAGGCGTGCAGGAGTGAAATCAGGAAGGCCAAATCACACTTGGAGTTGCAGTTAGCAAGAGATGTTAAGAGTAACAAGAAGGGTTTCTTCAGGTATGTTAGCAACAAGAAGAAAATCAAGGAAAGTGTGGGCCCCTTACTGAATGAGGGAGGCAACCTAGTGACCGAGGATGTGGAAAAAGCTAATGTACTCAATGATTTTTTTGCCTCTGTCTTCACGCACAAGGTCAGCTCCCAGATTGCTGCACTGGGCAGTACAGCATGGGGAGAAGGTGACCAACCCTCTGTGGAGAAAGAAGTGGTTCGGGACTATTTAGAAAAACTGGACGTGCACAAGTCCATGGGGCCGGATGCGCTGCATCCGAGGGTGCTAAAGGAGTTGGCGGGTGAGATTGCAGAGCCATTAGCCATTATTTTTGAAAACTCATGGCGATCGGGGGAGGTCCCAGATGACTGGAAAAAGGCTAATGTAGTGCCCATCTTTAAAAAAGGGAAGAAGGAGGATCCGGGGAACTACAGGCCAGTCAGCCTCACCTCAGTCCCTGGAAAAATCATGGAGCAGGTCCTCAAGGAATCAATTATGAAACATTTAGAGGACAGGAAAGTGATCAGGAACAGTCAGCATGGATTCACGAAGGGGAAGTCGTGCCTGACTAACCTAATTGCCTTCTATGATGAGATAACTGGCTCTGTGGATGAGGGGAAAGCAGTGGATGTCTTATTTCTTGACTTTAGCAAAGCTTTTGATACTGTTTCCCACAGTATTCTTGCCACCAAGTTAAAGAAGTATGGGCTGGATGAATGGACTGTAAGGTGGATAGAAAGCTGGCTAGATCGTCGGGCTCAACGGGCAGTGATCAATGGCTCCATGTCTAGTTGGCAGCTGGTTTCAAGTGGAGTGCCCCAAGGGTCGGTCCTGGGGCCGGTTTTGTTTAATATCTTTATTAATGATCTGGAGGATGGTGTGGACTGCACTCTCAGCAAGTTTGCAGATGACACTAAACTAGGAGGCGTGGTAGATACACTAGAGGGTAGGGATCGGATACAGAGGGACCTAGACAAATTAGAGGATTGGGCAGAAAAAAACCTGATGAGGTTCAACAAGGACAAGTGCAGAGTCCTGCACTTAGGACGGAAGAATCCCATGCACTGCTACAGACTAGGGACCGAATGGCTAGGTAGCAGTTCTGCTGAAAAGGACCTAGGGGTCACAGTGGACGAGAAGCTGGATATGAGTCAACAGTGTGCTCTTGTTGCCAAGAAGGCTAACGGCATTTTGGGCTGTATAAGTAGGGGCATTGCCAGCAGATCGAGGAACGTGATCGTTCCCCTTTATTCGACATTGGTGAGGCCTCATCTGGAATACTGTGTCCAGTTTTGGTCCCCACACTACAAGAAGGATGTGGAAAAATTGGAAAGAGTCCAGCGGAGGGCAACAAAAATGATTAGGGGTCTGGAGCACATGACTTATGAGGAGAGGCTGAGAGAACTGGGATTGTTTAGTCTCCAGAAGAGAAGAATGAGGGGGGATTTGATAGCAGCCTTCAACTACCTGAAGGGGGGTTCCAAAGAGGATGGAGCTCGGCTGTTCTCAGTGGTGGCAGATGACAGAACAAGGAGCAATGGTCTCAAGTTGCAGTGGGGGAGGTCCAGGTTGGATATCAGGAAAAACTATTTCACTAGGAGGGTGGTGAAACACTGGAATGCGTTACCTAGGGAGGTGGTGGAGTCTCCTTCCTTGGAGGTTTTTAAGGCCCGGCTTGACAAAGCCCTGGCTGGGATGATTTAGCTGGGAATTGGTCCTGCTTTGAGCAGGGGGTTGGACTAGATGACCTCTTGAGGTCCCTTCCAACTCTGATATTCTATGATTCTATGATTCTATGACAGCCATGGTAAGCCACAGTCTTTTGGCTTTTTTAACCTTCTTAACATGTGGGAATGGTTTCAAACAGTAGCACCCTCATTTCCCATACCAAGCACCGGTTGGGTTGGCCATTTAAAATGGGTTTACAATGTAAAAGGAGGGGCTGCGGTTTCCGGGTTAACATGCAGCACAAACCCAACTAACCCCCCTCCCCCCCCACTCCCAATTATCGGGGATGATCACTTCACCCCTCCCCCCCCACCGCGTGGCTAACAGCGGGGAACATTTCTGTTCAGCAGAGCAGGAAGGGGCACCTCTGAATGTCCCATTAATAAAATCGCCCCATTTCAACTAGGTGACCGTGAATGATATCACTCTCCTGAGGATAACAAAGAGCGATAAGGAATGGATGTTGTCTGCATGCCAGCAAACACCGGGACCATACGCTGCCATGCTTTGTTATGCAATGATTCCAGACTACGTGCTACTGGCCTGGCGTGGTAAAGTGTCTTACCATGGCAGACGGGATAAGGCAGCCCTCCCCAGAAACCTTTTGCAAAGGCTTTGGGAGTACATGAAGGAGAGTTTTCTGGAGATGTCCCTGGAGGATTTACGCTCCATCCCCATACACGTTAAAAGACTTTTCCAGTAGCTGTACTGGCCGCGATTGCCAGGGCAAATTAATCATTAATCATTAAACACGCTTGCTTTTAAACCATGTGTAATATTTACAAAGGTACACTCACCAGAGGTCCCCTGTGTGCCCTCAGGGTCTGGGAGCATGCCTTAGGTGAGTTTGGGGGTTACTGGCTCCAGGTCCAGGGTGATAAACATATCCTTGCTGTTGGGGAAACCGGTTTCTCCGCTTCCTTGCTGCGGTGAGCTATCTACATTATCTTCATCCTCATCTTCCTCGTACCCCGAACCCACTTCCCTGTGTGTTTCTCCAGTGATGGAGTCATAGCACACGGTTGGGGTAGTGGTGGCTGCACCCCCTAGCATGGCATGCAGCTCCGCGTAGAAGCGGCATGTTTGCGGCTCTGCCCTGAACCTTCTGTTTGCCTCTCTGGCTTTGTGGTAGGCTTGCCTTAGCTCCTTAATTTTCACGCGGCACTGCTGTGCGTCCCTGTTATGTCCTCTGTCCTTCATGGCCTTGGAGACCTTTTCTAATATTTTGCCATTTCGTTTACTGCTACAGAGTTCAGCTAGCACTGATTCATCTCACCATATGGCGATCAGATCCCGTACCTCCTGTTCGGTCCATGATGGAGCTCTTTTGCGATCCTGGGACTCCATCAAGGTTACCTGTGCTGATGAGCTCTGCGTGGTCACCTATGCTCTCCACGCTGGGCAAACAGAAAATGAAATTCAAATGTTTATGGGGCTTTTCCTGTCTACCTGGTCAGTGCATCTGAGTTGAGAGTGCTGTCCAGAGCGGTCACAATGAAGCACTGTGGGATAGCTCCCAGAGGCCAATAACATCAAATTTCGTCCACACTACCCCAATTCCGACCCGCAAAGGCCGATTTTATCGCTAATCCCCTCGTCGGAGGTGGAGTAAACAAACCGGTTTAAAGGGCGCTTTAAGTCGAAAGAAAGGACTTTGTCGTGTGAACGTGTCCAGGCTTAATTCGATTTAACGCTGCTAAAGTCGACCTAAACTCGTAGTGTAGACCAGGCCTAACACAGGTGAGTCAGATTGATTCCAGCTATGTGTTTGTCCATGTTCAATTAAGACATGGGGGCTTTTGTAAGAGTGTCACAGGCAGGATGTGCAGGTATGGTGTCTCTAGCCTCTGTTTTCCAGAAGCTGGGAATGGGTGACTGGCTGGATCACTTGATGGTTACCTGTTCTGTTTTTCCCTCTGAAGCACCTGGCATTGGCCACTGAGCTAGATGGACCATTGGTCTGATGCAGTGGGCAGCTCTTATGTTCACAGGCTCTATGAGGCATATCTACTCATTTGGACTCTCTGGGGAACCACAGAAAGAAACAAGGTGTGCTGAGGCAAGAAGGCCCAGTCTCAGAGCCCCTGGGGTCATGCTTGTCAAAACCTAAAACTAGTTCCAGCCCTTGAAAGGGGGCATTGCCAGGACAGACTGTATAAAGGCTGGAGCATCAAACCACTTTGTAAACCAAGACAGCTGCCTTGGGGACAATGACAGGGAGAATCCCCAAAGTGACTCCTTTGATTCTTCTCTTCTCTCACCTTTGGTTCATAGAATCATAGAACTGGAAGGAACCTCGAGAGGTCATCTAGTCCAGTCCCCTGTATTCAAGGTAGGACTAAATATTATCTAGACCATCCCTGAGAGGTGTTTCTCCAGCCTGCTCTTAAAAATCCCCAATGATGGAGATTCCACAACCTCCCTAGGCAATTTATTCCAGTGCTTAACCACTCTGACAGGAATTTTTTTTTCCTAATCTCCATCCTAAAACGCCCTTGCTGTAATTTAAGTCCATTGCTTCTTGTCCTATCCTCAGAGGTTAAGAACAATTTTTTTCTGGCATCTTTGTAACAACCTTTTATGTACTTGAAAACTGTGATCATGTCCCCTCTGAGTCTTCCCCAGACTAAACAAACCCAATTTTTTCAATCTTCCCTCCTAGGTCATGTTTTCTAGACCTTTAATCATTTTTGTTGCTCTTCTCTGGACTTTCTCCAATTTGTCCACATCTTTCCTGAAATGTGGCATCCACAACTGGACACAGTACTCTAGTTGTGGCCTAATCAGTGTGAAGTAGAGCAAAATAATTACTTCTCGTGTCTTGCTTACAGTACTCCTGCTAATATATCCCAGAATGAAGTTTCTTTTTTTTTTTTTTTGCAACAGCGTTACACTGTTGACTCATATTTAGATTGTGATCCACTATGACTTCCAGATCCCTTTCCGCAGTACTCCTTCCTAGGCAGTCATTTTCCATTCTGTATATGTGCAACTGATTGTTCCTTCCTAAGCGGTGTACTTTGCATTTGTCCTTATTGAATTTCATCCTATTTACTTCAGACCATTTCTCCAGTTTGTCCAGATCATTTTGAATTTTAATCCTATCCTCCAAAGCACTTGCAACCCCTCCCAGCTTGGTATCGTCCGCAAACTTTAAACGTGTTACTGGGAGGGTATCACCATTTCTCAGAGAGTTACACTCTGGTGGGATGGGGCTAGGACTGTACTGGAATAAGGTCACTCTGTGCTTCACAATGTGGCAGAACCTAGAATGTCCATTAGCAGGAAAAAATCCTGGGGGGGAATCAGCTTGTGGAATGGACAAAAGCCCCGTCTGAATTCTCTCACATTGCCCTTCTCATCCTGTCAGGCTACAAAATAACGTCCACGTTTTGCTCCAGATCATCCCATCCTCCCAGGGGGAAGGAAATGGCTGCAATGGAGCTGGCTCAGGTAAGAGATTATCAGAGAGCTGGTGCTGGGCTCTGCTTGGAGGGAGAGAAGCAGTAAAGGCATAGGAAGGTGGTAGTTGCTACCGGTGGTGGGAGGCAGGAAATAACAGGATGTGACAAGCCCACTGAGACTTGTGTAATTTAGGGTGTGATGGGTTGTCACCCCTGGAGTGCAATCAGGGGGGCTTCTGGGAACCACTGTGCCCTCTAACCCTCACGCTGGGCTGGCCCTTCTCACATTGCTTTGCTGGAGATTCAGCCAGCCTCTCCAGGCCCTGTTATCTCCCAACACGACAGCAAGTGGCTCCATACACCCAACTAAGCTACCTAAGTGCTTTACCTAAGCCACTCAAGAACAGATAGAAGACAACAGCAGATTTCCCAGCCCCTTAACCTTGCACACCTGCTGTAGTATAAATCCAGAATTATATCATCTTATAGTGCACAGGGATCTCTAGAATGTAAGCTCATTAATATATTTCACCTTCCTCTCGATATGGGACAGAGATGCACAACAAGCTTCTGCTAACCAAGCTCAGATTTTCCCCAGACACTTCACTCAAAATACTTAACACTAGTTAAGATAAAGCATAAAACAAGTTTATTAACTGCAGAAAGACAGATTTAAGTGATTGTTGTTAGAAGAAAAAAGGAGCAGGTTGGCCCAGAGGCGGATATGAGTACAGGCTTATTTATTGCGATACTTGTTCCCCTCGACCCAATTGTCGAGTAAGCACTGGATTAGTTACATCACACTCCTTTTATCTAAGTTAGTATGTACACGCGTACATCCATTGCAACACCCCCAAAACCCTTATTAAGTAATAGAAACACCCATACTGTTAGTATACCCACCCCTATCTATTATTCGCAGGATTACGCATGTCATACAGGCAGTTTTACCTTGAAAATACAGTTCTGTGCATGAATGTGTTGCTACAAATTTCCCTAATCAGCAGTTCTCGGGGGGGGGAAGGGGCCATAAGCCAGGGCTTGTTTATATAGCTGGGAAAGGAAAGGAGGGGGAGATAACATTTCTTTTACTTTCTTTCACACAAAGTACATTCATTCCGACAACTACATTTCTCATGCAGCTGCATCCTTATCAATTCTTACAAGCAACAGGGAAAGGAAAAGTATGGCAACTTATTTATTAAGCAAAGAATTACTGCCTGCTTATTCCTTTTTCCCCTAATGCCATGTCAGCACATTAGCAGCTTCCCAGGTCTTTTACTTAACCCTAACATATCCCAACAATTATAAATTATAGCACACAGATCAAAGTAGATTACTTAGCAAATAACCAAAAACTCAAAGTAAGCCTAACATACTAGATGGATAGAATTTGAATTAGCAATTTCTTGCCCTGACTGATGATACAAGCAGTCCACCAAGTTTCCATACACAAGCCAGAAATCCCTTTACCCTGGGACCAGCACTTTCCACAGTTCAGTCTTTGTTCTTCGTGTTTCCAGGAGTTCTCTTGTGTGGGGAATGAGGCCAAGAGATGATGTCACACCCCACCTTATGTAGCTTTTCCATATGGGGGGAACCCCTTGTTCCAAACTCAATTCCCAGTCCAGTTTGTGGAAAAATACAGGTACCAAAATGGAGTTCAGTGTCATGTGGTCTGGTCACATGACCTAACATGCACTGCTGAGTCATAGTAGCCCTGATTCATAGGCTGGCTGAATCATTCACAGGAAGGCCAAACTCTTCCACAGTCCATTGTCTTTGTTGATGAGCCATCAGCACTGTCTGGCTTCTTTATTGTTGTACCTGAAAGGCTAGTTGTGGGTGTTACCCAGAGTAAACACATTTGAAATACAGATACATAAGTCAGTATTCATAATTTCAGATACAAACATGATCTATGCACACAAATAGGATAATCCTATTCAGCAAATCATAACTTTTCCAATGACACCGCACATGATGCATCTTGCACAGAATGCATCATAATTATGACCTAATCCTATTATAATCATACCACTATACTAAATATGAGGTGCAGTGTCAGATAGGGCCTAATTTCAAGGCACAGGAGTTGGGAATGGAACTTCCCCTCTTTGTGGAACAGGAAATAGCCCTCCAACACGGGCTGGGAAAACTTCCCAGACTCTCAGTGCTGGAGCCTAAATCTATTGACACTTCATTAGTTACCACCACTCCCAATCTTTGTGGCAACTGCAAACTTTATCAGTGATGATTTTATCTTCTCTTCTAGGTCATTGATAAGAATGTTAAATACCACAGGGCCAAGATCCAATCCTTGTGGGAACCCGCTAGAAATAAATCCACTCGAACACAGTTCCCCATTTACAATCACAGTTTTTAATCTATTTAATGTATGCTGTGTTTATTTTGTATCATTCTAGTTTTTTAGTCAAAATATTGTGCTGAACCAAGTCATATGCCTTACAGAAGTCTAGGTATATTACATCAATAATATTAGCTGTAACCAAACTTTTGATCTCATCCAATAAGGATATCCAGTTAGTTTGATAGGATCTATTTTCTCTAAACCTTTGTTGATGGGTATTAATTATATTACGCTCCTTTAATTCTTTATTAATAAATCCAGTATTGGCTGCTCCATTATCTTGTCCAGTATCTATGTCAGACTGACACTCTTGTATTTAGCTGGGTCATCTCTTTTACACTTTTAAAATATTGGCACAGCATTAGCTTTATTCCAGTCTTCTGGAATTTTCCCAGTTTTCCAAGTTTTAATTAAAATCAACAATAACAGTCCACCACGCTTCTCCACCAGGTCTTTTAAACCTCTTGGATACAAGTTATCTGGACCTGCTGCTTTAAACATGTCTAACTTTAATAGCTGCTGTTTAACGTCCTTGTGAGTTCTTGTTGGAATGAAAAGAGTGTCGTCGTCAACATCTTATGATATGAGTATAACATCTGTTTTTCTCCAAATCCAGGAAAGAAATATTTATTGAACACTTTTACCTCTTATGCATTATTTTTTATAATTCTGCCATTTCCATCTAGTAATTTACCACTACCATTGTTAGGATTAATTTTGTACTTAATATACTTTTAAAAACTTCCTTCTTATTGTCATTGATTTCTGATAGCCAGTTTTCTACAATTCTGACCTTCTCACTTATATTCTTTCCTATGGACTTCCCCTTTCTTCCATATATTTTATTTGGAGTGTGTTGGGATTCCTACCAGGGAGCCATCAGCAGGGTCCAGAGACAGCCCCATCTCCTATATCAGGGGTCTCAAACTCAAATGACCATGAGGGCCACATGAAGACTAGTACATTAGCCCGAGGGCCGCATTACTGACACCTCCCCCCCTTGCCGCCCTCAGCCCTGCCCCTACTCCACCCCTTCCATGAGGCCCCACCCCTGCCCCGCTTCTTCCCACCCCTTCCCTGCCCCCATTCCAACCCCTTCCCCAAAATCCCCACCCCCTCCCTGCCCCCAGGGGGTGCAGGAGGGGTGTGGGGTGTGGTGGGGGCTCAGGGCAGGGAGTTGGGGTGAGGGGTACAGCAAGGGTGCAGGGTGCAGCAGGGGGATCAGGGCAGTGGGTTGGGATGCAAGAGGAGTGTGGGGTGCAGCAGGGGGCTCAGGGCAGTGGGTTGGGGTGCAAGAGGAGTGCGGGGTGCAGCGGGGGTTCAGAGCAGGGGGTCAGGGTGCAGGGTATGGCGGGGGTCGGGGTGTGGCATGGGGCTCAGGGCAGTGGGTTGGGATGCAGGAGGGGTGAGGCAGGGGGTCGGGGTGCAGGGTAGGGCAGGGGGCTCAGGGCAGGGGTTCAGCTGCAGGAGGGGTTCGGGGGCCAGGATCTGGCCTGGCGCATACCGGGGGCAGGGCAGGGCAGGCTCCCTGCCTGCCTGCCTGTCTGCCCTGCCCCTGCAAGAGGCTGGAACGTGGGGAAGGGGGGGCGGAGGGGCTGTGTGTTTCTGTTGCTTGAGGCACCGCCGCCAGCAGCTCCCATTGGCCGCAGTTCCCCGTTCCCAGCCAATGGGAGCTGCTGGGGGCGCTGCCTGAAGCAACAGCCACACACAGCCCCTCCGCCCCCCATTCCCCATGTTCCAGCCTCTTCCTGGAGCTGGGCAGGGCAGGGCAGGCAGGGAGCCTGCCCTGCTCCCGGTGCACATCTGGCCAGAGCCGCTCTGGTAAACACTGAGGGAGGGCGGGGGGGCTGCGAGGGGTTCGCGGGCCATGCGTTCTGCGTGTTTGAGACCCCTGTCCTATATCAAGCTCTGGCTAGTAGGTATGTGAAGACCCTGCCTCCATCTGTCAGCTGGGAGACACAAATGTTTTCTCTTTCTATCCTCTGATGCCTCCTGACTGCTCCAAGCAAGGTGGGGTGGGACTCTGCTAACATGTGCCTCGTGGAGCTTCCATTTACCTCGTGCTGCTGTTCCGTGAGTAGTGGGGTTGTGAGTGGGGAAGGAGGTACTGAGTGTTGGACTCTTGCTCTTTCAGGGGCCGGTGACTTTCGAGGAGGTGGCTGTGTATTTCACCAGGGAAGAGGGGGCTCTGCTCGACCGCACTCAGAGAGCCCTCTACAGGGATGTCATGCAGGAGAACTATGAGACGGTGGTCTTTCTGGGTAAGGAGTCCTGTCCCCTCTGTTATTAGAAGCTGTCAGGTCTCTAAAGAACCTGAGTAGTAATAACTTTATACCTTCATTCATCATAGAAGTTTTGACAAGTTTCCTTGCCCTCCTTTTTTTTCCTTATCTCCCACCCACTAGAATAATTTTTGGACATGTGCCTTTTTGGTGCCATCAGTCATTTTAAAATTGCATTTAATGTATCTTTATTGGATACATTAATAACTGCATTAATAACTATAGCTTTCATGCCATTTCCTCATTTTAAGAGGAAAATATGCCACCTGTAGAATTCTAAATTGAGTAAATAGGTCGATGACTGATGCATGGCTTGTGTGACAGTCAGATGAGCTCATCTTTTGATAGGAGAGCACATAATATTGCCATTCAGGACCCTCCGGGTGAAGGGAGAACAGAGCCGTGCAAGGGGAGGAGAAGCGGGGGGAGTAGATAATTCTGGGGTGCCAGGAAATGGTGAGTGTGTGTGCAGGATGAGAGCTAAGAAGCAGCAGGGATGGAGGGGGTAGTGAGAGACGAGAAGGGAACACAAGAAGCTCCCAAGGTGCTGGGAGGTGGTGACGGCTGAGAGCAATGGGAAGAAGGGGAGGGGAGTGTGGAGGAAGGGCACCCAGGAAGTGGGCTGGGTGGGTCAGTGGAATGGAGGAGAAGTTTTGGGATCTACAGTTGTGGGGGATCTGAGACATTTAACCCTGAATCCCTACCCAAGTCTTATTGCTTTAGAGCCTACGCTCCAGTTTTATTTCTGTTGTTTCACTTCTTTTTATGTTTTCCCCCCAAATATTATTATTTTAACTCTTGACCTACCTCTCTCGCTCATTACCCCGCTACCCCATATAACCTCCCCATCTCTATGCACAGCAACCCTGCCACGGATCCTGAGTCCTTGCTGCATTCCTCCCGCCCATCGCAGGGCCACTACCTAGGCACAAATGGGCACTTTTTACACCTCTAAGATTACATATTGGGGTACAATTTGCCCTTGTACATTGCTATTCAGAGTTAATTGAGAAGATGGAATTTGATGAAACTTGATTTAATACAGACAGTTATAATTGAAATCATAGGCAAGGATCAATACACATAACGATTAGACTAAGATAAGTATAGTAAAGAGGGTCTTGCCTTATACATACTTACAAGTTATGGACACCATTGGAAACAAAGATCGAGGGGCAAGGGAGACCATCAGAATGGAGGCCCTGCTTCACTTTGCTTGGGGACCTGACAAAATGAAAAAATGGTAACTAGGAGAGGTATTTTATCCGCTTCCTTATGGTAATAGGATGACTATATACCATATCTGCTCCTTTATTCTGATTAAAATAATGTCAACAGCTGCCCCAAACCATAAGTGGCCTTTGGGAAGTCCATAATTAATCATCAAGCATTAATACTCATGATTTACATCACTTATTTATTAATTCCAATATATGAATACGTCCAACTGCTGAGATACTGCATAGCAACCTAATTGCTAAAGCCCGCCCCAAACTTACTTCGTTTCAGAATCCTATGGCGTATTGCACCTGTTTGTGGTTCCTTGTTAGTCTCTCGAAATCAGGGTGCAAAATATCTGACCTGGGATTCTCTTCTTAGTCCTATTCAGGTAAATCCCAGACTTCAGCGTAACTACTCCCACAAAGTCTCCACCTAATATAAGGCCCTTAACTGTAGCAAGCTTAATAACCCATTTACTTATGTTCACCTCCTTGCCCCTGCATGCACATTCCAAGCTAATAAGCAATATTCTGATAATGACATTTTACCTCTAGCAAGTATAAAATTGCCACAAGACATGTGACTAGGTCATAGATCATAAAATCAGGTCGGGGTCAACAGGAGTGAGAGTTTGGAGAGACTCTTGGCCCCACTCTCCCCATTTGCAGCAGCCACAAGCTGTCTTCCCTCCAGGCTCCTTGGATCTTTGAGCCTGTCCCTCCTGACGTTGCATGGCCCAGTTCTTGTTTTTTACCTTCTCCTTTTCCGGAAGAATTAGAGGCTGTTGTTCCTGAATTTTAGTGTTTAATTCCCCAGCCTTCTCCACACACTGGGGGAGTTTAATTCTGCCTCCCATTACACCTAAGTCACTAGATTTCCTGATTCCCCAAAATGTGCTTTTGCAATGTCACAGTTCTAGGGTAGCTAAGCCTTTTTCCTGCCTCCATGGTCTGCTCAAGGAATGCCCTCTCAAATATCAGGCCTCTAGCCAGCCCCTCTCTATGGGTAGGGACCCACATGCCTCTCCTTTTCGACCAGGGTTTGAGGATTGCAGCTTGTCCTCCACTGTGTTCACTGGACTAACATCCAGTTGCTGTGCTTTGCTTTCTCTCCAAGGGCTGTGAGCAGTGTGTGTGTGATAGAGGTGGGAATTTTCGTGATATTTCTATGATGCCAATATGCGTCTCAGTTTCCTTCTGTGATTGGTATTGCTATGATTATAAAGAGCAGGAGACTTGAGGTGTTTTGTCACGTAGCTGTTATGGGGTGATATGAATGTGTCATTAAGGACAGGCTGGGACCAACCTACATCAATGGAATACCCGACAGAGACAAGGGAATAATTCTCACTTGTCCATGGGAGGATCTCAGCTTTGCTGAGTGAAGCATACATGGACTTGTTATGTTTCTGGGAGCAGGAAGAACTGGGTTTGCTGATGCAGGGAGCGCTACTGGAGCGAAGACAAATGGACAGGCAAACTGAAAGGAAACCAAACTGTTTATAACAGCAGCATGGCTCAAGAGCATTGGCCAATATGGACTATATTATCTTATTTGCTTCTCTGTCCTAATCTAAATACTTTCTAATGCTGTGTTTCAGTTGACTAATAAACCCTGCTCTATTTTAACAGTCTGCCCAGTGTCACAGCAAAAACTTGCTGAGGAGCACTGAAGCATGAATGAGGAACAGTCTCTGAACAGGAGTGTAGTTCAGCTGGACCTGCTGGCAGAGCTCACAGGTTGAAATAGGAGTGTTGAAACCAGAGGCTCAGTCTCAGGTGCTGAAGCTACATGGCCTAACCTTGTGGAAGAGTGGAACCCCCTGGGGGTCTAGCGCACTCAAGGGGCACCTCCCAAGGACTGTTTAAAAGCCAGGGCATTGCACAGATGCCATGCATCCATGACAGTGTGCCAGAAGTTAAGTCTTATGGGAAAAAGATATAAAACAAGAAAAGGATCTAAATGTGTATTTACCATTGCACCCTCATCAGTCCTCGTGGGAATCCCTCATCAGTTACAAAGTGTATTAAAACCTTCCTCTAAGGCTTACCTCTTGGTTATCAGGTCATGTCAGTTTTGTTAGAGGGCTTTCCCTTCACCCTCCCACTTCACTGATTCTTGTCACGCAGACAGCAAGCAGCAAAAGACCACAAGTTTGAAGGGCAGATAATGCGATGTTTATTGGGGTTAGTTTCCAAGCAAGCATATTCCAAAGTCCGTTACACCAGTTGGGCTTATCGCTATATTCCCAGAGAGTCTGTTCCCCAGTGTTCCCTTCCCAGCTCTGATGCCACAGAGCCTTGTCTGTGTCCCTGTTCCCATTCCCCCCATTAATAAACCTGATTCCAATTTCCCTTCCCCCTCCTGTTTGACCCCAGTTTATATAGTCATATTCTCAGCTATACCTTAAACAATCATTTTACTGAAATTTAACTAACCAGTCCTAACATATTGTAACATAATTCTCTAACCAATTATATCCTACTACCCTAATTAACTTACACCTAGCAAAACTAATTATACAGCAGACAGAAACAATTAGAGAACCAGACAGATTAACAATAGAAAAGTGGTGGCCATAAAGATAAAACAATACAGAAATGAGGGTACCACAACCGTTGATAAGTGATTTCATGCCAGACAGAATGCTATCGAACTAAATTTTCTTTAACCATCTTAAGATCTGTTTCTTTATCTGGTGGTGATGGCACTAAGGTAATGAATATGATTTATAATAATAACAACTCTCCTGCCACTTTGAGCCAAGGAAGCTGGCCTTGGGATGTTACTGCTTAAAAATGAGCTGGGGTTAAAACCATGGAATGTTCTTTGTGACAAGTATCCCACAAATTCCACTGACCTCCCTTGTTTTCTTTGCCTTGAGCAGGGTTTCCAGTTTCCAAACCTGATGTGATCTTGCAGCTGGAACGAGGGGAAGAGCCATGGGTTCCAGACCTCTACGGCTCTGAGAAAAAAGTGCTCCCTAGAGCTGCCTTCACAGGTTAGGAATTGGTTAAACCAACTCAAAAACTGTCCATGAATACAGGAAACATTTGGGATGCCCTACAAAGACTTTGTGAGCTCTCCAAGTTTAAGATTGTTTCCTGCAGATGTGGAATCATTAGGCAGATGTCACTCATGGCTTCCCACCTATCCTGACTGACAACTGGCAGCAGATCCCTCCCTGATCCCACTTTCCCCTGCGTGTTCTGGTGAGATGCGGACCAAAACTGATCCCTTCCTCTCTCCTCTGGGGAAGGGTTTGGGGAAAATCAGCTCCTGATAGGTTTGATCTCTCCCACACATATTTTGGTTTGTTCATCCCTTTTTCCATTCCTGTCTCTGAGATTTCCTTTCTGTCAGGCACAGGCAGTGACCTATGTCTGGATTCTCTCTGTCTCCCATCAGGTGTTGGGATGGTGAATGAGAATGAGGAGAATCCCCAGCAGGACGATGCTGAGCAAGTAGAACCACATGGAACATTATCAGGAAGATCCAACGTGAATGTTTCCAGGAGTTGTGCACTCCCAGAAAAAGCAAAAGCCTGTGAGACTCAGCAGAGGCCAGAGGAAAACCTAAGTAGCCTCTCAGACCTTATTACACACGAGAGAATCAACTTGGAAGATACACGCTACATATGCCATGAGTGTGGGGAAAGCTTCAATGGGAGCTCAGAGCTTTTCACACATCAGGGAATCCACAGAGGAGAGAGACCCTACATGTGCTCTGAGTGTGGAAAATGCTTCAATCGGAGCTCACACCTTATCTCACATCAGACAATCCATACGGGTGAGAAACCTTATGGATGCTCTGAGTGCGGGAAACGCTTCAGTCGGAGCTCATACCTTAACACACATAGGAGAATCCACACGGGTGAGAAACCTTACGGATGCTGTGAGTGTGGGAAAGGCTTCAGTTGGAGCTATGCCCTTATCGCGCATCAGAGAATCCACACAGGAGAGACGCCCTACACATGCTCTGAGTGTGGGAAAAGCTTTAATCGGCACTCACAGCTTATCACACATCGTAGAATCCACACAGGAGAGAAACCCTACACGTGCTCTGAGTGCGGGAAATGCTTCAGTCGGACGTCAGCCCTTATCACACATCGGAGAATCCACACAGGAGAGATGCCCTACACATGCTCTGAATGTGGGAAAAGCTTCAATCATAGCTCAAACCTTATCTCACATCGTAGAAGCCACACGGGAGAGATGCCCTACACATGCTCTGAGTGCGGGAAAAGCTTCAAACAGAGCTCTAGCCTGAGCAGACATCGTAGAATCCACAGTGGAGAGAGAGCCTACACATGCTCTGCATGTGGGAAAAGCTTCAATCAGAGGTCATTCCCTATTAGACATCAGAAAATCAAAATGGGAGAGAACTGTGAGAAATGCCTTGATTAGGGCTGGCCAAAGATTTCTTTAAAAAAAAAAAAATCACATTTGCTAATTCCAATATAGTGATCTTTGCACCATCTTCACCAGAGTCTCTCAGCTTCCCCAGATGAGTTCCCTGCTTCTGCAGCTCACCCTGCTTTAGGGTCAGTCCTGTGATCTTTTCTATCAATTCCTTTCCTTTTGAGTCGTAGGTGTGTGTAAAAAGAACAGGAGTACTTGTGGCACCTTAGAGACTAACAGATTTATTAGAGTATAAGCTTTTGTGGACTACAGCCCACTTCTTCGGATGCATATAGAGTGTCCCTCCAGCCAGGAATGTTCATCAGCTCCAGGTGGGGGAGAGAGATTTGATCCCAACAAGCTACACTGAGGCAAAAACTACCTGGGCCTTACATCCACTAGGACTGTACATGACGTTGGCTGCTCAAGTTAGTGATCTTGGTGTAAAAAGACAATTATAGTTGTAGTGCAGATGCAGCCCGGTTGCAGTGGTTGGCATTAGCTTTCCCCTTGACCTAACCTAAACTCCATCACTTTTCCTAGTCTAAACAAACCCTCAGCATCACAGTTATACTGTTCCCCCATTTCAAAGCAATTGTTAGTCATTAAGTTTCCCCTTCGGGAACAAATTATTTCATTCTCAGTTGCTTTGATGTTGCTTCAAGTTTTGCTGGAGAGCAGATATTTTTATTACCATTTTCCTCACTTAAAATGTATTGAACTATAACAAAGAGCAGGAACATGGCAGGGATAGGGAAAAATGTCATTTCACCCTCTGTAACAACAGAAGAAGTTAGGGTAAGTCAGAGAGATTCCCTTATTCCCCATCACCATCTCAACCCCCCTGTTGTTCAGTTGGTTAGGTCAATATTTTTCCTAAAGGGTTGGGAAGAGGATTTCTTAGTAAATGACATGTAAGTAGGCAAAATACCCATACATTTGGCTCCCAAAGCAGTTGTGGCCCAGGCCCTGCATGAGGTCTCTCCTTAAGATATCTCCTTCCTAATCAGGTGCATGTTGCCTATTATTTGGGAAATGCAATCCCTTTCTAGGTAGAGATGAGAAAAATGGAAGTGATGTTTCTGTTGAGATCACCCCTGGGAGATGCTGCAAATGTGTAGAAAATGGAATCTGTGTTGAATGTGATATAGCTGCAGAAAGATACCTGTTTTTAATAGATGCCTGACATTTGTTGTCTTATAGGGATTCTAAACTGCACCTGAATTTAGTCCCTAATTTAAATCTGTGCCACCAGATTAAAGAAATAAAAGGGCATATTTGGGGGCGTTATACCTCACTATCGCTACTGATACGTTGTGTGGTTGGTGAAGAATTCTACGCCAGAGACTTGGTGTAATTTTATACTTAAGGACAAAGATTTGATAGGGACTCGGGTAGAAATTGCAGGTACTAGTGGTTGATTTTCACCCCAGATATGGAAGCTATGGTGATCTGTGGCCCAGGTAAACTATTTTTAGAACGCTGCTCCCTAGTTAAGTGGCATTGATCAGACTCCTAAAAGATGCCATTATTAAATTGGGAACAACTGTCTTTTACCATTTGGATCCAAAGTTAGATGAAGCACAGAGAAAAACAGCTGATTCCTTCAGAGCCATTCCATGCCTACATCCTTCCCCTCTCTCCAGGAAAGCAATGGCAGACAACTGTTTCACGCCTTTTTCCTGGGTGAACAGTGCAGACGCCATACCACAGCAAGCATGGAGCCCGCTCAGCTCAAGACAGCAGTCATGAACATTGTAAACACCTTGCACATTATCGTGCAGTTTATGCTGAACCAGAACCTGCAAAACCAGGAGTAGGCTACGGCAGCGTGGTGGCAAGAGTGATGAGGACATGGACATAGAATTCTATCAAACCCGTGGGCCCCGGCGCTTTGGCGATCATGCTGTTAATGGGGCAGGTTATAGCCGTGTAACGCTGATTCTGGGCCCGGGAAACAAGCACAGATTGGTGGGACTGCATAGTGTTGCAGGTATGGGACGATTCCCAGTGGCTGCGAAACTTTTGCATGCGTAAGGGCATTTTCATGGAACTTTGTGACTTGCTTTCCCCTGCCCTGAAGCGCCAGAATACCAAGATGAGAGCAGCCCTCACAGTTGAGAAGCGAGTGGCGATAGCCCTGTGGAAGCTTGGAGTGGGCCAATCTACTGTGGGGGCTGTTGTGATGCAAGTAGCCAAAGCAATCACTGAGCTGCTGCTACAAAAGATAGTGACTCTGGGAAATGTGCAGGTCATAGTGGATGGCTTTGCTGCAATGGGATTCCCTAACTGTGGTGGGACGATAGATGGAACCCATATCCCTATCTTGGCACCAGAGCACCAGCGTACCCAGTACATAAACCGCAAAGGTACTTTTCAGTGGTGCTGCAAGCACTGGTGGATCACAAGGGACGTTTCTCCAACATCAACATGGGCTGGCCGGGAAGGGTTCATGACGCTCGCGTCTTCAGGAACACTACTCTGTTTAAACAGCTGCAGCAAGGGACTTACTTCCCAGACCAGAAAATAATTGTTGGGGATGTTGAAATGCCTATAGTCATCCTTGGGGACCCAGCCTACCCCTTAATGCCATGGCTCATGAAGGCAAGCCTGGACAGGAGTCAGGAGCTGTTCAACTACAGGCTGAGCAAGTGCCGAATGGTGGTGGAATGTGCATTTGGACATTTAAAAGGTTGCTGGTGCACGTTACTGACTCAGACTTCAGCCAAACCAATATCCCCATTGTTATTGCTGCTTGCTGTGTGCTCCACAATCTCTGTGAGAGTAAGGGGGAGACCTTTATGGAGTGGTGGGAGGCTGAGGCAAATCGCCTGACTGCTGATTATGGGCAGCCAGACACCAGGGCGATTAGAAGATCACACCAGGAAGCGCTGTGCATCAGAGAAGCTTTGAAAACCAGTTTCATGACTGGCCAGGCTACGGTGTGAAAGTTCTGTTTGTTGAAAACCAGCTCCCTTGATTGACTCATTCCCTGTAAGCAACCCACCCTCCCCCCTTCGATCACTGCTTGCTTTCAAAGGAAATAAAGTCACTATCATTTAAAAATCATATATTCTTTATTAATTGATTATAAACATAGGGAGAGAACTGACAAGGTAGCCCGGGTGAGGTTTGGGAGGAGGATAGGAGGGAAGGAAAAGGCCACTAAAAAAATTCAATATAATGACAGCCTTTTGCTTGGGCTGTCCACTGGGGTGGAGTGGGAGGTTGCACTGAGCCTCCCCCCCTCCTGCTGCGTTCTTACACATCTGGGTGAGGAGGCTATGGAACATGGTGAGGGGGGAGGGAGGTTATACAGTGTCTGCAGCGACACTCTGTTATCCTGCTGCTGTTCCTGAAGCTCCACCAGACGCTGGAGCATGTCCGTTTGATCACGCAGCAGCCTGCCACCTCTCATCTTGAGCATCCCTCATGACCTCACGTTCACTGGCATCTTTCCTGTACTTTGATACCATGTCCTTCCACTCTTTCAAATGAGCTCTTTCATTGTGGGTGGATTCCATGATTTCCGAGAACATCTCATCACGCGTCCTCTTTTTCCGCCGCCTTATCTGAGATAGCCTTCAGGACAGAGGAGGGAGGCTTGAAAAATTTGCAGCTGCTGGAGGGAGGGGAAAAAAAGGAGAGAAGTTTTTAAAAAGATACATTTTACAGAACAATGCTTATACTCTTTCACGGTGAACAACACTATTTACATTACATAGCACATGTGATTTCAGTGCAAGGTCGCATTTTACATCTTAATATTGACTGCCTGTGGCTCTGGTGTTAGAGATCACAGACATAGGTCTGGGCAACAGAATTCGGCTTGCATGCGGACATGGTAAGCCATTGTCCTTTGGCTTCTGCTCCCTCCTTTCCCACATACCAAGCTAAGCCCATTGAGTGCTGCGGTTTTCCTGCTAACCTTCAGCAGCAGAAAACAAACTAAACCCCCCCCCCCCCATCCAATTCTCTGGGATGATCGCTTTATCCCTCTCCCCACCACATGGCTGGTATCAGGGAAGATCCCTGCTAGCCAAATGCGAAAAGCTCAGCGCCAATTACCCCTCCCCCCCCCCACCCTTGGATAACTACAGGGAAGGATTTATTTTCAGCCACAGACAAACAGCCCAATAGGAAGGGCCACCTCTGTCCCCTTAATTAAATTCCCATATTTCAACCAGGTTACCATGAGCAATATCACTCTCCTGAGGATTACACAGTGAAATAAAGAACGGATGTTGCTTGAATGCCAGCAAACACATACGCTGCCAGGCTTTGTCATGCAATGATACCAGATTACTTGCTACTAGCATGGCGTGGTCAAGTCTCCTACCATGGAGGACGGAATAAGGCTGCACTGCCCAGAAACCTTGTGGGCAGTGCAGCCTGAGCTCACTGACATGGAGATGTCCCTGGAGGATTTCCGCTCCATCCCCAGACACATTAACAGACTTTTCCAGTAGCTGTACTGGCCACGAATGCATCCCAAGTCCACAGGGCAAAGTAATCATTAAAAAATGCTTTCAAATCATGTTTTATATTTTAAAAGGTAAACTCACCTGAGGCCCTTTCCATGGGGTCATGGTCTGGGATACTGCCTTGGGAGGGTACTTCAGTCAGGCTGAGAAAAAAATCCTGGCTGTTGAGGAGAACGGAGTGCTGTGTGCTCTCCGCAAGCTCGTCTTCCTTCTCCTCTTCCCCATCCGCAGAATCCTCAGGTGTGGCTGAGATTACCCCCACCTCGGAATCCACGGTCAGAGGTGGGGTAGTGGTGGCGGCCCCCCCTAGAATTGCATGCAGCTCCTCGTAGAAGCGGCATGTCTGTGGCTCTGACCCGGAGCGACCGTTTGCCTCCTTTGTTTTTTGATAGGCTTGTCTGAGCTCCTTAACTTTCATGCGGCACTGATATGAGTCCCTATTGTGGCCTCTCTCCATCATGCCCTTGGAAATTTTTTCAAAAGTTTTGGCATTTCGACTTTTCGAACGAAGTTCTGCTAGCACTGAATCCTCTTCCCCATATAGTGATCAGATCCAGTACCTCCCGTACGATCCATGCTGGTGCTTTTTTTTCCGATTCTCGGATTGCATGGTTACCTGTGCTCTCCACGCTGGGCAAACAGGAAATAAAATTCAAAAGTTCGCGGGGCTTTTCCTGTCTACCTGGCCAGTGCATCCGAGTTCAGTTTGCTGTCCAGAGTGGTCACAATGGTGCACTGGGGGATAGCTCCCGGAGGTCAATACCATCGAATTGCAGCCACACTAACCCTAATTCGAAATGGCAATATCGATTTCGGTACTACTCCCCTCGTTGGGGAGGAGTACAGAAATCGGTTTTAAGAGCCCTTTATTTCAAAATAAGTGGCTTCGTTGTGTGGACGGGTGCAGGGTTAATTTGATTTAATGCTGCTAAATTCGAATTAAACTCATATTGTAGACCAGGCCCAAGATGGGCCATTGCAGACAGTTGACAAGAGGTGTGAGGATACTTAACATGGGGAAATAGATTCAATCTGTGTAATGACTCAGCCATTCCCAGTCTCTATTCAAACCTAAGTTAATGGTATCTAGTTTGCATATTAATTCTAGTTCAGCAGTTTCTCGTTGGAGTCTGTTTTTGAAGCTTTTCTGTTGCAAAATTGCCATCTTTAAGTCTGTCACTGAGTGACCAGAGAGGTTGAAGTGTTCTCTTACTGGTTTTTGAATGTTATGATTCCTGATGTTAGATTTGTGTCCATTTATTCTTTCGCATAGAGACTGTCCGGTTTGGCCAATGTACGTGGCAGAGGGGCATTGCTGGCACTTGATGGTATATATCCCATTGGTAGATGTGCAGGCAGGTGAACAAGCCTGTGATAGTGTGGCTGATGTGCTTAGGTCCTATGATGGTGTCACTTGAATAGATATGTGGACAGAGTTGGCATCGTGCTTTGTTGCAAGGATAGGTTCCTGGATTAGTGTTTTTGTTTTGTGATGTGTGGTTGCTGGTGAGGAATTGCTTCAGGTTGGGGGGCTGTTTGTAAGCGAGGACTGGTCTGTCTCCCAAGATCTGTGAGGAAACCTCCTCAGAACTGGCCTTGTGTTTCTTTCATGTTTGATATCTTTGGGGTTCAAACATCCAGACTATATGTGGTTCACAGCAACAGATACTTTGAGAAACCTGCTGGGTTAACCGGGCCTTTTCCAAACTGACATTGGCTCAAAGTCTGTCTCAATTCAGCTGGATTGGTACACTTCTGTATCAAAGGAGTGGTTCACTCCTGATTTGTCCAGAGACTTCGGGGGAGGTGTGGTAAGATAGGATAAGTAGGAATTGACAATAATGAAGTTAAAGGTAAGGGTGAAAGACCCTCATCGTGCAGGTCAACAAGCCTGTTCTGTTCATTCCCTCTGACACATCTAGCACTGGTCACTCTCAGGCAGCACACTGGGCTAGATGGACCATTGGTCTGACCCAGTATGACCAGTCTTGAATTCTTATGTAAGCCATCTACAGCCTTGTCTACACTGGCAAGTTTCTGCTCAGGAAAGCAGCTTTCTGTCGTGTAACTTCTGAGGTGTATGCACTGTCAAGCCACTTAGTGCGCAGAAACAGCACAGTTGTAGGGCTGTAAAAAAAACCACCCCGATGAGAGTTGTACATCTTTCTGCGCCGGGGCTACAGCGCCGCGGTGCCAGTGTAGACACCCAGGTGGATTACAGTGCTGTGACTGGCCTCCTGGAGGTGTCACACACTCCCTGTTCTTGTTTCTCTGGTCATCAGTTTGAACTCTACTGCACTGCCCTCAGGTGACCAACCATGAAACCCAGCCCTTAAATTACTTGGGAATTTTGAAAATCCCCTTCCTGTTTCCTCAGTGATGCATGCAGTGGTCTCAGCGCATCTTTCGAGGTGACCATGCCTGCTCCACGCACCGGGGATCCCCTGCTTGGAGCAATGCCGAGCTGCTGAACCTCATCAGCATTTGGGGAGAGGAGTCTGTCCAGTCTCAGCTGTGCTCCAGCCGTAGGAGTTATGATACCTACAGATTTCACGATGCATGAGAGAAAGGGGCCACGACCAGGACACATTGCAGTGTAGGGTCAAAGTGAAGGAGCTGCGGAACGCCTACCACAAGGCGTGGGAGGCAAAACGCCGCTCTGGTGCTGCACCCACAAGCTCCCGTTTCTACAAAGAGCTGGACGCGATACTCCATGGGGACCCCACCTCCACTGCGAAGGCCACTGTGGGTACTTCAGTGGCTCACATGCCAGTAGAGAGTGGACCAAGCCAGGAGGAGTAAATCTTGGACGATGATGTGGAGGAGGACTCGGAGGTCAGAGATGCATGCAGCCCGGACTTCTTATCTACTCCGGAGGAGGTTAGCCAGTCACAGCTGTCAGAGCTTGGCGAAGTGCAAACAGGAGAGGAGGCCCTTGGTGAGTGGCTTTGATCTGGGGAAATCACTGAAGCAGGCTGTTGGGGGCAGGAGGGTTGCAGAAAGGAGGCTCGTGTCTGTATGATGTGCGTACCACCACATACCTAGTCTGAGCAATGGAACAGGGTGTTGATTGACTCCCTCACTTCACGGGAATCTGCCCCAGAGATCTCCATGAAACTCATGGAGATACTGGGCAATCTGCTGCTGCAGGATCTTTGGCAGAGTTGCTTTGTTTCTTGCCCCATTAAGGGTTATTTTCCCATGCCACTCTGGCGTCACCGGAGGGACGGTTGGCAGAGACCATTGCTGCACACAGGTGAGCCGCATAAGGGCCAGGGCGGACACTGCAGTCTTGGAGAAGACCCTTCCTTGATTCCCTGCTCACCCTCAGCAGAGAGATATCTTCCATAATGAACACAGCCTGTGGAAAATATGGGCACACAAATGATTATAAGGCCTCCCCCTCCCCCACAGTGCTGTATCTCCCCAAGAGTCACGTGCCCACTGTACAGTACGGTCCTGGACAGTGATTTCCCCTGCCGTTACCATTTTGGGGGTCTTATGGCTCATGTGTGCTTGGGTGGGGACCGCCATTTAGTGATAGGTATGTGAATAGTGGCTGTCATTTAAATCACTGCATCAGTGGTCTGTGTGTTGCAAACAATACTGCTTCTGTAAAATGTTGCATTTTGGCTTCACAGATATGACCTTGAGAGCCCAGCCTCCCTCTTTGTTATTGGCGGCTGAACGGCTGTTCAGAATTAGAAAGTGGCCATGAAGAACTAAAGAGAACTTTCTGCATGATGTCATGAGGCACTCTATGGCTGAAAGACAAGAACTGAAGGAGTGGCGGGACAGCGAGAAGAAAGACTGAAAGGAGAACACGGTGTGCCAGAATGAAGCCATGTAGCAGCTCTTAAACATTATGGAGTGCCAAGCAGACACGGTCTAGGCGCTACTAGCACTGCAAACCAAGCAGCTCCGTGCCCGCCCTCCCCTGCAGCCGCTGTCGGAGGGTGGGCACTGAGAAAAATACCCCTTGCAATTAATGTACTCGCTAGCTAGGTAGTCTGGTGCCAGAATTGGAATGTGTGTGCCATCTATCCCACTCCACAGTTAAGGAAGCCCATTTGTGCAATGCCATCCACAATGGCAACGACGTTGCCCAGAATCAGGGTCTTTCGGCGCAGGATGCAATTAATGCCCTGCACACTTTTTTGTCAACATGCATCCAACAGTTGACTTTCCCCCTCCAAACTGGTTAGCGACTGATTCGTAGCAGTCTGGAGTAGCCAGTTTCCACAGTGCAATTGTCATGCGCTTCTCCAACGACAGGGCAGCTCTCATTCTCAGGTCCTTGTGCTGCAGGGCTGGAGTGAGCTCACCACAGTCATATGAATGTGGCTTTCCTCATCCAAAAGCTCTGCAGCCACTGCTCGTCATCCCAGATGTGCACAACGATGTGATCCCACCACTCCGTGGTTGTTTCCTGAGCCCAAAAGCACCTTCCACTGTGGTCAGCTCCTCCATGAATGACACAAACAATCTCATGTCATAGCTACTATGCATGGCGAGATCAATGTCCAATTCCTCTTGCCTTTGTAGTTTAAGGGATACTGAGTGCACTGCTCTGAATACCGCTCCAAGTGCCACAAGTGTGAACACGCTATTGTGCGTGCAGCTGACGGTGTGAAATCTCAATAGCGGTTTCCCTTCAGCGCTCTGAGTGGCACTGAACTCCCGGCACTGTAACTCTGCCCATGTAGACTAAGGCCTTGGCTACACTTGAGAGTTACAGCGCAATAAAGCCTTCCAGAGCGCTATACCTCACTCCCCATCCACACTGGCAAGGCACGTACAGCGCTGTATCTCCGTGGCTACAGTGCTGCAGGTACTCCACCTTCCCAAGAGGAATAACAGCTGCTGCAGAGTGGCTGAGATGCTGCTGCTCCATTGTAAATGGGGAGTAACCTTATTACGCAGTGTTTGACCTCCGGAAGCTTCCTCTCTTGTTCCTCTCTTTGTTTTGTTGTGAACTCCAGACACTCCAGGAGCTGCTTATCAAAAAAACAAACACAGCTACTATTTGCTTTGAATGAGTAGAGGCAGGCTGTGGGGCTCCCTTTGGAATGCCCACAGCTAATGTTTGCTTGAAGAGAGAGGCGGCGCTGGGGTGGGGGGTCCATTTCGGGGAGCGGCTGCTTATCTGGTCTGTGAGAAAAAAAACAAAAACTGCTGTGTGCTTTCAGTGACAGAGAGGGGTGGAGGAGGGAGAGGGGTTGGAACTTGCAAGGCAGGGTGCTGACACAGTGTCCGCCCTCCAAAAACCCACACTCTCTCTCCCCCCACACTCCCTGTCTCACTCCACTCCACCCCCTTTTTGAAAAGCACATTGCAGCCACTTGAACGCTGGGATAGCTGCCCATAATGCACCGCTCCTATTGCCGCTGCAAATGTGGCCAGGACAGTGCGCTGTCAGCTGTCAGTGTGGACAGACTGCAGCGCTTTCCCTACTCAGCTGTACGAAGACAAGTTTAACTCAAAGCACTGTACAGCTGCAAGTGTAGCCATACCCATAGCATCAGAGAGATTGACTGCCAGGATCCCAGGACTGATCCCCTCTGGGGAATGAAGCACAATGTCGATAGGCTATGCAGCCTTCACTAGTCTCCCTGTACCTGAAAACCCTGCTAGCCCAAAATGCTGGACCATCTCTGCCATTACCTGGTTCCTGAACTGCAGCTGTAGTTCCTACTCCAGGTGAATCCAAAGACCGAGAGGTGCAGAGATCCAGCCCCTTATAATCTTAGAAACATTTTGTTCATTTTTCTATTTTTTTGTCCGTTTCTTTTTATGAAGTTGGAGACCTCCCGGCCTTTCTATTAGATTGGGGCGTAACAGTGTGGCTCAGTTGGTGAGTGTGTGAACACCTCTGAAATCTACACAGGGAAGATGCTAGAAAGAATAGGTCCCCAAATCTGAATAGTCTTAAAACTCTGCCCAATGAAATGACTGAATGTATGCTCCTCACCCCTCCTGCACCCCCAGCCCGCAGCCTGCATCCAGCACCCAAACTCCCACCCAGAGCCTGCACCTCCTCCACCCCCTCCTGTTCCCAAACATCCTCGCAGAGCCTGCACCTCCAGCATAGAGCCTGCACCCCCACCCCCTCCCACACATCCCCTCCTGCCACCAAATTCCCTCCCAGAGCCTGCACCCACACTCCCTCCTACAGCCTGCACCCCCACCCCCGTCCCTGCACCCAGCACCCAAACTCCATCCCAGAGCCTGCACCCCAGACCCCCTCCCCCACCCAAACTCCCTCCCAGAGCCCACCCTCTCACCCCTTCTGCACCCAAACTCCCTCCCAGTGCTTGCACCACAATCCCCTGCACCCCAGGCCTCCTCCCCCCACTCAATATCCCTCCCCAAGCCTTAGGCAGGTGGGGTTGGGGGGGGTGGGCTCTGTGCATTCTGGGCACCACCAAAATTTCTACAAACCTGCCACCCCTGTTGTCCACTGCACTCCTTGGTTCTCTCCAGCTGCTCCCCTTCTAGAGACTTTTTTCTATCCCATCTCTTCTCCTCTCTGTGCTCTCTCTTTCCCTGCTCCCATTTGTTTCTTATGGGACCTGGCCCCATAGTTCTATGTTGTGCAATATCATGTTTAACTTTCCAAATCATCTGGGGCCCGGAGAATATTTCCAGGTGGTTGTCCCCTATGTAGAATGCAGTGATCTCTGGTGTGTCCTCAAGGGGAACCAGTTCACAAAAAAGAGCCAGGAGTTGGTCCCAGTGCATCCCCCATCTGCTGTGCGGAGAGAAAATTGCCTCCAGGCCAAGGCCCAGCTGCAAACCCCTGGCTGAATTACAGGCTGTCTTGGAAGCCCACTGCACAATGCTGTGCTCACAAATTCATATCCCCAGCCACAGGTGTACTTCCATATAATCTAAGTAAGAGACATGGGGAAGGAAGCAAACAGGGCTAAAACGTCATACATATGACCCACCACATGCATTGGCCTCCCCTCAGGCAGGGGACTTATAGGCCCTTCTGCCAGTTGGTATCAGCAGCAACAAGGGCTGGCTTTAATGTCTAGGGGAGGAGAACAGCAGAGATGGAGGAGGAGAGAGAGAGTCTTGGGAGAGGAAGCAGCTGGAGGGAAGTAAGGAGTGCAGCGTGCAAACTGACCAGCTGAGGGTCACAGGAGTCCTGAAGGGCCTATAGCTGCAGGTCCCAGGGTGTAATGGTCAGCTCTCAGGACTCTGAATCCTGCAATCTGAGTTCAAATCCCAGTGGGACCCCCTGGTTCTGTGTTGGTTTGCTATAAAGCCTTGGAGCTCAATGTGCTTGATTTCCTTGTTCCTAGGTGCACCAGAGTGAGGTTTTTCCTTCCTGCTGGGTGACTGGTGCCCACTAGAGCTAGGTCTTTGGTCTGGCTTGTTCAATAGGTTGGGACCCTAGACTTAGTCTGGCAAGAGATTCCTGCGAGTTGACCTGATGGTTGTGTTTCTTGCTGCTTCACCTGATGCCCACAATTTGGTCCTTGTACCTGCAGCTGCCATGCTCTTCCTCCTGCCCATATGGCACTTAAGGGGAGCAGTAACAGGGCCAGGCTTAATAGTCAGGGTAGGGCAGGAGAGAGAGAGTCAGTCCCAGGCTGAAGGCCAGCACACCTTTCCTTCTCTGGGCCCTAGAGCACAGGCGGCTGTTGCTGATAGCTCTAAGGGAAGGCTTAAATGCCACAGAGCAACCAAGGGCAGGGCAAGAGGAGGGGAGGGCCATGTCCATGTGTGAATTCAGATAGTAATTGATATCCCGGCTACATACACATAAAAGTGTGCAGCTATTATGTTGCTGAATATGATAAATTTTATAGACTATTAAAGAGCACATCTTTACATAAATTATACCCAGAAATTGCTGATATCAATATTAACTTGCAAATTTCCCTGTATAAGCAGACATCCATAGAAATATCAATATTTGGCCTTAAAGGAAGTATGAGGCTTCCCTTTAGTGCAAATAAAGGAGAAATGTTGTCATGTTTTACATAAATTTTCACCTTACAGAAACTTACATGTTTCTCACTGTCCTGAGTTCCATGGGACATGGGGAAGCTCTAGGAGATGTCTCCCCTGGGGATCATGTATTACCTGGATCCAAATGCTGGGGGAAGCCAGACCCAACCTGCAGCCAAGAATACCAATTCCTAGAAGCTCCCTCCTATAAAGAACTAAACTGAGGGGTCGTGAAGAAGCTGGATGTTAGGTAATTTTGCCTGAGTGCTTAATGTGATGGATCAGAAATTCATTGGGGTGTCCCCACACAGGTGGAAATGCTTCTGACTATGAAACTTCCTGTCTCTTTTGGTTTTAGTGCTATAATATTAGTGGCCAACCATGGTACTCTCAAACATTCTCTCTCTCTCTCTCACACACACACACACACACACACACACACACAAAGAAAATCCTTGCAAGAAGTCAAAAATGATTGCTGGATTTCAATGCTCTGCTTGATAGTATCCAAACACAAGCTGAACTTGTCAGGCATAGGTGGGGGCTGGCAGGGAGTGGGGTGTGGGATGGTTTCAATTACACAGACAGGCTCTAGTGACAAAGTTCTAGAATGTGTGGGAGTGTAAAGCTGGTTAGTCAATGTTGCACCTCTCATAGACAGACCATATCAGCTGGCAGGGGAGTGTAAATCTCATCTCTAATATGGCACATTCTACCGAACGTGAGAGGTACCTTCATTTATGCTCCGTGAGGTTTGATCTCTGTTTTGTGCACTGTGTTTGTGAATGAAAATTATAGACTACCATATTCAAGAAAAAAAAATGCATCAGTACATGGGATTGCCCGAACCACCACCAGAGAAATGCCACTGAGTGAAAGGTAATGATGTTCCTCTGTACTAGATGGGGACTGGCTACAAAGCTTGCTTACGCACACACCAGATGCGTTCAGCATTAGATCGTTTAATGCTCTACCAGGAGTTCATTTAAAGCAGGTATTTTACACACACCGCCACCTTGTGGCTGATTAAGGGGATGCTAAACTCTAGTATACTAAAGGGTGCACTGCAGGGCCTCCAGGCTATTTGCCTATCATCCTTCTCTGGCTTCTGTCCAAAACCCCGGCAGAGCAACGAGACATGCATTTGTAGGCTCCCTCTCATAGCCCAGTCAGATCATAGATTCTACAGCCTGGAGAGTTTGTTTTCTTCATTCGGGGTCATCTCCTCTCCCTGTGTAGCCAGCAGTAATGCTTGATGGTCCTAACACACATGTCCCAAGCTCTAGTCAGAAGAGACCTCACTAGAAGTGTGAAGAATAGTTGCCCACCTAGAGCAGGGGCGGTTGTAGTGATATGATCTAGCTGAATGATAAAAGGATTAGAGAACACAACTTGTAGGGATAGACTAAAGGAGCTCAGTCTATTTAGCTAAAGACAGAGAAGGTTAAGGGGTGACTTGATCCCAAACTATAAATATCTAAGTGGGGAACAAATATTTAATACTGGGCTCCTCAATCTAGTAGAGAAAGGTATAACAAGATCCAATGGCTGGAAGTTGAAGCTAGACCAATTCAGATTGGAGATAAGGTGTATATTTTTAACCATGAGAGTAACTAACCATTGGAATAACTTACCAAGGGTTGTGGTGGATTCTCTATCACTGACAATTCTTAAATTGAGGTTGGATGTTTTGCTACGAGATCTGCTCGAAGAGTTATTCTGGGGATGTTCAATGGCCCATGTTATACAGAAGGTTGGACTACATGATTATAACTCCCTCTTTTGGTCTTGGAATCTATGTTACAAACTCCTTAAGTCTCTTAGTGTCAAATGAGAAGAACACTCATATCAAGACTTCAGATCAAGCTTTTGGTTCCAAGCTATAGACAAAGGGACTACGGAGCAGAAATTAATAGTAAATGCCTTTAGTGCTCATGCTGATGTTCACAGACAAAGTGTGAAGGAATAATTGCAAATGTTTTTGCTCCATGGGCAATGATGAACTAATCGACAGCCTGAAAAACATTGAATGTATGTCACTGTTGGTGTGTGATGGGGTTGGGACTCACCACCTGGCACCTCTTACAGGAATTAGCTCTGTCCAGTGGAGCGCCCCCTCCTGGTGGTGTCCAGTCCATCTCATCCTTGGTTGGCGTGTCCGGACCCACGTTGCTCCCAAGCTCGTGGTGTCCTCTTTGAGCCATCCTCTCCCCCTTTGGGGAGGGGGAAATCAATCAGCTGCCTCTCTGCGTCCTGGCCGATGTGGCCAACTGCACCCTCAAAGTCATTCCCCTCTTGGCAGGGCATTGGTGCAGCTCTAGATGGCCACTCCATCAGCTGGGTGCAAGGCAAGGCCACCCACTACTCCGGGTCCTAACCCAGGGACCCTCTAGTGGCAGCCATCCTGCCCGCCTTCTCTTCCTCCGTCTGTCCACATCCCTGGGCTGCTTCCCCTTTGGCCCCTAACACTGGCTAGGCCCTTCCCTTCAGGGCCTGCAGTCTGACAGACTCTGGGCTGGAGTTACCTTCTGCTCCCCCAGGCCTGCCCAGCACTGCGCGGTCCCGGGTGCTAGTCTTCCAGCTGGAGACAGACCTTCCCCTGTTGAAGGCCTGGGACAGACTGCCTGCTCCTTTCCTGAGCAGCCTTCTTATAGGGCTGAGCCTGGCCCTAATTGGCTCCCTATAAGGCCTTCCCTGATTGGCTCCCTGTCTGCGCAGGCTCACTGGCATGCTGTAGTCTAAATTCAGGGAGTGGGGCAGCCGCCCCACTACACAGTGCATTGAATCACAGATATGTGAAATTACTTCCTCTTTGGATCACAATTTCAAGGTTTATGAAGGCAGTTTGTGTCTGCAAACTATACCTGTGTATTGTGTCAAACTTAAAGAAGAAACATCAGAACTTATTGCAGCTGAGATAATAAATGTTCTGAATAAATATGGAAGCAGATAATACAAAGACAAACTTTGGTGTTCGATACAGACATGGAAGAGAACATTTACACACCGAGGTAAAGACAAGTTTAAAAAGGGAAGTGATAGGCCTTGGATGTCCTGCTCACATCATGCACAAGTATACTGAATTACAGGGGATACTATCCTGGTAGACATTGAGAGCATTCTAATTAACATTTTTGGATATTTTCATGTATTCACTGTTTGTGTGGAAAGACTGCAAAGTTTTTATGAGTATGTGGGACGAGAATATTGGAATATACTGGGATACATATCTGTTGGAAGATTATTACAAAATGTAATATGGCCTGAAAATTCTTAGCATGCATAAAGGACAACTTTCTGATTCATAAAGTTGAGGAAACAACCAGGGGGTTATCCATTTTGGATCTGGTTTTGACTAACAGGGGTAAATTAGTTGGGAATGTGAGGGTGGTGGGGAATTTGGGAGAGAAGTGATCATGATCTGATAGAATTAAAGATCCTGTGGAATGGAGAACATGAGAACAGCAAAAACAAGAGCACTGGACTTCAGACAGTTGAATTTCAATCAACTCAGAGAAATAGTAGGCAAAGTTATCTGCAAATTTGATCAGTATGCTCTCTATTCCTACATCCAGGTAATTAATGAAAATTAATTAATTTATAATTATTATTAATGAAGATATCCCATCTCCTAGAACTGGAAGGGACCTTGAAAGGTCATTGAGTCCAGCCCCCTGCCTTCACTAGCAGGACCAAGTACTGATTTTGCCCCAGATCCCCAAGTGGCCCCCTCAAGGATTGAACTCACAACCCTGGGTTTAGCAGGCCAATGCTCAAACCACCGAGCTATTCCCTCCCCCCAACATCAGGCTGAGAAGAAGAGGTTAGACTAGATGACTTTTGTGATCCCTTCTAACCCTATTATTCTATCATTCTATGACCAGCTCTGCTCACATTTTCCTACAACTTTCTAGAAAATGCAAGAGACCTCCATCAGTAATCTAATTAATATATTGTTAAGGGAAAGGGCCGGCTTCTCTGCAGAGGAGCATTGGGAAAAAATCAAACCACGAGCCTGGAGTTGATGAAAAGGCTGCTGTGACTGGCATTGGCAAGGCAGTTGCTTGCACTGCAATTGCTGCAGCACAAAAGCCTGTGCCACATGTCCTTGTGATTCGCTGGGGATGTCTGCACACAGAATCCTGATAGTGCAATCTCTGTAGGTCTTGCAGGAATTGAGAGTTACTCTCCTTTCATCTTCCTTTAATTGTCATTGATGAAAAATGAAGCAGTTAGAAGAAAAGTCCCAGAGAGTGGCAATGTGGCTAATCTGGCCAAGGCCCTGTTAGTATACTGTTTGTTAGCCTGAGATAGAATTTTGCGTTTGATTTTTGATACTCCTTACTAATATGTGTGAACAAAGAATGATGCCTGGCTGAATGTGTCTCCTCTACCAACTGCTTGGTCAATCTTTTGAGGAAATGGAGAAGACTGCCTTTGCCTAGCTGTACATTGCTTGCAAAAGAAACTACTCCCCTACCCACCCAGCACTATTCTGATCATGGTGCCCGCCCTTCGCCTTCCTTCAGGACAACCAATCCTCCCACCTCAAACTCCAAGGAGTGACTGACTCTTGCTGTGCTGAGCAGCCCTTTATATATGGGCTGCTCCAGCAAGCCTTCTGATTGGCTCTCCCAATAAGCCCTTTCCTAATAGGCTGGGTTCTGCACAGCTTCTGCAAGGCTGCTTTAATCTTTCTCCTGCTTCTTTGGGGCAGCCACACCACCACACTTGGAAAGTGGCAAATGAGAAGTCTAGAGCTGAAGGAAAGGTTACCATGACTCAGAACTGAGCCGAGGTTGTTGTGACTGAAACACAGATCACTAACCACTATATGATCACAGTGGCTAATGGGAGAAGCACGTGTTAGAAGCCCTCTGTCAGCTCAGCTGTGACTTTCTGTGCATGGAGAGCCAGACACCTCAAGGTCTGCAAGTCTTGAGGGAAATGGGTAACGTCTGTACTTTGGAATTTTCAAGTGTTGTCCTGGACCATCAACTGGAACAGTTGCAAACATTTTTTTGAGGCAGGCACCATGGCTTAGCTGGCTAAAGCACCTGTCTAGTAAACAGGAGATCCTGGGTTCAACTCTCAATGGTCCCGTGTTGTATGGCTCTTGGTCTCCTCTGCTCACGTTTTCCTCTGTCTTTCTTGGAAACAGAAGAGACCTCCCTTGGTAATCCAAGTAACTGCATGCTAAGGAAAAGGCTTCTTTGGAGAGAAGCATTGGAAAGAATCAAATCACAAGTCTGGAGTTGATGAAAAGGCTGCTGTGACTGGCATTAGCATGTGTGACAAAGTTCCTCCTCTATCTTTTATTTTTATTGGGTTCCGGGAAGTGGGCGGGCTTTGCTAAAGGATCCCACCTCTCCAACCTAAGGGGAGGACCCACAGGGCCTGAAACCCAAATGATTAGGGGGACAACTAAAGTAATAACAGGGACAGGAGTGCGGTCAAAGGGTCAAAAGAAGGGAACCTGACGGGGACACTGAGCAGAGAACCCCGGACAGTGCCCACTGCTCCTCAAAGGTGTCAAGGGAGCCAGTGGACGCCACCCAGAGGAACTCTGCCCGGATACGTGAACGGACAGAGGATCGGAAACAGGCCCCACAGTCACAGGAACCTCCATCGGCCAACCTCCTCTCCCTGGTTTTATAGATGGCCAGTTTAGCCAGGGCCAAGAGGAAGTTGACCAGGAGGTCCCGCGACTTTGTGGGGCCATGGATAGCGAGTGCATAAATAAGAAGGAGAGGGGAAAAGTGCAACCAAAACCGCAACATAATATTGGTGAGGAGATGGTGTAGGGGCTGCAACCTGGTGCACTCCAAGTAAACATGAGCCGCAGAAAGGACAGGTGTCTGGGATGGGTAAACCATGCCCGTGCTCACGGCCCCATGAAGAAGCCATCAGCTAATATCCCCAGTGGGCCTCGGGACCAGGATGGAATATAGGCTGCCCCACCGGGGCTTCTCACCCTCAACAGGTGGTAGGAGGTCCCGCCATTTTGTATTGGGTGGGACACGAGGGTGAGGAAGTGAAGGGTATGGAGCACGAGCGTGTATAGATGTTTCTTTGGTGCGGTCAGGAAATGAACTGGCTGCAAATCGTGCAGCCAGCTCACGGAGAAGGGGCGGGGGGGCCGGTTGGGTCCACGGGACAGGGGCCCGATAAAAAGGTCTGAGCTCTTTAAGTTTGATTACCCTGTAAGGTTAATTTCCATACTGATTTTACAGA